>NC_086201.1:4691250-5325000 GCF_035770615.1 Melospiza melodia melodia | reverse complement strand
ATTGTGCAAGTAGAGACTATCAGTTAAAAAGGTTCAAAAAAGGCAATTAATTTTCAAAATGCTGCAAATTCTCTGTCCTGGGGGCCAAATTCTGCCTTGAATGCCCCTCGTGCACCCTGGCAGTGCTTAGCCTTGGGGATGCTCCCACTGAGCTCTGCATGGAGAAGGGGAAAATACTGGAAAGTGCTCCTGATTTATTTTGTCCTCTCTCATATCAGTGCAAATCTGGCCTCCCTTTAATAGTGCCTGAGAGAATATTCTTCCATCTGCATCTTTCCTGGGCAGGTGAAAGTTACCCATTGCCTCTGTATGGTAGAATTTGGGGCCAGGGTTTGATTCCTCTTTTAGTGCCATCAGCTTTCCTCTAGGGTAGCCCTAAAAATGCTAAATTTCTTCTGATTTACACCACTGGAGGTGAGAGTCCCTTTTGACTCCTGTTAGACACCCAGACTGGGATGGGCAACAGTGACATGCTGTTTTTAAAATCTTTATTTTGTAAAACTGAATTCTCAGTTGCAGCTGCAGCTTCGTCGCTTGGGTTTCACCCATGATGATTTATGGATAATTATAATTAGTCTAATAGGCCATGAAGACCTTTAAAAAAGCCTAACAAGGAAGAGAATGCTTTAGTCTCACTAAACCCACTAAATTAAACACGTACTTTCAGCAGAGGACAAAGAAGGGCTTACTGGAAACTCAATACAATAAAAATAGTCTTATAAAGATTTGGCAATGCTACTCGTTAACAGAACCATATTTTCTCTGAATCCCTCAGGACTGTTAAAACAAGATTTGAAGTGATTGCAAGTGAAATAATTTGGATGAGAATATCTCCTCATAGCACAAACTTGTCTTAAAACTGGCAGAATTATCTGCCTCATCTTATAACATGTGAGGGCATCATGAGGCCTTGATAAAAGAAGGCTAAGGGGAAACCTCATCCCCATTTTCCAGCTTTTAAAGAGTGGATACAAAGAAGATGGAGGGTCCCTTTTTACAAGTAGGAACATGGAAAAGATGAAGGAAAGTTCAGATTGACCACAAAATAATTTTTTTCACAATGAGAGCAGTTATCCATTGGAATAATCTCAGCACTGGTGGATTTCCCAGCATTGGGCACTTCAGGTTCAGCAGGAAAGGGTGCTGGACTCTCTTGTCTAGACTGTGCTTTTGCCAATAAAATTTAGACCAGATGAACCCTGAACCCTCTGTGGGGGCTGGTATTCTATGATCCCATGATCTCAAAGAAGAGCTGCAAAATGCCAAGACTATTTCCAACCTACTTTCAACACCAGGACATTATCCCTATTTATTCTGTTTGCTGCAGCATCACTAATGTCCCTCTGCCTGTAAAAGTTATGAACCTAATTTAAATTTAAAAGTCTTGTTTCTGTACCATAAAAGGCCATGAATTCATACACAAGTCAATTCTTTTTTTTCACATCTGTATTGGTTTCTGTTTTGTTGTTGTTGCTGTTGAGAGCAGATCATTGTTGCTGTGTAAGCCATCAAATATACTTCTTAAAGATTGTTTTGTAATGAACCCTATCTTTCAGTATGCTATTGAACCAGGAATTTGGAATCAGAGAGGCAGAACAAAGTTAAAAAAATCCCATAAAATGAATCTCCCTCTATTTTAAAATGTGTAATATATTTTTTTTTTCCCTGTGAAAAGATGTTATTGTGTCTCTGGTCCATGGATATAAAAATTACTGAGTGCATGCAGCTGAGCCTGCCTCTGCTGCAAGATACAAAAAGTACTAAACAAAAATTGGCTCAGGCACCTGTACCCACCACTTATACAAACCCCACAGCATTCAAGGTGTAATGTAACTGCAAATATTCAATTTGCCTTTAGAACATGGCAAAATACCTTCCAAGAACTCGTTGTGATTCACAGAAATTTTACAGGTCCTGAACCCGGTTAATGTTATTAAATAATCTTGCCATGGAACAGTCTCAGATCTCTTTTTGGGCAGTAGCTCTAAGCACAAGGAGTGAGGAGCAGCACTGATAAAAACCCCACAGAGGTTTAGGAAGGAGGTTTGATCCCCTCTGTTTGTGGGACCTGTGCTGCTGAAGGCAGGTGGCATTACTGTGTCTCCAAGACGGAGATTTGCGCCGTCCATCTCCACGTAGGAGTAAAATAAAAGGTAAATAATAAAAAAAAAAAAAAAATAAATGTAGGAATAAAATAAAAGGTAATAATAAAATAAAAAATAATAATAAAATAATCAATAAAAAAAAAAAGTAAAGTATCTTCCAAGAACTCACTGTGATTCACAGAAATTTTACAAGTCCTGAACCCGGTTAATGTTATTAAATAATCTTGCCATGAAACAGTCTCAGATCTCTTTTTGGGCAGTAGCTCTAAGCACAAGGAGTGAGGAGCAGCACTAATAAAATCCCCACAGAGGTTTGGGAGGGAGGCTGGATCCCCCGTGCTGCTGGAGGCAGTGGCGTTACCGTGTCTCCCAGGCGGAGATTCGCGCCGTCCATCTCTATGTAGGAAAACGGCTGCAGGGTCGTCTCCTGGTGGATCTGCTCCCTCTTCCCAGGGCTGGAGACGCGAGACCAGAGCACCCTGAACTGCACTGGGGGCTCAGGGGCAGCGGGGCTGTAGCTGCACTTCAGGTGCACTCGGCCTTGCACGAGCTCGGGGGTGATCCATGGTTGCAAAGCCGGGCTTGAGAGCTTGTCTGGAAAAGGAGAGCAAAAGAGGGATGGAGCACAAAAACTTATTTTGCTGTTATGGTTGTTCACCTAACAAGAAGATGTCAGTGTAATTAAACATGGGATGAGCACTACATTTTGTCTTCTGGTGACTTAATTAGTAACCATGCAAGCAAGAAGGTGGGTTTTGTATGAAATGCAAAAATTGCTAATTGTGTCCTGACTACCTATTGCTGTTGTACCATCTGACCTGCTGGTTTTGAATTTTTTTTTTTTAATTTGGCAGTGAGAAAAACATTATTGAAATGAAGCACTCAGATTAATACAAATTAATTACTCTGGCAAAGGCCCTCAGCTTTGCATTTCCTTGGAGCACAGCCTTTTGATCCAAGTTTTGCAAGAAGCCCAGGAGAGATATGAGAAATCACTATTTTGCAGAGGCAAACTGACTCCCAGAAAGCAGCCAGCCTCTATTGCCTTACTGAACATCCTTTCCAGGCTGTTTTAGGATGTGTCTAGGCTAGGTCTGCTCAATATAGTCTCCCTCTGCCCAGAATAATGCTATTGCTCTAAAAATACAGCTTGCTTTCTGTAGGCTTCAACAAGTAATGAAGTCTGAAACCTTTCTTCCTGTTAAACTCCCCTAGAAAGTAGAAACAAAGAAAGGTATAATAGTGTAAGGGGATGTTTTTCATCTCTAGGGACCCAGACTCAAGCAAAACATGAAGCTGGTTCAGATGCTTTGAAAGGATAAATTAAGTAATTTTTCCAGACAAGTGTAGAAAATATAATATGTGGGAACCCAAGAGAATAAAATATGAAGCTGTTCTAGCAGAACAGAGAACCAATGTGTTAACATCTGTCCAGGGCAAACAGCAAGAGGCAAGAAACAAGTTACTTAAAAAATGAATAAAGACCAGTTGTTTATACCCTTTTGTATTTCATTTCTTAGAGGAGCTGCCTCAAACCGTGGCTCACATGATGGCTGTGTGCAGGAAATTATCCCAGAAGGACAGAGTTAGGTGATCAGCTCAGGGGAGGATGTGAGTGGAATTGCAAGCACGAACTCTGCTTTTCCCAGCTGTGTCCTTTCTGCCAAGTTATGGAGTTTTAAATTCAGCTTGTTTTGCAGCTCAGAAGAGCTGATTGCTGTCCTGCTCCTGAGCCTCCAGCAGAAGGAGCCAGGGAATTGACCCCAACACAAAGCCATGGCAGCTGGACCCAGCTGAGCCTCCTGTGGTGCAATATTTACAGCTGAATTGAAGCCATGAGGTAAAAAAACACAGTAAAAAAACTCTAGATTTGGGGGTTTTTTCCATCCAATGCATGAGACTGCAAAAACTAAAGGCTGGAAATTAAAGACTCTAAAGGACTGGACCTCTCTGAAAATGAGATTGGGAAGGGATAAGCATTATTTTCTTAGAAATGTAGGCGGCTTTATATCACCGAACAGGTATGAATCATCAAATAGGACAAAATTATTCACCCAAAATGTATTGGCAAAAAAGTTCTTTGAACAAGAGTAGTGGAAATCTTATAGTTTATAAAAAAGCCAAGCTTAAACTGAAAAATGACTATTCAGTTAAAAAGTAATTTCTGAGTAAGAATTGGTTTCATTTATTTTAATGGATATTTTATTTCTAATACTGAATTAATCTCATGTCCTTTGAGCCTTTCTTCCTTCCTTCCTCTTCTTCAAGTAGGAATGTTAAAATATTGATAAAGATAAGAAAATAGTTATCTTTCTCTTTAAAATTTATTTAAGCTTGGAGTTTGAAAATTGAAAAACTGATAACCCTAGTTTCTCAGTGTCATGTTTCTGTCCAAAAACACTAAAAGGAAAGTATAAAGGTAATTTTTTCATTTTGAGAAAGAAGCATGTTTTCTGATGAAATCTACATGCACCTGGCCATGTTCCAAAGTTCAGGAGGTTTAACTGAATGAGCAAGTGCTTTCTGCTTTCCCTTTGTTTCCTAGCTACCGAGCAGGGGTTACATCTCTCGTAGTAGGCTGAAAATTATTTCTGACGAGAACAATTATATAAATGTCATGAAAAAGATGTTATCAATTTGGTTGGTTTTTTTTTTTTTTCTCCTTGCAGAGTTTCAGAATTACCTTTTTTTGAGGGGGGGTACTGTATTATTAAAGATAAGGAGAGGCCTTAGAGACAGTCTCCTGGATACAGAGCCTGGGTACAGCTGAGATGCCTCGGCTCACTCGCTTTGCAACTTCAAGCCAAAGTGGAGCCAAAGACAGTGGGAAAGGTTACACGTGAGCTGTGACCAAGCAGAGAACGCTCCAGCAATACACACCAGATTACATTTTGCACTGGTAATAGGAGCTATTCTTCAGGAACACCTTGGACTGCCACTGATTTATTTCCCACGCGCTCCGCGCCTTAGCGGCAGCGACGCTTGACTCGCAAGGTCAGCGAGATGCGCGCTGCAACACGGGGCCTTTGAGCACCCAGCCTGAGAGGCACAAGCAATCTTATTGATGAATTCTGTGCTGCTCCTCACCTTCTGCACAGTAGCCCATGCATCCCGGGGTGGGCTGCAGGAGATAGACAAAGAAAGCGCCGCAGTTCCTGACGGCGACGGGGATGCGGAACAGGCAGCAGTCCCTGGCGCCCCCAAAGCCCTGCCAGCTGGCACAGCCCGTCAGCCTCTTGCTCTCCCCTGGAGCTGGCAGGGATTCCGACTTCAGGGACAGCCACACCGGCGCTTGGGTCCCGCATTTGTTCATCTGAGGGCGCACACAAAGGAGACGTTTGAGTATGGCAAGATTCCTTTCAGGAAAAGGAACGGAATCGTGGAATCAGAGAACAAAGTCTAACAAACACTCTGGAAAGAAGCATTTGATATGATCAAGTTGATATCATTTGATGTGATCAAATAAAACGCAATAAAACGAAAAAAAAATCCGGAAAATTTGGAAATGGAGCGACTACAACCAAATGGGCTGAGATTAAATGAGGGGTAGTGCAAACAACCAAAACTTGCCAAAATTACTACAATTAAGATCCTGAAATCGGGGAAGAAAAGTAAACAAAGAGACAGGAGAAGAATTAGAAGAAATGAAGCATTAAAAAAAAAAGAAAAAAGAAAAATTCCGGTACCAAGTGAAAATAATAAAAGTGAGTGAGATGACAAGAAGTGGAGGGAATTGGACCAAATCTTGCCCAAATAATCCTCATTGAAATCTTGAAATCAGAGAACAAAGACCAACACACACTTTGGAAGGGAGATATGATCAAAAATAATGCAATTGAATAAAACCAGAAAATTAGGAAACTGAGTGACTACAACCAAATGGACTGAGATGAAATGAGGGGCAGTGAAAAGGACCAAAACTTGCCAAAATTACTCCAATTAAAATCCTGAAATCAGGGAAGAAAAGTAAACAAAGAGACAGAAGAAATGAAACATTATAAAAAAAGAAAAATGAAAAATTCTGGTACCAAGTGAAAACAATAAAAGTGAATGGGATGACAAGAAGTGCAGGGAAATGGATAGAAGCTTGCCCAAATAATCCTCATCGGAATCACGAGATTTCATTCCCTTTCCTGAAAGTGGAGATCACTAAAACCCAAGAGCCTGTGTGAACCTGGAGGGTCAGTGAAAAAGCTGTGTGGGTGGGGATGAAAATGTCTTGCATGGTTTTGAGCAGTGGCTTTACACAGACAAAACGCTTAAAGGACACAATAACAGGATTCCGAAGTATATTCCTCTGGTTTTGGTTGGTTTATATGAAGAGGATGAAAGCATAAAAGCAGGCTAAATCACCTGCCCCCAAACCATCTGCCCTGCTCCTGACAGCTCCTGCCCTTCCAGCACACCCTGGACACATTTGTGGGGTCTGTACCTCTCCCTCATTCTGCAAGAGAGACGCATATGAAAGATGGAAAAAACATATGTGCAGGATATGCTTGACTTAACTTTCTATTTTTTTTTTTTTTATTTTATTTTTGCTTTCAGGCTTTTATCTATTAACAAATTCCCTGAATACAGAAAATCCCAAAGCAGAAGGCACTGGTCTTAAAAGGTTTAAATGACAGCATGTTGAGTCATGGCCAGGAGAGACTGATTTCCATTTCCCAACCTAGGGATGTATGTTCAGGAATCTCAGATCTGAGCTGCCCTCTGTACCTGTCAGGCTCTCTCTCCTGACTAAAGGAACATGGTTCTCTAAAGCTGTCTCTCATTTAAGCACCTCAGTGAGGAGATTAGGTGTAATCAGGGCCTTATTAAATATACAAAGCCAATTACAACGGTGACTCATTTTTCTGCACCATTACCTAGCATTTGCCAATATGCAAAGCACAGAGGTATTCGAGCTAAAGTTTGGAAATTATTACCAAATACTGACAATAATTTGCTCTCAGACATCAGTCATATTCAGCAGAGCATGACTGCTGCTGTCACTTTGCATTTCTTCAGCCAATGACAGTGAACCATCTCTACTAGTCCAGCTTGGGGAACGTGATTCTTCTCAGTGTGTTTGGGTATAAATCACATTGGGAAAAAAAAAAAAACAAAAAACAAAAAAAAACCCTCAAAACCCAGCATTTTTTCCCATTGGCCCAGGTTTCCTGTTTCTCTTTCAAGATTGAACGTTATTTGTGACAGCAGGGGAAGCAGTGAAAGCCAAAGGATAAATTTATTATGTCATGCACCAGTTCCCTCCTGCAGGCTGAGTTGTACCTGGGAGCTATTCAAGCCAGGAAGCAGGGGCAGGGGAGAAGGGGTGCACACCCAGGATATCCAGGGTAGGAGAAAAACAATCAACAAGGTGACATGGCACAGTCTTATTTCCATTTGGAGCCAGTTATTGTAAGCTTCTGAAAACAAGGATTCCAGAGAGACACCACTGAAATTGTCCAAGGTTGTTGGGTTTGTTTTATTTTTTCTCCTGAAAAGTGGCAGCAGCTGAGCAGAGAGGCTGACCCTGCCTCCCCTGTGTGGTGTCCTGGTGGTCTTGCAGGTGGCACTGGAGCTCCCTGGGGAGCAGCAGCCTTCCAGCACCCTGCAAGCAAAGGGGGCCAACATAAAAATTCTTCTAGGTGGAATTTAAACCAATCCCTTCCCTTGCTTTCTTTAATACCCACATTATGTTGTAAGTTTCAAGAGGATTGTTCTGTTTGTTTATTTACAGCTTTATGGGGTACGAGTGTTTTCTGTGCTGGTAAAAATACAGAAGATGGGAATTTATTGCATCCTGGTCAACTTCTGGAGTGCAAGGAGTGGTGTGGAGAAGCATGTTTCCAAAGCATGCTTATGAGCATACACTTGTAATGACCTGGAAAAGTGGAAAAGACAACATCCAGAGAAGCAGCATGGGAAAGGAGAAGAATGCAAACTGAACCTCCATGGTCTCTGCTTCATCCTCATCTGGGTGTGATACCTGCAGCCTGAATTTCCTCTTACACAAGGAAACCACAAACTTCAGTGCCTCTGTAAAGATTGCTGGACTGGAACATTCTTTTTGAACTTACACTGAACGCAGGTATTAGTGAGTTCACCCTGGAGGTGTTTGGAACCACACAAGCTGGAAGAATTAGTTATGGGGAGCAGAGCAGCAGGGATGGGTGAGCACTGGATTTCAATGGATGTGTGCAAAATCAGAGAGTCTTCTAGGAAAGGGTTTGGTGAGGAGACACAGCACAACCTACCCATCCCAAATGAAAAAATCCTCTTGCAATTCTCTGTAAAAGAACTTTTGTTGCTTGAAATGTGCTACAGCATCCATCTGATGCTGCCTTTACCAGTGTAACTGGTGCCAGCACATCAGTGCTGCTGCACTGGGAGTGCAGCTGCTGGGCTGCCTCTGGCCAGGCACACACAGTGCCTCAGTTTCCCTGGCTGCCTGACCTTGGGCTGATAACAGATCACTGGCTCTCTGTGTACCTCACTTCCTTATCTCTCAGCCAGAGGTGGAGGTGGCTGAGATGGTAATAGCCTTTGCTGCCTTGCAGCAGGGCTGGGAAGGTAATTCATTAATGAGACACCCATCTCTCTGCTGTGCTGGGGGCCATGGAGATAAATAGATGTGAGTGCATTCTGGCTGTGAAAAAAGGCAGAAAGTGATTCATACATAAAACTGGGCCTGGATCTCTTGTTAACACACAGAGGAAAACCTGAAATGCTGGAATAAGAGGATGGTGGTTTCCCCCCCCCGTTTTTATCCTCACCAGCAGTCCCTGAGCCATTTCAGTGCTGGAGAAAGTGCGGATTGGCATCACTGATGTCAGAATGCAGCTTTCTGATAAACCCCCATGGGGATCTCATGCATTTGCCCTGGCCAATCTTGCACTGAAACCACTTGAGAGACGGTTTGTTATATAACATGCAAAAATTACAAGCAATGACCAATCATTCTGAGGGTAAAAAAATCAGACTGTGAGACAGCAAGTCATTGCAGCAAGCTGTGATACAGGATTACAGGCCGGCCAAGGAAGGATTTTGCTATAAATCAAGTATTTCTGTTTTCCTGGCAGCTCTATGACACACATGAATTTATTTTCTATTATGAGCTGCATGTGGTCCTTCTGAGTCAGGCAAGTTGCCACACACTAGCCAAAAGGATTTGCTGCATGAGGCCTCTGTGAGTTAGAAGACAGACCTGGGAAGGCAACGGCAAATGTATATTCATGTGTTCAACCAGCAGTAGAGATAAGAACAGGAAAAAAACCCAGAAAAAAACCCAAACAAAACAAAAAAGCAAAGAAACTTAGAAGAATAATCTAGGAGAAGAGGCTTCAAAGAGCCAAAATTTTCAAGTCCCCACTGTGTCATGATTTGCATTGAATTTTGTAGCTGTCATTTGGGAGAGTAACCAGAAAATTGAATACAGAGGCAGCAAATGATTGGCATTTAAAACAGAGCATTTACCTGCAATGCCTGCAGTCACTGCTGCTCTAGGGATGTTGGAGAGACGTGGGAGTCTCACTCAGCAGCATTTCCAAAAGGAAGGAGGAATTACACAGCTGCCTCCATGGGAGAGCAAACTCCACAGGTTCAGGTGTCCAGCTTGCACAAAGGAGAATTCTCCAAACAGAAGGGACGCTTCAGTCTCTTGGCAGCCTTCTTTAGCATCCTTCCATACTTTATCCAATTGTAATTAAGTGGTGTTTTTAATCTTCAAAGCATTTTATAAACCTCACCCAATTAATCTTTGCAACACCTCAGTGTGGCAGGTAAGCATTCATTAGGTATTTTTGATTCCTAATTAGACACCAGATAATAATTTAAATAATCCAATTTAGAAAACCTAAACAATAAAAAAAAAAGTTTTCTCCCTTTGCCAAAACAAGGGAACAAGCCATTCTTGTTTAATCCAATGATATCTCCTTCCATTTGCTTGGGGTTTGGAGTATCAACCAGTTTGATTGATTGGACACTGTGGTTCTTCATAATTGCACAAAGAAATCAAGCTCGATTGTTCTTGTCACTTGGGTATTGCTGAAATTATGCTGTTAAAAATAAGTAGCACCATATGTGAGGAATGCATTGTTTTAGTTGGATGGAGATGGAAGGCTTTTTGGTGTGCTGCTGGTTGGCAGTTAAAGCATTATGATTTTGCATCTGTTGCCCACTCAAAACTTTACTTTAGCTTTTTTTTTTTTTTTTAATTTCTTTGTAGTTAGTTAAAGTAAATAAGTTTGGTGTTTTTTTTAAATTGCAGACTGGGGCCAAACTCCACAGAAATCAGTTTACGTCAGGAATATCTGTAGTAGCAATTAAACTGGTGCTTGTCTTGTTTTTCTTTTAAGCACATGCCTCTGAACAATAAAGGCTGTAATTTTAATTTCTACAGAAGGGGTTTTGCATGTCTGAAAAACAAGCAAGAAAAACAAAGGCTCTTCATACCTAGCATTATGAGTTGGAATATTCACGTAAGTGTTCAAGAAAGAATTACAGATTAAATAATACCTTGAAGGTGTCACTTGCTTTTAAATTCATAGAACAATTGCAAATCAAAGTGGGGCTGGATTCAGAGCAAAATAATAATTGGAACAAAATAATAAATTAATGGCATGCAGCTGAGGTGCTGTGTTTTGATTGTGAGTATAAAATATTCTCTAAGAGGTTTAAGAGGAGACAATGAAACTAAGTATGGAAAAAATAAATCTTCTCCTCTAGGGACTGACATATTAAGCATCAAGAGCAGGTTAGATTTGCCATGCTTTAACATGACCTTGTTTTATACACCAAAGATTAGCATTTAAACCTGTGCTTGATCCTAGTATATGTGTAAAAAAGAGTAAACCTATAGTGCTAAAAATGAAACTATTGAGAAAATACCAACCCTTACTAGGGTTGGTATAACACATCCTCCATTTACATGAACATTTACAGTTGCACGTGAATTTAAACCACGCTCAGATTTGGAGAGGGTTTTGCTCATTTAGAGGATGAAATTTCTGAAGAAAGGCATTGGAAGTTATCTTGATAACCCATCACAGGCAGGTGTTATTGGACATGTCTCTAACAGAGTCTCATATCCATAAGTAGCCCGTAGAGAAGCTTGATACAGAATTGTGTGTGCCAAAAAATTGCAGTTAAGGGGCTGGCACATGGCAGAGAAATTAATTTAAATCACAGAACCTGTGGGGCTGGAAGGGACCCACAGGGATCATCGAGTCCAAATGCTGGCCCTGCACAGGAACAACCCCAAGGGTCACACCAAGAGCCTGAGAGCATTGTTCAAACACTCCTGAGCTCTGTCAGGACCTGTGGGTCACTCCCTTGCAGTTCTTGGAGCTGTGGCCACTTCCCTGGGGAGCCTGTTCGCTGCCCAACCACCTCTGGGGAAAAAACCTTTTGCTAATATCCAACCTCAACCTCACCTGACACAATTTCAGGCCATTCCCTCGGGTCCTGTCACTGTCACCAAGTGCCTGCCCCTCCTCTTGCCCTCACAAGAAAACTGAACAACCCAGAAGTGTCTGAACCAAGGGTTGCTGGAGATTGTTACTGTGCAAAAATGAAATTATTCCCCTTTCTTGCCATTCCCTCCAGAAAAATACATTCAGCTGGTGGCGAGGACAAGCACCTGGGGCCAGTGGAACTTCTCCACGGGAAGAAGAGAATTTTCAGCCCGTTTCTGGCTTTGCTGTGAGTGTGGTGTGGCATTTGAATTTGCATTACAGGCAGCAGCGTGCACTGCTCTGCTGTAATCCACAGATTGATCTTTTATCTGACTGTGGAGCAGAGCTTCAATAACATCAGTGTGTGATGTTCCCTCACATTTCTTTTTAATGTTTGTGCCTCCCACAGGGCTTGCCCATATGTATCCAGGTGTATGCATGTACCCTGTATTATTTGAATTCAGAATTCAGCTGGAATTTCTGTAATTGATGTGTGTTTTCCCATATTGGCTGTTAAGTACTTCTCTGTATTTTTAATAGATTTTCTGTTGAGCTTTAATTTTTCCATCTTTTGTTCTTCCTCTGAAGGTCATTTTACTATGGTCTGGCCATGTCTGTGCATTGTTTCTTGCTTCTTAATATACTGCTTTAATCTTAGTAAAAGCTCCAATGTACTTTTTTTTTTTCATTCAGGGTTTTTGCCTTTCACAGAATATTTGGCAGTTCTTGAAGAACAAACCATGATCTGCAGCAGCAGCCTCAACACAGGAGGATCCAAAATGTGCAAATTTTTATTGGACTTCTACTACAATATATTTTTGGATAGGGAAGTGGCTGTGGCCAGGAGTGCATGTCCAGGATCTGATAATTGCTGTGCCTCCTTTGGGAGCACGGGGGGAAAGGCAAGGAAGAAACAGAGGGAGGAAGGTCAGGATCATTTGTTACCTGCCCTGAGAAATTCAGCAGGCAAAGCCTAAATTGGAAAGCTCCTTCAATCAAAAGCATTTTGCCACTGGAGGAATAAGTTTATGGACAGCACTTGGATTCAAGGCATGGCAAGTTCAGGAATGCAATTAATATTTTCACTTTCTCTGACATAAAAGCTTTTGGGTTTTTCTTCTGTCTTTTTTTTTCACTTTGTAGCTTGTGGGGTTTTCTTCTGTTTTTTCTCCCTTTCTCCCCCCCTTTTTTAATTAAATGAGTGGATGAGAAACAGCTCCTTAAGAACTGCTGCTCGTTTTCCAGTGCAAAGTTTGCTGTGCCCCTGAGCTGTGGCAGGGCTGCATTCTGGGGCTCTCACAACCCCCCTGTGTGAATCCAACACTCCCTGTGCTTGTGAAACAATGTGCAGACAGGGACATATTCTTGTTGTGGAGGTTTGTTTCATGGCAAGTCTCAGAACACAGGCGTTGAGGGGCTGCCTGGAGGAGTCAGGCTGTGGGAGCACCCCTCCCATGTCACAGACATCTTTTCATGAAAAATCCTTTCCTTAGGATTTTTTCCTCCTGGGAAGCTGAGAAGCCTCAGGAACAAAATGTAAACATTGATTATCTGCTGCTGTGGAATGCAACAGGTGCATCTGGGATTGGTCCATCTTAGATGTTTATAATTAATGGCCACTCATAGCCCAGCTGGCACAGATAGAGAGTCTGAGACACAAGCCTTCGTTATCATTCTTTGCTGTTCTATCCTTAGCTTAGCCAGCCTTCTGATAAAACCTTTTCTTCTATTCTTTTAGTGTAGTTTTAGTGTAATATATATCATAAAATAGTAAATCAAGCCTTCTGAAACATGGAGTCAGATCCTCATCTCTTCCCTCAACATAAGACCCCTGTGAAAACCATCACACCCCAGCACAAGCCATTTGTCCTCCCACTCTTCTTTCCCACACTCCAAATCTCCATTATGGCTTAAATCCCTCCTGAGCTCAGCTGGGTGACAGGAATCCTTACCTACCAGCTCTGAATTAAGGAGTTAATCTCATCTGTTGATAAGCAGCTAATTGTATCTGGCCAGTATCAACATGCTATCACTGGGTATATATCTTACAAGGTGCTGGAGTAATGTACTTTTTAATTCTGCAGCCGTATTGTCAGGCTTTATTTGGTCTCTTTTTTCTTCTATCTGTTCAAGGTTTTGTCTTTGACTTTTTTAATTAAAATCAGCTCGCTCCAGCCAGACTGGAATGTCCAATAATAACTGCTTATTAAGGAGTGGAAGCTGCACAGTTATTAATTTAAATTAGTTCGTTCCAGAGGTTTTGCTGAAATTAAATGGAAAACCAAATCAAACAATGATTTAATTAAGTGGAAGAGATAGAATGTAGAGGCAGATTTAGAAGGTGAAGATCTAAAAGAAGTGTATTCTTTCAGTTTTGACATCTAACAGATGTAATTCTTCATCAGCATGGCGAAGCAGAGATTTACTGTCATTCAGAGGATAATGAAGAAACCAATGGCAAGAATTATGTTACAAGATAAGAAACTAAACTAATGAATATACCTTCACAAACCTGAATGAAAAACTCCAGAGAAGAGATTAAAAGAAACAAAAGCATGCATTGTAAAAAAAGCAATCTCAAACAGCATTGTTGCACACTCAGAATTGCTGAAATATAATGAAAAATTAAATAATATTATAGAATATGTATGTACACTTACAGAGCAACCTGGAAAACTTCATAGTGCATCGGGATATTTGAGGGTGCGAAATGAAATTAATATTTCAATAATAAGCCCACCACTTAATTAATGTCAATAAGATTTATAGTTTATATATGCAAAGTGTTAAAAATTCTACAGAAATAACAACTATGTCTTAACATTTCACTCAATGTTAAATTATTAAGGTAAACTTCAGTTGTGATGAGTTCACAGGTCCAGTTTGAATGGATATGAAATGTTTTTTGCTAATTTTGAGAGGGTTCTCCAGCTAGAGTAGAATCACCCCAAACCAAAGATCCTGGCTTTCTAGGTTGAATATTTAATCTTTTAAATAATTTATGGTAATTAGTTTATTATTTTCTGAATAATTTTGTTTAACTTTATGTTTGAAATTATGCTAACCTCCTGAAGCTGGGATATTTGAGGTTGTCGTGACTTTAGTGAGAGGTTGAAGTTGCTCTGACAACAATGATTGCAAGTCAAACATTATTGTCATACATATTAAACACAGATAAAACCAGATAATTATTGTTTTGTCTCTTTTATAGAGAATGGTAGAGGCTTTTTTGCTCCACAAAGCCATTAGCATACATATGAAACTAAAGAATGCAAGAATTGATTCAATGCAGAAAGAGGTTCAACTTTAACTCTTCCTTCAGCTTCCCCAAAGATCACTTTAAATATTTTTTCTGATTTTTCCCTTCTGATTTCATCAGCAGAAGAAGTCCCTAACTCGTAATAATTTATATGGGAGAAGAGACAGGCTGCAGAATCCATTCTTACAGCCATACAGTTGCTTGGAAAAAGCACAGCTTGAGGTGACATACATGGTTTACTAAAAAATCTCTCTGTGGAGTTGAAAAACACCTGGCTTTATGCTGTATTTCCTAGCCTGGCTGAATATTGGCTGTTCCATGGGGATCCTGGTTTCTGACTGATCCCCTTGCATGTGACAGTGGTGTTGTTGGTTTGATGGTGATGGTGGAGGTTTTGTTGTCGTTATTAATTATTATTATTAATATTATTATTATCATCATCATCATCATCACCACCATTCAAGTGCTTTTCCTCTTGGGTTTTTTGTTACTGAAATGGCTCCTGAGGTATTAAAGAGTCTTTTTTCCCAGCCCTGCGGCCAAAGAAGAAGTTGAGATTCCTTGGCTCTGGTTTTCAAGGTTGTTTATTTTCTCTTATCTATTACATCCTTTCTCTGACCTGCTGAGATCTGTCCAGCAGGTTGGTGCACACTGACTGCCCTTGGGGTGGTGTTATCTTTTTATACTAAGAACGACGCGTACTTTATTTACAATAATTTTCCAATACCTATCACCTATGTTAGACAGTCTGTCTCTACTCTAAACCAATCCAGAGTGTCACCATCACAGCAGAAGATGGAGGAGAAGAAGAAGAAGAAGAAGAAGAAGAAGAAGAAGAAGAAGAAAGACAGGACATGCCCAGATTCCTCCATCTTGCCTCTTGAAGCTCCACTCTAAAAACCCCAAAATTCTACTTTTTCACCTCGTGACAAATTTCCCATCATTCTACTCAAACTCTTGTGGCTTGTAACTCTTCATACAAAGTTGTTCATTGTTTCCATGGGCTAAAATCGAAGGCACAGGTGTCTTTGACTCCGTGCCAAGGTCTCTGAGCCCCCTGCTAGGGTCTCAAGTCCTCCAGGGCAGCCAGAAGAATGTCCTGGGTTCCAACACACCCCCGTATCCCCAGTGTATGCACAGCCCAGGACAGCGCAGAGAGGGATGGGGAAGGAAAGCCCCCCAGAGGGTTTATTGCAGCTCCCAGGGGAGAGCTCAGGTTCTGCTGACCTCGACACATCTGGTGGGCATTTCCACGGGCCGCTGGCCGAGCATGAGGCGGTACCATGCCGGTGGCAAGGAGTGGTCACACACCAGCTCCTGGCTGGCCGTCCTCTGCAGCTCCAGGGAGTCGAAGCTGGTGCTCCTGCGGGGGTCGCGGAGGATGCGGTGCCCCCCTGGCCAGCACTCGGGAGCTGGGGAGGATGGAGAGGGCAATGAGTCGTTAGTTAATCACTCTAATTTAGACGCCACTAATAACTGCTTAAATCTTGTCTGAGGTTGGAAATGGGTGTGTGTATTCTATTCCTGTCTGTTAGAGGTGGGGCAGTTATCTTCTGTTCATTGGGCAGTTTTCTTTATCTCTTCCACAACCAATCCTCCCTCCGGGAAATACCTTCTGTTAATGGGCCATTAATTATTAATTATTAATTATTAATTATTAATTATTAATTATTAATTATTAATTATTAATTATTAATTATTAAGTAATAATTATTAATTATTAATTATTAATTATTAATTATTAATTATTGTCGCCCTGACTTTTTAAGATTTTCTAAGCCTTCTGATGTTGACATTCTTGTAACGAACTTTCTCACACAGTTTCTGTAAATATACTCATTGTTTTGCATTCTTTTATGAAGGAGGAGAAATTTGATGGACTGTTGGTTTGTCCAGTGTCATTGGAGAGATGGGACTGCAGGTGGCATCTTCAATCCACTGTCATTTTTGGAAAACTATAAATGTTGGAGTCAGAAAATAAACTTCCATTTTTTCTTCACCTTGAGAGCAGTGGTGTGCGCTTGTGTTCTTTCACGTCCTATAGTGACAAATTATCTTCTGTTAATGGGCCATTAATTATTAATTATCTTCTGTTCATGGGCCATTGAATGTCCCTGCATGGCTGATAAAATTCCATCATCCCATTGGGAGACGCTCTGCCCAGGGGGAGGAACCAAGAATTTCTACTTGGATATAACCTAAGGTTTTGGGCGCCACAGCAGCCTTTGCCCCCTGCATTCCCAGAGCAGCAGCTTTGTGCTGCCCTGCATTCCCAGAGGAGCCCAGGCCCATCTGCAGCAGCTCTGGAGCTGCAGAGGAAAACTCCCCCCTTTTGCAGGATCCCTGCTGCAGCAGAGCCACAGCTGGCACTGCAGGAGGGCTGAGCCCCCGTGGGATGGGGCTGGGACACCGCCCTGGCACACAGGGAGCCAAGTCCTGTTCTGACGCTGTCACTGTTTGTTGGTTTTTTTGTTTTTTTTTGTACTATGGCATTTTTATTTTAATTTTCCTAGTAAAGGACTGTTATTCCTATTCCCATATCTTTGCCTGAGAGCCCCTTAATTTCAAAATTTTAATCATTTGGAGGGAGGAGGTTTACATTTTCCATTTGAATGAAGGCTCCTGCCTTCCTTAGCAGACACCTGTCTTTTCAAACCAAGACAATCCTATATCCTTTTATGTTCTGATTCGTTTTAGGATTGGGATAATTTTCAAAGGAAACAAATCTAGATTTAAATATGTAAAGGTGGAAGCTGAGTAACATAAAGATCTTAGTTATCTACGTTTTCGTCATATCTGAATCAGGATCAAACTCCTTAACCTTTTAACATGTTTTCAGCCTAATTTTAGGGATTAACATCTGAGTATCTCCTCCTCAGAAATCAAGTGTTTTGAGGTTCCAAAGCCTTGTGACCTTTGAAAGTATGTGGGGTTTTAATTTCATTTACTACATGCATGAATGATTTAATCATGATATAAATTGATGCTCAAGTACAAAGTGCTCTTCACATGCTTTTAAATATGTGCTGAGAAGATTGAGAACAAGAAATGTAGAAAAGACAAAAAAACCCAGAAATGGTATAAAGACACCAGCAAAGGGTTTTGAGAAATCAGCTCAAGTTAGGCTTGCAAATATTGAAGCCACAGGTCAGACTCACTTGAGCTTGGCATAAAGCCAAGCACATCGGGGCTTGTGTGTGTGCATCTCAAACTCTGAATCAAACCTGCTGCCCCTTGACGTGCGTTTGCTTACTCGCCTGCCCTGTTTATTTTCATGCATTTCTTGACTTTTACAGAATATTGAATTCTTTTCTTCTCACCTAATAAAAAGAGGCCTTGTGGTGATTCTGTTAGAAGTTGTTTATCTCTAAATAGCCGAGCAAAAATGGCCTTTTCTTGGTTTTCTGAGCCATTCCCTGATGAGGCCAGGTGCCTTTTCCCCACGTCAGCACTGCAGAGTGGGCACAGGAGGGGACTGAGGAGGAGCTGCTCTGCCTCAGCAGCAGAAGGCTCAGCTAATTCCTTGCTGCAGTAATCCTTAATTGCTAATGATGATGTAAGAGGCAGAGGCCACATCAGAGGAATTGCACAAACTGGCAGTTAGCAAAATCACCTCTTTTCACTGTAAATAGAGCTTATTTATGTGGCACCGCTGACAGAGAATAAGACCCCTCCCCACAACTTAATTTTTCAAATGTCACTTTTCAGATTGTAACTCTGCTTTAATATTGCGCCAGTGGCACTCTGAAACACATTTATCATTTTTATTTTATTGACAAGATACTCAGAAGGTCAAAGTCAATCCATTTATGGCAGTATTTTTAAAGATTATTTTGATTGTGCCAAAGGCAAGGCAATGGTACACAAGACAAATGGGGACAAAATGTAGCGTAGCGAAGGCTTTATTGCAATTTTCAGAGAGCTAAACTGTCAAAGCCATTGCAATTCCAATGCAAAATTCTGCTGAATTAATACAATTGCCTTTTTAAATAAAAAAGAAGTGCCCTAAGCTTTTCTCTCCTATAGGTAAGAGACATTTCAGAGAGGGAACATTTGGAAATATTGCACCTCTAATTAAATATGGATCAAATTCCTTCCCTCAGAAGTCCTTTCTGGAGACCACATGGAGACTGTCCTTTGCTAATTCCCAGCCCAAGGGAAGAGGTGACATTTCAGCAGACCAACTATTTTACAAAAATGAAAAGTTTACCCTATATTTAAAACCCCTTGAAAAAATGCAGACCCTTGCTGACCCCTCCAGTACCACTCAAGGCTTCAGGAGTGTTAATGGGGACAGAATCTTGGCTCCTGATGCCTTTTGCTTGCCTGAATTGGCTCCTGTCTGAACAAAAGGAAAAAGAATATAAAAGCAAACAGCTCTTTGCCACAGGAATCTTGCAAGGACATTGTAATGTAATTAATTGCATTCAGTTTCTCAATAATAATAATATCAAATAGTGCCTTTAGATGTAACTAATAGCCTTCTGCTTGATATGTATTAGCTATAATCCAAATTCACACCACATGTTGTGGTCTTACCAGTGATTAACTACTCTGTCTAAACAATGCAAATATATCAGACACTGACACATGGCTAATTATTTTTTTATCCCTTGCATGGTTTTGTTTGCAGTAGTTTAGAGAAGACTTTCTCGCATCATCACCAGAGGAGCTGAACGCTGCAGATGGGCCTGGCAGAGGCCAGGGAGGGACATGGGGGACACCTCCAAGGTCCCTCAGGAGAATTTAACAGAGAATTTAACAGCATTTGGGGCAAAAAGCCATGTGTTTGGTCCCAAAGTAGCCCTGTCTCAAACAGCCACCTCTGAAGGTGTGTTTTCCCCTGAGTTCACTGCCAGAGTGAGTTTGTGTACCTGTGCCTGGGTTCAGCTGTGCTGGCAGGCTGTCACTGAGGGGCAGGATGGCAAATTGATCTGCTGTCGCTGCCCTGGAGCCAGCCTGACGGGTTCTGTCCCCTGCCTGACACAGAGCAGACCCTGGTGGCACAAAAAGCCTCACCCAGGTGCTGCGGCCATGAGCCATGAGCAGAACAAACCCTCAATTACCGAGTTCCCCTTGTAAAATGGTGCTAATCGTGGCCCCGTGACAGGGTGATTGTAAACTTTAACATGCAAATTGCAGGCTGTGGTGCGAGTTAATTACCACTGGCTTTCCTGCAGAAATAAATGAATAAAGGCATCAGACTTTATAATAAAAATGTTATTTAAAAGAAAACAACAAGAAGGCACAGCTGAGCCCTGCTGGTTCTTCATCTGAGAGATGCCCACTTGTAGCTTGTACTTGTAGCTGCAGCTACATTCAAATCAGATGAAACTTTCCTATTCTTTTGAAATTCAGGTGCAGGTGTCAAGCTTACGGACAGCCATGAAGTGCTCAACATCCCAGCTGTCCCCTTCATGTCCACATTCATGTCTAGTATGGAACCAGTGCTGCTCTGGGCTATGCAGATTAGGTTGTTTTAAAAAGGAAATATTTGTTTTATTAGGATAACAAATTTAATTTAATCCAGCACTACTCCTACTATTGTATTTAAGGGGCCCACGGAAAAAAAAAAAAAAAAAAGAAAAAGCTGGCTTTTTAGGGAACTGGTCATTATGACTCATTCTGCAGTGAGATTTTTGTGGCTCTCTATCCAGAGCTTTTGGAATTAAATGCTGGGTGTACCTGGTGCTTTAGTCTCCTGCAAAGAGCTGCTTCTTGAACTACCACCAACTCAATATAGCAAGGAGCTGTTGCTAAGACATAAACATTTGTTTGCCTTACTAGAGACTCAAAAGCTTTTATTTTTTTTTTTTTAACTTAACAATTTTGTGTCAGAAAGTTGTGGCAAGGAGACACTGAGTAGCTCCTTTTTGACACTGAAAGCAAACAGATAATAATACCTGCTGTATCTGCTAAGTGAAAATGACATTTGAGTAACTCTGGTGGCGTGATGGAGCAGGTTCCTTGGGGAAAAGCCTGTCTCCATCAAAGCCATCAGGAATGCTGCTGTTAATGCCTGGGTGTTCAGAGTCATCTGTTAATGTGTGGGAAAGGAGGGGCAGCCTGTGGGCTCGCTGGGGAGAGGAGAGCCTCCTGCAGAAGGCAGAAGCATCCAGAAATATCGCATGGAAAATGAGCAGGAGATGGGTATCTGAACTGAACGTGCTGCTGTGGGCAGGGGTTTGGCTCTCAGCTAAAGGAAACATTGATGTGACCACAGCTGGAGGAGATATTTGTGTCAGCAGGTCCTGGGGACAGCCTGGAGGCCCTTTCTGTGCCAAACATGACTCTGGAAAGGTGAACATAGGGCATCATCACTTTGGGAGACTCCCTGCTTTGGGATGCCCTCCCTGCCACACATTTAACACCTGAAACACCCACTGCTGTTTCAAGCTGGATGCTCTGCAAACAGCTGAGTCCCTGCACACTTTTTGGGCAGAGGCATTGGTGAGAAAAACGCTGCTTTGGGTATTTTTGCTGAAGGTCTGTCCCTCCTGCTCATGGCCATAGGAAGAAGCAGCATCAGCCATATCAGAGATAAACCCAGGAAACTTAAGAGTGGCGGCTGAAAAATCATAAGGAAATAACTTGCTAAACCTTTGCTTTCCTTTTCAAAGACAGATGAGTACGAGTGTAATAGAGCTTTACCTGTCCCTCCTGCTCCCAGTAAATATCAGTGGCTTAGGTGGAGGAAGGTTTAAGAAGTTGTGAGATTTTGTTTGTTTGCTTTGAATAGCGGCTGCAAATCAAATAATATCAATAGGTGATGGCAGCCAGGTAACCCTGCAAGAAATATAGTCCACAAGCCTGAGGGGCATGTTTGCTTTGGGCAAAGCCACACAATATATCTAAAGGGCATTCTAAAGCCTTGGGAAATAGCTGGCAAATTGTAAAATAACTTTTGTGTGGAGGGTGATTGCAAAGCCAGTGACTGATGCAGGCAAAGCTAACCAAGAGCAGCATTTGGTGATGGGCTGTGATTGCTCTGTGACCAGGAATGATGGGTCCCCACATACAGATTTCCTTCTTGCCATCACCTCCCATATTGTGGAAACTCAATCTGGAGTTTGCTCCAAAAATACATGTAGGCATATGTATGTAAGCATACATACATTAAAAAAAAAAAAGTATTTCAAATTATGCGTGAGTACTCAAATTTTTGACACTTGTGTGACATACAATAAATTTTTGAGGTCCCTCCCTCTGTGGCAGATTTTCACATTTCTGCTTTTTGTTTCTTAAAATCCACAGTGGAACAGAACCTTTTCTGTTGTGTTTGACTTTCTCTTCATAGGAAAATTATAAAATATTTTTGGAAAACTCATTCTGAAATGCTGAGGCTAATAAACCATAACTCCAAATTAATTGCAGACAAAGGATGTGTTGTTCCCTTTCTTATATTTCTGTTTTAGAAACAGAAGGAAACATTTTCATCACCAGCCACTTCCACGCTCAGGGGCTGGATTTCAGTGATGTAGAAAATCTCAGGTAAGAGTTTCTGAAGCTTTCAGCATGTCAGTGCCATCTCTTCCCCAAATTGTCATTTACCACACATTGAAAGAGAGTTTGTGTAGAGAAGGAAAGGCAGATGTTGGGAAAGGGAAAATCTTTCCAAGCTCTTAATGGATGTGTTCAAAATAAATTTCAGTATAATCCAACCCATCTGACAACATTTAAAAATTCCTTTTGGTGGTTGCATGTTCCAGGTGAACAAACATCTATTAGTAGATATTTGTAGCTAGGGAACACCTGACAGTTTATTAAAGATAAAAGTTCCTGCCCTTATTTCACCAATACTTTAAAGATTTTTGCTTCAATTATTCTGCCTGCTGATGACAAAAATTTTCATTCTTAATGATATTCAGAGGCAGAAATTTGTTGTGAATGTGACAGCGATCACTATATTAAAATGCCTGAACCATGAGTGCTCCTCTGGTAGATAAAGCATAATAACTGTATTAAAAAACCTTGATAGCTAATAAATAAAGCTATTTTCAGAGATTTCAGAAGCAGAGGAACCTCCTACTGAACTGAAATGATAAGGGAGCCCATTGTACAAACACCACACACTCGTAATGGCCAGGTCTTGAACAAGTCACAAAGCATTCACAAGGCAAAATTGATAGAGATAAATGAGCCATTGTGCAAAATAAATGTAATTATAGAAATTTTGACCCAGGAAGAGGCAAGAGGCTGAGCACCTGCTGAAAAGAATATGACATGTTATTTGTACTGAATAACAGGCAGATCTGAGAAAAAATAAAAACCAAACCAAAAAACCTACACTCTGAAGGTGTTGCTTTATAATGCACCTGAATTTCATTTGTCTGGGAACAAGGTCACTTGTCATCCTGGTCTGCTGTGGAGTAAAGCAATAAACTATTGACAAACCAAGGGCCAGCACTCAGTTCCAGAGCAAACAATTATTTATTCACGCTCCTATCTCTTATCTTGCCTTGCATTTCTATTTTTAACTGGTGGTTTAGAAAGGAGGAATTGATTATGTGAGATATTCTTCTGGTTTGTGTATCCCCTGAATAATTTGCAGAATAATGAGCTGCACACAGCTCACACAGGAGGATGCAGGGACAGGCAGAGAAGCATTTTGTGTGGGGCCAGGAGGGGCTGATCAAATAGGTGAAAACAAGGGGTCCCTGTGGAGAGTGGGAGCAAAGTCTGAGTATCTCCCTGGCAGGTTACCGTGGATTTTGGAGAACTGTCACTGCAGATGGGATGAACAACACCTTCTTCAGTGTTCTATAAATAGAGCAGATGAAGGAACTTTTTATTTTCAGGGATAATGCATGTGTGGCCAACTGAAGTAAATGAGCCAAGAAGTGCCCAGCAGAATTGTTTTCTTTTAAAATGCTTAAATCTCCAAGAATCACTGTCTGGAATCTCTCATCAGTGTGGAAATTGCTCATGGATGATATGGGGGACACAAAAAGGACAAGATAAAAAGCACCTGGATAAAAAGCAATGGGCAGTTGTACAGGCCAGGTGAAGTCAGTGCACCTTCTTTACAAAATGCAGCCTCATTTAATAAATGTGCCATTTAGAAAAAAACAGCGAAGCCAAATTGTGTCAATAGCTCTATTATGTTTGACCAAATCTCCTCCTCACTCATTCTTGCTCAGTCCTAAAGCCAGGAAGGCTGAGAATCAGAATATAGAAATCACTTACTATTGCTGTGTCACAACAGAATTCAAAGCCTCATAAATTTCCTCAAGTTATCTCTAAGTTAATCATGATGCCTGTAAGGGCATCTCAATAAAAATCAATAAAAAGAAAATTATCATTATTGTTATTGATTGGTCTATTTTGCTCTCATCCCTCAGAATGAAAAAGTGAAATCAAGGAAAAGGGTCTTTCTTACCTCCTAATCTCAGCTGAGCATACAGTCACAAATTTAGCTTTCCTAAATAGAAGCAACAAAAACAAACTCACAGGTTTTGATTTTAGAAGCCACAGGGCTCTATTCAGATGGAAATTTGATTTCCATGGAGAGCTGGAGGTGTTTCTACACCTCAGCTATGACACTGGCTAATTACCATTCGCCAGCCACACATTTTTCCAGACTGCCCCCACGGATAATGCTGAATTTTGGCCACATTTTCCTGCACTTCCTCCATGCAGTGCTGGATGTGGGTGATATTAAGCTGGGGAAAGTGTCAGCACTCCCTTGCTGTCAGTGCTTCCAGCAGAGGCTGGTGAGCAGATAAGGGCACTCAGAGTGCAGGCAGCTCAGTGCTGCCAAATTCCAGGTCTGCTGTGTGTCCTGGGTGTGATTCAGCTCCTGTTGGATGCAGGGTGACCAGGCAATTTTTCCTGCTATTGTTTTGCTATTATTCATTGCTGTTATTCATCCCATTCACTGGCACAACAGTGGCTTCAGCTCCTCACGTGTTTATAATGGGCTTTTCTGTCAGGGCTCTGACATTTAGGATGAATGGCTGGGTTCCCTCTTGCCTTTGGAGTAAGGTTTTATTTGTTACAGTGCTGCAGTAATGCACACAGACATGCTCCACTTCCCAGCTGCTGCACTAACCTGGAAGGATCTCTCCGCTAAAATTTAGGTTTTCTTTGACCCTGTCCTCCATCCCTTTGTGGGCTGTGTGAAACTGTGAGAGAGTTGATATGAAACAGGCTCATAGCACATAGCAGCTCCTGCTGTGGATGCAAAACGTTCTTCTCATGCAATATAGCACTCTGGATGGATTTAAAAAATATTGAAATAAAAGGTCATGAGCTAGAAATAGCCAGCAGCCTGCCTGGCCACTGTGATAAGATAAAGCTGTGTACTCCCAACCGTGGAATTGCGACATTAAGCCTAATAGATTTCTAAAATCCAAATTTATCAGCAATCCCCACTGTTTGTTTCTTCAGCTTTTGAAAGGCATTGATTGGGTACATATAGTCATGGTATCTTCAAACCTAAAAGAAGTCAGTGTCTTCCTCCCATGGAAACAGGATTGTATCAGTTCCAGCCAGCATTTTCCCTGGGCCATGATGGAATTCCAGGGAATCTCACACACCTGGTTGTGTCTCTAGCACCTGGCAGAGGTCTGGTACTGCCTATTCACACCATGAAACAGCAAGGCTTTCAGTTCCTATAGACAAAAACCTCCAGATAAATGTGTTTGCTATTTTTATTTACTTGAATTTAATTCTCGGTTCTAACAGGCACCGATTTTCCTTTTTTTTTTATATTAAGGGTCATCTCTGCTTTGGTTGCTCCACAGATCTCTGCTTATTTACCAGAAGTAGTAGGACCATCAATAAAAATAGTAAGGTTTCAGGAACTTATAAGGCCTTCAGCTATAAGCTGTTTTTTGATGTAAAAGAAAATGCAGCTCAGCTGGTATTAGCTGAGTCTTCACCACATTTACAGCTGCTACCTGTGCAACCTTTTAGGATTTAATTACCATAATAAGACAAACCATCTCCATAATTATATATATGTAAAGCCCAAGACCTTTCTGTGGCCATGCAGCCAGAGCTGCAGGTACAGATCTGCATGTTCACAGGGGATTAGGGAGGCACAGGAACAAACAGGAGACAATTGCTGCCCCATATGGTGCACATTATTGGCAGCTGTGCTCTGATCAGGATCAGCCGTGCAGAAGGCAAACCTACTGATTTCTTCTCATTTACACTGCATTAACTTTGATCACAGTGTAGGTCTGTGTGTTTTAAAGCTTCTGCTGTCTTAAAAACGTGCCTGTGTCCTCAGAGGAGAGGAAATGAGCAGAAATGAGCCCTGTCCCTCAGTGGCTGATGGAGCTGTGGGAGGGTTTCCCATGCAGGGATGGGCTGGAATGGGATGGGGATTTCTTCCACCATGATCTACATGGTGTTTCTTACAGGAGGTATAGCACTGCCACTTTGTGTTCTTTAGAAAGAAAATAAAGGGAAATCAGATTGCCAGATGGAGTATTTTCAATGGGAACCACTCTGCTCCTCAGACACTGACAATGCAGTGCAGTTCTTCTCACCAGATGATGAATCCTAGCAATTTTTTATTTCTGTGGAGCCATTTCCATGCTGAGCTTTTCATTCTACTCTTCCACCTCCTTCTTGCCTGATAACAGCCAGAACATGCTTTTAGATTATGAAATAAAGTTACACCTTTTAGTGAAATACATGCTTTAAAAAATAGCATTGCTGAAGTGAAGGGGAAAGCAACCAGATCTCAGTTCTTTTGCTGGGGAATAATTGAACTGAAAATGTTATCTGTGCCTCTCCATCCCCAGGTAAACAAGGCAGACAGGCAGCATTTCAGGTTTTCTTCCATCTTTCTGTCATCAAAACAAGACTCAGTTTTACATTCTTAGTTGGTAATTGGCTAATAACTGCAATTTTCATCCTGAGAAGATAGGCCAGTAACCAGTGCTCAGAAAAACCCTACAATATGACAATTGATCAATTCTTCATTAGACTTGATGCATTCAGGTTACCACAGTCATTTCTTTTGCAATTTGAGCTAAAAATAAAAAAACAATCAGCAAAAAATCTAGTCAAGCAATTTCAGATTGGAAAGCCATAACACAAATTAATGCACAAAGAACCAGCAGGCAATCAATTTATCATTTACTACTTTATTCTTTAGCAATTTGCAGTCATTGCTGAGTTGCTTTTGAAACTTGTAAAATTTGATTATGTGAAACCTGGTGAGTGTCAGGCTTTGGTCATTTTGTGTTTTATGAGTTGTTTTATGACAAAAGGATGTAACCTCAAGCTGTGCCAGGGGAGGTTCAGGTTGGAAATCAGAAACATTTATTCACTGAAAAGGTTGTTAAGCATTGGAATGGACTTCCCAGGGAAGTGGTGGAGTCACCATCCCTGGAGGTGCTCAGGAATTGACTGGATGTGGCACATCCAGTGCTCTGGTCTAGTTGAAAAGGTGGTGTTTGGCCAGAGGTGGGACTCAATCATCTTAGAGGTTTTTTCCAACCTTAATGAAGCTGTGATTCTGTGATTCTGTGATTCCATTCTAGGAGCTGGTTGGAGAGCAGAGGGTCTGTACAGGTAGACCTGTCTGGCATCCGCTGATATCCTGCACAGCCACACATAGCTAAGTGTTAGCCTGCAAGTCCTGGCAGCAAACTTCCTGTAGTTTTCTACAATTAACCCTGTTCAGAGAAGGTTTAGATGTTCCTAAAGCTTCAAATGCCACTTTGAAAGCCACAGTTGTGGACCTACAACTGCAAATAGTGCAGGAGCCAGCTGTGGTTCCCTGTGCAGGAGTGGCTGCTGCCTCTCCCACTGCACCCCCAGCGTGGCTGGTGTAACACAGAAATGGGATGATGATTTTGAGGACTGTGATGATGATTTTGAGAAATGTGATGATGATTTTGACCCCGTGGTTTGGGTAACTCACCTACCAGCCCATGAACAAGGAGGGCTTTGCCTGTGACAGACTGAGGAGTGGCGGTGCAGCCCTTACACCTCTCACATTTACCCACAGGTGACTTCAAGAGCACCTTCTCTTTAATTTTCCCCCACAGTGCTCATCTTTTGCATTCAGCAATGAGGACCTCACTAGCTCTGATAGTGAACTGAGCTGTATAAATGTTGCTTGCCAGCAGCAGGAATGCTCTGAATGCTCTGGGTGTGTTTGGGACACAGGCAGCAGAACAGGGCCAGCAGAAGGCAAAAAAACAGTGAGAGGGGCAGGGTGACCTGGGGACATTTTCTGCTGGGTTTGAGCTTCATGGGCAGATTTGGAGCTGGCTGATTTTCCCTGACTTCAAACCATGACTGCCATGTGCTGAGACAATGGCCTGAGCATTCGATCCCCTCCCACTGAAACCACTGTTTCTGTAATTTCGTTAACTATTCAAATATAAATAAGAAATCTCTAACTTTGCCAACTTCCAATGCTGTTTCTCTTCTTTGAATTTTTCTTTTCTTTGAATTTTTCTTTTCTTTGAAGTTTTCTTCTCTTTGAGTTTTTCTTTTCACTGTTTAAAAAATGCATATTTTCTTGAAGAAAACTGACAGGTCTAACACCAAAATGCCTCTTTGCTGGACTCTCATTCTCACCCCACATCACTTAAGCTAGCTTGCCCTTTTGGCCATGGACTGCAGTTCTCTGTGATGATCTCTCAGCTCTCCCTCCATGGTCCTTGTGGGCCCGTTCCAATTCGTGCTACTCCAGGATTCTATTTTTAACCCACAAAGGCTTTAAAATGTGGTGTGGAAGAAAATCCAGGGTCCAATTTTAGTGTAAAGATCTCTGCTAGGTATTCCTCAGCCTCTCATTGCTCCTCTGTCATGCCACAGTAACACTCTGGGCTAAAGTCAAGTTCCATTTCATCCTTTCTATTGTGTTCTGAAATAAATGTCTGCTGCAAAGCAAGGGACTCAAATCTAGGTTATTCCCTAACAGAACATGTAGATTCAGCAGCATGGCTTGATATTAATGACATCTGAATGGCTAAATCCCTGCAAAGTGGGGTAAAACTTTGCTCCTAGGGATCCAGCAAACACACTTAAACCACTGAATTATCTTAATTCTAAAACAGCCCCCCAGCAGCACCACAGGGCCAGGATACACTCATGGGTTATTTTGCTGTATCTGGAATTTTGAGGCTATTCCAGAGACATGAAGGCACAATGAAAAGCAGAGCTGGACAAACATGTGAAGGCTTGAGGTATAAAAGGATTAACAGATGCTAATGTTCTACATTTTTCTGCTGCAATAATATAAGCACAGACAGCTCCCAGAGCAAAGCAGAAAGGGAAGGATTGCATGTAGGAGGGGCAGAAAGACATGGCTATCATGGTGTGCTGCAGTAAATTTTGAAAAAAGGCAGCTGTTGAACAGATGTTACCAGCATACAGAAGATTTAGTGTGCAGATGATTTGCAATTCACTGGTCCACTGAGGAAAAGTTACTTTTTTCCATTTAAAGTATAATCCTTCCAATTTCCCAGAGAAATAAAATCTTTAAAATCACAAAGAATGATTGATAATATTGAAATTCAAGCTAAACCCCTTGTCAGCCTAAAATTAAACATTTTGTAAGCAGGAGGCATTGAGGCATTTCATTTGCAAAGACATTGAAAGGATAAAAAAATTAAACTTTCAGAAAAATATAGCTCTTTTTCTCTAGGCTAAAGAGCTTTTCAGATTCAAAATAAAATTAGGGTAGATCTTGCTGATCTGGGGAAAATGTCACTGGTGCCATTTGAACTCCCTGTTACCCCAAACCACACCCAAGGGCACTCACAGCATTGGGTTTGCTCCAAGGTGAATTATCCCTGTGGTTTTGTTTTCCTTATCTCCATTGCCTTCATTCACATGAAATGCTTTGTAGGATCAGCTCTTTTTTATTTTTTATTTTATTTTTTTAAATTCTGGCTGTGAGACAGCCAGGTCCAAAATGCAAATCACCTCAATCAAGGATGTCTAATTGTAATTTATCTCCCATACAGTACAAGCACCTAAATGAATACTTCCCCTAGATACTCCTGCAAGATTTTTACATATTTCTTCAGCAGCACCACAGTCTTCATCCATCCTGAGAGATAGCTGTCCTTACCACCTTTGTGGACTTTTTGGGTTGCAGTTCTTCATGGTCTTCATGGTCTTTCATGGTTCTTCACAATGAAAATGTGTTGATTGACCTGACATTGGGGTCTCAGTCACTGCCATGGGTGAGGCAGGGCAGGCCTGACTCCAGTGGCCACGAGCCCCAGTTAATTTCTGGGTTTCTCTCAAGGCCATTTCTTGGTATTTGTTGCTTATTCATCATGACTCCTGGCTGCAGAGAGCACATCAAAGTGGAATCTTTCCCTTTAATCAGGGACCAAAAACATTATCGCTCTGATCATAGGGTTGCAGTCTCCATATTTTCTTCTCAGACCTGTTCTTGGAACGTGTCCCATCATTTAAAATCCTCTTCTAAGGCAGGACAAATTCCCTTTTCTCTTTCAAGGCAAACCTTTTCTTAGGAGATAGACCTTGAAGGTACATGCCAAGAATGACATGGATTTTTATACAGATTAAATCTTATTTGCAATAATGATTTGCAGTATTTTCACATCACCAAAGTCCTTTCCAAGATTCCTTACAACAGCAGGTTATTTTGGCTGTGATTACATGAGAAATGGCAGTCCAGCTCTTTGCAAAATCCTCTGCAAATAGTCATTAAGCTAAATCTCCTTTCTTCTGAGAGTGGGATGTAAAGAACTGACATGCCATCATATGAGTGTGAACATGAAATATGCAGAAGAGACTATTTTTCACCCTTTTAAAAAGATAGGTGCATAACCACTCTATTATACAGTTATATTATATAGTTATTATATATTCATTATATATAGTTATTATATGTTTACATATAATAACTACACTATATATTATATTATTAGCACATATTATATTATATTATATTATATTATATTATATTATATTATATTATATTATATTATATTATATTATATTATATTATATTATATTATATTATATTATATTATATTATATTATATTATATTATATTATATTATATTATATTATATTATATTATATTATATTTATAATATATAATATATATGTAATATGTAATATATAATATATAATATATAATATATAATATACAATATATAATATACAATATACAATATACTATATATTATATATTATATATTATATATTATATATTATATATTATATATTATATATTATATATTATATATTATATATTATATATTATATATTATATATTATATATTATATATTATATATTATATATTATGATAACTATATTATATAGTTATTATATATTTAACTATATTATATAGTTATTATATATTTTATAGTAACTGAAATAAGAGTTGTTTTCCTGCCAGATCAAGCAGAAGTTGGATCTGTTAACAAACAATGTCAAGATTAAACAGAATAAACCAATTAATCACTTCTTCTGGCCCAAGTAAAAATAACACTGCAGCTGAGTTAGCACCTCACACTGAGAGGGGAGGGAAAATCCCTGTCCACAAGGGAAAACCTTGCCAGAAGGAGAAAGAGAGGGATGCTTTGGGGACAGGCTGCCTGTCCCTGCTGTCCTGAGGTCCCGCAGGACCTTGGGCACTGCAATGGGAGGTCAAAGCAAACAGGGCAGGAAAGGACTGGGGAAGGTCATTGAATGTCCCTGCATCCAACATCAACCCCAGGGACTGTCACACATGAGATAACTCTGTGAAATGGGTGTGTGCTCTTAGCAGGGAGCTTGTTTTGGGGTCGTTTTGGGGGGTTTTGGGTTTTTTGGCAAAGCACTTATCTCTCTGAGCAGCTCTCATTGCTGGAGCTGTGCTCCTCATGGGAATATCTCAGGTCTCTCTGAGGAGAGGATTCCAAGCATTCCCCTGCTGCTCTGCAACGAGGGGGCTTCTTCACACCCCTGTCTGTTCAGGGCTTGGCATGGATTTTCTGTGCTCATTTTACTCTCTCCCTGCTAACAGCTTGCCCCTGAGTATTTGGATTCAGTAGCAAGTAAATAGAGTGAGATGCTGTATGTTAATTGCAGCGTGCTTTTTGCCTGATAAAAGTGAAAAGTATAAGCTCTTGGGGAGATTATTGCATATAAATAGGCTGAGGCAATGGCATGGAGAACCCAGCCAAGCAGCAGCTTCACCATTAAGATTTTATCTAAATGATCCAATGTTATGAAGGAAGAAAAAAAAAAAGCAGCAGAAGGCTGTGTAGCAAGATGAAACCACCTAAAAATCAGATTTCTGCTCATGCAGAGGTTTTGAATGTTGAGGTTTTTAGTATGTCTGGGAGGTGCTCAGGCTGTGGTGGTGCATCAGAACAGTTAATCTCTTGCTGGGGTGACTGTGTACATCTTGCAAGAGCAAACAAATATAAGTGGCAGGGGAAAGGATGTTGTTCCTTGACGCAGTTGTTCTCCTGACACTTCACACTGTGAAATACACTCCAATTTCCCAACAGAAAGAAACTGAAATTATGAAGAATAAGATTGACTGAAATGGATGGCAGTGTTTAAAAAATGTTAGCTGGTATTGATGTTTTGGAGGGAAAAAATGACTCCAGGAATGCTGGCCCGGGGAGGTGATGGATAGGGCTGCCATGAGGGCTGTGTCATGCTGGATAAGTCACTCCAGCCGTGTCAGGGGTGATCATTACTCCTGTGCTCCGTGTTTTCTGGGTGCCTGACTGAGGACCCTGATATGCAGAAATACGAGGCACCTAAAGTTGGCTGCCTCTGGAATCTTGGTGTTGGAGGAGGCTGTGAGCTTTCTGATGGAAATCTTTATTTTTTATTTTCCTCTGTAGGAAAAGGTTGGCTCGCCACAGCTGAGGTTTTCACAGGATGTGTTTCTCCATTGAAGTTCTTGTTGTGTGATTTTTTAGTACAGAATTGCTGGAGGGCAAAAAAAGGGAGAAAAGAAAAGGGAGAGAGCTCTGCACTTTGGCATAATCAAAGCACATGAGAAAACACAAAATGAGGGGCTTGGGCTCTGCTCTGGGTCTGCCTGGGTAAAACTTCCCAAATGTCATTATCTCCTGGGCTGATAGCTACTAGGGGGTTGTGGATGTGGGGAAAGGGAGGAGAAAAGGATTTTTCTCCCTTTCCCTCTCTTTCTGTGTGCTTTGACTAAACATTTCAAAAGAATTTGTTTCATTTCAGTGTGAAAGAGTGGAAAAAAGCCTCTGTGCTTTTCATGAAAGGGAAGAGCGGCTCTGTGCTTGCTCTGCTTTGGGCAGCTGTGGGTTCAGGGGTCAGACACCTCAGCAGATGGGACACACTCAGCCCCATTTCCCTGGCTCTGCAATTACAAATTAGCAAAACCAATTAACTCCTTGTCCTGGAGATGCTGGTGAAGGCAGGATACCCCACACCTCACACTTGCCTTTTACCAGACCAGTAATGCTGTAAAAAAAGAGAATTGGTTCTCATGCTGCAATTGGCTCTTAATAATCCATCTTTTTCCCTGTTTTCTGAGGCAGGATTTAAGGTTGCTAAGCCATGCACCTGTGAGGTTTCTCTGTCCTTTTCTAGTCCCAGGTGAAGGAGTTTTGTGAAAAATGATCACCAGACAAGGTGTCTCACCATTTAAATCATGGCTACCCCATTCCAGCCCTGCTCAGGCTGTTTCCCTCTTTCTCCACCATCTGTGGCCATGAGGAATAGGCAGCTGTTGTCTCCCTGCTCCACATGTAAGAGGAATAATCACAGCCCCTTCCAGTGCTCCCTTCTCAGAGGTAAGCTCATTTCCTTTTCTCTTTCCTTTCAGGTCACATTTCCAGGTCCCTCGTTAGCATTGCAGCTCACTTTCTGAACTGCCTCTAATTTGTCCAGCTTTATTTCAGCAGGATGATCAAAATTAGTCACAGTAGTCCAGCTGTGGCCTCTCAAATCCATGTGCACAGGTCTAATGAGTTGCTGTGTTTTATGTGCACTGAGCTCAGTAACAAATTCCAGTCTTAATTTTTCCTAATAACTCTGCAAGTTGCAAATCATTAGGAGGAACCCGCATGGAAGGCAATCTGGCTGGTTTGTAGCATCTCAAACCATCCTTTTTTTCACTTTTTCTTGTTAAGCACTGAATTTTTACCTCTGATTTTGCCCTTTGGATGTCAGAAGTTCTCTGTTCATTTTTGAAGGCAACTTTTGTTTCTAATGATTTGCTTTTTTACTCATGGTGGTATACCCATTTTTAGCTCTTTCTCTCATTTTTTTGCCTTGTGTTCTTATTAAGGTCTTGAAATAAACTGCTAAATATCTGATTGTAATGAAATGTCTCTGAGAAAAACGAAGCAAAAAAAGAGATTTTGAATGCATTTATGTTCCCTTTCTATTACCTGTTCTTTTTCCCTCTTAATGGCTCTGCACTATTCCCTTTGCCTTAAACATTGATATTATTTTGCCTTCACTCTACAAAGGCCATGAAAGTAAATTAATGACTGCAAATTAAGTACCCAGTTAGGCTTTTTCCTTCTTTATTACACTGTCTGGAAATAAATGGCATTTCCAAGATGGGTTTTGCTACTTTGAGCACTGCATGCATTAAAGCCATGTGCTCACAATAAGAGTGACATGAAATACTGGCTCACTGCTCTGTCATCTGTCCTGGGAGCTGCAGGAAGCATCAGTCCTGTAGAAACCAGGGCTTGGTGGTGCCACAGGGGCTGGATCACCATTTACAGGCACCAGGAGCAAATTGCAGAGGTGCAATTTGGGGTTGCAGCTGCACATTTGGGGTTTCCTGGTTGGTGAGAACTTCCCACTGTGGCTTGATGTGTTGATAGATGGAAGGGGGAATATTTGCTCTGCCCTGGTAGTGTCCTGTCAGCATATGATGGTGTTCACAGGGGTCTTAGGATAAGAGGAGAGACGAGGATCTGACTCTGTGTTTCAGAAGGCTGATTTATTATTTTATGATATATATTACATTAAAGCTATACTAAAAGAATAGAAGAAAGGATTTCCTCAGAAGGCTGGCTAAGACTAGAATAAGAATGAATGATAACAAAAATTTGTGTCTCTGTTCGAGCCAGCTGGGCTGTGATTGGCCATTAATCAGAAACAACCACATGGACCAGTCACAGATGCACCTGTTGCATTCCACAGCAGCAGATAATCAATGTTTACATTTTGTTCCTGAGGCCTCCCAGCTTCTCAGGAGGAAAAATCCTAAAGAAAGAATTTTCCAGAAAAGATGTCTACGACAGTCAGCTTCTTCAGGGCAAAGGAGTTTTGTGAACAATGATCTCCCAGACAAGGTGTCTCAGCCCTTAAATCATGGCTAACCCTATTCCAGCCCTGCTCAGGCTGCTCTCCCTCTTTCTCCACCATCTGTGGCCATGAGGAATAGCCAGATATTGTCCTGTCAGCTTCCTCAGGGTGCTGAGTGCTTTCTTGCCTTGGAAGGAGTTGGGTCTTACCCTCTTGCCTGGGATTGTACCTCCAGCTGTCACTGTTCCATGCTTATCCACTGGCAAAGGACAGAATAATGAATATATTCTCAGTGAACACATGCATTTGTAGCCATTTCCACTCCTCAGGTGAGTGGTGGGTCTCTGATTGTGCCAGGCAGGGCTGCTCTCCTGAGTGCTGGTACCAGGTCTCATGTGAGCTCTGTTTTGTGACTTGTATCTGCACTGCTCTACCCAGAGGGAACAATTAAAGTGAACCATGTTGTCTCTGAAGTGACCAGGATCTCCTGCAATAAGGCTGTTCTTACCTGGTGACCTGCAGCAAAATTAAGACCTTATTTTCTGCTGGAGAGGTGTGAACAACCACCAGAGTGAGTTCAGACTTGACCTTTCTTTCCTCTCAAATACTTTTTTTTTCCTTGTACTTTTTAAAAAATTCTCTTGTCCAATCTGGCTGCTGGGGATTTTACTCACAGGCTGTCATCTGACCTTTCTGCCCATGACTGTAAAATTAATTAAACATGCCTCTCTCCATGCCTGCTCACTTAACAGACTGTCCATTCCAGCATCAGTGAGTGCAGAGCTCCCATCAATATTAACAGGAGATCTGAATACAGGGCATGGCAATCCTGCACTCTGCCTGCTGTACAAACCAGCTCTCTGTGCACCCTCTCCATGTCCTGTATGTGCAGCCTCTTGTCTCCTGTGTCCTTTTGACTCAATTTTAGTTTGCCCTCTGCTTTCCCCTCCATTACTGTGTTATACATGGCCAGTTGGCCGTGTGACTTAATCACATTGGTCTCCTCCTGCTGCTTTACCTCAATCATCTCCAACCTTTCTCCACTGAACTGACAAAGGGACTTTCTCCCATGCCGTGGAAAACATGAGCTGAGCCAATATGACAGAGCTGGGGTTCTGCATGCACAATTTCAATAACATCCCGTGGAAGCAGTCACCACCGGGCTGAGCTCTTTTTAATGAAATCACCCTTGTTATCAGCCTGTTCTCATTCAGTTCTCACAGAAGGATTGCTCACAGCATGAGTCATGCCAAGCATTGCAGTGTCTCTCTCAGGAAAACAGTGAAGATAATAAATAAAAAGGGGTAAAAGCAGAAAAAACCATTTGGAAATACAACACTTAGGAGCAGTGAAGCTGCTGATAATTTTCAGCCATTTTGCAGAACATTAAGAAGAAGGAAACCCAATCAAATGCCAAAAGTGACATTTTATTCATTGATTTTTTTTTTCTTTAATTTTATTTCTGGGCTCACTTGCATCATTGTGCAACTCTAAAGTTCCATCTTTTTTTCCATTTTAAGGTTTTCTGCTCTCAGAACTCTCTTCTCCACAGAATAATAGAAAGCTCAGCAGGGCAGGAAAAGACACTGCTTTAATCATGTGAGGTTGGGGCTGAGCCCCCTGCCATGGCTCCAGTGAGGAGGTGCTGAGGCTGAAATGTGCCCTCCTGCTGCCATCCTTAGGGAGCAGGTTGAGCACTGTCTGGCTGAGGAGGTGCTTTCTGACCTCAATCCTCTCCTGCTCAAGCAAGGTGCGCACTGAGCTCATCTGTTGTTGGGTTTTTTTGCACACATTTTCCTCCAAAAAATACTTTTTATTTCTTTTTTGCAAAGTCAGTTGGTGATATCTACATCATTATGAAGCTTTCCTGGCACTGCATCTGCTGATTGATGGCTGTGAAAATGCAACATATTTCATTTTCTTTTCCTAGACGTGAAGCCAGCTGCTAATGGTTTTCCCAGGGTGAAGCTGGCAGCTGCAGGATCAGGTCTGGGGCTCTGAAATGTACATTTGCAGGAGAGCCACCTGGGCTTTTGGCTGTTTCATTAGTGGTCATTACTGCTTGTGGAAAAGGATCTGAGCAGAGTGGGTGCTGAGCCTGGCTGTAAATTCTGGAGTTTGATTTGGGAAACCACAGCCATTAGTGTCGGGTGGAGGCGAGCTCAGTGATCTCAAAATCTTTCTGTCTGCAATTAAAACTTCCATCTCCTGTTTCCAGAACCATATTGAGTCCCATGGTTTAACAGTTCACATATATTTACTTTTATTCATCTGCCTCTTCAAGTCAAATACAGAAACTAATGCATAAGAAGCACCCTTTTTATGTTAATTGTGAGTGCTTGCTGAGGGCTGGAGTGAGAATGCCAGAGCATCATTAAGATGAAACTGTGGCTCTCTGCAGACACCAGACAGCAATAAGTAATCTTCTCCTTCAGCTCTTGGGTAAAATTATTATCTAATTCACTCTAGAAAGAGGTGTTTTATTTCAACATGTCTGTATTTAGTCTGACTTTCCTGTATTTAATACGCAGCAAGGGAGAAGGGACTTGTGGTGATCTCTGAGGTCGTCTGGGCTTACGGGATTGTTGTTCTGCTGCTTCAAAACCCCTCTTTGACTTTGGAAAGAAAAAGGGTGGAATTGGTCCCTCCTAGACCTGTGGATGGCATGTTCTTCTGGGAGGTGGAGGCAGGCAAACCACAGTGTTGGGATCTTTAGCTGCTCAGAGTGACCCAGAGAAAACTTCCAAAGTCTCTTTTCCCAGCCCAGCGCTTGGAGAAAGAGTCAGGGCTCTTCATTTCTTGGTCTCAAGGTTGTTCATTTTATCTTAGCTATAAAATTCTTTCTCCTGCCCTGCTGAGATCTGCTCAGCAAGACGGAGGCATTCTGCCTGCCCCCGGGACAGTGTTATGTCTTTATGCTAAAAACTACATTTACAATGTTTACAATTACTTTCCAATACCTACCACCTATGTTAGACAGTGAGCTTCTGCTCTAAACCAATCTTTAAGTGCCAACATCACAGCAGAAGATGGAGGCCAAGAAGAAGGAGAAAGGCTGGATATGCCCAGATCCCTCCATCTTGCCCCTGAACCCCCATTCTAAAAAACCCCAAAATGTACTGTCATGGGTTGATTATATGATGCTTTTATCCCCAATTGTCTCATTCTGTTTATGCTGAATAATAAGTTTTGCACCTTTAAGACTTGTTCCAGAGAGTGGAGGGGGGAGAGAAGAAGCAGCAGTTTGTTTTCAGATACTTCACTCACTCTTCCACATTCCTGCTCCTGACTGTGTTGTCTGTGGATGGACAGACAGCGGGACAGAGCTCTCCTTTGCTGTTAGTTAGTTTAGGTAGCTGAGGCAAAGAAGTTCTCCTAACTGTATTTTTTTCCTTTTTCCCTCTTCTTTGGACCTGTTTAAAGCTGCTCTGGACTGAACACCCAGGGGAGCACCGGCAGCTGCACTTGAGGCCCACCAGGCTGGGCCTGGCCCGCGACATTTCCAGTGCCTGAGGGACTGATCAGAGACTGAGTGAGCTGAGGGGACTTTCTCAGTTTGTCATCTCTTTCGGAGCAGCAAGGGCTTTTATTGTTTAATACTGTTTAGGCTTTATTGTTTAATAAACCGTTTCTTTCCACCTTTCTCCAAGGAGGTAGTTTCTCCTGGACTTGTTGCGGGGGAGGGTCTGATTGAATCTGTTTTCCTACAGGAACCCCTTTGGGGATCCTCTCCCAAATTTGCTCTGAACCAGAACATCTACTTTTTCACCTTGTGATAAATTCACAATCACTCTACTTAATTTCTCATGGCTTGCAGGTCTTTGTCTAAGGTTGGTAACTTGCTCCATGGGTCATAATCAAACCCACAGGTGTTTTGAGCTCTGTGCTAGGGTCCCCGAGACCCCTGGCAGGGATCTTGGCCATCCTGGACAGCCAGAGGGATGTCCCAGGTTCTGACACTACAGGGGCTTTGATGGTGCTGGCTGTTGCTCCCTAAGCTGGATTTTAAAAAGGCAAGCAGGAATTCTTATCTTTCGTAGAGAAAGATAGACTCACCTGGATGCCTGGGGGAGAAAAAAAAATAAAATAAAGCAGAGCTGTGAGGAGATTCCCCATCAGTTTTGTAAGCTGCTGTCAGGCAAGGAGCAGGAGGATCTGCATTTGCATTTTGTGGAGTGTTTCACAGCCACTTAAATGGGGAAGAACAAAGCAGGAATGATTGCTGTACTGCAGTTTCTGAGAGCAGCGAGAGGATTTCATAATCACACAAAATCACGCAAGCACAAATTTTGCATTGTTGGCCCCTGACAGAAGACTGACCTTGACAAAAACACTTGAACAATCTTAAATGGGAGAAATAGGTTCTATAAGCAGAAATACTGTAAATCAGAACCTTGCTTCCAGAGAGGAAAGTCCTCTTTGCTTGATATCTAATCTAAATTATCAAGAAAAACCATTCATAATTGCTGAGTGGTTGAGAAGTGGGCCTAGAGTGTGCATCCTTTTCTCCTGTGAGGCTCCTGGGTTGAATTCTCCCTCCTCAGTGAGTGCCACAGAGGCTTTAGATAAGGAACCTGTGAAGAATAGCTGAGCAGTGAAAGCTATTATCCTGAACGTTGAAAGCGAAGGAAGCCAACACACCTTGTCGTTGATCAGCATTGACTTCAATGTATTGATTAAATCAGCCACTTTATATAACAGTGTTAATTAACTTCATGCATATTGCAAAATTCAAGCTCACGATAGGTTACAGAGAAAACTCTAACCCCTCCTTTTGTTTTACAATACCTGTGGTTTGTTTATTGAACACAGGACCAGCGTTCTCACTGTGATATGAAAAGTTCTCAAAACCTTCCTATCTGTTCCCAGAGCAGCTATCTGTTCCCAGAGAGCCCAAGGACAGAATGTTTTGCCTGTTATGGGAAGACTGTCTAAGAATCTTATTGTTTATAGAAAAAGTGTCTGAGAACCTAGTTATTTACAAAATCAAGCCTGGGAACTGAACCAGGCTCTCGAAACCTAAAGACTGATATTTACTGGATTCCTGCTTTTTGCCTTTCTAGCTGAGTCACAGAATTTCCTTTTGTTGCTGCACATTCATTTCCCTCCTTCCTCCAGCAAATCCCATTGAATTGAGCAGGCACATGTCTTATACACAGATATCCAGAACCATCTCCAAAAATCCTTTTAAGTCCTGCTCACATACAAATGAGCCTTGAACACTCCCAGGGCAGAGCAGTACATTAGCAAGCCTGAGAATTAACAATAGAATTGGGTCAATAAAAAAAGGCTGTGCTATCTGAACACGAGGTGACTGCTCCCACTGCAATGTGAAAAGCAGTGCTGGAAATACAGTAGAGCAACAGTTAAATTAGTGCCACTGTACAGAGCTCATTTGGATCCCTGCCTGCTTGTTCTGATTTGCACAAGCAGTGGGAAAGGCTATTAGGATAATCAGGAGAATGAAGAGCTTGCTTTTAAAGTATAGGTTGAAATTAATTTGCTTAGCCTAGCAAAAGGGAAAGCGAGGATGCATTTTGTGCTGCTGATATGTGCATAGCAGGGAGGGGAACTTGGGTAGGGGAGAATGTGGTGAAAACATCTGCTTTCAGAGCAACATCTGTCAACATATTTGAGGTGGAAAACAGGGAATTTCTTTCTTTTGAAAGGTAAAGATCTAGGTGATTTGAGCAAAATATCTTTTTTCCAAGATGGATTTGTCCCTTGCCTCTATAGCAAGGGACTTGACCCGAGCAAGAGCCATGGCATGGCTGGTTAAGGAGGGGCTTCTGTCCTGGCACTGAGGGAGCTCTGTGTGCTGGCATTGGCCAAATCCTCTCTTTTCTGTCTCAGAACATGGGTGTGACCAAAACAAGTCCTCTGTGTGGAAAGCAAAAACCCAGAGATACCCCCCAGCCACACTGACTGGGAAAACAGGTCTCTCCTACCACCCTCTTTCTCTTGTGGCTATAATGCCTGAAAAACTTTCTGGAGACCAAAAATGACCATGATCCAAGAATCTCTCTCCCCTGGTTATTTGGTTATATTTACTGAAAGGAAAATGTCTGCATACTGCTGCAGACACTGAAGCTGGAAGATTCTGGATCAGGGGATCAGAGAGCTCTGGAAGTTTTGAAAACATATTATTGCCCTCACCCACTGCAGATTTGATTGAATGCTTACCAACCATGTTATTGTTTACAATATTTTACTCCTCTGATGCAAGTATTTTGAAACCTGTTATCTATTTTGTTATTTTATCATCAATTATTGAATTATTTGTTGGGGGAGGTTTATACATTCACCATCTCATCATAAATATCCTGGAATATAAAAATATCCAATTTTTACACTCTTCCTATGAATAAATTAAGTTGGATTTATGAGGCTTATGGCCTGTTCTTCCTCTGTTCTTTGGAGGGCTTTGTGAATGTGCAATGAGAGCTCTTATTTCTTATTATGGAATTTTATAGTCACCATGTAACTGGGTTAATATAAGAAGTATAAATAAGGATATGCATTTGCCTGTGAGATATTTGAATATGGAGAAGAGCATCTGAAGTTCAGAAAATATGAACTGAAGCACAGACTGTATATCTTACTCTGTAAATAGGAAGAGAAACTGTTTCAAGTGCTGAAAAAAGAATGGAGTGTGTGGGAATTGTCCCCTAGGAAAGGTAAAAAAGCCATTGGATTTTTATTTTTTTTTAAGCCATCGTGCTCTACTCTCCATTTTAGCAAACAGCCTCAGATGCTGCAGTTGCTCCCTCTCACCTGCTGGTCTCATGCAAAGTGAAAGGAAAGGCACTGAGAGCAAGAGAAGCTGGAAAGGATTAACAGCCAGGGTGCTTTGCCTTCCAGTAGTCCCTCCTCTCTTTGGTCTACAGGAGCTTGGGTGGTGTCTGTTCATGCAGCCTGAGACCCAGACAATAACCCCATCCTACTTTTAAATAAATAGAGACACACAAAATGCTCTTTTTATTAAAGAACACAGGCTAAATCCTGTGATTCTCTCTCCTGTGCCTGAGCAAAAATTATCCTCACTCATCTGTGTTGTTGTCCTTGCCACAGCTGAATGCTGCAGAAGGATGCAGGCCATGCCCATGCCCACAAAGGAGGGGATGGGGATGGAGCCAGCACAGCTGTGCCTGAAGAGACAGCAGCTGGACAGGACTGGGGTGGCCACCAAAAGAGACAACAGCTGAAAAACAACAAAAAAATTATTTTAAAGGAGGCACAGACAAGCTGGCTTAAGTGAGAGGAGCAGGTGCTGGGTGTGGAGAGGAGAGATGGCCTGGGAAGGGAGCAGAATGGCAGATGGGAAGGAGAAAAGAGAGTTTGTGCTCCACACAGGTTGGGGGAAAAGCCATTCCAGTAGCTCTGCAGCCTCTGGGCTGTGGCAGTAGAAGGCCATGGGGAAGGGGTTTGGCACAAGTGGCATTTCTGGTTTCCCTTCAAAGCAGAAAGTCGGGGAGAAGGCAGCCCGGGGCTGCTGCTCCCAAAGGGCTCTCAGCCCTCCTGGGCAGATTTCCTTCTGCTGCCAGCAGGATTGGCTGTGGCTGTCTGCAGGAATGGCACAGCCAAAAGTTCATGGACAGGCTGACTGTAAACTCAGTGTTTGGAGTAGGGGTTCACTGCTCTTGGTGCAGCACTGTAGATGAGAACCTTTGTACTCCTTTCACTGTGATGGTGCTCACAGGGGTCTGAGGATGAGGGATGAGATGAGGATCTGACTCCATGTTTCAGAAGGCTTGATTTATTATTTTATTATATATATTATATTAAAACTATACTAAAAGAAGAGAAGAAAGGATTTCCTCAGAAGGCTGGCTAAAAATAGAATAACAAAGAATGATAAAGGCTCGTGTCGGACAGAGAGTCTGAGCCAGCTGACTGTGATTGGCCATTAATTAGAAACAACCACATGAGAGCAATCACAGATGCACCTGTTGCATTCCACACCAGCAGATAACCATTGTTTACATTTTGTTCCTGAGGCCTCCCAGCTTCTCAGGAGGAAAAATCCTAAGGAAAGGATTTTCCATAAAATGTGTCTGTGACACATTCACTGTTAAAAGACCCATTTTCCTTTAGCCCTAGAAATGAGAGTGCAAGACGTATTCAAAGCACTTGATTAAAAAGGTTAAAAAACCAGTCTGCTGTAAAGGAAAATGGTGATTTCACACTGTGCCTCAGTGCTGCACCCATCTTTGCTGCTCTGGGGTGTCAGAGGGAGAGCCAGGCAATTGTGCTCTGTTCTGCTTTGCTGTGAAATCCAGTCAGATTAATGAATCTGGGATCCCTTGAGATTTGCATAATTTATATCCATGACTTGCTGTTTAAAGTGTTTTACAAAGTCAGGAAATAAATTGTAGATTTTATAAAAATATCATAATTAAAAATTGACTTGTACTAAATATTGGCTCCAGGATTGTGTATGAAGTTCAAGTATGATGGATTGTTTTGCTCACTGAAAACTATAAAAAACCAGGAGAGACTTATGATGATAAAAAGTACATTTTAAGGTGGTTACATTATCAATCTTTATATTGAGCCAAATGCTGCTTGCATTTCTTCGGTGCATATTTTATTGACTTCATTGTGACCCATTGGGGAAGGACAGAAATATTTGTATTACAGTGAAGAAATATTGTCACATACAAAATCAAACTGTGTTCTTTAACCAAATATAAAATTTCAGGAGGCAGAAATGTCTTTAATATGACTTAATCACTCCAGATTCTGGCAACCTGCAATAAATTTTCTGCTATAAAAACAGAAGGGGAATTTTCTTGCCTTCCTTTGCCTTGGCAATTCAGACATCAAGATGATAAATGTTATTTTTTCAATAGGTTGATTCAGGAGAAAAAAATGTAAAACTATGCAAAGGGGAATCTGTGACATGTAAGGCTGATCTTAATGTTTTTTTAATGAAAATGAGTTTGAGGACAGCTGTTACAATGAAAAAATGAGCCAAGCTCTGTTCACTGTAAGGCTGTTCTGTTCCCAGTGAAAATCAGTGGAGCTGGACAGGACCAACAGCCTTGAATTTCCCATGGTATTGCATGTTAAATAACACAAGTTTAAAATTAGACACACACACTCTTCTATTTTCGTGTACTATCAAACCAAGACTCAATTGTTTGAGCAGGGTACAGAGACATGCAACAAAGCCTGCTAAAAATGTGAAGTTCCACCTTGCTGCTATGATTAAGTTTTTAAAGAAAGGGTGCTAAAGTTCTGGAATGGTTTCCCTGGGGAGGTGGAGTCCCCATCCCTGGGTGTGTTTAACAAAGCCTGGATGTGGCACTGGGTGCCAGGGTTTAGTTGAGGTGTTGGGTCATGGGTTGGACTCCATGATCTTGGAGGTCTCTTCCAACCTTCATTTCTGTGAATTCTGTGAATTCTGTTTGTATGGGCCACAGTGTGAGACTGCAGGGGCAGGGCAGGGCTGGCTGTGGGCTACCACCCAGCCCTTCCCTGGGACACAGCCTGGAGCTCTCTCCTGCTGGATTTACTGCTCAGCCAGCTCTGCCTCTCAGTCATGGAATAGAACGACCAGGCAAACAGGGACAGAGGCATCCTTCTGCTGCACCCTCATGAAATAAATAAGCTTGAAATGAGTTTTGATGTCTATGTTGGATATCTGTGAAAATAAAAATTAAATTCTTCTCAACAGCTGCTTTTTCTCCCATTTTGCTGCCCAATTCTTGTCTGTTTCACTGTCTTACCTCACTGAGAGCCCTGAGAGGGGGCAAAACAGGATGGGAGTTTCTTTAAATAACAGCACTGCTATGTGATGGTGTTCACAGGGGTCTCAGGTTGAGGGAAGAGATGAGGATCTGACTCCATGTTTCAGAAGCCTGATTTATTATTTTATGATATATATTACATTAAAACTATACTAAAAGAATAGAAGAAAGGCTAGCTAAGAATAGAATAGCAAAGAATGATAACAAAGGCTTGTGGCTTGGACTCTGAGCCAGCTGGGCTGAGATTGGCCATTAATTACAAACAACTAACATGGGCCAATCAAAGATCCACCTGTTGCATTCTACAGCAGTGGAGAATCAATGTTTACATTTTGTTCTTGAGGCTTCTCGGCTTCCCAGGAGGAAAAATCCTAAAGAAAAGATTTTTCATGAACGATGTCTGCGACACTGAGATCATGAGGCAAATATGGGCAGAGCTGTGTAAAACCTCCTTGGTGACAAGCACGTGATGAAAGCGGTCCCTTAAACCCAGGAGGCTGATTTTGGGCAGTGGCTGCCCCACAGATGCTGCTTGGTGCTGTCTGTGCCTGCCAGCTCACGTTCCTCCCCAGCTCCACTTGGGTTTCAAATCAACAATCCCACAATGATAACTTTCCTGGGCCTTTATTTTCCAGTTCCCTGAATTATGGGCTAGTGGCAAAATCACACAGATAAAATCTTCCAGATGCCTTATCTGCGTTGCAGAAGTAAATAACATGCTGGGTTTACTCTTGAACTCTCTCACAAAATGCATCACTAGGGGTCACCAGAAAGAAGCAAAACTTTTGTTATTCAACGTGGAATGCCTATGAATTTTACAGTGGTTTTCAGCTAATCTTTTAGAGAAGGTAATTTAGTCTTCAAAAAGCAAGACAAATTATTTTTCTACAGACAACAGGTATTTCCTGCTAATGAAAATGCCATTGTAGAAGGCCTGCATTAAAAAAAGAGAGTGAAAAAAAAAATAGGTTTGTGTGCAATGCCTCACTCCCATAATTGCATGCTGATACTGAATGGACACTGTGATTTGAAATTTTACTCCAAGCTAAAATAAGATATTTGCCTTTCTGGTTTGGTAACCTGTGTCAGAATACTGGCTCATTTAGCAGTCTGAATTTTAATTTTTCAGCTGGGCTTTAACCATGCAGCAATGATTTGATTCTGATAAAAACTTAGTACAATATCTTTAAGTTCAAAATTGTAGAAATACAGATTACAGTTTTTCAGAATTTGTTCCAGCTCTTTGCTTGCAAATCTTAGAAAATTTATCATTGAGGTGATGAGGACTTAGCCAAGGACAGTATGCTCAGGTCAAAAGATTAATATTTTGGGGGAAAATAGCAAAGATAACATGGGTGGAGTTCAGTGGAGATTTGAGAAAGAATGAAGAAAAGAACAATAAAATGATGCCAAGCCAAATTCTTGGTACTGAACAAAGGCAAAGTTTACCTGTGAATATTCAGCCAATGTTCATTTTGGCTTTAACAAACATTAAGAACAAATCAAGGGATCAATCTCTTTTAAAAATAGATCTATTTCTGCATTTTTCCAACGGCTTGGTGCCTGTCACAGGAGAGACCAGTGTTTTTGGGGGTGTTTGGATGTGCTGAGATCAGAGATCTGCCTGTGCACAGCCTGTGCTGCCATCAGTGAACATTCATGCAAGTTCTCCCACGCTTTGTCTTGTCCTCCTTCACTTTGGGTAGAAATGACATTCTTTCCTCCTCCCTCCTTGAATGTATATATTTTACAGCTAACGAAAAAGCTCAGGAAATATAACTGTCCCTTGTATTGATTTTGCTTTTATGTAGTGCCTTTCCCCCAAATGGATGCCAGAAGGCACTCTTAAAATCAAACTATATAGAACAATATTTTCTAGCAGAATGGAAAAACATGGCAGCAGCTTAACAGAGCACTTTAGTGCTAGGCAACACTTTAGGAAATGAAGGTGGCTTTAAAGAGCAGGAATAAGCTCGTGGCCTTGAAGAAGTTATTGGAAATGAATAAAGAGCAAGATCAGGAGCAGCCTCTGTAATCCACAGCTGCCCACTCTGGATGCAGGGAATATATTTCCAGCCCCTTGCTCAGAGCCTCTGATATTAGGAAATGGGTGTTCCCAGGAATATCTTATAGGCTGAAATATTATTTAAGTTATGAGGGCTCTTGAGATGTCAGATTTCAGCTCATGTCACAAATAAGCCAAGAGCCCCCAGCCCTTCACACAGAAATTGCTCCAATATATCCCTGTCTGCTGTGCCTGCTGCCCCAGCTCCAGGCTCTTCCAGAATATCCCAAATTAAGGAGTCCCGTCCTTTAAGCAAAATGATGCTCTTTGTAAAGTAGAAATCAGGTTCTCTTTATCCCTTTTTCTTCATGCAAAATATCTAGTTGCCTTATACCTTCCCTTAAGCATGAAACAATAGGGGGTGCAGGACAGTCCATGGCTTTCTTTTGGCATAAAAGGACCTCTGATTAAAACAAAGAAGTTGAAAATTGGTGTTTTAAGGCATTGCTTCCCAAGCACAAATGAACATAAATCACTCCTTTCTGCATTGCTAGGGACTCACAAACAAGTATCATTACTAAAATTGAAATGTATTGCCCCTTTTATTCAGCTTGTTCATTCTTCTGAAAAAAAAAATAAGAAGTATGTTGTGGTTAGAGCTGGTCATGAATTTTAAGTGTTGTTTATTTTACATGCTGTTAATGAAACTTTTTATAGAAATTTGAATGAAAATTTCATTGTTGGTGAAGGTTTTATGTTAGGAAAGGAAGAATTTGAAGGCTCATGCACTTGAGCATAAGGTTTGACCAAAATAACATGTATTGATCTATTGATGATTGGTCTATTTACTCATCTAACTATGCCAGAACTGCTTTATTACTATTTTTTATAAATAGCATATATACATTATGCCATTGAAGCTGCTGTCCATCACAGGTATTTATACCTTTACTGAACACATGGGACACTGACACCAAAGCCCTCATTTCAAGATGTATTTAATTGCTAATAGAAAGTGAAGCAGTTCAGATAAGATCTTCTCTGTGGCATAATTGATGGAGCAGCTCTGAGGGCACCTGTCTGTGGCAGAAGAGATTGATCCAGTTGTTCCTGTATCCTCAAACACAACATCTGTCTTGCCAGCAGTCATCAACAAAATATCAGTTAACACTTTGGGCCTCTCCTGGTTATGTCTCAGTGGAAAAATATTCAAATTTCCAAATGTTTGCAGTTGTCTGCAGCAATCAGACAGAAGAAAAGCTCTCTGTGTGGAACAGCAGTGGTTGCTCCTGCTGAAGCAGGAGCTCTTTGGGCAGTCACATAACCTGTAATAATGCAGATAATTATAGTGAGGAGCTGGGCTGTAACAGAGGCAAAACCCCAATTTAATGGGTGGATTTGTGAGGTTTATTTTTTGTGACAGTGATTTTTCTTGCAGCATTTCTGCAGCACTAATTGCTGTGCTTATTGCATGAAGCAGGGATAACTCTGGAGGCCAGAGGGATGTTCCCTGTCCTCAGGTCCCCACCTGTGCCACCGTTTTTAGGACTGCAGTGTTTTAGTTCCATACTCAGTTTAGCCCCATTGAAAACAACCTAAAGTTGTCTTCTAAGGGTCTTAAAAAGTAAAACCTGATGCTACCACAAACCCCAGATTTTTTGTTTCCAGAGCTGGTTGTATTCCAGCTAATCAGGCACTTAGGGTTTCTGCCTCCAGCTTTTCTGAATGGTGAAGAAGCTCCTGCCTTATTCCCACACAGTTTTTTTGCCCTTGTGAGGGTTTCTGTGCCTTGGGACCAGGGTGGGGTTGACCAAGGACAGCTCTCCAGGTCCCCTCACATCCTTCCAGCACCTCATGGGGGTGCTTGGTATTCTCAGGAGGAAAACTGCAAGCTCAGGTCTAAGACAGAAGATGAAGTTGTTTGGAAACAGCAGATGGATAACATTGTCAGAGGTGCATTAATGAGAGAAAGTGTCTCCACACCCATGCAGAGTAGAGGTAATAGCAAACAGAATAGGAAATCTTCGTGGATAGCAGATTTTAGGAAGCAGCAGGAATAACTGTGGGGGATTTTCATGATGAAGATATCAGTTATTGGGGAAAGGGAGAGAAGCAGCGAGGGACTGGCGTGGGCAGGAAGCAGATTTATGATTTATGTCAGAGCTGTTTGCACCGTGAGGCAGCAATCATGTCAGGAGGAGCAAGGAGTTGTGAAATCCCTCTGGGACATGCAAGGACTGTGCAGGGATTGCCTGCAGCCCCAGCCCAGCTCTCCTGAACACATCAGAGCTGAGAGCCCAAAGCCTTCACACCAGGACAGGGCTTGAGCCAAACCTCATCCTGAACACATCCAGCACTGAGAAATTCCATGTGCTGTGAGTCCCCAAGGGAATGGCAAAGCTTCCTTGAGCCTCGTGAGGGCATTTGCTGAGCCCACAGGGGATGGCACAGCCTGTCCTGCCCTGAACCCACACCCAGCGAGGGCAGGGGGAGCCAAGAGCATCTCTGCTCCAGCCTGGGAATGCTCTGGGGCACTCCAGCTCTCCCAGGGAATTTCTGCTGCATGATCAATTGGAAGAAAAATAAACCTGGCAAAAGACTGAAAATTATCTGAAGCTGGAGGGTTTGTATATTTAACAGTTGTGAGTTAAAGGATAATATGGGAGAAAAGGATAATATGGGAGAAAAGGAGCCCAAATGCTCCAGGAAGTTTATGGGATGTGGGTGTCTGGCACTCACAAGACTCTGCTGGATGCAAAAACTTCTGGGCTAGCTAAAGGAAAGGATAGATTTCTTAAACCTTTATCCTGCTTTATACATATTCAGAATATCAAATGTCCATGTATTTTAGCATTTGAAGAGGGAGTTGCAGGTACAGTGGGATAGGAAATAGCCTGCTCTTCATTTTCCTTCTATTTCTTGCAGAAGGAAACCAACAAATTAATTAGATTTCATCCTGTTTATGTCTTTGTTGCCAGCTTTAATCTTAACATCTAATAGAAAAACAGAGCAAATGGCTTTGTGATTTTTTATACATTTTTTCCTCTAGTCCATTAAGAAAAGAGCTGATGATAATTTAGCCTGGGTGAATCAAAGCATCTGTGCTGTGCTGTTGAGGGAGGCTGAGTCACAGACATGGAGTTTTATAGCAAGCCCACGGATGATTGTAAAGTAAATAATTGGAGGAAAGGGACAAAAAAGATTCAAGCAAATTCTGAATCATGTTTGTGAATTGGTCTGATCTAGCACCTGGACCAGATCAACAAATAACACATCTGATGGATGCAGTGAAGTCAAATAATGCTAATTCTAAAGAAATTTTTATTTAATTAGTTATGACTAACAAAACATTAGCTTAGGTGTTGAATAAGCCGCTGCCTGAATTTTACCTTCCTTTGCTCTTCATACAGACCTGCAGGTGATATCAGGATATCAGTGAGATAAAATTCCATGAGGGTTTTTTGTTTGTTGTTTAGTTGGTTTTTGTTTTGTATTTTTGTTTTGTTTTGTTTTTAATGGCTTAGTGGTAAACCAGTGGGCTAAAAGAGTACTGGCTGCCAAGAGAACATTTGGATGTATTTTGATATCACTTGAAGATTTTCTTTGGGTGCCTTTCTTGCTCTTGCTTTTTTTTTTTTTGTTTTTTTTTTTTTTTGTTTTTAATAATCTCTTAATGGTTAAGCTTCTATTAACCAAATTCATAGGAACCGTGTTTTAATAAAGTTGACCAGTGTGTGCATATAAATGATGGGATGTGATTGGGATACCTGCCTTAAATTTAACTGTTTCCCAAAGTTATGATGACAGAGATTTCACAGACAGGGGGAAGAGCAGTGGCTGCTGAAATGATTAACAAACACTTCAGGAGGGGGCTCTTACTGAAGCAGTCAGCACACAAAGATGCCAAGGGACAGTTGAGTTGTAAAACACTTCAGCTACCACAGGAGATGCATTACATTACTGTGGTAAGCAGATAATTTGCTATCCAGCTTTTGGAAGCTGCTTTGCAGGGGAAAAAAAATAAAAATAGGGGAATAAGCAAACTTGTTCTCAATCGATGAATTAATATAAACCCAGCAAAAGGAGCAGAGCAGACTACTACAATCCCTCAGCTATATTAGGCAATCAATTTTTTTTTTCCCTTTCAATATGTAGAATATTCCCTGGTGGCTCCCTGTGGATGCCATGCAGTGTGAACACAGCAATCAAAGTAATAGACGTCAGAATAATCAAAATAAGATGTGTCAGAAAGAAGCAAATGAGTCCATACTCTCATTAAGTAAATCTCCTAAGAGCTTAAAGTAGAAAACTCTTCCCAGAAAAGCTGTACAAACAATTACTTGCACTAACACATGGCTTTAGTGCTGTTTCAGAGACAGATAAAAATATTCTTCAATCTAATCCTTGTTTTTTCAGATTTCACCATAAATAATCTCTACCTGAGGCAAAACACTTAATGAAGCTGTCACAATGACACTAATAAAGGTCATAACTAAAGGTAAAATATGCTACTTTGAAAAAGAGCTTCAAAATCCTTAAACAAGCAACGTGCTGCACACCATGTTAAAGACAATATCCATTTCTGCAGGGGACTGGCAACGTCCAACACTTCATCCAGGTAGTAAGTACCAAAAATGTCAGTACAAATCTTCCACGGAAACACATTTTTAGACAAAATCAGTAATCTAGCTGCCTTGAGGATTTATCCCAGCAAAAAATTCAAAGAGATGCAGTCCAGTCCAAAATCAACAAAATGGTATTTCCACAATGTTCCCAGCTTCTTGAGGCAGCAAGCTTATGGCACAAAAAAAGGGATTAAATGTGTCTGGTGAAAAGAGCCATTTCCAATGCTCAAATTATTTTAATAGGCTACAGAAGTGGTCTAGGAAGAAGTAGGAACAATTGGAAGATAAATTCTCTCTCTAATGAAGCTAATTCAGGATTAACTTTTCCTTCTGCTCTCCTACTATAGTTATATGATAAAGAACTTACAGCATTGTGGAAGGTAAATGGATCATTTCTCATTGAAAACAATGGGAATTTGGGGGGAATTTCAAGTACTGCCCACCTAAAACCTGTTAAGCAGACTAAAACCCACCAGGAATACTTTGTGTCCCCTCAAGTTTGTGTGTGGCCATTTGACTTAGGCCTTACAGGGAGAGTAGCAAGGGGCTGAGCATTTTTATTGCCCTCAAATTTACAGTTTTTGTGCCAGTTCTGAGCCACGCCAGAGCTGATGGGGCTGGGTTGTGACTCCTGGGACCCCTCTCAGCCTCAGCAGAGGGTTTTGCTCATGACCTTGAGGCAGTGCAGGTGCCCATGCCATCAGGGAGGCAGAGGGATGATTCTCCCTCTCTGCAGGGATCTGTCTTGTCAGCCCAGCAGCAAACACTGATTTGTCTCCACTCCCATCGATTGCCAGGGGAGCTGGATGTGCACAATGCTTCTTCAGGTCTGGCATCCTGAGACAAAATAACTCTGAGGAACTGGACCATTAGAGGAAATATTTTGGCCATGGATGTCCTATACTGTTATGAGCAGTGTGTAATAAATTGATTCTCAATTTTAGCACAGGGCAGAGTAGTAAATAGCTGCTAAGGGGTTTAAACAGATTACATGTTTGGCAGGGTAATGGGAAATAGGCAAATCCTCGGGAGATGCAGATGAGAGACAGCCCTCTCACACCAACCATATCTTTGAGCCTGTATAACTTTGAAGACAATCATTAATTTTCATCAGAAGATTAAAAAGCAAATGTGTGACCGAAAAATATTTCCCTGAAAACTTCAGAGTTCTAAAATCCAATGGTGGCACACCAGTACAGGTCAGGAGAGTCAATAAATGAAGGTGACAGAGATTCCTTCACCCCTAAACTGAAACAGTGCCCAATTTTGCCTTCCTTATGAGTGAACTTTCCCTGAAGTGGCAGAGCCCTTGTCCTTCAGGTAAAAAGGAGTGGAACGAAAAAGGTATCAGCAAGCAGAAATTAAGCCTTGCTTCCCTTTGACAGCACAAAATCAGATAAATTCAGATTTCTATCTTAGTTTAAAAAATACAAACTGTCTTAATTTGGGCCAGTGGCTTGATCTGGTGGGTGGCAGCCCTGCCCATGGCAGGAGAGTTGAAACCAGGTGGTCTTTAAGGTCCCTTCCAACCCAAACTGTTCTGGGACTCTGTGATAATTCCAGACAGTGAGGCCACAGTGGTATTTAATATTGAAAAAATGTCAAAAGAGGAAAATAAAATATTAGCGTGTAAACAACTTTTGATGAATAAAACTAATGTTGGGAGAGAAACATATGGTAAAGGTTGTTCCTCTCCCCTGTTACTATTTTTCTGGCATGGCCAGGGCTCTTGGCTCCGCTTCCACAGGAAAGCATTCAGTGGGTTGTTGTTTGCTTGTGAGTGTCTGCTGTGCAAAGCCACAGAGCAAAGCCACAGAGCCAGAATAATCCCAGGGCTATTTCCAGAGGTACAGGAATGATCCCTGTAAGCTGTTTCCGGGGATTGCAGATCCTGGGTGTCAGAGCCCTCTCTGCTCAGGGACCCTGGGGTGGAAGAAGCCCTGGGGCTCCCTGGTGATGCTGGAGATCTGTGTGGAATGTCTGAGCCTGACCAAGGCACGGGAGAGTTTGTCACCTGTGGCAGGTACTTGAAGCAGGTGAGGGAAGTCCTGAATAGTTTGATCGGTTCCTTTTGGAATACTCATGGGGAAATGCCTTCTGAGCTCCAGCAGAGTTTTTTTTTCTGGGTGGACAGCCCAGCCCATGGCACTCAGGTTTTGCAGCAGAAAATCACAGTGAAATCAGGGGTTGCTTGTGGGTAGAACAGAAAGCAAATTAGATACTCTGATTTTCATTTCACTCCTGTACGAAACAAGACCAGGGCTCGTGTGATTGCAAGATATACTGAGTGGTTTTTGCCTATTTCCATTTTGACTATTTTCCATATTTTGACTATTTCCATTTACTTTCTTAAATCAAATTAGACCTCTTGGGTCACTGGAAAATACACCACCTTTCCATGCTGGCTGTAGGCACCTGCCCTTCCCCTGGCACCACCCTCTCTTTTCTCTTTCTCCACCTCTGGATATGCTCAAATTTCTTCTTATGTGTTTCAGAGTTGAGGGAAACCCACAGGAGCACACTTGCAAACAATTAATTGTAGCTGAGTTCATTACATATGTAACACCTTGCAGTGAAGCCCCCGTGGATTTTGGGAGTTTCAAGGGTACCTTTGCAGGAAACTCAAATCCAAATTAAAAACTTTCTCAGCTGTACACTATGAAAAGGCTCCAGAGGGGATGGGGAGAAATTCCTTTTTGCTGGTGTTGTTACAAGCAACTGTTTTAAGATAAATGTTTTTCTGTAAGATACCACTGTAAAAAAATCTATTGCCTTTTTCTCCTGACTGACTTATTTACTGAATTTCTTCTCAGAAAAGTCTGACAAGCTGTGCTGTGTCAGCCCTCCCACATCTGTGATTCACTGCGTTGCTTTTGTCCCTGGTGCTTAGTCCTGTAATAGAGAGCAGCTATGGGTATTGCTGGTAACATTTTTGTGTTTCTCAGTCTTGGGATTTAATGTAAAAACCCCAAATATTGAGAATTCCCTCATTCACAGGGAGCTTCATTACCTAAATTAAGAGTGCAGAAGATTATAAAGTTCTTCCTTAGTCTTTAAATTACTTTTTCATCTTTTTTTTTTTTTTAAAAAAAAGCAGCATCTGCAAAGAGCTCTTTGGTCAGATCTTTCTTATTCACCATTAAATTCTTATGGGATTAGTAGGTTTATTAGAGTACAAAAGTAAACAGCATATGGCTCTGTTAATATCCTTGTAATTTCACAGCCCAATCTGTCAGCATGTAAACTTTTTCGAGCAGTTCCATTTACTCCAAGTTCACTTTATGAAAAAAAAAAAACCTTACAACAAGCCTGATAAATCCTTCTGCATCACCTAAGAGACAGCACAATACTTAATTCCTTTGTGTTCCCAGTTTAATGAGTGTGTCCATACATATTACCTGCAGCAGGAAAAGTACAGTGGAAAATACAGTTACTTAGTTACCAGGAGTTAAAAGGTCCTTTCCCCCTGATGAAAAGCCTGTTCTATCTGATAAGTTGCTGCCACACTCCACAAAACTGGCAACCCTTCAAAAGGTTTCAGAAATTAAAGGCATTGTTTGAAGATAAAGGCGATAAGGTCATTTGCTTTGAGTTCAGTCCTGCAGAACTTTCTGGGTGACCCTTTGATATTCAAGTGAGGAGAGCTCCAAATTGTTTTATCTTCATGGAGCTAATGAGGGCTGGCTGACAGTCACTGCTAGGACCAGTTGGGACTCTGCTGGAATTAAATACTGTAAAATATTGCAACACATTTCCTTTAAAAGGGAGCGCCTCTGCAGAGTTTGCCAAGGCTGAACCCATAATCACTCACAGCACTACGCTCTTTGCTTTTCTCAGTTTCTTTTATTAACTCAGTTTTCACTAGCTGAATAATGTCTAACATGATTCTCAATGTATTTTTGTGTTCAATTAATAAAGCTGTATAAACAAGCCACACGTGTGAAATCTATGTCCCCTTCAAACCCACAAGACTCACATTTAATGTGTACAGTAGTAGAGAAATTACTCAAGAACTTTTTATTGCTAGAGGCTGTAGAGCTGTGTATGATTATTATATGTGTAATTAACTAATCTATAATGTTCCTCTGATATATGGTGTATATAATTCTTTCCTAGAGGAATAGAATGCTATTTTTGCTATTTTAAGTCTTTTTTTTTTTTCTTCTTTTATGGTTTGTTTCATTTATTCAATTTTTTGGAAAATGTTATGTATACTCCTTAAATAATTTTACTTTTTTTTTTTTTCTCTAGAAGGAAGTAAGAATTTTCACAGGTTTTAAATTTTTTTTTTGTTGAAAAAAATGTAGCAAAGGAAAGAGAATGTCCTGTAATGATCAACATACGTTGTGTGCTTGGCTTTCAGTGTGACCTTCTTCATTACTTTAGGTGTTTATTTTAACCTTACTCCCATCCTATTTCGGAGACTTTCTAATAATAGCCCCCTGTCACTCTAACCCACATTCAAAAGTAAACGCAAACAAGATCATCTCAGCTTCAAATACACACAAACTCTATCCCCCAAACACCCATCAGGTAATTAAAAAGCACAAAATCCTTACCTAATATCGCTGACTCAGCACTGAGGGCCAGCAAGGGGATCCAGCAGAGGCAGGCAGCGAGCTGGAGATGCTGATGGGGAGGAAGGGGCTGCTGCATAGTGTCCAGGGCAGCTTTTATCCCTGCATCTGCACTTGCTCACAAGTGAACTTTTGAAGTCCTAAACTTTGCAGGAAAAGCCATCAGCCCGCCTGCCTGTATATATATATATATTTTTTTTTTTTTCCCCTCCCCGCCTTTCTTTCTTTCTTTCTTTTCAGTGCACTCTCTTGGAGAGGGCTTGCCGTGTCATTGATGCCAGAATTTCCAGGAGGGAAGCCCTCCAGCCACACACACTGACACACACACAGAGCACACGTGTCCCTGCAGCTGCTGTGGCTGCAGCTGCCTGGATTTGTCCCTGAGCTCCAGGACAGCCTGAGCCTCTCTGGGAGAGCTGATCCCAAAGGAGCTGGGGCTGGGAACGTGCTGCTCCTCAGGGTTTGGAGCAGCCAGCACTGAGTGGAGATCGCTGCAGTCACGTCTGAGCAATGAGAGGGGCTTTTCAGTGTGACAGCAGCCAGAGTGACAGAATGGAGCACAGAGACAAAGAATTCCATCACTCAGGTTGCTCTGGTGCCTTAGGATTTTAGCTTTTATATATTTTTCATATATCTGTAATCCTGCAGTTCTTCAGCGTACAGCTCTAAACTCCACACAGAGCATTAGCTGCCGCCTTGACATTTTGGTCAGACACAACAATTCCTCTCTAGGCTTGAGAACCAAGCACACCTTCCTGTCTCAGGCCGTGAGAGATGGAAACAAAAGTGAGTTAGGGGGGAGGAAACTGGGGCTAAATAACTTCAATACCTGAAGCTGTAATTGGAAGATTAACCCCCAATATTATGGTCCAAACTTCTAAGAAAACCTGTGGTCCATTTTGGGTGTAGCCCCTGGGGGGGGCTTCATCTGCCCAAAATGTACCTGGATGCCCTTCAATAAATAGAAATTCTTTTTATTCTCTTAATTTTGTCTAGCCTCTGCTTTAGGTAGCCCCAAAAAGGCATCAGCACCATCACATTTCTCTGAAGTTTGGTCTCTCAAGGTGCCCTGTTGCTGCCACATGGTTCCTGCTTTTATTCCATGTGAACAGAGTTCATTGTGTGACAATGCAGTTCCCACCTTAATGCAAAGCAAGATGAATTTGCTGTTGAATTGCATTTTGTACTCTGATATTTACACTCACAGTGTTTTATTTAGAAAATATTGCATCCCCACCCATACCTGCCAGCACTCCTTTTCTTTGACTTGTCAAGTTTATCTTGTGTCTGCTTGTTTAAGTGAGGATATTGTGGATTATCTGATAAGAAAATATTATGCAAGACTGTAAACATTCCACACAAATCACTGTGAGGAGCATTTCATGGAAAATCACACGCCAAGCCATTAAAAATATTTTGCAGTACAGCCATGGAGTTTCAAAAGTTGTTCATTTGGCTTAACTACAATGCTCAAGGAGTTTATTCTTGGATTTCTTGAGGAAAAAATAGGTTACTTAAGAAAAAATTTCTAAATCTTTGTTCCTAAATTTGATTTTGGATTTTGCTGTTATAGAATGGTTTTAGCAGTCTCATTGGATTAGCCATCTTACAGGCCTGACTTGTAGCCCTTTGGGAGTCTTTGGAAGTTTTTTCCATTTATTTCACTGAAGTTTAGATTATATTACTTCAAGATCACCAAGACTCCAAGTCCAGTATCTTTGATATTTTTTAATAAGAGATCTCTGTCTGTTTCCTGTAAATGGAAAAAAATAATTTGTTTTTAACAGTACACAATATTTACTTTTCTATGGCTTTCTCTGCTAATGTTTGAATTATTTGTGGCAATTTCTGTGCACTGGTAGGGGTCCAGTGTGGATTTTGTTTCTTAAGTTTTGGCCTAAAAGGCGCAGTTCCGAAATCTGTTGAAAGGTGAGATTTATCCTTGCCAAAGTATTGGTAATCAAAACCAATTTCCAACACAGAAAGTTTTCCAAAATCAGTCCAGCTTTTTTTAGCTGTCTGTTTACAGAAAACAAAAGTAGCCAGGCAAAAAAAAAAAAAAAAAAAAAAAAAAAAAAAAAAAAAAAAAAAAGAGTAAGTGGAATATATTGAAGACTTGCTTATCCACTTATCTGTGTTCTCCTGAACAGGTTTTAATCTTTTAATCAAAAGGGCCTTTGAGGGTGGTAAAGATGAAATTGAAGCTTCCCATTGTCTCAAGTAGGAATTTTCCCTGGGCTGGATATGGCTCCCTTCATTTCAGGAAGACAAACAATGGCAATACCTCAGACAATGAGATATTTCTCATTATCCCCATCCAGGACAAGACCTTACAGAATTCAGAAAAAAAAAAAAAAAAAAAAAAAAGAATGACACTGGCTTCTTTTCCCCCCTAAAATGTCATTCTAAAAAAAAAATTTAAAAATGGAACTAAAACCATGAAGAACCTGCATAAAAATATCAGAAAATATTCTCACAGTTTCCACAGTTATTAACCTAAATAAGAGGAGAACCTGAAACTCCATAGAAGATTTGTGTAGTCAAGTGTGGGCAGTGGATGTTTGGAACAATTCTCTTCACTGTGAACAGAACTACAGTGAACCCCTGAACCCCTGACACCATTCCTTCTAGTATTAAATCAATTTTCAATGGTGGGGATGGATATATTGAAGTAAAACAAGCCAAAAGTCACAGGTGGGAGCTGCCAGCAGCATTTCAGACTCAGCCAGAAATCGCCCTGATGGAGACACACGTTGGGTACTCAGATGTGTTCACTTTGTCAGAAGGAGACAGAGTTTGCCTGAACATCCCTCTGGCATGCCAGAGTGGGGATGGACTGGCTCTGCAGGGAGGATGGAGCAGCCTGGGGGAGCAGCAGAGAGGGGAGGAAGGCTGGAGGAAGAGGACTAAGAGCAACAGTCTTTGCCTTTTCCTGCAGACACAGGACTGAGTGTCAGAGTGGAGCTGAATGATAACACAAAGATAAAAATGCAAACACACAAAAGCTTCCAAAGATGTGGCTGCCTGACACTGTGCTCCAGGTGTGAGATGCTCAGGCTCCAGAGCCAGTGTAGGAGGTTTGAGTGGCCCACAGAGGATCTGGGTTACAGAGGAGTGCTGAGAGGTGGATCCCATCCCTCACATGTTTTCTGAAGGTCAGGTAGAAGCATCCTTCCACTTGGGCACCGCCAGGAAGGAAAGGAGAGGGGAGTTTCATGTTCTGCTTCTCAAAAAGTGTGGCTAGCAGTTTCCTTTTGCACTCCAGCCAGCAGGGAGCTGTGCAATCCTTTATTTCCTTCTGCTTCCTATGAGGAATACCCTTAACACGAGGCTGTCCCCTGGGGTGGCTTTCTAGGCAGAGAAGTGATTTGTTATTCACAGGTGACACAGAGAGCATGACCCTGCCTGTACACACACCTTCCTGGTAGGACAGTGTTCTTCAGAGGGAAAAGATGTCTTCACTATAAAGTTTTTTTTTGCAAGTCTGAATTTACACATTTCACTTGATAGAACTCTCCTGTGTCCATTTCTGTTTGCTTTTTTTTTATCTGACTGAAAATACCTGCCAAGTCCAGTGACAAGAAATAAACTCACTGTGTCCCCAGGGTGATCCCCTCTCTGTTGGTATGGGCTGGCTGTGTCCTCTGATTATTCCAGTCCTTTCTGCAGCTCCTGAGCAGGAGGAAGGTTTGGCATAATGGATTTTGACTGACTCCCAGCACCCCTCCCACCAAGGATTTTCCTAACAGGGATGAGAAAAGGATCAGTTCTGGGATTCTCTCCCTATTTCTTTTTTTTATCACCTTTGTCCATATATTTTAGAGAGATGCCAAAAATCTTAGGATCACCAAAATGCAGTATTCAAGCCTCTTGTCAGCCCAAAAAACTGCTCCTAATCTCTTACCTAAGGATTGCACAGATGACATGGAATGGGAAGAAATTCATCTGAATTTATGCCCACTTTGGGAAAATACACAGTGGGCACACAGTGATTCGAGCTTGTGTTTTCTTCTGTTTTGTGTTCTGGTGTACAGAAGAGAGCATTGCTGGTTCTTCAGAAAATAAAGCCAGGAGTCCTGTATGTAATCTAGAGGACCAAGTTCTTCATTTAAGTGAGAACTAGTTGTGATTTTTAGGGTAATAATTCATTACACATAAGCATATCCTCCTTCTCAGAGCTCTGGGATTGCAGAGAATGATTTCTACATTAGATCATTTGGTGTGTTTATCTTCCAGCTCCTAATTCCCTTGTGAGAGGGAGAACTCTTTTAGAGAATCACTCCTCATTAGGCAGTGAAGGAAAATGCAGGACTTCAAACTTTAAATGCAGGAACCTCATGACCATCTCCAGGTTTTTTCAGGGTAGCAGGAGCACGAATGCCTGGGCTCTGGGACAGCATAAATGCACCCATTAGAGGCAATAAATCAGCTCCTTGTAAGTGCAGTGCCCCTTGGCATGGACCAAGGTAGGCTGCGCTCCCTGGCCTGACCTGGAGCTCTCCCAGCTCTGGCAGAGCAGGGCAGGAGCCTCTGTTTCTCTCTCCTCACTGTTTTGCTGCTCTGACCATCCTGAACTTCAGCTGTGCCCTTATTAAATCTGCAGAGTGCCCCGTTAGTGCCCTTCGTGGATGGCACCACAGCCAGGTGCCAGGGCACAGCCAGGACTGACGTGTGTCACGGGCACATTTTATGAAAAATCCTTTTCTTTAAGATTTTTTCTCCTGAGAAGCTGGGAGGCCTCAGGAACAAAATGTTAACAATGATTATCTGCTGCTGTGCAATGCAACAGGTGCATCTGTGATTGGTCTCGTGTGGTTGTTCCTAATTAATGGCCAATCACAGTCAGCTGGCTCAGACTCTCTCTCCGAGACACAAGCTTTTGTTACTCATTCCTTCTTTTTCTATTCTTAGCCAGCCTTCTGATGAAATCCTTTCTTCTATTATTTTAGTAGAGTTTTAATATAATATATATCATCAAATAATAAATCAGCCTTCTGAAACACGGAGTCAGATCCTCGTCTCTTCCCTCATCCTCAAACCCCCGTGCACATTGTCACAGATGTGTGGATTATTCATATCAGCTCCTTATTTAATGGAAAACCCCAAATTGTTGCAGAGATGTCAAAATAAATCACATTGCAATTTGCCTCTGCTCCAGAGTGCCCCAAGACATGTCTGAGAAGGGCTGTTGTTGCTCAGCAGCTCAAACCCAAAGATGATTATTCTGTAGGAAGAGATTGGCAATTACCAAATATTCATAAAGAGTACATTCTTGCATAAACTATGTGTATTGGAGCTGGCTGGTGATTTCCCATCAGAATCCCTTTTCAGAAAAGCATATGATTTCCACAAAATCTGTATGAAAGAGAAATCTTTCCTTTCATTTTTTAGAAATATTTTTTTCCTTCTTCTTCCTAGATCAGCTCAGTATTTATTTCACTTTTGTGAACTGCTCTGGTTGTCTGAATTCCTTCTACCAGGGATTGCTTCAGCCTCTGCAAACATCATTTATTGTGCAACTTAAGTGAAATGGATACATGATTAAATAACCAAACAAACTACATTTTGATCCTTCTTCTGCAAAATTAATATTAATGACTATGGAAGTGTTATTGAAGCACTTTGCCTCTCCTCTCTAAGTCTTGACTTATTTTGTCTCAATAGTAAAAGAAAGAGTAAGAGAAATGGCTCCTCACAGCCTTCATGCAGTCACTATTGCTCAGGAAATTTTCTGGCTGAATTTTCTCACTGAGTGAACTTTCCATTTAGGAATGAATTTCCTTTGAAAAGGCAGCAGAAAGACATTCCACAGGAGGTTTTCATCAGTATCAGAAGTGGAAAGGCATGAAGTCGAAAGGTGTTGCCCATCCCTTGAACCATTTCATTCAGCCTTTTTTCTTTTCTCTTTTGAAGAAATCAAAACTCTCCAGGGCAATCCCCTCCTAGGAGTTCCAGCCAGGGGTAATAATGAGAGTCAGAGCAGAACCTCCAGCTTGGACTGGAAGCAGACTGGAAGCAGCCCTGGAACTGGCTGTCCACACATCTGTCCTCTCTTCTCTCACCCTCCTTTCCCACCCTGGCTGCTGCAATTTGATGTTGTGGGAGAGGCTGTGTGAGCAGATGGAAAGCTCAGTTCCTGTTGTGTTCATGGGGAGTTCATGGAGAGCTCAATTCCTGCTGTGTTCATGTTGTGCTCATGGAGAGCTCAATTCCTTTTGTGTTCGTGTTGTGTTCATGGAGAGTTTGATTCCTGTTCTGTTCATGGAGAGCTCAATTCCTGTTGTTTTTATGTTGTGTTCATGGGGAGTTCATGGAGAGCTCAATTCCTGCTGTGTTCATGTTGTGTTCATGGAGAGTTCAATTCCTGTTCTGTTCATGGAGAGCTCAGTTCCTGTTGTTTTTATGTTGTGTTCATGGAGAGTTCATGGAGAGCTCAATTCCTGCTGTGTTCATGTTGTGTTCATGGAGAGCTCAATTCCTGTTGTATTCCTGTTGTGTTCATGGAGATCTCAATTCCTGTTGTGTTCATGTTGTGTTCATGGAGATCTCAATTCCTGTTGTGTTCATGTTGTGTTCATGGACATCTCAGTTCCTGGTGTGTTCATGGAGATCTCAGTTCCTGTTGTGTTCTTGGAGAGCTTGATTCCTGCTGTGTTCGTGTTGTGTTCAGGGAGAGCTCAATTCCTGTTGTGCTCATGTTGTGTTCATGGAGAGCTCAATTCCTGTTGTGTTCATGTTGTGTTCATGGAGATCCCAATTCCCGTTGTGTTCATGGAGAGCTCAATTCCTGTTGTGTTCATGTTGTGTTCATGGAGAGCTCAATTCCTGTTGTGCTCATGGGGAGCTCGATTCCTGCCCCTGTCCTTGCCATAGCCCCTCTGGGGCAGAGGAGTTTTCTGCCACTCCTTCCACACCCGTGTTGCCTCTTCCAAGCTTTCAAACAGGATGTCAGGAGTAAATAAAACACCCACAGAGCTGTACCAAAAATGTTATATAAATGATATGAGATATAAAACATGGCAAAGCCATTGGGTGAATGAAAACAAGTGGCAGAAAATTGTGAGTATTGCAGTGTACATCACTCCCCTAATTTGATTCAATTGCCTTTCCACATTCATTGCAGGCAAAAATGCTGCGAATGAAATTTCTTTTCAGAGATGATGGGTTAATATAAGTATTAATGGGAGTTTTCATCACTATCAGACTAAGTCTAAACCCTAAGAGACAGGCATCCCAACAGATTTAGGAGGACACTTAGGCTCCTCCATAGGATGCTCACCATAATTTATTGTTTCAGGATCCCTGAGAAATCCCCTGGAGAATCCTCATTGCATCCCTGTAAAGGAAAACAAGGCATCAAAGTGTGCTTTTAAAACTCCTCCTCTTCTTCCAGTCTGTGTCATACACAAATAGGAAATGAGGTTTAACAATTTTGTTAAAACATTTGCAATTACAAATAAGAATTTTATGTCAAGCTCCCAGTGACATATGTTTAACTCTACAACCTTATCTCAGAGTAGATTGCTTTGGGAAAGACAGAGATTTATTCTGAAACATTTTCCTTTCATCTCTTTATAGTTCTTTTGATGATTTTAAATGTTTGTGCTATTGGTACTTACATACAGTAAATGATAAATGATATATTATAACAACAACTCCACGAAGCTGAATTGCTTTTTTTACTGAATTTAGTGAATTTACTGCCTTGAAAGGTAACAGATTGATAGCACTAGTGAATTAAATCCTCTCTTTATCCCCAGAACAAGAATAATATGGGCAGTGCAAATATTTTCCAGGCCTATAAATCAGCCATGGCACCTCAGCTCTCATCCACAGGGACCTGCTGCTCTCTGCTTTTATTTTGCTTTTTTCTTCTAAAACTTCTTTAGGGATTTTACAGAATATATTAATTATAGGAAGAAAAGGGTGGTGGAATACCTCATAAGCCTCTGGTTTATGTATGAAACAAAAAAAAATATTAAATTATAAATTATTAGAATTATTAGGAATACACAATTTGGTGGTTAGTGCTGCCTCAGAAGGTGGAACAGGAGCTGCTGAAATAAACTCCTGATCCAGCCATGGATGGGAGGCTCTCCTACACCTCTCACAGACACTGTTTTCAAAATCTCCACTCTTTTACTGCTGATACTGTCATAAACCTCCAAGTGGCCACCTTGGAAACACCAGAAACCACTGAAATGTTGGAAATACAGTGCTGTATTCTCTCAGATATATTTACTTCATTGCTCTCACTGAAGTTAATCTGATTTATACACATCACCCCACAGGAAAAGCAAGTTTCCAACAGAGTTCAGAAAAACCTCATGGGAATTAAGGGTCAATTTCTAGCCAGCCCAATAATTTATTTTCCACAAGGCTTCCTCTGTTCAGTATTCTCCACCACACATTTTGCAAAATCCAGATTTTCATCTTTTGAGACAGGTAAAAATCAATTCATTACTGAATTTTTCTGAAGAAAATTGTGTGCAGGGAAGAAGCAGGTGTTAAATAAAAACTGAAGCACTCCAAACACATTATTTCAGCTCTTATAAATAACAGTTGTCTCTTAAATTCATCTCTTGTAAAGAGATCTCATCTAATTCACCTGCCTTTGAAAAGCCAGTAATATAAAACTAATGGAATAATATTTATTGTTATAGACCAGTAGCATTTTAGAGGCAATGAAGGGGCTGGAATAGGTTTTATTTCATGTGGGTTTTTTTCCACCAAGGTAAGTATTCATTTCAAATATCACATAAATTGGAATCATAACTCTGTGTCACAAACCTGTGTGGCGTTTTGGGCAGTAGATAATGGGCTGCTCCTGAATAATTGCTTTCCTGTCTCCCACTGCACACAGACCTCCCTCGGGCTAGTTTTGCAATGATTCCTTTCCTTCGGCCCAACTTTTTCTGTTTGTTGCCCATTTTGACATTTTTATGACCTCATTTTGGATTAGCTGTTTTAGCCACCTTTTTAAGGGACATTTCACCTTCAGTGCAATGGCCCTTGGCTTCTAATATTCATAAAATTCAAATTTTGCCTTCAGCCAGTTATTCCTGTTGCTTCCTTCTCTAGATGATTTTCTATCCTTTCAGTTTGATTGGCAACATGAGATTTGCTGTGAGCCACCCAAAAATTCTGCAGTTGCTGCTTCTGAAGGTCCATGACAACCACACAAGTGCAGCAGAGGTAATTTTTCTGTTTTCAGCTTTATTTTTTATCGTGGCTCAAACCAGTGCAATGCAGGGAGATGAAATTAGTGGTGAATCAGAGCAAATCTTATGAAAACATTCTGGTGTTTATTTATACAAACCCAAGAACAAACATTTTTACTTCATTGGAGGCTTTAATAACATTTACCTGTTTGGATTTTACAGCCTCAGTGTCACATGATGGGCTTTACACAGCTGACTGCTTGTTAATTGAATACTCCAATTCAGCTTCTAATTCTGCTTTTAATGGTTGAAAGGCCATTAAAGCAGTTATTTCTCTAATAGCTGTGTAGGAAAGGGGATTTTTTTCCTTTCATCCCAACCAACTCTCTCCCTCACCTTCAGCTGAGTACTCTGAAGGGGCTGACCAGAACCTTTTGGTTCAAGCTGGTGCCAGAGCAGCTCAAAGCACATTTTCAGAATTATCTCACAATGCAAATAAGACAGACTTGTTCTGTGTGTTTTCCACAATAAAACATTCAGATGAGTGTTTCCTGTTAGCACATATTAATTTTATTTATATTATATATATATATGTAATATACACATATATAATTATTATTATATTGTAACATATATTATATTATAACATATTATATGCATATTAGATTTTTATTATTTTATATCTTATAACTCATACTGTATTACATATAATTTAAAAAAATTATAAATTTAAATTCTAATTTATAAATATATAAAATTTTATAAATTTTATAAATCTATAAAATTTATATATATTTAATATTATAATATATAATTAATATATATAATATAATTAAGAATTTTAATATATAATATATAATTAAGAATATATTATATTATATTATATTATATTATGTTATGTTATGTTATATTATATTATATTATATTATATTATATTATATTATATTATATTATATTATATTATATTATATTATATTATATTATATATATAATCCATTATAATAGTATTTATATATAATATATATTATAAATATATATGTTATATGTATATAATATATATTCTATATATTATATTTTTTTATTATTTTATTAGCCTAAAAGAATGGTCTGTAGAACTCCTTTCAAAAATTCAGCCAAATGTTTTTCCAGCTAGAGAACCTGCATGAAGCTAAATAAGTCCTCAAAAGATTGCATAGGAGGAAGGAAAACTTGATTTTTTTTTTATTTGCTTTCCCCAGCATACCCAGAGCTTCATAAAATTCTGGACCAAGAAGCACACTGGGTTACAGGACACTTCTCTGCAGCTATAAAAAAAGAAGCAGATGTTTGCACCTGCCAGATTTGCTCCTGCCTCCCATGCTGTGAACGTGTAAGCACTGCAGGTAATGGCATCTTGCTGAAGAGTTGGCTCAATAATTTGCATTAAGGGACATGGAGATTATAATTCATTTTGTTACAGCATTTTGCTGCACACTTAGTAGAACTGACTCAATACCAATGGCTAAATTATGACTAAATACCATTGGCTAAGTTGGTATCTGATTTTATAACTCCATCTTAATGTGCTTTGCTCCTTTTTGGGCTTGCTAATGCATTGCAAATTGTCAATCCTTTAAAATATTCTAGAAAATGTCAACTCACATCGTTGCTTGGCCTAAAGTCAAATGTAACAAATGCTTTGTTAAATAATTGGTGTAAGACTAGAGAACAGAGTCATCCATCACCCAGTCACAGGTTTTGTTTTGTTTCCAGTAAGTTCCTTCAGTGCAATTTCCTTTGGTAATAAATCTTAGATCTGTGATATTCAATAGCATTACACAGCACTGAATTTTCTCTGTGTGCTTAACGTAGGCTAAACACCAATATGAAAACCAAGAGCTTGCACAGACCTTTCACAGCATTTTTGAGTGTGGACATAAAATATTTAAGGTATGAGCCAGCTACTGCTCAGCTGAAGAGGAAACTTGTGTTATTCCCCCAGTGCTCATTATCAAGTTTGCTGAACTTTCCTCAGGAGCAGCTGGTGCTGGGCAGTGCTGATGAAACGAGCAGCCTGCCTTGTCACACCACAAATGCTTCCTCGAGTTTGGAGAGGGTCACAGAGCAGAAATTGGCTGTTCCATGGAGCAGGAGCTGTTGCATCAGCTGCATTTTCAGCTTTTGGATGAAGCCCACCCCAGTGAGGATCCCCCTGGCCCTGCAGAGCCCAGCACCGGAGATGAGCATTTGGGGAATGAGGCACCTCAGTGCTGCAAAGCAATCTCAGCAGCTGCTTTTCTAGCGTGAATTTGTGAATCTGAAAATCTAATTCCCATTGCAACAACCTTCTCTGTTGTTGTGGTTTTGGTTTTGATTTATTTAAGCTCTTTGGAAGGCAAATCAATTAGCAAAAGATTCAGTTGCACAAGCTCACGGATACGTGAGGGTCTAAGGGGTTAACTCAATCAAAGAATAAATGGAAATATCTTTGATAAATTCTGGCTTCCTCTATGTTTTAGGATCTGAGTCAAAATGGTACCCAAACACAGTGAAATTTGGTCCATTTTTTGGCTGAAATTACTGAGAATTTCTACAATTCTGTACGATTTTCAGATGAATTATGAAGACCCTTTTATCACAAGTTTTTCTGAGACTGTCTTACCAAAATTGACTCCGGGTTTAGCTGGGAAAAACTTGGATTTTTTTCCCCTAAAATAGCAGTATGAACCCATTTTCTGTTGGCCAGGATTCCACTACCTGTTCTACCAGGAGATGCTAAAGCAGAGATTAAACTCCAGGGAAATACATGACCACAAATCCATGGATCTCAAGTCTACAGGCAGCTTCCACTCTCTCATGAGGTTTCTTGCTATTTTTTTTGTAAGGTGAAGACAAGATATTTTATGTTAACATTGGCACAAGGGCAGTGGATGAAAGCATTGGCATCTCAAAAAAGACTTTCTGGAATTTCTGGAATACCTGCAGCATTTCCTACAAATTGCTAATGTCATTTGGTGACAGGCAGCGAATAACTTAAAATGGTTAAATATGATGCTTGTGGAAAGCTTTGATCACAGAGAGAAAGGGGTTCTTTTAAAAACCTACTGTTAACAGTAGGTAAAAAGTTAATGAGAAACATGTAAATAATTAATTCTGCCTCTAGAGCCAGAAAAGATTTGTTGTTGCTGTTAATGGACTCCAATATATGTTGTATTGCCTTTTCTGAAGTAAGCACTGAATTACTTGATCTCCATACAAAAGAAAATAATTTATTGCACCAATAGCTTTAGTGCTGTTTTCCCAGAAAACAATATTTTCCTGGGTTAACTACAGCAGCATGCCTTGATGATAACACATGGCACAGCTAAAGTGACACTTCAGAAATAAACAGGATACTTTAAATCAAAAAAAAAAAGGAGAAGGAAAATATGGGAAAAAAAATCTGGCACTTGATATTTGCAAAAAAGCTATTGCAAAGCACACAGAACTGTCTCAGATGACCCAGCTGTAATACTGCATTTAAATAGATTTTCTTCCTCCACACAGTGTTCTCTGAAGGAGTTGTTCCAGGGGAAGCAAATTTCTTTATTGGTATTTATTTACAAATATAATAAGCAGAATCTGAAGGTCACAGCCTGAAGGTCATTCAGGTCAAAAATGCTCCCAGGATTGATCAGATGTGGTCATTCCACAGCTGAACTGAAAATATCCTCTCCCCACTTTATTTGGTAAGTATTTTGGCTATGTTACAATAACCTCTCCCATAATTTGGCATAGTGGTATTAAGTAACGTGACTGCTCTTAGCTGGGTCCAGGAAAATAATTCCTTGATAATTGTAATGAACTCTTAATTTTGATTCAACCTTTCTGACCACATTCTCTGCATTGTTTTAGAAACTGGGCTGAAGCAGGGGCAGCTCAAGTGATGTTTGTCATGAGCCAGAGGGTAGCTGGGGGATAGGTACTGGGTGTAAAAAACATATTAAAAATTTTTAGCCAGGTCCTTTCTGGATAAGATAGTCAGCCTATGGTACAGCTTCATCCAGGTGTGACAGACACCAATGGTATTTAATCATTATAAATGTACAGGGAACTACTGTTGCTCCTGATGGAAAAGTTGCACCTTGGCTATCTGATGCTATTACTTTGCGTTTGTAAGTAAATATTAGTGAATAAATATAGTGGAACGTTATTCTAATTTTAATTTTAATTTTAATTTTAATTTTAATTTTAATTTTAATTTTAATTTTAATTTTAATTTTAATTTTAATGTTTTATTTTTGTTTTTATTTTTGTTTTTATTTTTATTTTTAATTTTATATTTTTATTTTTATATCTTTTTAGGGGTTTTTATTTTATTTTTTATTTTTATTTTTATTTAATCTTTATAGTTATTTTTACTTTTCTGTTTATTCCAGTGTCACCCAGCAGGACATGGAATTACTTCATCCTGTTTGTCCTGTTTCCCCATGGGTATCTGAAATAGCTGGAGGTGTCACAGCTTTTATAACTCTGTGAAAACCAACGGGCTGATGGAGCAGGGGCAGGTCCTGTGCGACTCCAGCAACTGTTCCTCTGCAAAAATGTGGAATCTCAGTGACTTTTCACACGGGGGCTGTCCCTCATCATCCCCCAGCAGATTGTCACCCCACAGGAACAGGCACATGCTTGAGCCTCTTTTCCTGCCTCCTGTGAAAGCTTTTCTGCACCGATCCAACTGTTAGCAAATCTTTGGTCACTTGGTGGGTGGGAGAAGCTTCACACGGCCCCAGGCACCCATCCCTGTTTGTGCCTTGGGCCACAGGAGAGGATGATGAGCCTTGCCCATCCCTGTTTGTGGATGAGCCTTGCCCATGTGTGCTGAGCCGGCTGCCTTATTTCCTGCAGCTCATTGCTGCTGAGTGCCACCTCACATCCTCCCTGGGAAACGCTGGGGTCAGAAATGAGGTCACATCCAGCAGCAATGATCCTGCTGCATTGGTAATTCCTGCAGGAGCCATCTCTGGCCCTTTGTGACACGCTGTTCCCCACATCTGGCCAAGGCAAGCCACCTGTCAGTGGACATTGCTATTTCTGATTTTCTGCTTCCCAGGCTGGATGTGAGCTAGCAACGCATCTGGGAGAGCAAATGATATCAGTCCTAATGGAATTAAAATCATATATCTTTTACAGGGCACAGCTGCTTGGAGGGGTGCTGCTCCCCACGCAGAAATGCTGTGAAAAATGTTCCCCAATTCCCTCCTCGTGCCACGCAAGGCAGACATGTCTTGTTATGTATCTATTTTATCTATTTAGCTAAGTCTTACACAGCGAGCAGCCCGGGAAAGCATCAATAATGGAAATAATTAAGAATTACGTGATGAGGGCTTACCAGGCGTGTTCCAGCGTGTTCCAGAGTCACACAGGGAGTCACACACGCTCTCCTCTCCAAAGCAGCTCTCCACTCCCTGAATTACCCAGGTGCCCAGCAGATGGTGGTATTATTTCAACTACTCTGCTCCGAGCTCCCTGGGAAGCAGCCAGGCCGCACAGAACAACCGTAGGAAAAGTTGGTTCAGGATTTCACAGGTCACACTGTTGCATTCACAGGTTATTTCCTGCAGCATCCTGATATTCCTTCTTGTAGAAATAAATGTTATGATATGTTATCAGCATCGTGGTACCTAAAGGAGACTTAGAAGGAGGTTGAAGAGGGACTTTTTTCAAGGGCAGAGGGGGAATGGCTTCACACTGGCAGAGGGCAGGGGCAGATTGGATATCAGGAAGAATTTCCTCCCTGTGAGGAGGTGAGGCCCTGGCTCAGGGTGCTCAGAGAAGCTGTGCCTGCCCCATCCCTGGAAGTGTCCAAGGCCAGGTTGGGTGAGGTTTTAAATGCCCTGGTCAAGAGGAAATGTCCCTGCCCATGGCAGAGGGATTGGAACAAGATTCTGTGATCTATTAAACTAACATTCTTTCAGTTGTCTTGCATAAAATGCTGATGACATGAGGGAGATCCACTTCTCACTATCAGGAAGAAATAATTCTTTGAAAGATCTCTTTTCCAGAAACTTCAAGCAATATTTGAGCCATTGCCTTGTGGTGCCATTGCCTCCTGGGAATTCCGGCCTTTTCCACAGCTTATGTGGGATAACCCAACTACTCATCATCTTTACCAGCAATAAGCTGCTTCTTTCTTTTTCAGTTCTTGTAACATTTTTTCTGCTCTGGTTTTCCCCCTCCTGAGCAGAGACTTCAATAGATTTGGTTTCTCTCTTCCATCTCCTTTTTACAGTCTGTTTTGTCCTTTTCCCTCTGAGCTGGGCACATCTACAAACACCAGCTCCTCTCCTGGGTTTTTGGCTGCCATGGAGCAAGATTCCCCAAGGGAGAAGTAAACCCCATCCCAGATCTGATGGTGCTGGTGCCTTTGGATGGGAGATAGAGAGGAAAAATGACATTTTTAATGTGTAGTCTCTCTCTACTCTCTTAAGTTGTACTTAATCTTTTGCTCTCTTTATTATAAGCCATTGAAGCCTGACATGGTCAGGGAATGATCAGCTGGGAATGATCATCCAAAGGAAGTTGGAGAAAATTGTTTGCTGAATAATACTCAATAATAATTGATAATATTCAATCAGTTGTGACCTGATACAATATCTGGAGGCTTTCCAAAGGAGTGAGGAATGACTTGTTTCAGTGCAGACTTCATGAGCTGCTGCACATATTTATTAATTTAGCTGCTGTGGATCCTCATGAATACTTTATATGAACCCAAACTCTGGAACACGATGCAGGTAATTTTCCTGATGCCAGCAGGAGCAGATATTTGTCATACCTATTTAGGTCTTGTGACTCTATATTAGAGTGCTAAGAAAGCAATAACTGATTGTGAATATTGAATATTATGTAAAAAATATTTAGAACTTAACTTTTTTTTTTTTTCAATATTGCTCACCTGCAGCTTTCCTTGAGCTCTATCAGGTTGCACTGAGCTGGCAGAAGATCCCAGCTTCTGGAATGCTGGCCCTGGTGGGAACTCTCAGAAAAATCAGAATTTTGAGGCACCCACAGTGCAGATACAGCTGAAATTTGAGGGAGGGACCCAAAATTCTGTTTCAAGTTTGAGGAAACAATCAGCACAGGCCATGCCTGAGCAAGGCTGGTACTGCAGAGCTGTAGCCTGGGTTGCACTTATCCCACCCACTCAGCCATGCACAGTGAGGTATCAAAGTGTGAGAGACATGAGACTGCTCATGAGAACTACAGAGTATAATTTTTGTAATATAAGGCAATTTATATGCAAAATGTCTGCAATCTGAAAAAAAAAAAAAAGTGCCTTAAATGCAATATTTAAAATTCAGCAATAAAAACCTTGTATCTGACAACGATAAAACAGTGTATTAAAAACATGTCACTCATAGAGGAGGTGTTCTTTGTGGGGGAAACAAGGTTTGTAATGTGGAGTTAAAATAGTGGTGACAGGAGCAGGATCAGTCAAGCGCAGCTGATCCTGTCCCCAGCAGGGCTAGGATGGGAATTTCGAGATGCAGAAATATTTCACACTTCAGAATGTGGCTGTGGACATCAGGACTCTGCACTGGGGCTGCCAGGCTGTGGGTTTGTAGAATTGGACCTTATAGTAATAGGAAATAATTGCTGGTCAAGTGGTAAATTCTTCTAAATTGGTTCAAATGGGAATAGTCTAACAATTCCTTTCTTCTTTGTGTTCCAGCACTTCATTTTCAAACAGTTAAAAATAATTAATAAACTATACAAGTCTTACCTAATCATCCTGGTTATGAATATTGTTAATATTAATTTTGAATTTACATCTCCCTGTTTTTTAACATGGCCTTTCACTGCACTTGATCTCTACACAGAAGACCAGGAGATTTCCTTGTAACCCAAAGACAAATAAGCTAAGGAGATGGTAGAAAATAGAAGTAGAAAATAGAAGCAGTTCCCTTACTTAGAGAAAAAGCAGCCAAAAAAATTCACCAAAGAGAGTGGAATAATGCATACCCTACATCCTTGAAATGAACTTTAGACAGCTGTAGGGGAACTGGGACATTTCAGTTGTACAGTACCAAAAACGAGGTCACAACCTAGCTTTCATGGGAATGAGATCTTTATATATCTTGTCTGTGCTTGATTAGAGCAGTGGGATGAAGTGCAAGTTTTTTAATGTATTTCTAGTATTTTCTCGCTCTCTCTCTCTCTCATTTTTTTCCCCAGTTAAATCTATTTCTAAAGTAGTAAGATGGAAGGTTTAGATGCTGGAAAGCAGATATGCCATCAAGATATACCTCAGTCACAGAAGACACAAACATGTATTACAGTGTGCAATTTAATAGGATTATTAGAAATTATTACCCAAGATTTTGTTCTACTAAATGTTCCCCCATCCTTTGTCAAGTATTTCTAATTACCAGGATTTTAATGGCAATGTTTAACAGCCCCAGAACTCCAGGGTCCTTTAGTATCTGCCACAACTGAGTTTTCAATTATCATAATTCTGTCCTTAATTTCCATCATCATAATTATCCTTCATTACAGCAACATTCTTAAATCGGACTCATCATAGCAAAATTTTTCCTTGTTTAACTTGACTTGCAACTCAGGCAGGGATTTAACCTCTCAAACTTTCATTTCACTCTGTAGTTTCAATAAATGGAAAAAACCACCAACCCACTTTGGTTTCCCCCATGCAGCAGTTGTGGTTTCGGTGTTGGGGACACACCATGATTTTTGTCAAAACTGAGGGTCAAGGGTTGAGTATTTGTACAATTCTTGTAATAATAGCAGGAAGATACAAGATAGAGCTCTGTGATATTTGCAGCAGTCACTCACATCACAGCATGGCTGACCTTCAGAAAACCCAGCACATAACAAAAGAGTATTTGTAGCAGATAAGAGCCATCTCTCTGATAATTCACCTATCTTACAAGAGCAATCCATTTGATATGCTATTAATTACATTAAAAAATATGCTAGGATACCAGTAAGCTACAGCTCTTAATTTATTTAAATTTCTCATATGCAATTCACTTCCAAAGCGCCTCAAGGTTTGCATTTGGAAAGTGTGATCAGCCTACAAAGGAATTTCCATGTTCTCAGTGTCAGATCTGCCAGCCTCCAGCAGCTGAGAGTGACCTCAGTGTGTGATGGCAAAGCAGGATGGAGTCTGCCTGCCTCCAGAAGTGGCTTTCAGTCCCCCTGAAGCAGGTCACTGGAGGCAGGGCTGCACTGCAGCATGGAGCCCTTCCCCACCTCATTGAAGGCAATTCTAGTGCTGATTTTGTGGGAACAGACTCCAGCTCTCCATCCCTCTGTCAGTGTGCTTTCAAAATCCCCTCTGCAGTGCTTCGTCCAAGAATTCAATTTCACGAATTCAGATCAGGAGCACTGTAAAACAAATGTGGCTGTGATAAAGTGTTGGGTGCTGTTTATTACTCTGAGTACTTCTGTGGTATTTCCTCTCTTAAGCAGCCTCATTTTAGAAGGCTTCTAAATTAAAACTAGAATATAAGAAATACTACATCATAGCATGGAGCCATTCCCCCCCTCACCCTGAGCTCATTGAAGGCAATTCTAGTGCTGATTTTGTGGGAACAGACTCCAGCTCTCCATCCCTCTATCAGTGTGCTTTCAAAATCCCCTCTGCAGTGCTTCGTCCAAGAACTCAATTTCACAAATTCAGATCAGGAGCACTGCAAAACAAATGTGGCTCTGATAAAGTGTTGGGGGCTGTTTATTACTCTGAGTACTTCTGTGGTATTTCCTGTCTTAAGCAGCCTCAGCTTAGAAGGTTTCTAAATTAAAACTGGAATATAAGAAATACTACATCATAGAGAAAAATAACTGGCAATCCCACTTTATTTGATGGAGAAAAATAACTGGCAATCTCATTATCCTCCTCTGCCACTGCCCTGTGGGATGCTGTGTGGTGCAAGGAGATTGTGGGGTGCAAGCCCGCCCTGGTACCCAGCTGAGCCTGGGAGTGCCTGTAGAATTTTGGACCAGTCACTTTTGGACCTTCCTCCCTTTCATTCAAGCAAACTGGAAAATCAGAGGCAACACAGAGCCAGAGTGAAAACTGGGCATTGCTTATAGCAGTGTTTTCTAGAGAGGGGAACTGCAAAGCTTAATTTTTGAACAGCAGCTTTGTTCAGTACTGCAATAATGTGGGTGCCACATGCAAGCAGCAATTCTGTATATACAGAGTGCAATATAAATTTATGAGATTTATAGATGCATGTCTTTCCTTTTTTGGCTGTGTGCTATGCACTAAAGAGACCTTGCAGCTGCCTAAAATCTATAGATAATAAAAGTGCAGTCCATATTCAATTGCTAATTAATCTAGATCTTCTCTTTACATTTTATTAATTTTAATGCAGCTGATTAGTGGGCAGAAGACATGATTTATATAAAGGCTGCACTTAGCTCATTGCAAGAGGCTTAAGCTCTCAGCAGGAACACGAGAAGGAAGGAGCCTGGAAACATTTTCCTTTTCTCTCTTCTGCAAGCCAGTGTTGACTGCACAGTGTGGCCAGGAGGACGCAGAGCCATTCCTGATCTTGGCCATACCTGATCTTGGTGAACATCCTGCACATTCCTGTTATTCCTGGTGCTGCTGACCATCCTGCTCCATCCAGGCTGGAGTGGATGGCCTCCAGATGTTCCTCCAAGGGGCATTTCTGGGTTCCCTTGTTCCTGCTGCTCAGGGGTACAAAATCAGCCTGGATGGCATCATCTGTGGGCAGGGGACACTGCAGGGCCTGAGGGGCCTTACTGAACTTCTTAAGAAGTTATTTTGGAAACCTTGAAATCCTCAAGAGCTTATTTTGATTCATGTTTGCCTTAGAACTCTTCTGGGGGTGCAAATCTGGATCTGGGTCTTACTTTTACTCCCCCCTAAATGCCCTTGATCCAAAACCTGCAACTAATGGAAATGGGAGATGGTAGAAGATGCTTATTTTAAAAAAATAACCCCTCTCCAAAAAACTAAAACCAAAAATTAAAACAAACATACAAACAGAAACAAAACAAATCCCCCACAAAAAAAAAACCCCAAAACAAACAAAAAAGGACACCATAAAATATATTTTTCATCTAAGATAGTTGACTTTTAACCAAAATTTTCTGTTTCACATAACAGTACCTGAGCTGCTGACAATTCCAGCAATTCCAGTTCCAAAACTGAGAGCAGTTTTGTTCTTCCTTTCAGATAAAACTCCTCCTGCTGTCACAAATGCAGGAGTAGGATAATGGTAGCAGTGAAATCAGTCAGATCAACGTGATTTGATTTACAGTCCGGATGTAGCTACTTAATTCACAGCTACATAAATAAAGATTTTAAAAAATCAAGTACAGCAAATAAATATGCCAGAGTGGGAATAACTAAGATGGTTTGTGGAAATATCAATAATGCCATGAGTTGTGTGTGACACCAAAGAAATAAGCAATTACAAGGCATGGCTTGAATACTACTGCTGAGGTAGGAAAGCAGTTTGAAGCAAGGATGAGGATTTTTATTTCCTGATGGCATTTTGAGAGCCAGCCCTCTTACAAGCTGGTCATCCTTAATTTAATGCTGATAAGAACTGTCAAGATTAAAGCAAATTTGTGCATATGAAAGGGTGAATAAATGCATGTGCTTGATCTTACCTGTTTGTTTTCATGCAGTCCCAGTGTAATTGCTCTTTGCATCCATAAAGTTAATCAACAGCATGACTGATAAAACTCCTCCTGCTTAAAATCTTTAGATTTTAAAATCTTTTTGAAGTCCCATTTAAAATCTTTAGAAATTATTGGCTGGCTTAAATAATGAGAGGATGAAATAGCATTTTCTTCTAGCTTGTCTTTGGACTGGCTTTGTGGTGCCACATTTACAATTTATAGGTATAATTAAAAATTATCTACTATGTTTTAAAATATTCACCGAAAATAGTTTTACTCACACAATATTTCTTGTTTCTCTTCAATCTGGGTTTCTAGTGGAAACATGTTGAATTTCAGGAGGGAGAAAGAGAGGCAGCAGAAAGCATTGTCCCAAGTCAGGTAAATTCATAACCAAGTTTTATCTGTCCTGGATGAATTAGCAGCTCTTGCTAAGCACTGCTCTGGGTATGGCCCATCTGCCACTTCTACCCAACATCTCCTGTAAAATGGAAGTAAAAAAGGTGTCATTCTTTGCTTGACCTCTACTTGAAGGAGAATCTGTCTCATAAAATGTTGGGCCCTGAGTGGGGAAAGCATCAGAGCTCTCAGAGTCAGCGGTGCTGGGGCTGCACTGCAGGAGCCCTTCCCAGCTGGAATTCCCATTTCCTCTGCTGGGACTGAATTCACTGCTCTTCATCCAAGCAGCCCCCAGAAGAGGCAGGCAGGCAAATTCCACCAGAAAAACCCAAATTTGGCTGCTTGTGGAGAGTTGACTCTGGCCTGAGTTGCCTCGGTGAGCACAAGTGCATATTTCAAACTCTGCAAGCACATATGGTAATGGCTGGCAATTAGGCATCCCCTGACAAGGATATTTGTCTTCAAAGTCAACAAATGCAGTATGATCACCCTTTGTCGAGGTAAAGAACAAAAGTATTGCAGTTCCTTATTTAAAATTATTTACTTTGTTTATCATTCATGAGAGCCTAATCGCACCATCATTTAATAAAATAATATTGAAAGAGCCAGCAAGATCTCAGCAAGAAATTTTATCTGTCCTTTGATTGCAATAACTTACAAGCCAAGCAGAAAAGCACTAAAGAAAATGGAAAACATTCATCCTGTTCACTTTTCTATTAGAACAGGATTGTTTTGCCTTTTCTTTCATCAGTGTCTTGTCTAGTCTGGTCTCCAGTGTTCCTATGAGACTTCTGAAATAATTTAGCAATAAAATAGATAGCGCTGTTGAAATTTTCTCTTTGATATGTGTTGGCATTTGTCAGATATTTCACTTTTTTCCGATTAAGAAGAAGTGGCTAAATGTAAACCTTAACCATTTGTTTTGCACGGATTTTTTATTATTAAATGAAATGAAAACAAAGATTGTTTTTTTAAAAAGTCATACAAAAATTAGGATTTGGTTATGATAAAATTTAACAAGTTGCATTTACAACCTCTGAGTTAATGTCCTGTCCAAATGAATCATATTTGTGTGTCCTTTTTATCACATCTCTGTCATTGATAAGAAGAAGCTGCCCTACAGTGCTTGTGATCAAATCTGTTACTCTTAGGCGTGTTTTCAGATGAAGCTGTGATAAAGAAATATTTTCAATGGAGCTTTCTTTAACAAAATATTAACCGCATTTTTGCAAATTAAATCAAATATAAAGGAAAGCATGATAAATGTGAATATGTCAACAGTCACAGGCTCTGCAGTCCTGCCCTTGACTGAGTGAAAGCTTTTCTGCTTTATTAAGAGAAAATAAATATTAAGAGTAAATAAATATTAAGAGTAGAATCTGAAAAAACACTAATTAATGTGCACAGCCCCTACTGACTCTCAGAAAGACATGACTTTTCAAGGTCACTTATCCATTCTCAATTATTCCATCTTTAGGCTTTAACAGGAGACTCCTCAGCATGATGTTCAAGAAAAAATGATGTGTCATGTATCAGGAGCTACTCTAATGAGTGAAAAATCTAAATCCATTTTATTTAACAATTTAAAACCTTCCATTAGAGGAACCTTGCCTGGAGTTTGGACGGGGGATCCAAAAATTCCTTGGATGGCCGGGAGGAAAACTGTAGTAATTCCCTCCGATAATGAGTGCAGAGCAGCTAATATTCCTCTGACTCCAAAACACTTTTACCTGGGCCCAAAGTGAGCTGTCACTGGAAAAAAAATTCATAAATAAATTATGATTTAGCTATACACAGAAAAGAATACAATGCTTTAATAGCAAGAGCAGACTGAATGACTGCTTGTAGAGGAGAACTGTTGTTATGACCAACATCAGATTATATATGAGTATTCCAGATTAAACTCCTTATTGAATGTAAAACCTACTACTTGTCCTTCCTGAGGAACTGAAGATTGGGTGTTTCTTTTTTAGGAAAAAAGCCAAAAGACTATAAAGGCGATAAAGAGGAATCATACAATCTGCCAGCAAGGCAAACAGAGAAGTCTGGATATGTGCATCCCATTTTGCCTTGTGTGCTGACACTGATACTGAGAAATACCACCAGCCCAAACCTCTGTCCCCCCACTGCTCATCCTAATCTTGCCTGAAAAGAAAATAAAAAATATAGACTCTAGTTGTAAGAATACAGAGATTCCTGTCCTGCAGCAGTGGGGAGCCAGATATGAAGGGAAACACTGAGATAAAGCAGGATTTCATGAACAAGGAATATTTCTATTATAATTAGCCCAAGAAGAAAAACAGGTTATGTGAGCATCAGGAGGCATATTTTGTCCTGAGATACCAAAATTTCAATTCACCTCTGTGATGGAGGCTTACAAAATCCTGAGGTGGAAACGTGCTGAAACACAAACTGCTCCATTTCCAGCTCTGGCACCAGGGTGAGCCACCCACCTCTCCTCTGTCTCAGCTGGCAGCCCAGAAAAGCAGGTTAATAGCACCAATCTCACAGAGAAGTCGTGAGCTTGCATTTCTCAGCCAGATTGGAGACAGCCAGAAAACAGCTGAGGTAATTGACTGATAGCTGCAGAGCACTTTGAATGTAAATATCCAGTGGCCTGACTTTATTCAGGATTTCTTATCTTTAATTTCCCATTTACAAACATGTGGAATGCTTTTTAGTTGCAAAAAGCGTTTTTAAAGGAGCTTACAAGCAGTGGGATATCAGAAGATCTGAACAGGGTGGATTTGTTGTGCTTCTTTCAGGGTAACTGTTTGCAGCTTTTACCACAGAGGTTTCAAAAGTGCAAGAAAATGAATCTAAATGCCTATTACCTTCAAAAGCATTTGGAAGACTAATAGAATAATGGTTTTCTTCCTAAAATGTTGGTGATTTTTCTTCTTTCCATTTCTGTCTTAATCTTGTGCTTTTGTCATTTTTAGGGCTTTTTCTACCTGGTGTTTGATTTCTTCCCAGACACCTCCAGAAAGAGGGTGAAAGGTGGGATCCAGAAAATCTGCTGGCACCAATAACAACTCCTGCCACACAGAAATGCTCTCAGGGAAATTAATTTAATTTAACAGGGTTATCAGGGAACATCTGTTCTTCCTTGTGGATTTGCTGAGGTGGCTTCCTCCTCTTCTTCCTCCCTTTCCTTTAGTCAAATGCTGATCTCTGTGCTGTTTCTCCTGGATAGGCATCACACAGTCATGATTATATAATTATTATAGTTATTAAACTATAATTCAACTATAATTCAACTATTCAACAAGAGCAAAATGTGTGGATCAAACCCATTTCCTTTCCAGAGGCTGCTGTGTTTTTTTGAAGGATAAAAAAAAGGATGATCATTCTTTTGGATGATCCAGCACAAACTTTTATGGGTTTAATGAAGAGACCAGGAAGGCTTTAATAGTGTCAAAGACCATTTCAAACACCACACACTTTGGTGACCCTGGGTCTCACATGTAAGGAAAGAGCAATCAGCTGTAATAATCTGCCTTGCCACACTGAAGAGTATTGAGTCCTCATCAAAGCTCCCATTTTCCACTGTGTTTCCAAGCTCCCGAAATCTGAACTTCTACCAACTGGCAGCACAAGCATTCAGCCCTAGATTTCAAATTGTGATGTTGCTTTTTCTAAATGGGAGTGCTTCTGAGACAATTGTGTTCCTGCTCCAATAATCTGTGTGTAGCTGCTCGTTTCCATCAAAGCCTTCCTCTGTGCTGGAGCGATTGCAGCTTCCTCCAGCTCAGGAGCACTGCTACAGGCAGGCTGGTCAGAACTAGCTCTGGCATGCCTGAAATCCTCACTCCTGCTTCTGCATGTCACTTTTCATCTTGTTTGGGCTTTAAGATGAGGGATCATGGTGCAGTGTTGTTCCAGAAGGCTTCAAAGTCATTGATCAAGAAATACAAATCCATCACTGTGTGTAATTGGGTGTGAACTGTCTTCATCCCACAACTGGCACTTTGGCAACGTCAGAAGGGATGCACTTTCACTGAAGCAGTCATCATAGCAGCATCCTGTGTCTTGCTCATGCAGCTTTTACTAACTGAGAGTGCGGAAAATAATTTCAAAGCAGCTGGGGGCAAACCTTGAGCCTGCTGCACGGGCTCTCATGGGCAAGTCTTCTCTGGCATTAAAATAAATGAATTTATGGTCCTGGAGTTGGGTAGGCAAGTTCTCCCCAAATCAAAATCACAGCAGTATCCAGAGCTGTCAACAGGAGAGCTTCCAAAGGGGTCTCAGTGCAGGCCCAGCTGTTTTCAGTCCCATCACAGTGGGTGAATGAATATTTGAGCTGCCAGGGACAGAGGCTGCTCTGACAGGGACATTAGGTAGGAATTTGAAGTGGCTTCTTAAACAGGAAACATTCCTGGTTTCCTGAGAAGTCCTGATACACTCTGTTTTCCAGCTGTACTAATTTTAATCCATTGTTTGACCCTCTTAGACACCCACTAGAAGCTCAGATGCTTGTGTCACACTTAACTCCCTCTTATGAGCTCTGTTCTTCTGAGCTGTCTGCAGGGAATGAGGGTAACCAGTGTGTAAACTCGTATTATTCCCACTCTTTTTTCCCTTTTTATCCTTCTTTGTGTGTGAGAGATGAGGAGGGATTGTATTTCTGAACTGTGCAGAGATCATCACACTTTTAGGTAGTGCTACCAAAGAAATTAAAGAGAGTAAAGATGGAACAGAGATTATTTTCAAGACATCATACTTCACTGGCTCCATCAGTCCCAGGATGTGCATGAGGAAATCCTGCACACAGATGACATCAGAAACAGGAACAGACTTTTGCTTTCTACCCAAAAGCTCTTATCAATATTTGATGCTACTTTCACTTGGACTGTGCCTTTTTAAATGTGCCTTGAAATCTTTTGTAATGTGAATCCAGTCAAATAGGTGCAGAGGCTGCTTCTTTCTATGTATTTCTCATTGTTGCTTTGGACAAAATATTTCCAAAAAGGCTCTGGCAGTGCATGGCAGGCTTCATATAATAGAGGCTTGCAATGGATTTGCTGACAGGCTCTTAGTCAGTGCAGCACTAGCCACCAGAGCTATGATAAAGAGCTTTATCTGGGATTAAAGCTTCTGGAATTACTCATTAATTGGATTAATGAACTGTAATTCATCATGCATGTCAATCCTACTTTGCTCCAGCTTCTTCTTCCCCCCTCCTTGTAACATTCATCCAAAGGAAGACCTCTGTTCTGGGAAAGTTCAAGAACAATGTTAAGGCTTCAACGATTCATTTTAAATCCCTAATGTGATCAAAAACCCCTTTATTTCTTCCTGGAGCACCTCTATAACTTTTCATTATATCATACTTAGAGCATTTCTTTAAAACTTCTCATTTCAGAGCTTAGGTCTGTCTGAGGAGTTTTTTTAAGCTTTCAAGGCTGTAGAAGCATCTTCATGTTGGTTTTTAATTTTTTATTTTAAGAAATTAAAGTACTTCAAATGCTTAACTTAGATTTGTGCATGTGCATGTGCTGTAGTGCATTCTATTAAAATATTTACTTAAGTAGAGCCAGAAAGAAACACAGGTTGAAACTTCCAGTTGATTGTGGTTAAAAAATCTTTGGAAAATATACTCTACCTTTTTTCTTTTCTCACATTTTTTTTTTCCTATGTGCTGATAAATGATCTAAAATATTAGCATGTGTTTTTTAGCTTTTTGCCTCAGATAAGCTATTTCATTTGCACCTTCAAAGGACACTTCATTGAATATACAGAATATATATTGCTCTACACTCCGAAACAGTAACATTAGCCCTGCTCAGCTGTCAGAAGTTGAAAAACAGATCCTGCAGATATCACTCCTCCAGAGCTGTTAATAAATTGCCTCAGAGCCTGCTTGCAGAAGAACGTGTGCGTGGCAGGCAGTCAGAATCTGAAATGAGGATGTTTCTGAAGTTTGGGAGTTGCCTCATCACACATCCTCAGTGAGTGCCCAAGCCCCTCGGCCTGGAACTCGGAAGGGTGAGGAGCTCCCTGCTTTCACATCTTCAGGGATGTTTCATCTGCATATCCCAGCCACTCTCAGTTTTCAGCAGCTCCTGAGGGATAGGAGCTACCTACTCCCATTTGTTTGCAGAGGGAAAGTCAGACACGGTCACAGGAATGGCTTCGTGTGCGTGTGCTTTCCGTACGGAGCGTAGGCCGTAAAGCGGCAGCGCTCGCCCTGCCCAAAATAAGTCAGGATAGAATGAGGAGTGGAATAAGAAGAGATTCTGATATTTCATGGAAAGGAGATCATTCTCTGCTATTTCATGGCAAGGAGATGTTTCTCTGCTCTGTGTTGGGGGAAGGATGCTTTGATGGGAGCAAAGCCCCTGTGCGGGAGGAGAGCGGAGATGAAGCAGCGCCAGTGAGATCTCCCCAGCTCAACCTCAGAACGTGACTTGTTCCTCCAGAGCTGGGTCAGGACCTCCAGAGAGGGCCAGAAATTTCTGGCACACAGGCCAGAAATCAGTCAGGCTGGTGGCACCCAAACTCTGCCATCACCATATTGCCCAAGCCAGGACCTAGCCCAGCCAAGGAAGAGTGGGAGAATGAAATTTTCCATGTGCCCTTCTCTTAGTCTGGGGGAACTGAGCTAGCGAAACACAAACAGTGTTTCTATGAGTGAACACATTACTGAACATCATAAGAGAAATATCTTTTATAAGGAAAGGTAAAATCCCTTCCTTATAAAAGATATTAAACCAACTAATATAATTAGAAAACAGAGACTTTCGAGCCAGAGTGTCTTTGTTTGTCTGACAAGAAGAACAAAAGTCAGCTTAATGTAGGCCAGACACAAGAGCTCATAATTCAAGGTAATTGTGTTAATCACTTTGTGGCAGAGAAGGGAGCTGGCACATCAGTGCAGGGAGGGCTGATATCAGGGGACAAGGGACCATGACCTCAGTTTGGGAGTAATATGAAGGTGCTCAGAGTTGCAGAGTGGGTGAGAGGAAGATTGTAATGTACTGTAAAACCAGAGCTTTTCTGGATTTTTATTAACCAGTCACCTTCTAACCTTTAGTTCCTGGCTTGTCTTTTGAAGGTATTTTTCTGATATTTTCCTTTCCTGAGGATCAGCTCTGAGAAATTAAAGATGGAGCATGTGCTTCTTCCTCTGGAAGAACAGAATTGTGATTCATATGGCATCTCTGCTTCCTAACAGGACTGTTCACTGTCTTTTCCCCCCAGAAGTTTCCCCTGTTGTGTACACAGACTCAGGGTGGGATTTACATCACTGACATTTAGCTGTTTTGTATAAGAGAGCCATCACCCAATCAATTAAGGGAAAAAACACTCCTCCAGAGAAAAATTCACGTCACCCACCTTCAGGAGAAGCTGCTACTGGATTCAGCATAATGTATTTGACAGAAAACCCTGGTAATTCAATAGCTGTCATGTCATCAACAGCATCCTACAAAGGGGCAAGGACTGAGGGATCCCCCCAGGGATGGAAACCATTGAGGTTATCCAGCCTAAGCTACTCCTGATCTTTCAGATATATTTTTAAGATGGGTTGGATCAGCCTTCAGAGGTGGTGAAACAGAGAGCACCAAGGTAAGCAGCTTTAACCATCTGCCTTACCAATGCAGCTCTCCCAAATTTAATTATTTTACTGGTTGAAAATAGGACTTACCAAAATATTACTGATCCCAGGAATTCACAGAGGCTGCACAAGACAGAAGCAGTTTTCTTTAAAGAGATCAGCTTGTTATTTGAATCTGGCCCTTGCTGCTAATAGTAGGATATGAAAGATTAAATCTAAAGGTAAGTATGCATGGAAAATGTTTGCAATTAAATATATGCACTTTTAAAACAACTTAGAATAATAAACGTGAATTGGGTTGAGTGGCTACTTGATTCTTCTGCTTTCAGGACACCTGGAAAACTTACCACTGCTCTGAGGCTTCTCAGCATGAGCAGAAGACAGAAATTAACTCAGTCAGTGGGACCTTTTAAATATAAAAGACTGCTCCATTAATTTTAAGCAGGGAGATTTTTTTCTTTTCTTCACTGCAGATGCACACTGGGATGGTGGCAGGGGGACACTCCTGTGTCACGGACAATGAAGGTGAAAGAAGAGCCCAGGACTCTTTGGAGAATCAGCCTCCTGCCATGGAGGTTTCCTGAAGGTGACTCCAGCCATGCCAGCAGTGACCTTGTGTGTCCATGGAGTTTGAGGAAAAACCTTCTCTCTCAACGCCAAATTTGGAGCAATTTGCGCAAAGTTTAACAGAGTTCAGGCCCTGGAACACAACAACAAGCAAGCACTATGTAGAGATGGCACTGCACAGATTAACATGCCAGAGGAGCACAATACTGAATGGAAATTTCATTTTTGGCTTTAATTTCCTTAGGTGAGAAACAGGGCTGTGAACTCCACGTCTTGAACCACAATGCTGGCACATCTCCATCCCACCTGGAAGTGTACCCTCCACCAAAACCCTCATGCAGTGTAAGTGGCACCCTGTCTGTATTGAAATAATCTCTATAAATTGTCTTATTCTTTATTCAAAGCAGACTCTGAGGTTTTTTTACACAATATACTCTGCATCTCATGATCAATCCCAGTGGTTTTTCTCTCCAGAGCATTGATCTTATCCTGCTCCTGGATCATCTCTACTCAGATTTGTTCTGTGCTTCACAGAGCCATGATTGCCATTGCCAGGCACTGCTCCAAGCAAATGATAACACTTTCCTTGCATTTGAGGATGTGGATTGAGGCAAAAGGCTGTTTTTTCTGAAAAATCCCACATCTTCCACCATTATGGAGCTTTTCTTCAACAAAGCTGACACCACTTCAAACTGAACATTTTTAGATGGCTGTCACAAAAAACATCAGACTCTTCTGTTGAGTGTAACAGTCGGTGCCTGAACCCCAGGAAACATTGCTCAAATTATCATTTCAAATGTCAGCACTGGCTATAATGAAAACTGAACTTCTAACCGCTCCAAAACCATACTTACAAAAAGATTTTTCTGGAGTTTTCAAAATTCTGTGGTGTATGGGAGAAAAAACCCCAATGTTATATGTATATAAATTAATTTCCAGAAGCACAGATTATGTTGCATTATTATTTTATTAACACTTAATGACTGGATCACCCTACCAGGGAGATGACAGTTTCTGCAGAATTGCAAAAAATACCTGAGCCTAGCAAATAGAATCTAATACAGCACAAAATAAATTATGATATGTAGTTTTCCAAAAACATGAATGCCACAATATTAAAGAAAAAGTTTATTACAGATAATTTCTTGCTCTGTTTATGCTGTTTCTGTAGAACTTGGATAAGCAATTTAAGTTACAGAGATTTATAACTGTTTCCCTCAAGATGCATGAAACTAAAAAAAAACTGCAAGCCTTTTTAATCCACCTATAAATCATTTTATACATTTAATTTCTTCAGTATACATTTCATAGGTTCATATATAAAATAGAAGTGAAAATTGCTATGTGCTTTCAGATGAAGCAGCTTTTGCATTTCTTTTCACCTCTTCATCATTACTTTATGTATTCACTTCAAGTAGAATGTATTAAAATTCCCAACAGTTATTTAACATTAAATATGTAATGGCCATATAATTCTGCATTTAAAAATATTTTTGTATGGATGTCAGTGGTGAGTGTTGCATATGTTTCTCCTCAATAGGAATGGGAATGTGGTGATTACTTTGGAAACCTGAGTTTCCAAAGTAAAGGCTGGCTGGCTCCAAGGCCAAATGTGCCATCCACATTCTCTGAAAAATCCCTTTGCCCGGGATTTTTTGTTCTGTGAAGCTGAGAGGCCTCAGAGAAAAAGGAAAACAATTCTTCTCTCATTTGCTTCTCCTGTGTTGTGCTCATGTGGAACGTGTTTGGAGATTGTTTACCCACAGGTGATTGTTCCATTGGGTTCTGGTGTGAGTTGTTTTCACTCTTTGGCCAATCAGTGCCAAGCTGTGCCAGGACTCTGGAGAGAGTCGGGAGTTTTCATGACTTCATGACTTCAGTCATGGCACTGAGGAAAGGAGCATGGATTGTCCCTTGCCACTTGACTTTCAGTTCAAGTTCCATAAAGTGTCTGAGCACCTCCTTCACATTGTGCTTCCTCTCACAATTGTCTTGCTCCTTTTATAGTTTCTTTTTTTTTTTTTTTTTTTCAGGTGTGTGTGTGCCTGTGGTTTGGGTAGTGTGTGCAGTATGCAAACCTAATAATGAAAGATATCCCTAATTTCTGCACAGCAGTTCCCCACAGTTTGCTCCAGGACACATATTCCAACTGGACCACCAGGATTTCAATTTTCTTCTACCCTCCAGTGAACTCAGAGCCTTGTAGGCTGTTTAATGACTTTTCAAAAGGCTTAACAAAGTTAGTGCCACTAAAGTGCTTATATCTCAGAGGACTGAGAAAAAAAAAATTATGCAGTGTAAGCCATGGAATTTTACAAAATGGTTTTGGAGAAGAATCCTCCAAACTTTGCATTTAAGTTCCTGGGACATGTATTTTGATGATATGCAACTACTATCAGTGTGCTGCTACACAAATTTAAACACAACAGGGCTTCAGTTATAGATTACTTACTGTTTTTGAAATGGTAGTTGAGAAGTTCAAAGCCATTTTATTACTACTGAGAAATTTATCTGTAGGGCCATTAGAATAAAAAGTACTTATTTCTTTGTGACTGAAATTGCACTATTGTGGGGGATCAGTTTGCATTTTAAAACTGTAAATTCATGGAATTGCATTATGTTTATAGTTGTCATCAAAATATGAAAAGGAACATTAATCTTTTCAAATTTAATTTTGCCTGGATTTTAATTTCATTGCTTATTATCAGAGGGATTTATAGATTTTTTTCCTTCCTAATATCTCTGACTTAACAAAGTTTATGTTTGAAAAACAAAATATATGCCACAGTACTAAAGAGATTTCTCTAGTTAATTATTTTTCCATTTATTTTCATAGCCAAATATTTTATTGAGCAGATGGGACTCTGATACTCCAGTATCAGAGAACATATGTAAAATATAATATCCCTGGCTGCCTTGTTCATGCTGGTATGAGAGAAACCCATTTTGTCCTGCAGCTTTGAAGCCTTGACTGAGATGCAAAATGAGAAATGTGTGTTACATGATAGATGTACATTTATTTGTCTCATAGCTAAAGGTGGGAAGAGCAGCTGAAGTAAGAAGATGCTACAATGAAATGAACTTTTGGCTAGATCCCCAAATGCTTTTCTTTAACAGTTTAGGCTTGTTCTGCTTCTTAATAAAACAAACAGAATAAACTGAGAAATGGTGAAAAATTACCTGCAGTGCTTGTTTCCTGCTCTGTGCCACTGGAGCATCCCCTGTGAGATTCACTGCCCATGGAGGGTGAATTTCTCATGGTGGAAATGATCACCAAAATCCAAGTTCAGGAAGAAATCTCTCTTTTACCTATAGGTTGGGCACTTTTCATCACTGCCTATCCCACTCTTTTGTTGCCTGAGTTTTTCTGGGTTATATTTTAGCTGTGCCCAGAGAACAGCAGCTCCTAAACCACAGAACATTTTCACACGGGCAGCTTAGCCCTTCGTGCACTTCCTTATGGATTTTGCTTCTTTCCATTTTTTTGTACAAAAGCAGACAGCAGTTTCCCAAAGGAATGGTTTGCTGTGTTTTCCAACCTTGAGAGAGGGAAACAGTTAATTTGGACATGCTCATTTAGATGATCTTTTTACCAGTCCTTGTGGGAAGACAGAGAATTACTTGCAGATATTAAAATCTCAAAAATGCGACTGAGATGCTACCTTAATAGAAGTCAGACCTTATAAATATTCCATGTGCCTGGGATTGTATATTACATTTCTGCAATTTTCATTCTGCTATTATCTATTTTTATTATGAGCTTTATTCCATCAGCAGCTCTGATAACTTCAGTAAAAGTTTATTTAGAAAAACAAATCCAGAAAGATTTTCAGTGTAGACTGCTAGGGAATTTTTGGACTGCCAGTCATTCTTATTTCCAGTTGGGATTTATTGCCTGTTTGTCACTTGCAGTCTACAGATTATACTTATCAATAAACAAAAATTTGGTTTTTTATTAAGCTTATGCATGTCAAGGATGATTTTTCACTCACCTGCATCATCAGACAGGTTAATTTCTGAATATCCAACACCTCTGGTTTGTCAGCTCATGGGATGACATGACAGTTCTGCTGCCATCCTTGAGGGGTTTTTACATGAAGTATTATGTTAGTGTCACACTCATGGATCTATGACTGAAGGTACAAATGTGAACAAACTGGGAAGGGTGGGTTGGTTCTCACAAGTTCCTTAGGATTAACATGGTTTGGGGTCCAACTTAAAATGAAGAAAAACATGGTTGATTTCAGAGTTTCAAGAGTTCTTTTTTCCATGACCCATCTGCCAGACTCTGCTCCAGGGAGGGAAGCTAAATAAGAGAAATAATTTACCTGTCTTGTAAAAGCTGCTCCAGGACCTTTCTGCTTACCTGCCCGCGTGGGTTAGAGCAGTCACACAGCAAGGAGGAGGCACTTGCACGGGGCCACCTCCTCCAGATGGGGTTCAGACACACTAAATAAATAATCCATCCCTTCCTAATGTCTCAGCAGGATGATCTTTCACCCTCTGGCTCTGGGCTCCGGGAAGCCACTGTAGTTCCAGTTACAGTCATGCACTTCTAATTTTTGAAAAGGTTAACACAGTTTTATCTTTAATAGCTGCTTGATCATTGCAGAAGCTAACAAGTCATGTTGGAAGCATTAGTCAGGGAGACAGGGGAATATATCTGGATGTCTCACACAATTATAGGGAGGGTTATTCTCCTGCTGTTATCACTGCATTGCCATGGCTGGTATTGAAATGACATAGTTATTAGGGAGGAGTACATGGGGTTCAAGAAGGTTTGGGTGCTTGCCAGCAGTGGAGTGTTTGCCTCTCCTCTCCTCCATCTGGTCATCTTCCTCTCCAAACCAGCTTGTGAAAATAGTCAGGCTTTCGCTGCTCCTCTTATGTTCAATGATTTCACTCTGGCACTTTTTCACTGACCATGTTCCCTGCCACAGTAATTTGATTAAATGGCAGAGTGCTGTGTTATATAGAGAGTCAAATAAAACAGCTTCATTTTTTCTAATGTGCTTAATTAAGCATATACAACTTTGTGTCATTTGTCTTTGGAAAATTAATTACAATAGAAATTTATTGCGCGTTTTAAAAATCTTGTGATTTTTCCCCCCATCTTCTCTCTGACCGGATGTAGCTGAGCTCTCTGTTTGCCTGGAATAAGTGAAATCCCCGAATCTCCTCTGCTTTGGTGCTCCATCTTGGGAGAGATTCATATCAGGAACTGGAGTCCTGTGAAAACTGGAGTCATGGGACAGCTTAAGGGACATAAGCAAAACCAGCCTCTCATGTGGTTTCAGCCACAAATCCACTCTCTTTCCAACAATTAAGATAAGAAATGTTATAATTTTTCCTGTGTTTTAAGTAGCTACGTACTCTGGGAAAAGTAGGTGGATGCAAATTTGTTTAAGTTGCTTTTTTCACTGGAAAATAAAAACTGTATTGACTTGGGGATCAGCACACAGATATGATGTTATTTGGCAGTCATCCATGACTATGGCTTATTTCCAGTGATGTATTTCTCTGTTTGCTTTCGTTCATAAATTACTTTGCAAAGATGGACTACAAACAAAACTGTATTTCTTTTAATTGCAAAAAATATTATTATACTTTTTGAATATTACATGTGAATATGTAAATAATAATATATGATAATAATATAATATGAATATAATATATTATATAATATATACATGTATGTATATATTATACATACACATGAACAAATATTATATATTATATATCATATATTAAATATAATATATTATATATTATATATTAAGTATATATTATATACACATAAATCATGAATAACATTTATTACTCATATTTCGATATAAATATCTACATTTGTAGAGAGTATCAATATCTACATTGTACATATATGGACATTGATATCATTATAGCTATAAATATGCATATAGATATTCCCCAAAGCATTTTGTGTTTAAGGAATGAGTAATCTAAGTCAAACATAACCAGCAACATCTGCAGCTGTTCACAAGGTTGCTCAGGTAAATTGTAAAAAAAATTGTAAAATCCATTGGTTTAGAGAAAACATGCATTGCAAGTAGGGCATGAAGAAATACTCAGTGCAAGATTGACATTTACCCACACCTAAATACATTTTAGCTAAATATAGGTTAATACCACAGCACCTCTTGTAACAATTTTCACTAAGATAGCATTTTACTGGCAATATTTGTTGCTAAAGTCACACTAAACCACTCCCAGATTGTATTTAGGATGTTTTAAATTTTAAAGCTGTGGCTGCCCCATCCCTGGGCATGTCCAAGGCCAGGTTGGATGGGGATTGGAGCAACCTGGGACAGTGGAAAGGGTCCCAGTCAGAAGGAGATGAGCTTTAAGTTCACTTCTACCCCAAACCATTCCATGATTCCATGTTTCCAGTGCCTTAGTGTTACTACTTGAAGGCTAATTATTTGCTGTAATTGCCTAAAGATTCTGTATTGCCTTTAAGTGGGGAAAAGAAAAACTAATGAAGCTGTACAATTAGAGTAATCATAGCTAATAATTAAATAAGGCTGGAAATTGCATCTATGGAGCTGTTCTGCAGTGTTGTTTTTTTTTTTTTTAATGTCCTAAAATGACTTTGCTGAGTCTTAAGAGCAGAAGCTTAAGAGAAATTTAATGTTCCCCATCTAGAGCGGATGACCAGAGATTGTGCAACATCCCAAAATAATTAAAATTCTCGCTGAAAGTTCAGCCCACATTAATTGTAATGTAATAACATTTTGATTTTTACTGTATCATGTGAAAGTATTTTGGAATTAGAAAAAGCAGAAGGGGCAGGAATAGATTCTTTTGGCTTGCACGAATTCAGGAAGGTCGCTGACCTGTGCTGTGGGTGTGCAAACCCTGACATCCTTTCTTGGGGCCACCTTCTGGTGAGCAGGGAGGGTACCTGGGGGACATCTAGAGCGATGGAGAGGGAAGAAATAACTAAAACTTGTTAGATCAACACCACAAGCTGGGAGGGAAATGGTATGACTGATAACTGGGGGCAAATCTGTGATGGTTGTGGGCAGTAGAGCACCAGTTTGGCCACACCAGATTCCAGAGGAAAAAAAGATAGGAGGGATTTTTAAAATATTTTTTTATAATGGCTTTGGGTGTTTTTTTTTTTTTTTTTTTTTTTTTTTCCCTAGCTAGAGCACTCTCTCAATTTTCTTTATTTAGACTGTTTGCACACACACATTTCCTAGTGCTGGAATTCTCTGCTGCTTAATGTAAACACTGGGCAACGTCTCGGTTATTTTATCAGGAGTGTTGCACTAAACATGAATGTGTCAACACATGAATAAACCTAGAAAAACTCAAAATAATTGGACAAGTAGCTCCTACTGCAGCCTTCAGTTGACTAAACTAATAGCAAACGAGAAGGCCATGATGGAAATATTGAGACATGCAGTGCAGAAAACACATGAAATGCTAAATGAATCAAGGAAACCCTGACATTAAATTAGAACAGTGAAGCAAAACTTGGCTTCAGGAGAAGGAAAATGGAGCTGAAACTCCTGCTAAAATCGTGGCTTTGGCTATTATCCACTATCTAAATTCATGTGTGTGTCCCCTGAGTTTAACCTCAGTGTCACAGAAAAGCCTCAAAAACCAAAAACCAAACAAACTACCCAGTTTTCAAAATACAGAACAGCTGGGGTAAATTAAATAAGTGTCTGTTTCTGCCTTTCCCCCCAGGAAAAGATGCTGCTGGTACCAAAGCTCTGGAGTCACCTGGAAGTTCTACCAAAGTGCAAAACCAATGTGGAGCAGCTCACAGTCTGGGAAGAGCATCTCAAAAACTCTCTGAGCCTTGCAAAACTGTCATTTAAAAGGCTCCTTCAACCTGGGAAGTTTAAAAGAAAAAAAAAAAAAGGAAAAAAAAAAAAGAAAAAAAACCAACTAATCAGAAGATAGGAACAAACTTCCAACAGATGTAGCTGTCATTTAAAATTAAAGCAAAAAGCTGTGGTACAAAACCTTCCGATGTGTGCAATCACCCTTGTTTCTAGCAAAGCAAAAGCAGCAATGTCTCCAAAAATAAATCTGTTAAAAATAAAGGAACAAAGTGCACCAGCAGTAATTAAATCAAGGCACTGAGTAGAAGAGCTCCACAATCTGTCCACACAAGCATCCTATAGGCACCTCAAAGCCCCATCCTCAAGGACCAACAATCCCCCCAAGAAGGGATTTACTTTCCTTGCCATAAAACATGCTGAAACATGAAGCCATAAATCCTCCTGCTGAAAAGAGGAAAATATATCTGTCCTGAAAGTGAGAGGAGCAGGGAAGAGGAATGGTTAACAAAACCCACAGCATTGTGCCCTGAGCCCCCCTTGGGCAGGGGAGCGCTGCTGGAGGCCTTGGCTTGGGATCAAGTGCCTACAAAACAAGCAGGGAAGATGGTTGCTTTAGGAAAGAAAGATCCATTTCAAATAAGGCAGCCATCATATCTAACATAAATCAGTGGTGCCTCCAAACAAAAGCCCCCTGCTAACCTGGAAATTAAGAAATCTTCCCAAACTCATCTGGGCCAGGTCTGAACAGCGCCCGTGTGGATGGCACAGAAAACATCTCATGTCTCCAGAGCCTTTTTCAGCTGCTGGGACCAGAGATGACTGGGGCAATAAGTGGGGCATAGCCAAAGGGGGAATAATTGCTTTCAGGTAAAAGAAGTTTACTGTCATAGCCAAAATACACTTTGACTCAAGTAGCAGCAAGTTGTCTAAGTATACAAAAAGAAGATAAAAAGGCATCCTGGAAATATGTCCAAACTCCTGTGCATTTTACTTAATTAATAAAGAAAAAAAATTTTGGTTGCACTTTTTTTTTCTGAAATTATGTCTTTCCTTTCTTTAATTATGTTTTTAACCACTCTTCTGTGCAGTTTCACCTAATGCCTTAACACTTGCATACAAGGAAACGTCATTTTCAGATTACTGTTTCTGCCACACACATTAGAATTCCTTCCCAAGGGAATGAAACCCTAATTTTTAACAGCCAATCCAATTATTTGCATTTTAAATATCATCTTGATTAATCACTGACAAGCTGCTCTGTACAAGACACCAGTCAAGTGAATATATTTTAAAAGTACTATATAATCAAGCCATTTAACCAAGCATTTTATATGTCTGAGGACAAAACAAACCTCTGTCAATAAAATTACAAGGCATATCACAATCTACAACAGATGCTTTATTGAATTCTTTAAATATATTACTCCATTAGCATCAGTTCATGTCTGTGTGGCACGTCAGGTGAAGGCTTCTTAAATGAACACCAGATAAAGGATGAACCTGTTGCAGCAATAGATTTACTGTTATGGATTTAAGAGGCCTCTGCTGTATTCACATTACTTTATTACCATTTAGCACATTCTAATTAAAAATAAAAAGACTTCCCTTCGCCTCCTTCCCTCGTGCATTGAGAAGTGATTTAATTCTACAGAGAAAGAGCAAACGACAGATCAAAAGAAAATGTTAGACTATAAATTACCTGCTTCTCTGGACATATGGACTATTCATTAAGGATGAGGTTGAATGTTAGTTAAATTGCTTGGCTGTCAGATATGCTAATTCCACTGAGCCATTTTGTACATCGTGTACGACATTCCCTCGCTGTGATTTAGGGAATTGCTGCTCAGCTGGAAGCTCTGGCGCCCAGAGACTCTCCAGCCACATCTCTGCTGCTGTGACAAGGACTGGCACTGCCCACAAGGCCAGGCAGGTGTCTGCTCCACCACTGCCACCCAAAACCTGATATTCACTTAATTAACCTGAGAAGGTGAGCAATCTCACTGGACGAATGGCTAGGAAAAAACCCCAAAAAACTAGGAACAGAAATGCCAGCAGTATAGATTTGTCCTTCTCTGGGAAAAGCTCAAGTTTGCCTTTATGGAAACGAAATGCTGAGCTCCCCATGTTTCAAAGTGTCCACATCTCTAGAGACAGCCTGTGAACATCAGGGCAAGGCAGGCAAATTGCACTCACAACAGAAATGGAGTTGCAGAAAAAAACCTGCACTGTTGACAGCCTAGAAGTGTGTTAATGGGAGAGGGGGCAGCTCATGCCTTGTGGTACACTTGGAGGGGGCTGTGTAAAGGACCTACATTAGCACTACATTTTATTATTTAATTAAAACCTCCCGCAGACTTTTTTTATACTTCTGTCAATTTTTGAGAGTGGGAAAATTGTTGTTATTATGAATGAAAGTCCTGAATCCTCGTTGTTGGATTGTTATTTTAAATGTTGGTGGCTCTTAGCATTCATAAAAACAATAATAAGACAATTTGCACTGGATAGATCCCGGCAAAACCCTGCCAGAACCAGATTAGCCTTAGCAGAGCTGAGTGAATGCAATTTAGCATTCTCCAGCAACCCTTTGCTCTTCCCAGGCTTCCTTTCATCAGAGCCTTGCCAAAGTGTTTCGAACTGCTCGGTTATTTCTGACTTAGATAAACACCCTGTAGGAAATGAGATTAATACTCGTTCACAATGGGAAACCCTTACGACCCCCTTTCATTATTACCACTCCTGTCATCATTCACATCATGAATAAAGATGTGGGGCATTGCTCCTGGAAATACATTATGTTGCTAAAAGGCTGCATTTTAAAAGTTACCTTTGCTTTTCTGGAAGGGGAGAGGTGATGTCAAGGCAGGTTGTCTGAAAAAGCTTCACATTGGCCAAAGTGAGCTGATACAGTGAACCTCCAAAAAGCAAGGCTAAGAAACATTAAATACTGCCTTAAACTAGGTATTTGTTTTCCTTAATATCATTTATAGCTTACCTAGTCTCAGGTTAAATTTTTTTCTGGATAGGGACAGATTAAGAAAGCTGAAGTTTAATCACAGGCTGGCATTGCACTTCAAAATGCTTTTTGTTGGAAGAGTTTCCAACTCAAAGAGCACATGGTTAAAATTTATTTGGGACATTTTCCTGCACAGTAAATTTACCAAAAGGAAATTCAGTTCTGTGAGAGGAGAGAAATCTTCTGTGTATGTCAAACTGCTTGAGTCATTTGGGCTATAATGAAGAACATGTTATCCAGCTTTAACTGGATATTCATGTCAGGGAGACGATTTCATCTACTTAGCAGGAATTTGGTTCTAGAAATCAGTCATTTCTCTGAAAAAGCACTGCTGATTAATCCTGTTGTGGCAGGAGTCACCAGGCAATTTTGTTAACAACAGCCTTGAAGTTATTTTATTCAGAGAGGAGGCAAATCAGAATTTTTCTCTGAAAAGCACAGTGCTCTTCTCTGCTCTCCTAAGAGTGGCCCTTTGCGAGAAGTTGTCAGTGGAGAACTTGATTGTGCATTTTATTCTCCATCTTTCAAGGAAGTTTCCAGGACACAGCAGCTTTCTGGGGACTGAACTGTGGTTCATGGGCTAAAGTTTTCAGGTTATGGTTTGCCTGAATATTCCTTTGTCCTCTGGTGTGACTGGTGTGGATATACACAAAGCAAGTTAAACTCAGACTGTAGTTAAACTGCAAGTTAAACCACACTCTGCTTCGCTGGTTTCTCCTCCCTGAGCTATTCTCTAAGGGCAATGCTAAGCACTCAAATGTACATAACTTATTAGAATGACATTGAAAGTCTGGCCATTTGGAGAGAGCATAAATCTGAATTTAAATGTCCACTTTTGAAGATTTTTGGTTATTGACACCGATTGCAATAGTTTTGCAATCATACCACCAAAATGCCATTTTTATAGGGTTTTATTTGTACAAAATTAATATTTTGTCCCATTGGCAGTGGGTACAGAAGGTTTGCAGTGGTTGGAAAGATGAGGGGAGGAGTTGGCAGTTCCCAACTTCAGTACTCAGAGCTGCTAAACTTAAAATTCAAGCAACAATTCCATAAACAAGATATATGAGTGTGAGAAGTGATTTAAATTTATGAATGGGGAATAAAATTCTCCTGCTCTAAAACTCTCTTACCATTTGCTAATGGTAGAATGGTAGATAATGATGGAATGGTTTGTGAATTCACTTTGTGACTGAACTACAGATTGAAGCAGTTCTGAGCTTTCAGAACATCAGAGTTAGATGACACACAGCACTATGTAACTGTCAAGTATCACACCATATCCATAAAGAAAAACTCATTAAACAGCAGTGAAACTGCAGATGATTTGAAAGGTATCTAAATGCTTCTAAATTTAGCTCAATTAAAATAATAGACCAGTGAGAAAAATAGTGCTTAAGAAGTCTGAGGGGAGAAAAAAATTATTCTAGTGATCTAGTAGTCTGTGCTCTGTATAAACAAAGCTCTAAAGATTCAGAAACAAGATACTGTAATTGAAGTCCATTAAAATCAATAGAGGAATAAAAAGCAGAGGGAGGAAAACATGCCAAGGGAGTTTCAGGGTGCTGATTGTTCCAAGGGAGTTTCAAAATATCACCTGCAATTTCCACTGAATTAACAAAAGCCACTGATGGTCAGGAACTGAGGAAGCCTTGGAAATCTGTCTGCTGGTAAATTTTGGCATGAAACTCTAAGGACATTATTCTGCTGGCCTCACCCAGCCTGTGATTCCACCCCTGTCCCTCTGTTTTTCCCTTTTCACAAGGTGTGGACTATAAATAAGTCACAATGCTGAATCACACCCTTTCTGCAGTGCAACGTTCTGTGATCTGCTGCACTTGCTTCATCTGAAAGGGCAAAGAAAAGTATTTATGTCTGTCCTTAGGCCTGCCACGAATCACCCTGTCAGCACCCAGCATCTCTAAAAATATTTCTGTCATGCAGAGAGTTCTTGTTCCCACCCTGTCCTCTTCTCCCTCGTGGCCATGAGGATCCTGAGCATCCTCACCAGTTACAGGAATTACACACCAGCAGTGACAACTTTCGTGTTCTGACTTCATGAGCCCAGCTTCTGCAGCAAAAGATTTTACTTCTATTTGTGTTTTCCATCTGCTTTTTCATCTTCAGCTGTCATTTTCACGACTTTCTTCCTATCTCTGAAGAATGTCATTTTTCCCATTCAGGGAAATGCAATTTTAAAGAATGTGATTGTCATTTTTCCCGTTCAGGGAAATACAGTTTTTAAAAATATGTGATTCTAAGCGTTGATGCTTTAGAAGGACATAGACTAGCATGAGATTTATAAGATATAATTAAATGAGATTTTGTTGGTTTACCTTAGAGGAAATTTTCCCTTATTTTCCTGACTCTTTTCTCTATTAAAATAACACAAAAGCAAGGAAAAATCTGCAGCATCCCCATACAGTCACCACTTGAATTTACTGTGTTTGGGTACCCAGCAGACCCATTAGTGAGTATCATTACATACAGAGAGTGCTTATTTCAGGAAGAGCATCATATTTGATTATAAACTGTGGAACACATATAATTTTAATATGCTATATTGGCCAGATTAATTGGTCCTTCCTCTTACATTGTAAGTGGTCTCATTTATTTCAGTACAGCACAAAATTAAGTTAAGGAACAAATAAAAGCAACAATGGGTCAATTTAATAGCCAGGAGGTTGCACAGCCTGCACCACTTTTCCTGCTTCCACTCCAGACATGCTGCTGTGATAATTTTAACTCTGCCTGGTTAATGATGATGTGAAATGCTGGCCAAGTATTGTACACCTTGCTCATGCCAGCAATCCCACTGAACCCTGGTGTTTATAGCAGCTTCTGTACTCCATCACCTGCATGCCATGAAATGAAGTAGGATAGTCCATTAATTTCTTTTAGTGCAGGACTGGCAAACTGAATAGTGCACCAATTGATGTGCTGAACAGGGGGCTGGGAGGCTGGAAATGCACCTGATGCTGCATCTTTGCACACAGCTCAAGTAAAAAATAATCATTCATCAATAAACAGCAAAATGCATTTTTTCAGAGGAATTTTTTTTTTCCCAATGAGAGATCAGTTGCTAAAATGGCTGCCATAGGAAAGTTTTCCCATTTAAAGTGAAGTATTTGTGTAAACTGGCTGATAAACAAAAGAAACAAGATTATTTTGTAATTTTAGGCCCATCAAGCACAGAGATGATGTGTTTCTGTGCCTATGAGTGCATCCTTGCCTCAGAATTCCCTGTTCCTTCATTTGGTGGGCTAATTAATTCCCATTTACGTTTAAGTAAATGATTCTTCACAGCATTCACCGACTTAGTCCTTATTGAATAAACATAAACAAAATTTATGGATAACTCCAAGCCCAAGTCCTTGAACTGCTGAGAGGACTGCCTTGAGAATTCAGCCTTCAATTCCCAGCTTCTTAAAAAGTCCACAGTAAGTAATGATGCTCAGTATATCAGCCTGATACTGCCTCTGCACATTAGCATTGCTTGGATGGTGTCCATAACTCGTGGAAGCTGAAGCCCACAGTAAAAACAAGCACCATCATGAGGCTTTTCTCCCTCAATAAAAATGCTTCTTTGCATGGAGACCTATAAGCCTACAGCAAAACAACGTGTCTAACTAAATAGCCATTTGCTCCATGGATTTTGGGGAGCAGAAAGGAGCTGAAAGGCACAAGTGTCAGTGGGCTAAGCTGCTTGTCTGGCTTTATGTCCTCTGCCATCCTAAAGATGCTCAAAGGTGGCTGACATTGGGTAAATTGATGATGTGGGAACTTGTACCTGTGTATTATTTTCTCAGCCTGCAGAAGAGAAGGCTCTGAGGAGAGCACATTGAGACCTTTCAGTACTGAGAGAGGCTTATAAAAAAGGACAAGGGCTTTTTACCTGGGCAGACAGGAGGGAATCATTTTAATCCAAAACAGGAGAGAGATTTGGATCAGGGATGAGGAAGAAATTCGTGGCTGTGAGGGTGGTGAGGCACAGGGTGCCCAGAGCAGCTGTGGATGCTCCATCCCTGGAAGGGTCCAAGGCCAGGTTGGACAGGGCTTGGAGCATCTGGAACAGTAGAAGGTGTCCCTGCCCATGGCAGGGGGTGGACCTGGATGAGATTTAAGGTTCCATCCCAGCCCAAAACATTCTCCAATTCTTTTCCCATGGAACAAAGGAGTCTGGCATTTCAGAAATACCCACAGATGTGAAGTTTACTAACGTCCATGCAAACGGTCCCTTTTAGAACTTCAGGCAAAGTCATAAAATGAATATTTATAAAATAAAATAATGATTTTTATTTTATCAAATCATTGACTCATGATTTTAATGATACCTAATTTTGCATTGGTGATATCTACTATCCCATACTGCCATTGCCTTTTGTTAAATTGGGCAAAAAAACTGAGTGTGGATCTGACCCAAGGGCACTGTGCCAGTGTAAGAAATCTGCATAAGAAACAAAAGCAGGCAGGTATTTAAAGGAAAAAAGCAGACAAACAAAACTACATTTTCACTTAGAAAAGGAATTTTAAAGACAAAATGGGAAACAGGCACTGTAGGAGCAGATAGGCAGCATTTTTAGAGAATATCCAGACTAAAAGGGAAGTAAAATTAAAATAAAAATTGAGCAACTCAGTGAAAGTAACAAAAGACTCCAAAACCACTGGAGTACCTGTTTTACATAATCAAGAATTCAAAGGAAAAGAAGAAAAATAATGAGTTTTAAATACTGTTTTCAGTAGTACCTGAGTCTCTAATCAAAAAACAGAAGCCTTTGTACAGAGCACAGCAATTATAGTTATCAAATACAGTGTGCAAGTTTATTTCTTTGGACTTTTTCTTGTTTCTTCTTTTTACTTTTATTCTTTATTTATTACTCAGTTATTTCTTTTTCTCACTTCCTTGCTTTCTTCTCCCTTACATGTGCACACTATCCTTTTTTCATAATTTTTCAGTGCTTTTTCTTATTTTCATTAAGTTATTTCTAGAAAACCTTAAGATGACATATTGAAAACGTGTGAAAGCCACTCTTGTTGATTGCTGAAACACAAAATTTCTAAAAGTGTGCTTGAGCTATGGCTGTGAATAATTACATTTAGGCCCCAAGAATGTAACATGACCCCAGTGGAACAATATTGCTTGTTACCTGTTGAACTGTATTTTGTGAACACAAGGATGGGGAATTAGATTCCATAATCCTTTGGTATCAGAGTTCTGACAAGAAGATAAAATAGGAAATTAGGCAGGTGGAAATCAGTAATCTGTAGCTGCAGACTCCAAAACAGAGTTTCCATTGGTATCACCCTCAACACCAATGGCATCAGACAGGAGATGTCTGATATTTTAAACCAGCCCATACTCAGCCCCTCACCAGCAATGATCACCCCAATCATTTCAATATCAAATACAGAGTATATAACCCTACAGCAAAAGTCTGAGTAGCTTTAAATCATTTTTCTTCAGAGTGGTTTAGCTTGTTGCTCTCTCTCTTTCTCTCTGTCATTATATATATGTCTCTCATTTTTTTAAGGCTTACGTAACTTAGCATCAGAAAGAGTTGGGAATGAAATTGTCTACATTAGAAAAAAAAATATAAAACAAATAAAGCATGTAAAGCAGAAATAATTTATTTTATCCCTGGATCTTACCAAAACCATAAAATAAAGTACTTTCAGAATCTCTATCTCTGCCCAATTTGGTTAGGCAAAACACAAGAAAACTGTGGCTAGAAGCAGAAAAGCTGCTGTTGAATAATTTACAGTGTAAAGAAACACATGCACATCTCGCCTTTCTCGCTTCTCCAACTGATGCCAAGCTTTGTGAAATAACACATCCTGCCAGACATATCTGAATGTCATCCCACCCCCAGGATTTTCTACAGAAGACAACCCAGAGTGCTGCAACTTTCATGCATGAAATAGTTTTTGCTTTCTGCCATTATCAGGGCAGAGGAATATTTTGATATACACAGACTGGTTCCTCACAACATCTCTGATCTCATAAACATAATAAATATCAATTAGGCAATATGAACAATATGAAGCCTCCAAAATTATTGATGCCCATTGACAAAATTCCCATTTCAAGAAAACCTTAAAGACATTTTAAGAGGCTGATATACAGAGCTTTTAAAAGGCATTCCTGATCATCCTCTATCATTTCTGCAGCTTCTAAATTTTCCAAGCTGTTCATTTTCAGGGAAATTTACATTAGAGAGAAAATTAAAGGGTTTAGATTAAGCATGAAGATTTTTAGATTACAAATAATAAACCAAACCTGAGTGCCTGAAATAAACCAAATTATTGAGATTTTCAGGCTCACCTACAAGACTTTTTCTTTTATCGCTAGCTATTGCACTTGTGATAATTCAAGTTTTAACTGGAAAGAAACGAAATTCACTCGTTCAAAACAAAATTATTGTCAGATTAGCATAAAACAGAGTTTAATATTTGTTTTTCAGCTTGATAGGGTATATTTTAACTAGAAAAGAATAGCTCTGAATTTCCTCCACTAGGGAAATGTCACAGCCATTTTTTATGAAAAATCCTTTCTTTACTATTTTTCCTCCTGAGAAGCTGAGAGACCTCAAGAACAAAATGTAAACATTGATTATCTGCTGCTGTGGAATGCAACAGGTGCATCTGTGATTGGTCTCATGGGGTTGTTTCTAATTAATGGCCAATCACAGTCCGCTGGCATGGACTCTCTGAGACACAAACCTTTGTTATTCATTCTTTCTTTTTCTATTCTTAGCCAGCCTTCTGATGAAATCCTTTCTTCTATTCTTTTAGTATAGTTTTAATGTAATATATATCATAAAATAATAAATCAGCCTTCTGAAGCATGGAGTCAGATCCTCATCTCTTCCCTCATCCTCAGACCCCTGTGAACACAGTCACAGGGAAAGACTTAGGAAAAAATCAAAATTATGTTGCTTTCGAATTTCCTTGGGAGACCTCCTCTTTTCCACTTCTTTTATGATTTCTGAAGTCCCCAAAAGAGATTCTCTTATGACATAAAACAGGAAAAAACCAGAAGGCCTTTTCTTTCACCTTCTGTGGACTATACTGTGAGTAGGAGTTGCCTCTTTTCTACCCAAGAATCATTTTCACTCGGTTATCAACACTGACAATTTTACCTGTTTAGGAAAGACATGATTGGTTTTGACAGGTCCTGGTGAAGGATGCACCCAGTTGTGTGCAGCTCCCTGTTCTGATTCCTGTCCCAGAACACGAAATCTCTGTTTCCCAGCAGCTCAGGTGTGTCCTCTTCTCCTGGAGGGATCAATTTCCTCGCGGTCAGGAAATGAGCGAGCAAAGACGCTGCTGCTGCTGCTTCAAAAAAAATCCTTGTGGGCACTGGTGGGTCACACAGAGGAGAGGAGAGAAGGCAGTGAGTGATTCCTGCAGTTAACCTTCGCACACACAGATGGGCCTGAGCAAGAGAAAGTGCCACGGAGGGCAGAGCTGCAAAGGCTGATCAGAAAGACAAACGCTCCTGATGGAGAGTGATCGTTCACCATCAGCTCCTTGGTTCAAACCCATTCAAAAGCTGGGAGATTAAGCAAGGTTAAAGGATTGAAGTTACTCCAAGAGTTTCCTTGTCCTCTCTGTGTACTTTAAAGGAAAATACGAATACACAGCAACACCTGCTAAAAATTTCACTGAAGTTCGAATGCCCTTTGAAAACCACAGAAAAATAGAGTTAATACATTTCATGCATGCTCCTCTTTCTGGTGATAAACATGGCTACACTGAGCCAGAAATGAAAGGAGCTAAAAGTTGAGTGGGAAAATGAACACTGCTCATAATAACAACCAAATGTGGAAAGTGGTGATAATGATAAATAAAAATAAATTTGTGATATTGATGCATGTTTCTGAAGTTAATCTCAGAAGTGAATAGATAGCTAAATGTGATCAAATCAAATAAAAATTGGTGATAGGAACATAATACTATTATTATTAAAAATCCTATTTAATTATTATAATATTATTATTGTAACATAATATTATTGCTAATATTATCATTTCCATTTCCTACAATAATATATATTGAAAGATCAGTCTCCAGAACTGCACCTCACACTTCAGCACACACTCACCAAAAGTTTTAACTCCCATTTGCACCTAAGGTGGAGTAGAGATGATTAACAGAGATTTTCTATCAAAAATACCAGCATAAGAAATATCAGGTGAAAAGCACCTGCACAGGTACCCTCTTAAAATGTTTTTACTTACAGGAAATGCTAGGAAATTTAAATATGGCCCTTTCTCTTCCATTCAGTCAAAGTTTACATTACCTGAAGCTTTCAAAATACCTTCACTTGGGAAGCAGGTAATAACATTGTCTTTTCAAGAGACTGGAATTGCTACATTCTCTGTACTGCTGTGATTGACTTTTAGTGAAATTATTACTGGAGCACCTTTATTATCTCAGAGATATTTTCAGTCTGTCCTTGATTCCCATAACCTGGATAATGTGTGTGAAATGCCTCAGTGTGGGCAGTGCAGGTCAGGGCTCGCATCTTAAGGAGGGAGTAAGTTAAATATCTGCATATTATAGTTAAATATCTGCATCTGCATGACTGGGAAACAGGGATTGCACTGACCCCTATTTTGGTGCTTTTGGAAATTCTGCCTTTCATGGCATTTATTATCGGTGCCACTTAACTGTTTAGGAGAGGAATGCGAAAAAATAAATTTCACATGTCAGGTGTTAGTAAATTGATTAATGCACTTCTGAAAGACATGCAGTTGATAGAACATTAGGCTGATATAGGAACCTGCACATAACAAAGACTTCTTCAAAGTGAAACAAGACTGCTTTACTAAAGTGAAATACATAATCCCCACAATCAATTTCACAATTCAACATGTTGAAAAAGATTTTATTTAGAACTATTTTTGGTTTGGGTTTATTTTTTTTCTTTCATTTGTTTTTTTTTTTTTTTTTTTTTGGGGGGGGGGTGTTTGGTGTGGTTTTTTTTTCTTTTTTTTTTTTGTTATTTTTGGTGTTTTTACGTTTTTTTGTTTTGGTTTGGTTTTTTGTTTTGGTTTTTTTTTGGTTTTTTTTTTTTTTGCTTTGGGTTTTTTTTTTTTTTTGGTTTGGGTATTTTTGGTTTTTTTTTTTTTTCTTGTTTTTCCTCACTAGCATGAGGTTTTAATGTTGAATCCTGAGTTTTGAAGCATGGCTTATTGGATAGATGACAAAGCCCAGCATGGCAATTAGCACAGGCAAGTGTGAGGGAGCAGAATGAAGCTTCCTTGGCAGCACAGTGAGTGCTATGCCCCAGTGGGTCCATTTTCTCCTTTGCTTGCAGAAACAACTGCACCATTTCCTCATGCTGAGTCTCAGTTAGAACTCAGGAGCAAATGGGGAGAAGTCATTGACAAGTTTTTTCCAGCACAGAAAGTTAACTTAATTTGCTAGGAGATTGGTTTTTTGTGCAAAAACACCATGATATCTGACATGAGGAGCTTTCTTCTGAGACCTAAATTGTTTTCACCAATTCTTACATCACTGTTTGCTTCACTCTCCTTAATGGTTCAGTTACCAAATGAAATAGAGGAAAATACCCTCATATCCCTTTAAAATTCCAGGAATAATTAACCTCTAAAATAAACTTTTGTTCTACTTTTGGAGGAATCATTAAGCAATAATGGAAACAATAGACTTTTTAATTAAACTTCACTGGAGAGGCAATTCTGGTATTTGCTGAGCTTGTCAGATGCTTTGATAGCATTTCCCAGTTTTGCTGGCATTTTGCTGCTTTTTCTCCCTGACCCTCCCTGAACTGCAGCTTTATTTAGGGACTCTTGATGTTGACAAAGGTGTTCCCAGCAAAGTGAGTTTCCATCTTGCTTGCAGGCACTCTGTGGCTGCCAGAGTCACCTTGTGCAGTGCCAGGGTGTGCTGCAGGCTGCCTTGCTGAGCCCTCAGTGGCAGGGCAGGCTCCAGAGCAGGGAACATCCATCCATCCATCCATCCATCCATCCATCCATCCATCCATCCATCCATCCATCCATCCATCCATCCATCCATCCATCCATCCATCCATCCTTCACACTTGGTCATTGCCTCTCTGCTCGTGTTTTCTCATGAACCACCTGAATTCCTGACTTCTCCAGGAGCAAGCCAGATCTCTGAAGGTGTTTCCACTTTGTTTAAAATGGATTGTATCACCAGCCAGGGGTCTCTGTACAAATCACAAATGGGATGGGACTGCTGTGGAAGGTGCCTTGAGCTGTTTGATTTTCCAGCATCATCCTCATTACCTGGTTATGACAATGGCAAGGTGCCACCAGCTCACATCCCAGGCAGCAGACCAAGAAGTTAATATTACAACTCACTTTATAAGTTTTTTGACCAATCACACAAAGCAAAAGCACATTGACAGTAGTTCTATCCAACCACTATAAGCACACATATCTTTGGTTAAAAAATGCTTGCTTATTTCAAATACAATACCTGCTTGTGAGCATTAAAACACAGTGCACAGAGCTCCATTATTAAGCTTCAAACTTCCTAATATCTTTCTAGATAAACTTTTCTGTAGCTTAGGGAGTTATTCTAGGCAAGCATTAATACACAGACCATTGTTCAATTTGTCCTTGCTTTTCTACTTTTTAAATATTTTTTCTGCTGACCAATCTCATGGCTACTGCTCAGCCTCAATCACAGTTCTGCTGTCTCTGAGGCCTGCCCTTTGCAGCTTTCCCAAAACCCTCTGATTTTGTGGATTCCCACAGGATTGTCCCTTGACATTTGAGCCACCATTGCTGACCACCCCAACCTCCGTTGAGGACTCACAGGCGCTTCAAGGAAATCAAGCTGTGAAGGATCTGATGGGGAAAAGGCAAAGAGAAGAAACACCAATAGGAACAACCCTGGATTTCATCTCCTTTTGAATTGTCTGTGCAAGAGCAGAGAAAAAGCACAGAGTAAGAAGTGGGTGAAAGAGGCAGAGCAGTAGATTAAGATGTCAGAGGCAGCAGAGCATGATGAGTTTGGGAAGTCTGTGTTAGACAAGTGTCATGCTTGAAATGTGTCATGTTTGAAATGTGGAAGTTGCCAGACAAGGACACACACAGAAGAGTGGTCAGAGATGGGCCACATTTATATCTATATTTAGGTTTATTTTCATCTATATTTAGATGTTAGTGAGGGCTGTTGGACACTAATGGGTTTTCAAATCTCGGAGTAAAATGGGTACCAGGAGCTGAAATGAGAGCAGCTCATCCATACTCCCCAGAGGGAAAATAAAGAGAATTCACCTTCCACAGCTCCTTTGGGTGCAACAGAAGGAAAATCTGCTGCCAAACCCTGTCACGTTCCAACCATCTGCAAACAAAAATCATGAAGGCACCAATACAAGTCTCTGTTAGTGGCACAGCTCTCCTAAAAATGGGTTTTTGAAGTCTTGGGTAGACAATCCAGAGGTAAAGGTGGGAAGAAAGGAGACAGCTCAGTCACAGTGCAAAAATTACACTTTCTCACCCAGTCAGGTAACAGAGTGTAAGGAAAAGCCTCATAAGCTCCTTGTGGGGAAGGGGAAACCTGGGTTAGATAGGTATAATGAGGTACTATAAAAAAAGGATCTCAGGAAAGTACCATAAATTGTACTAGGAGATTATTGTGGAAAGGGAGTTATAAGTAATCAATAATTGTCTGGATGTGAAGAAAGCCTTGGCTGTGAAAAATCATCCAAAGGAAAAATCTGTTTACTGTATGCTAAAAACTAGTAGTATTATAAAAGCTATCCCTTTAAGATCAATGTCTGTTTTAGATCTCATAACATCTCTCTGTACTTTTCCAGAAATTACAGTTACAATTTGTCCATTGCAGTTATGGTAAAATTTAAAAAGAAACTTTTTTTATCCTCTTCTACCACCTGTTTAAAGAATGGCATTCACTTCTCATACAGTAAATGCAAAATATGTAAAGAATATGTTTGGGGTTTTTTTAATTTCAGTAAAGAGAAAATAATTTGTTACTTGAAAATTACAGTTTTCAAACACCAGGAGCTTAATTTCTGACCAGGTGATTTTAATGGGAGTGACATTGGATTACTGCCAGGCATTTCATGAAAAATATCCCCTTAAGTGTCTTCATTATAATTATGAAAACAGTGCAGTTCAGCTAAATCTAAAAAACTTATCCCTAAGTAATCGTGCCACGACTTTTCATTATGGTGCATTAGTTTAAAGCACACATTGAACCCAGGCCAAATCAATACTTGATTTAAAGAGGAAGAATGGAAAGTTTTGTAAAAGTCTGGAGGTGTCAGCATCTGTACATCTCTTTTTCCCAATAAAAATGCATTGCAGTAGCATTTTCTATCTGGGAAAACATTTGGTTGGCGTGTTCCAAACACACACAAAACCCAAACCTGACGCAAATGCTTTACATAAAAGTCTGGAAATCCAGCTGAGACCCACAGCTGCAGGAGGGACATTTGAATAACAGAATAAATAGGGGGCCATTTTCTGACTGACCAGCTCATTTCTCAACTCATGCAATTTGAGAAGTGCCGAGTTTTCCCTTCCAAATCTTCCATCATCCAGAGCACACCTAGCAGAGTCTGATCTAATCCTTCCAGGAGTTAATTTCCTTTGTGTTCAGCAAAGTGTTCAAGACTACCTATTTAATCTTTTGTCTGTTATATGAGCTTTTAGAATGGGTTCAGAGTATGGCAGTTTTTACATTATGTGTTTTTACTGTTTATTCTGATCTATGTGAAATCGCACTCAAATATTTTACTTAATTTAAAAATAATATTTTTATGCCTTTTCCAGCAACATTAACAAATATTGTGTTGGTACATAGCTAAAATATTAGCATTAGATGCATGCTAAATAGCTGGATGATTTCTAGCCTGAACTACCCCTTCAGCTGTTGCTGTTTAACAGTCATCAATCCCTGGGAAATGGAGGAGAGTTCAATTTTTCTTCCTAATTTCTCCCTGACACAACTTCAGCTTTCAGACTCTGTGGCCTTTTGGGGAATATTCTCCTTTCTGGACATACGTGTTACAGTGCTGTGGCCATGGAAACTGCAGTCCCAAACAAGAAAGAAAGCAGAACAGGAGTTTTTGCCTCCTCCAAGACCCAGCACTAAGTCCCAAATCATCCTCTGCACTTCCCTTCTCTTCCAGATAATTGTTTGCTTCCAACTATTTACTTTTCTCTTGAACTGGTTTAGTTTTCATCTTAGTTTTCAACTGTTTTTAAAGGTGTAAAGATTGATTACATTCTCTCCCTTTCTTTTTAGCTGCCATTTGTCACTGTTGTGAAAAACATCAGCACGAAGGCTACTTCTATTAAACGGGAAACACTATAATTCCCATGCAATTTGTCCTTGTATAAGGAACAAAAAAAAAAAGAAAAAAACAAAAAAAAAAAAAAAAAGAAGAAAGAGCATTTCCTCCATGGCTAGATTTGATTTCCCCACATAAATCCACACCTTCACACATCCCACCCACGCATCATTTCATATTTCATACATGCTGCCGAGTTAGTGAAATGCCACAGACTGCAAGGAAATATTCTAGAAACAATTGCATTTATCTTGTGAATGGCACCCTCTGATTGGCTTCCTTATAATCAATCACACTGATATCTGATTCACAAAAGCCCAATCTGTAAGAGCAATTAGATGGAGACCTTAAAAGAACAGATTAAAAGGTTTGAATACTTGGAGAGAGTAATTTAAAAATATTTAAAGGAAATTACTTTTTAATTTTATGTATTCATCTATTTGTAAGTTAATGAAATTAATGAGGCAAGAAATGAAATGGAAATTCCACAACTTTGCATTTCTACAGTTGGTTTGTTTGCCCCAAGCAAGCACAGAAAACCATATTTACTACCATTCTGGAGCTAAAAATAATAAATAGTGTATAATTGCAAGAGTAATTCTATTATATATTTTGCCCCTTTTATCTCATATCAACTACAAATATCCTAAATATCTCCCTGAAGGAGTCTCTGTTGGCCAGCATGAGGCTGAAATTCTACTGTAAATGTGTATAAAGTGGAAAAATCAAGCATTTCTATTAAGATTGTTTTTTTCCCTTCTGCAAACAATATCTGCTCAGCTTTCCGTGTCAGCCTAACTCTGAAATGAATCATTTGTGGAACTGAAAGCTGTGGCCTAAGAACTGTAAAAAAAGGCAGTTTTCAGAAGATATGTGTGCACTTGAAATGTTTTCCTCCTGCTTCAGATGGGGAGAGATTTGCTCCTTTCCTTCGTCCTAGCTTGGAAAAATCAACACAATCAAAATAAATATAAAAAATGGGCTGGAACTCAAACCTGCAGCTCCTTTGCAATCACTGAACATCTGTAGGTTTTGATCAAGCACCCAAGCTAAGGAGGAATTCCAGTGATTGATGAGCCCAGGAGCCCTAACGAGGCAGCTGGGCAGCATCTCCTCCTGCTGACATCTTCTGTAGTTCACTCTTGATGGGCTGATTCCTCCTGATTTCTTTTGCTTATAAAAAATCATAACTCACCATCCCAATGCAGGGACACAGTAATACACACAAAGAATTAAGTTTTAAGGTCTTTGGTTGGGTTATGTTGTTTATGGGTGGTTTTGCCACAGGCAGGATCACACCTCTGAGTTAGGATGGGCCATGGGAGCAGATGGGAGGCTCCTAACAGACAGTGAATGACATTTTTGTGTTGTTTAGACCCAAAAATCCATCATCAGTGGGTGCAGACACAGAGCAAGAGAATAAGAACTGACAGTGTTGAAATGAGGCAGGAACAGGAACTACTGCTCTTGAAAATTCTCCTCAGAAATGTTAGGAAGGTCATTAAATAAAGCCTGGCTCAGGGAGGTGCTGATATTTGATAAAGTTCTGAACCTCAGATCTGACATTATGAAATTGGTGGGAGCCACTTGGTTGAATCCTAAGCTCCTTTTGAGAACATCCTCAGAAGGATCAAAAGGGGGAACAAGCAAAGCATCAAAATCTGAATTATTACTTCTAAAGTAAAAGTGAATCAGTGCAAATATTCAAAGAAAGTGGCATCAGTAGCCTTTAGGTCTTGACAGAAACCAAATGATAACTTTTGAGAAAAGTAAGAAAAAGTACATCAGCAGGGCAGATGTCCCAAGATAATATAACGCCAACAGAACCTATTTTACTTTTACTGGAAGCCATGAAGCACTTAATTAAAAGGATCAAGTTGGCAAGAAGCCTTTTTATTAGTTATATCTAATTACAAGCAATTGCTGTAGTGTTAAACAGGTAATATAGCAAAAGTGTCATTTATTGTTATGAGATTCTGCGTAGTTTAAAGCTCTATTTAATAATACCAACAACAGTGATAATAACATTAATGTACAAAGCATTAGCAGGAAGCTTATGAGGTCATTGTCCCTCTTCTCCTGCTCAGAAGGAATGCTCCGGGTAATTTTGGGTCTCTACTTGGACTTGTAGGACTCAAACAAATAGAAAATCTCTAAGTGGCAATATCTGGGTCTCAGTCCATGAAATGTGAATAATTTCAAGCTTGTCTGTATCTCTTGTTCTTGATGCCTCATCCTTGGAGACCAGAATGCAGCATAGCACCATCCCCAGGATCCAATCATGGGGACATTCTTTACATTGGTCTCTTTTTTTAAAGAGGACGGTTTAAACCAGGTGGTTTTTAAAGACAGAATAACTCCTCTAAAATGAATGGCTGGACACACAGCACTACAAAAGCAGCAGACATTTGGCTTTAGATGCTCATTAGCTGTTCTTTGGCTGGGCTAACAAAGGCATCAGTCTGGATTTGACAGGGAAATCCTGTAGGTATTTATTCTCCTAACTTTCCCTACTACCTTTACACACAGACCCTGACCCTACACTCCTTCCTGTACCCCATTTCTCTCCTGCTAAGCAGGAATCCAGAATCTCACCTGACCTATGAGTTCCCTTCTCCTTTCCCTCATGCCCCACTCAATGTTGACCACAATGGTGATTATATTTCAGGTCTGGTGGTGGCCTACGTGCCAGAATGGTCATCAAGCTTTAACAACTTCCCATCATTTCCAGCCAAAATTATGCTAATGGCAAACTGCACAGAACTCAGATCCATCAAAGCATCAAATTAAGGAACAATTTTAGACTTCCACCCAAAATTCAGAAATTCAGCACAAACAGGTTCCTGCAGCCATCCCTGTCAAGTCAACTGTGAATGTCTGTGGGTAAGTGTAATTGCTTATGTAAGTAAAAATAAACAAATAAAGTAGCAGATGACATCATATCTTTAGTAACACAAAAATAAATCTTCAAGGTAGAAATAGGATTCAGCACGAATTTGTGGGAAAACAGAATCTTGCCCAAGATGTTAAAAAACATTTAAGCACATTAACAATGCCCAGCAGCAGCCCACTGCCCACACTGAAAATCTCAGGCCTTGCTGTGCAAAAAACTTGACTTGGAGAGGGTTTGGACCAAATTGAGTCAGCTGCATGAAAAACTTCTACTGAAAGAAACCTCTTATTGTGTATTTGATTTTAGATTTGAAGGACAAACCCTTTTAAAGCTTAAATCTAGCTGAATTTTTACTTTCCTTATGATCTTTACATTATTTTTGCAGAGAGGGATTTTGGCATCAGAGCCTGTAAACCAAGAAGATACCTTGATATTCTCACCTAGACAAATTGTTATATGTAAAGTCATGCTATCTCCTTTGATGCTTTCTCATTGAAATTGGCACCATTGATACTAAATACAGTGACATCTGTTTGATTTTAGGTGCATCAGTGCATCTATAGGTATTTATTATTTTTGTATTTCTCACTGCTATATTGTGTTTTTCTTGGCAGCAGCTTTCTCACCTCTGCTCACGTCATTGTCTGATACAATTAATCAGCAGGAAGTGCTGGTGTCTACAGTCAGTGACTCATAAATATTATAAACACTCCTTCAGTGCATCCTGAAAACATAAAAATAACGATATCAAAGTGTTTTTCTATGAGTCCTGCAGTTACTTCTATGGAACCAAAAATAAATATTTTTTCATGCTAAAAAATTGATCTTTTTGGCAGAGTTTAATTTCCAGAAAAAGAATTCACTGTATCTCTGTAATTCTGCTTGTTCTTCATTTGCTTTATGGATGATTATATTCAGATTATGGATATTGTAATGACTGAATCTTTATTTCAATGACAGTTTGAGAATGAACTATCTGAATTTGCTCAACAGAAAATAAATTCACAGTAAATAACAAAGTACCTTTGTCTCACAAAGCAAACTAAATAATGGATTCAAACTTCCTTGAGAAGAAGTATGGAATGTTTTCAAAATGTTAATTTAGAATATTGGATGCTGACATTTGTTTCCTACATTTCAGGATGATCTGCAAGCAGAATCACTTCTCAACCAAAGCATGAAAGAGAAATAATAAATTTTTCAGAAATACTTACAGTAAACCTAACTAATTTTTTTCCACTTTCAATATAATAATTAATAGTGATATAAACCCATGTCAGTTCCTGCTTTTTTGTTTTACTATATATTGGCAACTTTTGCAGTGTGATCTTAGCTCTGTTGAAGTCCGTAGCACAAAATAAAATCTCTCAGTGGATAAACACAAGCACACTGTGAAAACAGTGGTACTCTGTAAAAAAAGACCTTGAAAACACAACACACTTTTCCCTTCATCTTGCTTTAGCATTTTTACCTCTGTGAGCCCTCAGAAACCTTCAGCTTATTTTTCATGGAAATTATGAACACCTTTCTCTCTCTTGCCTTTTAATCATCCACCAATGCAGAAAACAACTCTTTTCTTCTTATTTGCAAAGTAGAGCTTTAGAGCTATTATTGCTCCCCAAAAAAACCATAATATCAGCAGCAGAAAACTGGTTTTGTGATCTTCACATTTTGCTCCAAAATACTGCAATCTTTGAAATAAACGCTGGAGCTGGAAGAGTCCCACATTCACAATCCCCTCAATAAGGGTAAGATTTCTTCAGTGGCCCCTGCCAATAAGACATGACATTTATTTTGGCCAGGATTCATATGTGTTGACAAGGGAATGAGCAAAGTCCTAACCCACTTTACACAGGCCATGAAATATTCCCATCAAAGGGCTGCACTGCTAAACTCAGACTGATTTTAAGAGGTGAAGAATGCTGTACAAGCACAATTCCTTGGAGCAATTATAACCTTCAAAAGGCAAGCGTATAACAGGATTTAATCTAGAATAAGAAATAAAAGACCTACATTCTTGGGTTACATATGAGATAAAGCTCAAATTCTGCATTTTTAATTTTTCTCCACAGAAATGATTTGAAGAACATCCACTTTATTCAACTGCCAGACCTAAATCTTTCCAAGCTAATACACTGCTTCCTTTGATCCTGCTTTGGCGCAGGCACAATCTGCCTCATTGTAATCTGAATCCTCTCTTTTGTTTTCTGTTTAACATCAGACACTTTAAGGGAAGAATAAAAGTCCCTGTTCCATACAGGTCTCAAAAACCTCTTCGCATCATTTGGCTTTATCTCTGAAACTGGCAGGTCTCACAAGTACAAGACTCCAGCCATGATTTTCCAGTGGTTTCTGGAAGTTTCCCTTTCCCACAGCTCTTGTATTCACAAACCTGAAGTTTGCACCCATAAAATTCCCTCTGTCCTTACCTTCTGGAAAACAAAATATATACAAATATTGAATTCTTCCAGTTCTCCACTACATCAGGATGGTTGAGTTGAGGTTGCTGCCATGAACTCAGGCCCTCAGATTATTCACCCTGAAGTCAAGCCTTGAATCTGAGCTCGCTGTCATTGACTACAGCTGGGATTTGTGGCTCAGCTTCTCTGTAACAAAGAATAATTTCTGCTTTTCTGAGAAAAGATGGGCTTTGCAAAAATCACCAGCATTGTCACATTTTCAAAATTGTTCCTAGATTTCTTCCATATAGTTATTAAATATTGCCCAGGCTCTGACCCACCTGTGTCAGAGCAGAGTCCAGTTCTGCTGACAGAGCAATGTCACAGGGCCCAGTGAGGGCTGGTTTTGGATAACAAATCCCACAACACACAAGTCCATCCCTGCAAGTGACCACTTCAGATGGTACAAGAAATTTTGTGATTATGAAACCTTGGGGCTATTCCTCTGTTGCTACAGCAGAATCACAGAATAACAGAACAGTTTGGGTTGCAAAGGATCTTAAAAAATCACCTGGGTCCAACCCTCAGCCAAGGACAGGGACACCTACACCAGACCAGGCTGCTCGATGTGTCATCACATCTTCCACTGCATCTTGTCAGAAAATCTGTGTATTGCTCCTCACTGTGGAGCAATACTCCTTTTAATTACTCTTTTATATATGATGGGCTCAGGTTTTCCTGACTACTTTGAAAGAAAACTCTACAGTTTTTAATTTATTTTTGTTTACATTTTGCTACCACAATTGCAAGGAATTTGGACATGTCTGTATTATGGAGAAATCCCTGTGCCAGCATTTTGGTTATTGAGAATTTTGGATTTTTTGTGTTGATAGGTATTGATTTTAAAGAGAATATCATATTTGACTTGAGGTTGTAGAGAAAGTCTTTAAAATTAAATAATACATCTAAGATTACAGATGTGTAGTTTAAATAGAAGTGTGTAATATTATATAGTAGAAAATTTATAGTTTAAAGTTTTAGACTATAGCAATATATATAAAGTAAAATTAAAGTTTTAAGGTATAACTAATATTTTTTAAAATTATTTTTAAAATTTAATTTATTTAATTTTATTTAATTTAATTTTTTTTTGCATGGCTGAGAATTTAATAATTTGCATTCCTTGCATGGCTGAGAATTTAATGATTTGCCTGTGCAAACCAAACATTTTCTGAGTGCAAAAGCACTGCACATTCTTGCCTGGCTTGCTCAGAGGAATATAAATGAGTGGGTCAGATGGGAATCTTTATTCTTTCGTTTTTAAATATCTACTAATGAAGCAATTGTCAGCAGGCTGAGTCATAATGTAAATGTGTTTCTGACCAAAGGTCTGAGTGCTCCAGCACACTTCAGAGTATCCGGAGGAGTACATCTAATCTGCATCCACTCTAGTTATTCATCAGGCTCCTGCAATTATCTCAAGAGTGCTGGAAGGAAACAAGCAGACACAGGGAAATTCTTGGAGTAAATTTTGATCTAACTGAACTGAAGATGCTGCTTCTACTACAAGAAATATTCTTTACAGAAGCCAAAAGAAATTACAGCAAAATATGTTAGAGTTCATCCTGGCATCAAAAAGGTGGCTAACAAGTGTTTAGAATGATTTCTCCTGGAAGGAACATTTAAAGGTCACCTAGTCCTACTCCCTGCAATGAGAAGGGACATCTTCAATCAGATCAGGCTGCTCAGAGCCCTGTCTTCTAAAAGGATGCTTAAGTCCATCCCTCTTGATGCACAGAGGAGGCAAAAGAGCCACCAAATGAGAGGGAATAAAAAGAGGGAACAATGACATTAATATAAAGAAGAACCAGGACATTTAGTTCATTCAAATCCTTCAACATGATGTAAACTACCAGAAACCAAGCTGCAAGTTATATTTGAAATTAATACAGAGTAAAATCATAATATATGGTGAGAAGATTTACCATTGCTCACGTAAGAATAATGACACTGTCCCTTCCCCAGAAGACTATGGATCATTCATAATTGTTACTCCAATTTAAAGGCTTCTGAACACTTTTCAAACATCTTCTCTAGATGGTGGATATAAGAAGTTTTATAAGTATACAGGAAAAGAAGAGGCAGCCAGCAAACAGAAGGAGGAGAGAGAGAGAAAGAGATGTTAAATTGGTAAAAATAGAGAGACTGGGACATTTGGTAGCTTCCCCTGCCAATACTGGAATGGTTTGCAGAGGTGAAGACCTTCCCCTAAAGACTTTTTCAGAGCAAAGATATATTTACAGTTTGGTAAGCCCTGAAATCAACCTGTGCTTTCCTATAGGTCTACACATCCTCACATCTTCCTTCCACAATTTCAAAAGATATTACCAAAATTTGCAACCACAGTATTTATTTCCTTACTGTTAATTGCTGTCAAAGGCCATGATCTGTTTTGACAGCCAGGGCACATTTCTGTGCAGCCTCTGAGCTGGAAAGGAGCTGAAGCAGAAGGAAGGATTTTTCTGGACCAGCCTGCCAGGACACGAGATTTTGGCTGTTCAAACAGGCTCTGACTCTCAAGTAGGTATGTGCACGTGCTTGCACAGTGTTTCCAACATTTTTAACTTTGGATTGCCACCAAGTAGGAAACTTTCTGTGTTCCTGTGCACATTAATTCTTTTCCTCGCTCTGAACTTCCTCACCTTCAGGGAAAAAATGTCCTGAGATTATGTCAGGAAAAGAAACACACTTGGCCCTAGGTCTAGGTCAAACATTGACTTGAAGAAACAATAATTGTGTCAGTAAATTATTTCTGGCACAATATCTGTCACCTGCTTCAAAAGAGTTGAAGGCAAACATGCCCATTCCTCAGCTTAAACAAATCTGGCCTCCATGCTGCTGAGCTGGCAAGAGATGCTTATATTCCTTTTCTGATTTTTTTTTTTAATCAAGTTTTAAAAGGTCCTTGTTGCCAGGTTTCTAAACAAGCCATTTCAAGCCAACTTCTGGTTTCTTCTTTGTTTTCTCAGGGGGAATTTGAGGGCTTCACTCTGAGGGATTCAGACATTTTCCTGTGCTCGTGTTTCCCCTTCTGCTAGAGAGTCAATGTCTGGGAAGGGCTTAAAATTTGGGACTAGGAGTCAAAGTACTCAATGAAAGTATTTGTGTAACACTAGGAAATCAAAATCCTAGATAATGTTAAAATTATTGTATAGGAGAATAACAATACTGAATAGATGTAGCCACACACCTGCTCTAAGAGCTCATTTTAAATTGATTGTTCAGGTCTCACCAAGTGCAGCAAGTTTTTCTGTTGATGCTTGTGCTAGTTTGGAGCTCAAGTGCAATGTTATTATTAGTTGCTTCTCAGTTGCTTTCTCACTTTACCCGTTTCTGAAGGATTTTAGACCAATCTTGTTATTTCTCATACTAAACAAGGAAAACCAGATGGACAAGATGGATCACAGACAGCCTTGAAATTATGCTTGTTCTCCAAGGAAGGGATGAAATCCTGCAGTTATACCATTTATGAGTGCCTGTTTACTTTTACTGCCTCATAACCAGACCTTGGGATCCATTAATGACTAGAAATCACACACCCTGGAGCCACCATTTATGCAAGCTTTGGTGAGCAAAAAGAAGACTCGTCTGTATTTTTCACATTATGCTATAGGAGAATAATAATATCAAATAACCCAGAATATGCTGCAATGTGAAAGTGTCAGCTGCAGATCCGCATACAAAAAAGAAGACACATAAAACTTTATAGTCGATGTCTTTTTAATATTCTAAATTACCACATAAGTGTAAAAAACTACTTTGCCTGTGTCCTGTTAGCCAAGGAGGGCAGAGGTCTAATGTTTCATCTCATAAATTTATTTTAAGAAATAAGAAAACCTGCCTTTGAGAGGTATGTCAATGCAAAAATAATTATTGCATGCAAGCCCCTCAGCATAAAATGAAATTAGACAAGAAATAAGGGAAATGAAACAATACTATTTGAACGATTAAATCAATTTTGACTGGGGTCATGTTGCATTAAGGGAAGACATTATGCAGGCAGGACTATATTTTCCCTTCCTGTCAAGAGGACTGCAGTTCATTTGACTCCTGCACCTCAGCAGTACATGTGCCACCCAGGAATGTTATCTCCCTGTGCCATTTTAGTGGGAAATGAAAGCTGTTCCTCTCCAGTGCAAACCTCATCACTGTGACCCAGGGATTGCTGAGTTTGGGTTGTTTGAAGAGGTTGTACCTGTAGTGACCTCAGCAAATTCAATTATCAAGGGCAATCATTTCTCCCCCTCTCAATGTCTGAGCAGAAAAAAAGTCTGGTTTTGTAAACAAGTTCTCCTCTGAGATCCTTTATCCCTTCCTGTAGCAATTCCAGTCTGGATTCACCCTGTCTGAAGAGGGAGAACAGTCAAGGTATGCAGCAACACACTTCAGGGTCTTACTCATTAGGACACCTAATTACTTAATTATCTTCACTGCAATTACAGCCCCTCAGAGCAGTGTGTAAGCAGCATGCAGCTGAATATGATATTTTAAATTTTTTCTCAGGTGTCAAACTGATGACTTCATGACCATCTCCTCTACGTGAAGCAATAATTTTCCATCTTGCAACATATCAGTTGTGCTGCTGAAACTCAACACCCAAAATATTATTTCACTTTTAATTTTCTTTTTTTTTTTCCCAAAAAACATCATGTCTAAAAAAATCATGATGATTTAGAGATAGTAAATTTATAGAGCATTTTGCTTTATTGCCTCATAGGAATTTTTTTTCGTTCTGAGTGCAGATAGAGGTGAGCCCAGCAGTGGTTTCACATCTTGCCTCAAACCTTTTTTTTTCCCCTTCTAGGAGTTGTAAAGGCTACGTCAAGGTGTCCAGGCAGTGTTTGTGTGAAGTTGTGTGTCACTAGATTACTTAAGATTCTAAAGACTCTTAAATAATTGTTTGTGTACATGGTTGGCATCAATGAATTAGGCTGAGGAAAGGCTTGGGTTTGGGACCATGAATCTGCAATTTGTTGGACTGATTGCTGTCAGATGGTACCCAAGGCAGGAGTTGAGAAGGATTCAAATGAATGATGAGCCAAGGGCATGGATGGATGGACAGGGGGCTGATTGAGCATCAAATAAGGGCACAATGAAGGGCTGTGAGGCCCTTGCTTCAGGCCACAACTGGAACTGCAGAGTTTAGGAGGAAAACACTGCTGTGACTGGGTCTTTCCATCACCACCAGGATTATTGGATTTTCCTATCAAACAGTGCCTAAAGAGCAAAGGATGCTGCAGTGGCTGGACCACAGGACAGTTGTGATAGTCTAAGGAACAAACTCAGAAAATCAACACTCATCAGTTTAAACATCTTAATCTATTCTATCATTTATTCTGCCTATTCTGTTTGTAAACTCCATTAAAGTGAATTAACAAACTATAATACTGAAGGCAGACAAGAAATCTAATTATCTTTTGTCTCAGAGCACCATATGCTTCTTTTAACTTCAAATAATAGGCTGAAAAACATTAGTATTTTAAATGAATCTTTGATGAAGTTGAACAAGAGAGAGGAAAAAAAAATAAGCTAACCAATCCCTTCCAGTTATGTTGTTTTTTGCTAGATGGGTTTACCTTTTTCACATGCTTGTTTTGCAGCATACCAAAGGGCAAATGAAAACAGGTGACAGGGTTAGTCACTTTTATGTCAGACATCATTTTGCTCCCAGCTGTGGCCCTGAGGAAGGTTTTGTTCATTGGTTTTTTTATTATTACTGTATTTTTGGCATGCTCATCTAGCTGCAAAAGCACCAGATGTCTCCATTGACTTTTTGAATAAACAAGCAAACTAGAAAATTATAATAATTTTAAATCCCTTCATATGTTGCACGCATAAAGGAGGGTGCTGTTCTTCGGCATTTGTTTTTTTACTCCAAAATGTTATAATAAAAAAAGCAAACAACACCCCCCAACCCACCAAAACAAAACAACCCCCTGGAGCAATACCTTCTCATGGCTGATGGCAAGGGTGGATCCACTGGCCTGGAGGGCATTTTCTCAAAAAGTGGAACCCAGACATTGCCCCTCCATCCTGCTGGGTGTCTGTGTGCACTGAGGACAGCGAGGCTGTGTGGGTGTGGAACCACGCCAGCCATTCCTTCATCCAGGAAAATTGGCTGCGTCCATTTCTTCAATGGCATCTGTAAGGAGGAGAAACCTTTATGGAAAGATAGTTAAAAACATTTCTATTAAAATATTTCTATTAAAAATATTTCTATCAAAAATATTTCTATTAAAATATTTCTATTGCTTAGCTCACTTTTGCTCACTTTTCCCTCTTCCTTGTTCACTGGTTTTACATGAGAGGTAACTGGTTTATCTGCACAGCTCTTTCTATCAGCAGCAGCTATTCAGAATTTTTTTAAGTGCATGATTAGTCTTCTGTAGAATGATCCACAAGTAAACTTAGAGGGTAAAAAATGGCTGTTTGCAATACTGGTGATAAAAAAGAAAAAATCTCTTTTAGATACTTGGCAAGGCTCCTTTGTGCTTTGTCTCCAGGCAGGGAGAGAACAGGAACCATTTGGGGTTTGTGCTGGTAATGAAGGCACACACATGGGCTACCACCAGCTCTGCTTCATGAAACCATTCTGTGCTCTTCAGGTGATTAATAAAAGCCTTTATGGTTGAGATTTAAGGAAGAGAAAGGTTTTCATACATTTGCTCTGGTTTTCTTTTAAAGGATTACTCACATTCTTTCCAAAAGAAGCTGGCAATACTTTTTATTGGAAAGGAAATTAATTATAACAGCAACTTCTGGTTTCATTAAATATATTAGTGCTTTAATATTTTATATTTGGTTAAGATCTGAAAAGAGAAATAAAAGCTGTTAAATCTTTAGCACATCACTTCAATTTCCTCAGAAAGTCTGGGGAAGCAATTCCATCTATTCTATTCATTACATAAAGGAAAAGAGGATTATTTCAAATGTATTCAGAGACCTTAACTATGCAGTATCCTGGTGGAATTTGCATGTAATGAAGATTTTAGACCAAATTCTTCCTTCGGATAAAGTCACTGTGGTATTTTTTGATTTTGGGACTGGTTTAAATCAAATCAGATCTTGACCACATTGAGTTCCAGCAGGTTTTTGGGCAATGCCTCCTTCCCTGCTTGAAGAACTGCTCATATGGGTCGGTCCTGCTCTGAGTGGATTCTCAGGGAGCTAAAATATCCTCTGATTCTGAGTGCAAAGGGTAAGAATATGGAATTTAGATAAAGAAATGCAATATTGGTTAACAAAAGAATTTTACTGAAAGCAATAATCCACAAATAAAAATATGTTTTCTAGCCCTAAAAATGCCCTTTTCCAGTTTCAGCTGCAGGAGAGGCACAACTGGCTAGTACAAGTTCCAGACTGGAAAGAAATATTTTCCTTTCTGAGCATTTCATTTGGATCCTGACAGTTCTTTCACAATCCTTTGGGTTTTCATCTCTGCACTTCAAATATATTATTCCAGGTAATAACTGCAGTATTTACCATTTTTATCTCCTCTCAGTGGTGCTATGAAAGTACTTTTTGGAGGTCTAAAATATTTCTTGCAGAGCATCTGAGGGGCACTGCAGCCCCTCTCAGCTGGAAGGGGGTGATCAGGGCACTTCTGACCTTTTTACCCTTTGAGTTTTGTAATCTCACTTTACAATTAGACCACCCCTAGCAGTCTTATTTGTGTTTCTCTATAAAGTCTCTCTGCTGCTGAATCTCCTAGCAGTGATTCTTTTGCAGCTGGCCTTGCTTTTTTGGGCTGCATGTTCTATTTTCCTGGAATGAATCTCATATCACTTCTGAAATGTGGAGTACTGTCGAAGGGAGGGATGTTGACTGCATCCCCACACAAAACTGCTGAGAAAGACACAGAAAATGGATTTCACCCCTGGCTGAGGAGGACTTAAACCCATCCCTTTACTAGACTAAACTAGGCCTACTAATAAAAAATGCCAAACTGGCTCCCTTTTGGGTGTTCTGCTCCACATTTAACCAGGAATACTGTTCTCACATGAGCCTCCATCAGCTGTTCAAATGCAGGCAGGTGATGCCTCTCTTCATTCAGTCCTTCCAGGTGAGATGCATGTGGACAGGCCTAGGAAGCCCCAGGTGAGAAACCTGTGCTGCAGTGGGGGCAGCAAGCAAAGGACTTCCCTCTTTAATATCTTACACTTATTTTAAGTAGATGTGTCCTAAATCATGCAGTTAAAGACCTTAATCATTGAAGGTGTCTCCTCACTGTACAGTTTTGTATCCCAGATACTTAGGAGAAACTCTGGAATGCAAATAGCTGAAATCCACTTTTTGAAAAAAAAAAAATTAGGGCTTGGTTGTTTTTTATTCCCTTCAGCTGGATTACATTATCATTGTAGGTCTCTTCTAAGTGAAAATAATCTATTCTGTCCCTTTTAATGAGTTCAGTCTTAAGCAACAATTGCACTGGCAGCCCCTCATCCTACCTTTGGGTAACAGCCTGTCTTCACTGCTGAGTGATACTCTGATCAACAGGAAAAAAACAGAGAAATGGACAATTTCCCTTCAGCCATCATAAATATTTCCTGCCAGGACCCCCGTGATAAGATGGAGCTGCTGATTTGATATTGCAGCTGCATCCCAGACTGGCAAAAAGGAATTGCATGGTGTTGCTGCTTAGGGAGCCCATAAAGTCCTGGTGAAATCTCTGTCCCCACATGCCCACACCAAGGAATAGATATGATAAAGCTTGGATCTCACCCAAGCCCTGCTTTCTGTCTCCAGCTTTCTGTTTGCAGCAGCCGAGCCTTTCAAATTTATACGGGAATAACGCGACCTCGGGAGATCTTTATTTAAACAAATAGAATTAAGGTTGTATAGCTATGTGGTTAATGACAGCTCCTGAAACACATTCTGCAGCAATTTGATGTTATTATTACAGCTAAGTAGCTTTCAGAAGGTCTCAGTTAAATATTTCTCCACTAACTCATCAAGACAAAGAGTTGACCTCAGCTTTCTCTTGGAGTCCATCAACACAGCTCTTTGCAAAGCAGAGGGGCTGCTTAAAACAAAAATAAATCCAAGGACTTCCACCTCCTCCTGTTCCAGATTAGCTGAACACACTGAGTCGGCAGGGCTGCCCATCCCCTGATGGCCCATAAGAGCTGTTTTCATTCTATTTTTAAGGGTAATGTTCTCCATAAAGGTGGGCTGCCTGCTGGGCTCGTGATGGATTTAAGATGTTGGTATTCAGATTAGGGCAGAAGCAGCTAAAAAGGAAGGAAAATATGTTTCAGTCTTGCTGTTGTGTTCAATGAAAGTCTAATCACATCAGGCTTTTTTTTTTCGAATTGGCATTATTTGTGTTTAGCCTTCATTAGCACAGTTTAAATTGAACAGTTGGTTACAGTAAACCCTACAGAAAGAGGGACATGCTTCAGCTTCTTTGCAAAGGGGCCTGGGGGCTGCATATTTATAGAGATGCATGGAAAAGATTACAAATAAAAAAACACAGATGCTTTTGTGTGAACTTCATTCATATTAGTAATGTGAAGCTATCGACATGAAGGAAAAAGATTCTGTTAATAAGGGAGCATCCCTACAATTGTCAGCATGACAGAAATGCTCTGTAGATGGGTATTTTCTTTAGGATATGCACATTGTAAGGCTCTCCAAGCCTGGTGTTGCCCCAGAGTCTGGGTTCACATTCAGGGGCAGATATAGAATGGTTTGGGTGAAAAGGAACTTTAAAGATGATCTTTGCAACTCTCTGCCATGGTCAGGGACAAATTCCTCTGTCCCAGGTTGCTGCAAGCCCTGTCCAACCTGGCCTTGGGTACTCCCAGGGATCCAGGGGCAGCCACAGCTCCTCTGGGCACCCTGGGCCAGGGCCTCACCTCCTCACAGGGAAGAAGTAGAAACACCGACATTAATTTCCCACAGAGCACAGCTACATGAGACCTGCATGAATTTTTGAGGGTGGAATGCACATTTTTTGCTGCTTGGCCTCTCTGGTCTTGGAAAGCTCTCCTGGACCCAGGGAAGGGTGTGGGCTGCCAGGCAGATCTGGTGCCCCAGAGGTGCCCAGCACTCTCTCAAAATGGTTACCTGAGAAAGAGCTACCTGAGCTTTGCCGGCTGCCTGGAAAAGTTCTCATGTCCTTCTGTGAAGTTCCCTGTTATCCCAGATGTCCTTGTCCATGCCTTCTACTTGCCCTCTATCCTTTTAAGCCTGAACTAATGTAAAACGACATCCTCCAAAGCGTCAAGGCCCATTTCCTTCAATCTTCCCTTCATGAGCATTAACTCCTGAAGAGTGTGGGATACAGACAGTCTCCTGACTGGCACACAGCTCTCTCTTCCCATTCCAGATAAATTAACTGAGCATGAGTTGCTCTTCCCTCTCTTCAAGGTTGTAGTTTTGCACCAGGCCCTTGATGTCTGGGGACTGAAAAGGTCATGGGGTGTTGGAACTCTGATGGTTCACCAGCAACGGGGCACCTCTGGAGGCAGCGCCTGTCCAGCCAAAAATCTGCCACAGCCTCGTGAGGCTCTGCCCACCCATGAAGCAGAGGTGATGGCACTGCAGGAAGGGTGAACCAGAACTGGAGGAGGACTCACTTCTCTGTGAGTCTCCACTTGCTCTCTGATTTAAAAAAGTAACTACAGAAAAATAAACAAGATTTTGCTTACAAATGTGATTGAAGCAGCTCTGTGGAGGCTTTAACAGCAACCCAGGGAGCACACTGTGAGTTTGTAATCAGGCCATGCTGTACTGTCAGAGACTGAGTCCTTTCAGCAACCGTGGCAATGACGTGCGTGTGTTGAAAAGTGAAAAAACAACTTTATGTTTTTCCCCGTGGGGGAAAACACTGAAAGCCTTTTTTCCTTTTTAATGTACTAAGAGGTGTAAAAGATTTCATGCTATCTTCAGATGTCAGAGTTAGATTAGGATGTGATGACAGAGGACATAAGGTATTGCTGGACAGTAAAATGCCTCTGGCCACAAGCAGGCCTGTCCTCGTTAATTTTATCTCAACCTCATCTCTCTGATTTGTCACTGGCTCTGAATTCTTCAATCCCTTCTCTCCATAAAAATGTCTAGCTGTCTCTTAAATTCATTTATGTCGTTGCCTTTTATGACCTTTCTTGATAACTTACTCTTTGTATTTTCTATCCTGAGTAAAAAGCTCTGCCTGAATGAATTCTCTCATTGGTCTTAATTTCCTAATTTTGAGGGTTTGTAGCTGTCTGTCCAAGTTATTCAATTCTGCACCAGTAAGAGCGTTATAATTATGGATATAGTTTTTCACTAGCTAAAAAGCTTGGGGAGTGGTTTTTTGTTTGCTTGTTTGTTTTTTTTGGTTTTTTTTTTTAAATACAAATTCATTTACTGAAACACCCATAGGCAAGGTTTTCACGTTTTTCACCAGATGTAAGTTTGGAAAGAGTTTTAAAACTATCCATATCTATACTGTACCTGGAGCAGGGACTCTTTAGCAGGGTTGGGTGTGAACCAAATAAACACAGCCCTGAGTCAAGTTGCTGATTTTGGCAAGTTCCTTCCCAACCTACTCTTCTCTTCCCCTATTCTGTGGTTTGTGTCTTTTAAACCATCATCCTCTACTCTCTCAACTGTGAATGCACCTTCTGCAAAAAGGTTCCTCTTGACTGTCTTGATAATTTTTGCAGTACTTGGAATATTAAAAAGCTTTGAGAAACAGTAATAAAAATACAATGTTCACATGTATCTCTATTCATATGCATCTCTATTCTTTACACCTCAGCTTGGGCTACCTATAAAAGTCTCTCATATGCATTTTCTATTTCCAGACTTTGTGCTCCAGACCAGCTCAAAAGGCTTTATTATTAAAACTTTACCCATTTCATTTCTGTGCAGATTTCATTGTCCGTCATGGCCAATATATCTTCCCTTAATTTTCACGAAGTCCAGCCAGGTAGGTCATGACCAGATTCTTCTATAATCTTTTTATATATTTAGACACTGTAATGAGATCATCATCCAGTGTGCTTTCTCTTTCAGGCTAAATATGCTACACTTCTTGAGTCCCTTTCTCATCCATGGCATGAATTTAACTCCTTACCTTTACCACACTGCTGTAAAAACTGACTGAAGTCTCAAAGTCTTCAAATTTTTGATTTTGTATATGATTTTTAAATTTGGTTCCTTCCTTCCTTCCTTCCTTCCTTCCTTCCTTCCTTCCTTCCTTCCTTCCTTCCTTCCTTCCTTCCTTCCTTCCTTCCTTCCTTCCTTCCTTCCTTCCTTCCTTCCTTCCTTCCTTCCTTCCTTCCTTCCTTCCTTCCTTCCTTCCTTCCTTCCTTCCTTCCTTCCTTCCTTCCTTCCTTCCTTCCTTCCTTCCTTCCTTCCTTCCTTCCTTCCTTCCTCCCCTTCCTTCCTCCCCTTCCTTCCTCTCCTTCCTCACACTTATCCCCTTTCCTTTCCTTTCCTTTCCTTTCCTTTCCTTTCCTTTCCTTTCCTTTCCTTTCCTTTCCTTTCCTTTCCTTTCCTTTCCTTTCCTTTCCTTTCCTTTCCTTTCCTTTCCTTTCCTTTCCTTTCCTTTCCTTTCCTTTCCTTCCCTTCCCTTCCCTTCCCTTCCCTTCCCTTCCCTTCCCTTCCCTTCCCTTCCCTTCCCTTCCCTTCCCTTCCCTTCCCTTCCCTTCCCTTCCCTTCCCTTCCCTTCCCTTCCCTTCTTTTCCTTTTCCTTTTCCTTTTCCTTTTCCTTTTCCTTTTCCTTTTCCTTTTCCTTTTCCTTTTCCTTTTCCTTTTCCTTTTCCTTTTCCTTTTCCTTTTCCTTTTCCGTCCCTTCTGAGTGTTGCAGAAGCTGCTATTTGGGAGCACTAGTCAAAAAGAAACCAAAAAACCCAAAACCCAAAATTTGACTGCTGTTTCACAAATTTTGGCTGTTCCATGGTTTATTCTTACCAGCATCCAGCCCCTGGCTTTGAAAGAAGGATAAAGGATCAAGACTTTGTTCCTGTATTATAAACCACACAGGTTGGGTAGAAAATTGAATAAATTCTCAGCAAAAAAACTCAAGTTCTGCTCTGGGATGTGCATAATGTTCTCTTATAAAGGGAGTTTTTTCTTCTGGACTTATTAATGAGAAGAAACTTTGAAACACTGAACACATGGATTGTTCTGCAGCACTAAATAATTACAGCAAGTTCTTCTAGTTCTGTCTGTGGGCTGGCAATAAAATGACTCTGTCCTTCCTCTCAGTGTTTAGCAATATTAATTCCTATGTCCCTGAGACATTTGGCAAGAGTAAGTTGAAAACTCAGAGAAAATGCTGCATTTATTTTTTAGTGCTGTCTTCAGTCTCATGGGGCCAGCATGGTTTGTACCGAGGAAAGACATAATTTGTTCTGCTTACAAGGAAGGAAAACACTAATTGGGGGGTGGTATTTACTATTTTTATATAAATAAGAGCATTTTGATGTTGAATTTGGAGGTAGATGTCATTGGAATTGTCAGGCAGGTAAAAGAGTGCTGGAGCTGATGCTCAGCAGCCAGGACAGGGAGCACCAGGGACAAGGTCCCACAAGGGCAGGGAGGACGGTGGGCTGATGCCTGCATTGCCATCCCTTCCTAGCTCATAGACATGCCCTGTGCATCACTTTAAAATATTTATTTCCAGCTGCAATTCTGTGCATGAACTGCAGCTGCTTTGCTTGGAGGCTGCATACCCTGCTCGGGTGTTTCCACAAAGATGGGGAAGTTTCTCAGCAGAAAAGGATCATGTAACAGATAAAGCACCACAAGCAAATATTTTTTTTTTTCATATTATGAGACTAGGACTAGATTAAAATGATAACTATCAAGAAAAAGAAATGCCATGATAGGCTTGATTTGCTCGAGTCTGGCTGATCATATGAGCACAGAGCTACACTTCCTCCAAATCGTGCCTGAGATCTATTCCTGAAACTGGATCCAAGTGATATTCATTAGCAGCTCTACCATGCATATTTATTTTGCACTGCACATGATAATGTGTGAACAACAAAAGGGATAATGTCATTATGGAGGTGCAAGTAGCAGCTCTGTACTTGTGAGCAGGTTTGTGTTCTCATCCTCTCATTTTCTGCTCCAAAGATCTGTCTGCATGATGTCTTTGGTTAAAATAGCAGACAAAAAAAAAAAATTGTTCCAGGAAATTTAAATCCAGATTAAACAAGTTTCTATGCTGATTATTAAAATGTCATTTAGGTATCATCTTATGCTGTGCTTTTCACACAGATCTCCCACACTGATGAAAATTTGGCAGAGATGGATTTACAGCCTCTCTCTTCTTCAGGAGCAGAAACAAGAGATGCAGTTTAGGCAGCCCATCCTGGAGATGGCAGTACTGGCCAGGTTTCCTGAGATTATGAGTGCTCTGTCCTCTCATGCTTTACTTGAGCAAAGCTTTGGCACAAACCCTGGTGCCAGGATTTACATCAGGAAGTGTGGAAAGCCCACAGGGCTCCACTGAGCTGCCTTTTGCAGCACTGCTCTGCTCGTGAGCTCCACAGCTTCACTAGCTCAAAACTGCATGAAGTAAGGTGTGTTTTTTGAAGGAAATAAAAGTCACACCCAGGAAAAGAAGATCTAAAAAACCCTGAGAATTTGAAGAGAAAAATGTTAATATTCAGCCCAGGATGGCTCTGAAACTAATTTTGAAGCAAACAAACAGCCAAAGAAAGTTGCAGGGGAGTTTTAGAAAGGTATTTCTGTAAAAAAGCAGGCTGCTCCTGTATTTGTTGCACATGGGAAGGATTCAGTAGCCTCATGCATGCCCAGGCTCCTTTGGTCACAGCAGGATTTGTTCAGTCCTGCCTTGAGCAGAGCAACTGCTGCCACCCAGCCCCGAGTGCCAGCTGCACAAACAAACAAACAAACGGGCTGGTACCCACCACACTCGGGAATTTCTTTGATAAATTGCCACCAGTGGAGAATAATTTATCATAGCTGAACCATTTTTTGGTAGAAAACACTGTCTGAGCAGTGAAATGTGTCGGGAAATGCTTTTTAGCTGGAGGTCCTGTTCAGGATGAAAAATGCCTTCCTTGAAGGAACAAGCATGGTGATTCCCAGGACAGGAAACAGGGATGTGCAAGGAAAGGTCCTTTATCCCAGGAGTGCACTGGGAGGCTCAAATGGAATGGAAATGGAAATGGAAATGGAAATGGAAATGGAAATGGAAATGGAAATGGAATCCTAAAGCCTCTTGTCTGCACAGCCCTGTGGTGAGGGATGCTCTTGGAAGGCAGAGAAACGGCAGGACACGAGTGTTTGTCCTTTGCCTCCAAGCAGAAGATATCACCTCTTCCTTGGAAAATTATTCAAATCTCAATATTTCCTAGGAAGGGAAAATTCTTCTCATGAGGGAAGTGTGTCTCTCTTAGGAAGGATGGGCTTGTTCTGGAGCAACAACCAGCACTGCATTTCCACCTTTCGCCAGAACTTCTCAGCAGCTATTCACTCTAATCACTTCTTTCTTGTTCCATGTGTGTTTGCAGACTTTCCTCACTCTAAAATTGGTTTGTGGTGTCCTAGAAAACTTGGGCACCAGGAAAAAAAATACTAGCCTTTTTTGATATTTAGGAAATATTACCATCTACCCTAGTGGTAAAATAAAACAAACCATCTATTGGAACAAATGAACAGCTTTCATTTTTGTCTGCTCTCTCTAGTAAATAACAGCTTATCTGAAAGAAGCAGGAATTAGCTGAAACTAAATGAAACAACTATTTATGACAAAGGTTTGTGACCACCAGGCAGGAAATGGTTTTCTGGTTTCACCCAAATTTTTTCAGTCTGGGACATTTGTGGCTGCCTGGAATGGGTGAGGGCTGAGATCTCACTCTCCATTACAAAGAGACTGTGAGGTTGGTGGAGTTCTCCTGAGTCCACCAAAACTTTTATTTTTCTCAGGTTTCATTTCAGTTTTGATTTTCTTACATTTACACTGCAGTAAGGGAGAGCAAAGCATCAAAACAAAACTCATTTCCAGCCTTCAGAATACATATAAGTGGTTTTAGAAAGGGTTGGAATGAAATACTTCAATAACATGCAAGCCTTTCTCTCTGAAGGGTTTCACATCAATATCTTTGTGGAAACAAACATTTTCCTGATTTCAACAGGCCAGTGCTTCTCCTCAAAACACCTTTCAAGGCTCTCACCTAATTCAGAATGTTGCACAGACACAACTCCAGAAATTCTATCACTTTCTTTACGCTTTTTGAACTTTCCTAAAACAAAGGCACGAGTTTCTGTTCCATTTTCTGGGACAGAAAGACCTGTGGAAAAATTGTAATTGTTTAACATTCACTGGCGTTTTGCAGCAAAACAAAAAAAATCTTTATTCTCAGGTTCTCCAAACCCCTACACTTTACAGCTGAGGTTTAGAAAAGAGCACCTAACAGTTCCTCAGTGTCCTCACCTGGTACTGGGGATGGTCACAGGCAAAAAGCTCCATGCAATTGGAATCTTGCTTTGAAATCCATGACCCTTTTTGGGAAGTTGAACATTTATTGTTCAAACCCCACCAGCAGCAAGAGGGCAACCAGCTGCACCCTCATTTCCCTCCCAGTGCACTCCTAACAATCCCAGTGGGTTACAGAAATTTTGCTTTATTACAGCCCCTCTCTGTATGGATTAATGCTCTCACTGCAGCTTTCCAGCACAGCACTTCTCAAGTAATAGACTGTAATATCCCTGACATTCAGGATGAAAAAAACCAGAATACAATTAAAACCAGAATACATAATATTCACTGAAATAAAACAGATTTCCAATCAATTAAAACAGACTCTCCTTCCAATAGCACCAGACAAATAATACATTTACAAAACTAATCGGTTCTACACAAGCTGAGCTAATGAGTGTCATTTGGGTCACATCCTCAAATTGCAAATAAATGTTATCATTTATCAACCTAACACATTACTCAATAAATCTTCTGCACCACTGTTCATACTTATCAGCTGTGTCATTTAATATTCCTTTCTGGTTTAGAAAACTATTTCCTCTGGTTCCTGACCCTTTGTAATGAAAAACTCCTGGAAACAGACAGTAGCTAATTCAAGAATCATATAATTTGGAGCTAAACAGAGCTGTGGCTGGTGTTGAAATGCTCTAATATTAATTTTTCAATGGGTCTCCTCCCAGGCTGGAAATACTACGAGCTGTTGAGATGAAATTTTCATTTAAGGAAGGTCAGACTGCAGTCAATGCCATAAGAGGTTTTACAGTCTATAAAAGCATGAAAATTATTTTCTGTTTTTTCATTTATGCAAGAGCAATTTGGACTCTCCCAGTCTGGGGCATAAACCCTCTCCATCTCAGCCACCCCATGCACAGCACACCACCTCACTGCAGATGGGTGATTCTGGTGATTCCAGCGTTCCCCAGTTCCTGCTGGGATGGAAAGGAGAAAGGGGAAGCTTCCAAACACTGCTCACCAACATCCCTCCATCCCTCCCTGGCAGCCATGGGGCAAACAGGTCTTGTTAGCCCGTGGGTGATACCTGGGGGTCCTTTCCTTTGTCCCAAGCTGCTTCTGGCAGGGCTCACTGCAGGCTCACACAGAGAGGCCCCTTTCCCCAACACATCCGTGCCAGAGCTGAATGACTCAGATTCCTCTTCTTCACTGCCAGCACACGAAGCACAGGCACACAGCCACTGGGACACACCTGAGAGGGACATCCTGAGAGTGCCCTTCTCCAGAGTGTGCCTGTGTGCCTGCAGAGCATGCTCTGAGGGACTGCTAAACACTAAAGGAGCCATGAGCTGCTGTGTCCTCTTGGTGCCCCTGCTTTACAACCACAGCACAGCTGGACACATTCCACAGCTCCACATTTCACCAGCAGAGCCCTCACCAGCAGTGCTTGGGGTAGTAAATGATCTGTTGGATGTCCATGGCTGAGCTGGACATGCTGAGCTGGACATGCTGGCTCAGGTTATTGTGTGGATCCAACTCACTCCTCATTTTCAGTTCTCTTTTCCCTAACTCTCCTTCTGTTTCCTGCTATTTCCTCCATCTCCTGCTGTCACCGACATCTTTTATGAAAAATCCTTTCCTTAGGATTTTTCCTCCTGAGAAGCTGAGAGACCTCAGGAGCAAAATGTAAACAATGGTTATCTGCTGCTGTGGAATGCAACAGGTGCATCTGTGATTGGCTCATGTGGTTGTTTCTAATTAATGGCCAATCACAGTCAGCTGGCTCGGACTCTCTGTCCGAGACACAAGCTTTTGTTACCATTCCTTCTTTTTCTATTCTTAGCTGGCCTTCTGATGAAATCCTTTCTTCTATTCTTTTAGTATAGTTTTGATATAATATATATCATCAAATAATAAATCAGCCTTCTGAAACATGGAGTCAGATCCTCATCTCTTCCCTCATCCTGGGACCCCTGTGAACACCATCATATCCTGCCCCACTGCTGCTCAGAGAAGTGCCCTTGCATTGATTCCAGTCCCCCTTTAGCACCATCAACGCTCCTATCCCATCATCTTTATGGCTTCTAATGTTCTCATCAGCTTCCTTATCTTTACTTTCAGCTCACATCCCACCCATTTCCACTTCCCAATGGAACACAGTCCATTTCCTATCACCTCCTTTGGTCCCTCTCCTTCCTTTCCCTCCTTTTCATCCTCCTCTGTCCTTACCTTTCATCTTTTGAGCCAGGTATGTTTTGTGATCCCCTGCCTGCCTCTGCACAGCTAAAAGAAAGGATGAGACAGCATTTTGTTGTCAGCTCGAGCCTGGCTGTGACAGAAACCCCCAAATGCAGAGAGATTTGACTGCTCCAGCAGCTGGAGACCCAAACAGAATCCCAGAATGGTTTGGGTTGGAAGGGACTTAAAGATCATGAGGTTCCAAACCCATGATCTACCTCCCACTAGAAATATGGGCGGGCTGTCACCCCTGAGTAGGAGCAGTGCAAGTATGGACTGTGCAAAGCTCTGCAAAGCTGGGACACACGCAGAGGTGTGCAAAGATTTCTCCTTTAGGGAAGTTATCATTGCAAAGTCAGCAAAAAGCACCCCTGGTACAAGAGGATCTGCTGACAGACAACAAGCTCTCATAGCAGGAGATCAAATCAAAGTAATGTGGCTTAAATTGTGTTGCCAGAAGAAAATATAAGTGTGGGTGGTTATAAACAACTGAAAATTAGAGGTTGATTATGGGAACTGTTAGACAATTTTACCCTAAACATATAATTCTCACTATAAATATGGCTCCCACATTGTTTATGAACAGGCTTAGATCTACTGAAATGTCCCATCACAAGGAATTCTGCATCCATCAAAAGCTGGCCACTTTTAAGTTCTACCTTATCTGAATTTCACTAAGAATGTATGGAAACAAGCAAATCTGCCATTCTGGATTTCCACATCAACAGAACTCAGATAAACATCCCAACACCTCCACTGCTCCTGGGAGCTGTAGTTTTGATCTTACTGCTTTCAGTGAGAGCCCTGGAAACTTAACAGCACTGGAATATCCAAACTGGTTTCTGCTGTGCAGATCTGAGGGGGAACTTTACGCTTGACTGTTACATTTATTTTAATGTTTGTTTATATAATTTAATAAACACATCAGTACTATAGATGGAATTTAGCAATGTGTAAATACCTCAAAAATAGTATGCCTAACATTTATGGTGCAGCACAGTCATAACACATCAACCACTATTAAAAACCCATTTACTTGAATTTTAGGGTTGCACTTCACACTGCTAAATGTCTTAGATAAGTTTACCCAGCCATTTCTAATGTAACATGCAACATTAAAGTAAAGGCATTTGCAGTGCCCATTGACCACTTTAACCAGTTTAATAAACCATGAATAATAAGGTACATGCACAGAAGTGTCAAATAAGTATAAGGTGAATCTTCATTTTTAAAATATTCATCTCCCCATCTAAAAGAAACACCTTTTCTTTGAATGACAACGTGCTGAACTCCTGTGAGTTAAAGATTCTCTTTGTGCTTTCAGTAAATATTTTCCTTTGTGAGCTCGGTCTGTGTGCATTGTGTGTGGGGGTGCTTCAGATGAGTATTTTCTGGCAGTATTTACATTTCTATAATCACATCACCTGTAGTGACAATGAACAGTTGTTAAGTATGTTGTAGAGCTCTGTCTTGCTCAGAACTGCTTCTTCCTCTTGTGCACAAAGAGATTGCTGATGCCATAGCTGTGTTAGAATGTTTGCATTTAGAGCAAACTTCACGTTTGTAGTCTGGAAATGTCCTGACTGTCACGTTACAAAAAACAACCTTTAGGTAGCCTGGCATGGGGTGGACACACAGCCTGTTCCATGAGAGCATGTATTTTCAGAGACACAGCAGTGAGACCTGAGAGCATCCACAATCCACATTCTGCTCTCTGTGCACATTGCTGCACAGAGGTAGCAAGCAGATTTTCACAGGGATGTGAACTTAATGCAAATTCCTTGCATGTTTATTCTATGAAGTTACATTCCATACCTTCATTCCTTCACTAAACAATCCTTCATTTAGCTACAACTTTGTGTACATAATCATTACACCCATGCCCAAACTCCTGTCTGTGCTTTCCCTCTGTCCTTCTCCCATTCAGCAGTGTGCAAAGCCCCAGCCTTGCTCTGCATTTATCATTCCTCTCCCTGCTGCAGCTTCTGCAGAACCTGGCTTGTGTGCTGAGAAAAAACCACCACCCAACCATTTAACAAGACTTTGAGCTCCAGTCATCTGGATTTACTCCGTGGATCTTGCAGCTGGTATTGATCTCAAGGAATAACTCTGAAATAGTAAGTTCTGGGAAAGTAAATAGAAACAGCCACCAGGGTTTTTCTTACCCATGCTCCCAAGTATTGAATGCTCCATTATGAAAGCCATTCTGGTTATAATTCTTCCCTTATCCCAACTTCTTTCTGCTGCTTGCTATTTTCAGTAAAACCTAATAAATAGTTTCTCTAGGGTTTTGTTTTCAAGGATACAGAATAATGGTTGTAACTTGCCTCAGGTGCCTGTTCACCATGGTTACCACATCGAGGTTCAGAGAGTGCAGAACTCTGGACAGAGGGACGTGGGCTGAGGGACTGAGCCCCTGGCAGGACAGGGAAGCAGCCTGGAGACTCCTAAGGTGGCAGAATAAATTGCAGATTAATTGCCACTGTCTAAGCAGTGACAAGCATAATTCATTTTTCAACAAGAGATGACATCAGAAGTCTTAAAAAAAAAAAAAAACCCACATATTTTCAAAGCCAGGCAAATTAACACAGGTATGTAATATGTCTCATCCTATGGTTATTTATCATTGCAAAACTGTCTTGACCTTCCCCATAGATGTCAAAACTTTTACTCTGAGCTCTTTCCTTTCTTAGCTTTGCCCTTGTTCAACAGTATGCCTAGATTTTTAAAAGATTGGTCCACAGCACTACGCAGCAATCAAAGGATGATGAATTTTAGACTTTGATTGCATGTAAAGCAGGGAGACAACAATGCATCAATATTCTGCTGCTCTGAGCAACAACTGAAGCCTATTCTCTCACCAGCTTTATGGCTGTAGGAGTCTGACTCATAAGAAGGTATTTTATTTAGTTATTTCACAGAGCAGGTTGTGCTCTGCATCGTGCAGCGTCTGCTGACTGAGTCTTCAAGATTAGTAATTATTCTCCAAAGATGAGATTCAGAAAAGCATCACCTAATCAGCGTGCTGGCTTTATTGCACACGTTAGTTGACATTAGCAGTCTGTTTTACTCCAGGCTCTGCAGCATTCTGGACATCTTTTTACATCTTTTTGCAACTACTTCAATAAAGTTTTGGTAGAGAGCTCAGGGTGTTAAGCACATGTTCAACATTAACAATAATGGCAGTCATGCACATATTGCTATCAGGACTTCATTTACTAATTACCTCCAAGGCTTTATATTCTAAACCAAATACATTAAGTGCAGCATTTGCCAGAATGCACTTGAGTTTCTTTCATTCATACTTCTGTTCCAGGCTCCAGACAGACCAAATATTCTGATGGTGTCACTCTTTGATGCTAAATTGGATACAAATGTACTTGGGTAATTAATCACACTCAGTGTTTATTGTGCATCTTTCTTATTATTATGCAAGCAGATTTCTCACAGCTTGTAGTTCATTATCAGAGTGCATGAAAACAGCTGATTACCTTTTTTCTCATATAATTACATTAACAGCAAGGCCAACTTCCTTTTTTTCCATGTATCTTTGACCATGGGAAGTATTTGGGAAAGAATCATTGGGAGAAAAGAGCAATATTTCACAGCTTTCAACTACCACCAAGAAACAGAAATAACAGAAATACCCATCCCCATAGAAAAAAAAAATCTACAGTGCAGAAAACAATAAAAAGACTGAAGAATAAGTCTAGATTTAGATAGATTTGGCTGAAGAAACATGCTTTCACAGATCTGTGGTTTCATTGTTAAATTATTAAAAAGTTAAAAATTACCATGACCCAAGTTGCATCAGTTCATTGACTTTTACTCATCAACCCTCTGGGTCACTGGGGCTGAGATTTTTTACCTTAGGCAGGTATTCCTTTACTCTGTGTCTGTAGTCCCCACAAATAAAGATATTTTGGGACCTTTCTTTGGAAGAGGGAGCTCATTTTCCAGCCATCCCACATCTCCCTCTTTAGTTTTGGCATTCCCACCTTGGGGACCTGCCCAGACCTCTCTGTGCTCCCCTTGGCCAGCTGCCTGTGTGCTCTGAATGAGATGTGGACATTCAGATCTGGAGCAGCTAAAAGAGAGGATTGATCCCATTTGGATTTTACCTCAGCCTTTAATGATGGATAGCATCTAAATAGCTTCACCTAAACTTATACTGATGATGGACATTTTTAAAACAATATAAAAGTGTTATATAGTTAATATTATTTTTATTTCTTTTTGAATGGTATGCATTTTTTTTCATTAAATTACAAGAAAGTGCACTATGAGATTTTAGCCTCCTTTTTCAGTTCCTGTAGTAGATATTTTGCTTTATATTGAATCTGCATTGCATTATTATTCATAATTGCCCCATTTTGTCTGATAAATTACAGGGAAATGAAGAAGAGTGACTTAAATTCTACAAGGAAATTTGCTGGCAAAAGATTTACACCATATTGACTCACCTTAGTGGTTTTTTTAAAGATGATTATTAGGGGAGAATTCATCATCTAAACTTCCCCTAAATATATCAAGCCTCAGCCTATCTCTGATATAGAAAAATACCAGTCTTTTGAAAAGTCATGGTACACATAAACCAGAGAAACCTTTGTTCAAGGTGCTCTAATTGGCCCCATCCATTGGAAACAAACACAGAGCTGCCGTGTCCCAGAACAGGGGTAAAATCAGCCTTGTTCTCCCCGTGCAGCTCTTGCAGAGGTGAGCAGACAGGTCAGCAGATGGATTTTCCTCACTCAGTACTTCCAAGGGGAAGCACTGCCAATCAAGGATGCAGGAGATGGATGAATGATGGCAAGGGCTGCTGCAGCCAGGGCTCCTTGTGTTTGTGGGGAGACTCCTCACTCCAGTTCTGCCCCACAGTGCAATTACAGATCCTCATTTTGTACCATGCACCTTCTTTTGTTTGAAGAACAGAATGATTGAGCATTAACTGTGCTTATCTGCATACAGGCATTTTACAGCACACATCATCAGCCCTGCTCCCTTATGTAATTATACCAGTCCAGCTTTCTGCTGGGGCTTTCTTCTCCTTCTCATTACGCCTTCACCAGCACTAAAATTCTCTGTGCCTGCCTCTAAATTGTCTTCTGGACCCAATCAGTGTTTATAGCTTTAATCAAACTGAATTTAGACTCTGCATCCTTTCTCATGAGTTTGGTTACACTTTAAGAACTGCAGAGACAAATAGCAGTATTTCTATTATGCTCTGGAATTATTTAATTTCTATTATACTTTGGAATCACTTCTGGGATCAAATTATCTTTCACATCTGGGTGATGCTGTTGACTTCACTGGGACTGCATGTGCAGATATGAAAACAGAGTACAATGAGACCAATGGATGCTTAATAAATTAATACTTTCAGAAAATTAGCTCTCTTCTCTGATGGGATAAAGCAGTGGCACAAAATCAACCATAAACACATACTTACAACATAGAGACCTCAATTATTTTCCTAACATTTATTTTTTATAGTCTGTAAATTTACCAGGAGGGTAATTCCCTCTGGTAGCCCTTATGAAATTTCATAAACCTGTTATTTTCTTATTAATGACTTCCCTCTAGAATTTAAGGTGGGAAAAAAAAGATAGGGGAAGGCAGGTCATGCACTGTACTGCTCTGGTGCCATATACATATTTAAATACTTACTGCTTACACATGTGGGTCCCACTCCAACAGCAAGTAGGGAAGATAAACTTTCAATCAGCTTCTACAGTTCCAGGGTTTCTCTCATCTGCTTTTAGACTTTTATGCTAGAGGGACTAAAAAGGATCTTCACTGTTAATTTCACATATTAAGCGGAGTAGCTTTTAAAATTTCTGTATGGTTCCTGTACATATTTCCTATGAATACGTACCATATTTTCACTGCTGAAATATTGGAGCTTTTTCAGATGACAAATTGTCCATGAGATTTATTTTTGCAAACAAGAGCATTATTAGATCCTTCTTTCATTTCTTTTCAAAAATTGGTATATGCAAAAAGAGAGAACTCTGCCCTCAGATAATTATTCAAGTAAACTGGTTTCATCTTATATCAAAAGCAAGCCAATAACTATGGTGCAACAAGAGACATAACCTAGCATAAATAAAAGGGGGTTTAATTACTCCTATGATTATATGAGATGAAGGCAAAATCACAGGTCTCTGATGGGCAAAAGCTGTATCTCATCTTGTGATTTGTGGAAATTCAGGATGTTTCTACTTATGCTGTTTGGGGCCACTGTTTTAGCTTTCAGTCTTTTCCCCCCTTTGCCTCCTCCCATTTTTATTCCTATTTTACCAAGAGCCCAAATTTAATTTCTTCAGAAGGCCAGGTAAGAGCAGCTCACCCTCTATAAGTGCTTGAGTTCATATGCTGTGGGACATGAGATAAAATACTGTTATTCTCTCCTGGTATTCCCTGGGACTCAACAGACCCTGACAAACATGTTCTCAGACCCAAATTATCCCATTTGGATTAGCAGAGCTTGCTGCATCCCAGGAGGAATGGAGGCAGCACAGACCTGTCCTCCTCTTCCTCCTGTGTAAGAAATAAACCCCGAATCAAACATCCTCAAAATCTCCACCCCTGTGAAGGAACAACAGATGGACAACCACAATTGAGAATCTCTCTGGAATTCCACTGGAACACTTTGCAGTGCTTCTTTTGTTGTTGCTGTTGCTGCTGTTGATTTATGGAACGGAGCAAAATTAAAACGTATTGTCTCACTGGAGAAACTGAAAATTGTAATGAGTTTCGTGGTCAGCAGTGATCCTATTAGCTTTCCTTAAAACAGGATATATCCAAATTCTCATCTAATTACAAATTCAAAATGAAATAGGGGAGAGAAAGGTCACAGCAATATAGCCAGCATATTTTGTTTTCCTCTGGAAAGAGTACAAGAATAGTTTCAATGGAAGCAGTTTGTGATTATGCTTGATAATTTGTAATTAACTCTCCAGGGTGCTGGTGAGGCCTAATTAATTACTTATTGGAAAGCATTTGGAGATCTTTGGATCAACGCTGCTATAATAATGCCAGGAATTGTTGTTATTGTTATCATTAGGTGTTTTCCATCCCCAAATGCAGTTAGGTGGAAAATGTACCTTTATTACTTTATGATGTCTTACAGGCAGGACTAATCTGCAGAAAAACAGTATTTAAAAGCTGAGAATAATTTTCTCTGCAGTGTGAGGCTGGAGATGTTTATTCTAAACCTGTGAATATAATTTATGAGTAAGGCAAACACATAAATTGCATTCAGGAGTTTCACAGCAATAACACACTTTATATTCTCCATCTGCAGATAAGCAGGTGTATCTATTTGTAGGATTTGTCTTAAGTTATGAAACTGTCTTCAGTGCTGTGAAACCAGCATATCATGAATGCCTCTGTGTGTTCAGCATCCAGCATTCATTCTCAGGTTAATTGCCACCTCTGCAATTAACCCAAATTAATACAGAAATGGAGGGTCGTGAGGAGATGAGGATCTCCATCCAAACCAGGATGATACTTTGATGCAAAACACCAGGAAACCAGTCCATACAATATTTGTTTTTCATAAAACCTGGGTTTGCAGGGTGGGACAGACTCATGTGGAAAAAGGATGACAGATGCTGGCTTTTCTCCCAAAAAATCAGAGCAGAAAAGGACAGCTTCAAAAAACACTGTGACGGTGTTCACAGAGGTCCCAGGATGAGGGAAGAGATGAGGATCTGACTCCATGTTTCAGAAGGCTTGATTTATTATTTTATGATATACATTATATTAAAACTATACTAAAAGAATAGAAGAAAGGATTTCATCAGAAGGCTAGCTAAGAATAGAAAAAGAAAGAATGATAACAAAAGCTTGTTTCAGACAGAGAGTCTGAGCCAGCTGACTGTGACTGGCCATTAATTAGAAACAACCCCATGAGACCAATCCCAGATGCACCTGTTGCATCCCACAGCAGCAGATAACCATTGTTTACATTTTGCTCCTGAGGTCTCTCAGCTTCTCAGGAGGAAAAATCCTAAGGAAAGGATTTTTCAGAAAATACCAGGGCTACAAAACAGCACCTTGCAGGAGGCTTGAGCTGGAGGAAGGAACTGACTTTGGCAGCCTCTGCTGTTCAGATGGGCTCTGGAGGAGGGAGGTGAGAAATGGAACAAAAGCTGTGTGCGAGGACCCAGGAGCCTTCCAGTGTCTCCAGACAGAACTCTGAAAGTACTCAGTCTTGGTATAGACACTGAGGAATCTGTAGAGAATTTTCTCAGAATTGTAGATATTTTTCTCCCCCCACCCCAGATCTTATGTTTTATGGTAGGTAAATCTAAAGGAAATGGTTAAATTATTCTCTGTGACTCATAGTCATAGCTGCAGGTTTATCTTCAGTATCCAAACCCTATGGAAATACCTGCAGTGAAAAAATATCTCATTGTGTTCCACTGAAGAGTCCAAGAGATAGGAAATATTCCTGAGGTTTCCTTGCTGTGAAGAGCTAACAGCCTGGGAGTCTAAAGCAGGATGCTTTGCTCTACACTGTTCAAACAAAGAGAGGCTGAAGTCTGAAGATAGTGAATGTCCTTCAAGTACAGATCGACCCTGGAGGAACCCTGCCAGTGCTGGGAAAACGAGGGTAAAAATAGACACAAATATGCATATGATCTATGGAACTCATAATAATTACCCAGAGAAATATGGTTTACTAGTAGTAAGTATTCATGCTTCTTTCAGAAGATGAAAGATCTCAAAATATATTGCTTTCAATATTTTGTCCCACACAGTAATACATTCATGAATAAATCTCTAGATAACCATATCACACTCCTTTTTTAATATATATTTATTTTTTTATGGTGTTGAATGTCTAGTTCCCTCAAGCATTAGCTGTCTCTAACAAGCAGGTTGTGGTGGCTCTCTGTTTACCTTGTCAACAGTACTCATTTTTGTTATCACTCTTCTGGAAGAACAAAGTTTCTAGATATGCCTCAAAGGTGAACGTAATTACGCTGTTTACATTGTTATTCCTACAGGGATCATAAAACAGCACTTAGAATGATGTTTACAGTCATCAGCGAGGCAGAAATCACTCTGTACGTTGGAGAAAGGCAGCAAACAATGCCCCATCACCAGCTAATTACAAAGGGGACTGTGCTGTGCAGAGATCCCCTGCCTCACACGTGAGCTAGGTGTGGGTACATCAGTAGCCTGAAGCATTCAGCAATTAATCTGTCCATCAAAAAGAAATTTCTCTGAGGTGTTTTCATTGGGGCCCTGCAGACAGCGTGACTTACCAGTTTCTAACCTGACATTCAAGGCAAAAAAAAAATTAATAAACCAAATAAATGATGTAAGCTTTAATGTACCAAAACCTCCACATCCTTCCTCTGTGCCAAACTTTCCTGGTTTTCTGCTAGGCTCAGCAGCAAAGTGAAGCCCACAGAATAATCTCCTTTAACTTCAGAGTGGTTTGGGTCAGAAGTTTGCAGAGGGGCTCATGAAAAACAGCAATGAAGTGGAAATTCTGCTGCAGGGGAGTTCACACCAAGGGAGCACAGCTGCTCCTCCTACCCTGTGAGCTGCCTGTGAGATCACAGACACAGCAACACTTTGGTAAAGTTACTTCTCTAAAATATACAAGAAATACTGATTTCAGACAGATCATTCATGCTTTGCTTGAGACTAAAACTTTGATTTTTGCACAAAACCAGGTGTTTTCTTTATTTCCTAACTGCTAATCACCAGCAAACCTGTTCCATTCAACTGTGGTGTTATTTGATATTCACAATCTTCCTGCTGTAATATGAAGTTTATCCTGGCTGACACTTTCCTTCCCTCATTTGGTGGCTTGGTAGTCAAACATCATTGCTGCTTGTGGGGGAAGAGCATCAGCTCCATTGCACATCCATGGCAACATCAGCCACACGAGTTCAAATTAATCAGCCAACGTCATCAAACACCTAGCATAAAAACCCAAAAGCTATCATTTTGGAGGGAAGAAAAATAATAAAAGAAGTACAGCATATGAAATGCATGGGGGACGCAGCAAAACCAATTTTTGTGGGAATCCTTGGACCTTGTCGACAGAGCTCTGTTGTTTATGGAGGCAATTATGGCAGTGCAAACACACTGCTGACAGAAAAGTGCAACTTTTGAAGTTAAACAGATGGAGGGTGTACCTCTGCCCTGGTTAACCGGGATAAAGGTCTAGGACAGTCATGCTGTGCTGTTGGTCACCTGTGGGCTGCCCTGGAAATTCAGCATTGTCCTGGGGTGCCGTGAAAGGACAGCAGGGCAATATTGCCACATTGGGGAATATAAACCACAGAATCATGGAGTAGGGTGGGCTGGAAGGACATTCCAGAGGTCACCCAGCCCAGATCCTGCCATGGGCAGGGATGCCTTCCATGAGACCCATACAGGCTGTCCTTGAATCCAATAATTCACTGAAATTACTGTCCGGAGACAAAAAGGGTTTTGAAGGGTTTTCAATAATTTGCCTTTTTTTGTTTTTTCCTTTTTATTCTGTGTAAGAGTGAGAGCTGGTGAAGTCACAGAGCACATAACCATGGATGACAGGCAGGTCAGGGTTTCCACCAAGCTGTGAAGTTTGTTCTCAGCACAGCACTTCCAGCTGCAAAACACAGGCCAAACTCAGGGTCATTGCTGTCACATACATTTAAGAGGTGACAGTCATGAAAGGAAGGGCACAGAGTCCACCAGAGGTACAGTTCATACATTAGCAATTTCACAACCCATCTGTTAAATCCTGATCTCTTCAGATTTATTGCCAGCTTGACAAAATAAAGCTCTAGGAAGACAGAGGCATCTTCTAATCACTGAGAAGGCTGAAATAAAACATTTCCATATCATGGTTTGCTGTATCTTTTTTCTTCATTTTTACAGGATGTTTCAGTCTCAGTTACTCATGGAGTGTTTATTTAAAGTGAAACTGGAGACAGAGTTGTCTGCTTTTCTCTTGAAGAGTTGCAAACTAAAGAACTTATCAGGTCTCCAAAAATTCAGTGTTGAATCTGGTCACATAATATAAAAAATTAGGAAGTATTGGTGTTCTTGTCTTTCCAGAATACCATCAATACTCTCCTCTGCAAATGGGGAGACATTTAGAAGCTTGCACCACCTGTAAAGCATGGACAAAATTTCTGACATTTCTGGTTGACATGTATGTTTCTCTTAATTATTTTTTATTTTATCGTAGACCAAACTCTCCAAGTTCAACAGCCATTCATATATAAGAACTCTCATTGATTGTAATTAAATTCTTTCTGCATCTCAGTAATGATGGATAAGTGCTCCAATTAATTACAGAATTAACTGTTCTCAATACCATTATAGAACTACCTTTTAAAAAACTACCTACATTAACATGATTTAGCAATTAAGATCAACATAATTAAAAAAAAATTAAAATTGTACAAAATGGAGAGGATCTGCTCACAAACTCTCAGACACATGAACAAAACACAACTGGAAGCTGAGGAAGTACAGATAGAAGGCGTCACCATGGTGCTTTCACAACTTGCCCCCCTCTCTGAACAGCCATTCTGTTTAGAAAAAAATGTTTTTGTTATGGCCCCAACCATATCTTCAAATTAAATTTGCTATTTCCATTGCTGGTTTAAATTCTGACTATTTTACTTTTCTGAATAACACCCTAAATTTGTTTATTGTAATAATCTTTTAATTTGTATGTGGATAAATTAATGTACAATTTCATAGGTGGATGAGGAGGATGAGAATATATTTTAGTAATAACAATCAAGCCTGTCTCATTTCCTTGGGATTAATGATTAGCTGGGAGAGATGATGGCCTCAAGTAGGAGTCATTATTTTATTAGAGATAATTGTTTTGTTTTGTTTTTAATTAGACAACAATTAGAAAAAATCCTGACTTCTTAGAGTGTAAGAGGAATGAAAGCATCACAGGAGAGAAAAAAAAATACAGTCTGTCAGACAAGGGAAAAGGTTTCTTTAAAGTGTTTGATAACCTTTGGTAAGATAAGCAGGTTAATACTGCAACAAACCAGTATTTTCTGTGGGTTTCATCTGTTTTCTCAAGTGTTTGTGTTTCTCTGCTCCCACTGGGTTTTTTTTGTTGATGTTTTGAAAAATGAAGCATGTAGATTTTGAGAAACATTTGTAAATCTATAGTGCATGCTTGGAAAAGGCTCTACAACATAATCTTTCATGATGAGTGGCTCTGTCTGACTCCAAGTCTGTCAGCTAAAATGCTTTGTAAATGGGTGAGGAAAAGCAAAACTGGAAAATGTCAAAGACCTTTAAAACATAAAAACCCGCAAGCCCCATGGGAGATAAAAACCTCTACCAAACCAAAGCACAAAAGAAGAGTCAGAGGTTTACAAACCAGTCCATTTAACCCCTCTTACCAAGAATAAAAAATTAGAGCAAATAGTTAAACTAAGTCATTGCAAGTACCCAGAATACATTAGGGAAAGGGATAACAAGCAATACAAGTTCACAAGGATTGTGACAAATTTCTTCATCATCAGTTGTGCCAACTATTTTCCTATATCACACTAAAAGGCTTGTGCTACTTTCATGTGCTTTTCTTACACTTACACAGCTTAAATGAGCTCGTTAGGATGGAGAGTGAAAAACTGCCAGCAAACACACACAGAGAGGGAGGGCAGGAGGGGCTGGAGTGCCACAAGGTCAGAGCTGGCAACAGCTCCTGACAGAGCTGCAGCACCCTCAGGTTCCTGCAGGGACAGGTTTATCAGCGACCAGGGAAGGTCAGAGCACAGAGTTATAAAGTTTACCTAACATGAAGCAGAAAGAAACTGCAGATGCATTGGAATATGAAAACAAGTGTTAAAAAAATCCAGATGATCTTGAGTGGTGGAGTTGATCTTTGAAGAAAAATAAAGGAGGAAAAAATCACCAAGAACTAATTTTGTGCTTAAACATGAACAGTCATCTGCACAACTACAGAATGGTGAAAAGCACCCAGTTATGGAGCTTAACTAAAAGTTGTGGAGCTCAACTAAAAGTGTCTGAGAAGTGGAGAGGGTATGACCAGAGGTTTACACAGAGGCACCCACATAGAGCTGCCATCCCTGATTTTGGAGAAAGAAGAGGCATGGGACTGTATGACAATGTGATACAGGGATTTCATAGATAAAGACCAGGGCAAAAATGCTTGAGATCAGATGGATTCTGAAGACAAGATTTTCTTATTATGCCTGACCACGTTGCTCTTGGGTTCCCTGGCAGTTTTTTGCACTTCTCAAGAAATGTTGTCAAGAAGAGGGAAGGGAAGAAGCCGTCTTGGTGTGTCTGACAAGCAGGATCACACATCCTAAATTAGAAAAACCTGAACCCACTAGAAAAACTGGTGTGCAAAGTTCAGATCAGTTTGATCTTCATTTTCCAAACAATTCATAAATTAGCTTCATCTTGCAGGTTTTCACTCTCCTTAAATGTGTTCTTTATAACTCTAAGTGTTGTAGCTAAGGAGAGCCAGTGCCCATGACAATGCTGTTTTCAGTTCAAGCACACTCTCTTGATGACTTTGTCTTTGTTAACTTATTTGTCTTTGCTTTGTGAAATTATCTGCCATTTGCTCATCATGTTCTGCAAATCCTCTGCAGTAATAACTACATGCAGCAGCCCCTTCTGTCTAGTCAGTCGAGATTTGACAGCCTCTGTTTGTTAAACGAATCACTTCACTGAGACTTTGGAACACACTTTTCATCTCCCTCCATTCTCATTATCCAGCTAAGGTCCTTATAACATATGGTCCTATTTTCCTAATTGCATCCTCCGTTCCACGTCAAACCAAGCTAATCTTTCAAACAGTCAGGCTAATCAGTACAAAATGCATGGCCACTGTTTGCACACATGCTGGTAACAAGAGGGGAACAGGACCTACACAAATCAGGAAATGCCACCGAGTCCCAGCTGCCTTGTTTATTCCTCCCTCATTTTCTAAGATTATCTGAAATGCATCTTCTCTCGCATTTACATTTTCCGAGTGATTTTCTCAGCAGAGAACCATTAGCACTGGTGGCTGCTGTCCTACCCAGCCAGACCTCCACCATAAAACACAGCTTTCACTAGTGATTCCCATCAGACAGATCTTCAGGTGAGGGAATAATGCTGTATAAAGTGTTCCTATTATCCACAAGAAAAGACAACATATTATTTAGCCACCTTTAAGGCAGCAAAAAATGTAATTTGTGTAGCAATTACCACTCAGTAGCAGGTTTCTTATTTGGTAAAAAATACTTATCATAACTTTGACATAATCATAACTTTGACATAATCTCAGCAAGCCTGATCATTCCTCCAAAGCAGGCTGGCTGGGCAGCTAATGTAGAGAGGGGCTGGAGAGATGGTGGTTTGTACATTTAAACACATAGCTATAGACTAAAAGAAACAAAGACAAACTCCTTCCTTGCAATTTAAATATATTTTTGGTGTCTGGGCCAGCTGATACATCATAGACAATTCTATCAAAGCTGTATGAATTCAGTAGAACTGACCTAACTCTTAGTGCATCTTCAGCCTGAATAATCTTTACTTGTGAATAAATGCAACAGAAACATGAAATCTGAGACAGCTCTGAATTAGGATTTCCATCAACTTTGGTTTCATTCCTCAACGTCCCAGATTTGTGCCCTGGGCCCCTCACATATGTGTGGGGCTGAGCCTGTAACCACACACACAAACAAAACCCACGCATTTTCTGTGTTTGATCTGTGCCTGTGGGGAGCATTCCTCACAGTGTTGTTCCACAGCAGCACAGGAAAAACTGAGAGCATCTTCTCAGGGAGCAGCTTAAGGGGTGTAAACCCTCATTAAATTAAAATGTGGGTGCCAAGGGACAATTGGTTTATATGATCAGAATCTGGACTATCTTTAGGTATAAGCAAATGTTTCAAATATAATTAGTACAAATCCTCATGGGCCTATCTCAAAAATTAGTTCCTGTAAGAGCAATTTAGCAATTCCTGCATGGTGAACAATCCTGTAACTTGCTCCTGGTTACACAGATCCTGGTTTACCTGACCTTGCAACATCAAGGTCTCTTCCTAATCCACGATAATGAGCAGTGAATGAAGGAGAAGTCAGTATTTTCTCATACAAAGGGAAAAAATACAGAATTGAAGGGTCCTGCTCTCGTTTCATTCCCGCCTTGCGTGTCTCGGATTTATCTGAAGCAGGAATTGTGGAACTGTCTCCTGTAAAAGACACCTAAGTACTGCTCCATGGAAATGCATGTATTCACACTGGGGCCCTATTTAGTGCCTTGGTTTGATCTCCAGTCTAAAGATACCTCTGAAGTAACATCAAAGCACGATTTTAGAACAGCTTTCCTCACATGTATTACACGGAGTTGACTTTATACAATTCAACTGATACGACTCAGACTAGAAACCAGGTAGGGAGGTATTAAATGTGAGACATGGCAGTGCTGGGAGAGGCTCACAGGAGAGGAAAAGGCTGCTGGATCTGTGTGGATGTAGATACAGCCTCTGAGTGGGGAGAGATTAAATGGGCTGGTGTGCAATCTGTTTGGGAAAGAGATGGCTCAGGTGGGATGTCGCAGAGGAAAGTTATGAACAACACAGAAAAAGTTAATAGGGAGCAATTATCTGCTGCTTCTCAGCACAGAAGGGTTTGGGACAGTGCACTAAATTAATTTGTGTAATTTAAGAAGAGGCAAAGGGCAGCTTTTTTTTCATGCACTCACGATTAAACTGTGGAACTGGTAATTATAGGGTGCTACAATCGTAAAGAGGTTCAAAGGCAATTAAACTAATAGAGGGAAGAAACACACTTCTGGGGCCAATCTACAGTGATGTGGATGCTGTGTGGGTGAGAGCAGAGGAGCCAGGCTGCAGGTGTGCTCTCCTTCCTCAGGCATTTGCTGACAGCCACTGCCAGAGATGAAACCTTGAGTGGGATGACTCCACAGCCTAGTCCATTACAGCCACTATTCTGGTTTATATTCTGAGTTTTCCCATAGTTCCAGCCCTGGCCACTCCAGAGCCTCTGGTAGGAGAGGGCAAAAAACATCCCACAGCAAAAAAAAAAAAAAAAAAAACCAAAAAAACCAAAAACCCAGGCTACAGTGCTGGGCAGGCAGCAATGCCTGGCAGTAATTAATACAGGTCACATAAATACAAAATCATTTGTTTCTAAACACATTACCAAAGTTCACCTAATGGCCAAAAGAAAACAAAACATAATTAAGTAAATTATGTGCTTCTCTGTGTTTTTGAGGCTTTCTGAAGAAGAGTGGTGGGGGGAAGGATGCTTAAGAGCTTGAATTTTCAGTTCCAGATAATTAAGTTCTGCATTTGAGGCTTATTAAAATATATTGCCCAGGAGACCAGACAGACTGTGAGATGGCTGGGTACAAAACTTTTAGAGATAAAGAGAACAAAGCTGCGAGGCCTAAATGACCTTTTATTATTCCTGAGCACCTTATGATGTTGGGAAATGAAGACTGTGAAACAGATGGAGCTGTTAACGAGTTTAGGCAACAATAAGACATATGCTCAGAAAGGCTGCAGCAAAAAAAGCTCGAATTTCATGTTAAAAACTGTGGGTCAGTTAAGATCAGTCAAATGTAGAAGGGAAAAAGCAAAGTATCATAACTTTTAATTATTTTTAAAAGCCAGAAAAGCTTCTCTCCAAATGAACTGCTAGAGGATACCCCAGCTGCCCCTGGTGGGCAGGATAGGCTGGGGATATCTCAGGAGAAGGGACCTGAAACTGGTCTATACCAGAGCTATCTGCTGTGGTTTATGCCTAAATAAGTGAATTGAATCATTCAGCAGAAATCAATCAGCAGAATTCAATCAAATCCAGCACAAAGCAATGGATATTGCACCTGCAGGCAGTTGTTGCTTGTGAAAAATAAAAGCACTGAGTTTTGTTTGAAAACTAAGGTCTTAGTAAGAGTTGAGATGAGGTCGTTTAGGGTGCTAGGACAGACTGTGTCAATGCTTCTTGCACGTGTCTGAGGTGCTGAACTTGGTCTGTCTCACCAAACTGCACCTGACAGAAAGGTTAGATAAGCTATCTGCTACATTTCATACCCACCACGCACAATATAGAAATGTTAATAATTTATTACCATTTGTCATTAATATTGCAAAGTCAAGCATTCATAAGCTGGGTTGTCTGGGCAACCTCCTCTTTTGCTCTCTTGTGCACTGTATTGATGAGTTCTGTAATTACAGCAAGGCTTGCCATTATTTCTGCAGGACCCTCGGCTCGTTCGGTGCACGGAGCAGCCACGGCTCCTTTAATGAGCACAGCTCGTCAATATTTTATTTCAGCCCTGCTGCTAATTGTGTGGCTGCATCCCATTTACCAGCCCTGTTTAAACACAGTGCTGAGGGCTGACCTGCCAGGCTCCCCACTGACCTTCAAATCACATTCATGACTCCCCTGCTTTTGAGCAGAGCAGCTGCTTGATCCCCACACCGACACCACAAGGACAGGGCAGGGACCTGCTCCTCTCATTGTGGGAAACTGAAATTCCAACAGAGGAAGGTCAAAACTGTTTGTTGGTTTTGAATGTCCAGCCTGGGGCCTCTGGGAGGTGAGTTTTTGAGTGTGCTCAGCATTATGTGACACGAGGTACGTGCAGTGCACCCCTCTATTGCCACTAGCTGCATCTGTAAGCACTCAAAATTTCTACACATCACACAGTCAAAACCAATGACCAAATGGTAAAAATATCAGAACTTGAAAATGCTGCAAGACTTGCCACATTAGGTTGAATTAAACACTCTTTCTTGTTTAAATTATGGTGTGTTTCTATCTTGTAGATATTTTACATTATTTGGACTTTCCTTCTCTCGCACAGAATCCCATGCACTGATGTCCTGATGCTGCTTTCATGGAATAGCAAACCTTTCAGTGTTTTAACAGAGCCAGGCTTGGCCTGAAATGAACAATATCTAATGCTCAGTTCAATTTGGTCAATAATGTCTCCTCACAATACTGGAAACAAGGATGGACTGACCCATGCAGTGACCCCTGTCCTCCTCTCATTCCCCTGCCTTCCACCATGCAGCTGAACAAATTAATACAACTTCCAGGCAACCGAGTTCAGGAAGAACAGTAAATGGTGTGTTCTCTTCCAAACCCCCAAATAATCTACATTTATTTTGGAACACTACCATGAATCACTTTAATCTTTCCTTTCTTGAGATATTTTTCTGATTTCTTTCCATGAATTCCATCCTTCCCCAGCTGAACGTGTCTATTCGGGGTGCATTTGAAAACTCCTCAGAGGAGGGTTTTAGTCATTTGCTTTTTGGTGAGTAATTGTGCTCATTTTCAGCCAGGAGGCAGTTAACCTTTAGAGACAGTCAATTGCCCTCTCTGTGTACCTACTGCTGCTCTTACGGGTGGTGGAAGGCTAAAACTTAATAACCTAGAAAAGATGAAGCATTAACTTCGCTCTGACAAAAAAACTCATTCGAAGTTTTAAGGCCAGAAATTTTCAAGAGAACCTGAAAGATTTGGTTCTCAGAGAACTGTTGTACAGTTGGAAACCTGACTAACTTACTAAATCACAGTCTGTATGGCTCAGACAGCACCTGTGACACTCTCTCATATTTGATTGTGATAACTCTGTGAGTTTGAAGACTATTACTGAAACATAATGTAAAATATAAGGACTGCACAGATGTATATATCATTTTATCAATTAGAAAATCTTGCTTTGCTTCAGAAAAAGAGCCCTATGCACTTAAATTAAATGATGGCAATCTTTAACAAACACACCAGGAGACTGTGATTACCTATAAGCACATTAAACTCTGCATATCTTTGTAAGGATCCCATTTTAAAAGTGTTATATGCATTACATATCCAAAACAAATATTGCAACCTGAGACTCTTAGAGTACTACAGGTGATAGCAGCCAAGGTATAAAAGATTGGGCAAACCCAGCAATAAATCCTTAACACTTTCTAAGTGAAATTCTAGCCCACTTTTTGGAAGGGCTCGCAGTTATGCAGGCAAGCCCCAGATGGCCTTTGAAGATGAGAAACAGAGGGATGCTCTTTATCTGTGCCCTTGAAGGTAGCTTTAAGCATTTCCTCCTTGTTCCTCCCTCTTTACCCCGGGGGCCACCAGAACTGGGACAACTGGGACAGGACGAGACTGGGGGAGGTCAGAGGATGATTAGACCCATCCAGCATCAGTGATAAAGGGAGGGAAAAGAGAAGGCAAGTGTCACAGACATGTTTCCTGAAAAATCCTTTCCTTAGGATTTTTCCTCCTGAGAAACTAAGAGGCCTCAGGAACAAAATGCAAACAATGATTATCTGCTGGTGTGGAATGCAACAGGTAAATCTGGGACTGGTCTCATGTGCTTGTTTCTAATTAATGGCCAATCACAGTCAGCTGGCTCAGACCCTCTGTCCGAGACAAAAGCTTTTGTTATCATTCCTTTTCTATTCTTATCTAGCCTTCTGATGAAATCCTTTCTTCTATTCCTTTAGTATAGTTTTAATATAATATATATAATGAAATAATAAATCAGCCTTCTGGAATATGGAGTCAACATTCTCATCTCTTCCCTCATCCTGGGACTCCTGCGAACACCACCACAGGCAAGAAAAACAGGGAGGGACAAAATCCTGGCTTGGGGAGCTCCCCTCTGTCAGTGTGGGAGTCCTGACCCAGCATGGGCACAGTCAGAAATCTGGGAGGTGGGAGAGGATGATGTTGAGGAGACACACAGGTAGAGCTCTTCATCTGAAAGTCAGAGACAGAAAAATAACTAATTATGGCTTTGGGGAATGTTCTCTTTTGTTTCACTTTTGTTTTTGCTTGATAGAAAAAGAGGAAACAGGACATTTCCATTGGGTTTGGATTTAAAATGGATCTGTAAAATCATTCTTCACTTGACAGACTTGGTCTCCGGTGTAGGAAACTTTCAGAAGACGGTTTGAAAGAAAATAAAAACCAAAAAAACAACAAACCACCAAAACAACTCAAGACAAAACCTGCTTAATATCCCCACGAGTATAAAATCCAAATAGATCTGTGTGAGAGATGCTCCTACCCCTGGCAGAGCAGGCTAATGATGATGTTTCTGTCTCAGAGAAGAGCAGATGTAAAGTTGCAGAGTGAAGGGAGTCTCTGATTCACACACTTCATTATTTCCCTGTGCATCATGAAAAATCAGGCTCTATCTATGCCATACAAAGCAGGTGTTCTTTCACAGCTCCTCATCCACCCTGGTCTGATCTCAGTGTCTTCTCACCCCTCCCCAGCTTTGCCACCAGGTGCTTTTCCTGCTGCAGCAGCAGGAGAACAGCAAACCCCCAAACTGGCACATCCACAGCTCTTTCCTTACCCCTATTTGCAGGAAAAGGTCTCATTTCTAGAAGCCTTTGTGTGGGCTTGAATAACTTAAATACAAATTAATTCTTCTTTGAAGCGCTCGCAATTCTTAATTCCTAAGAATTGGTAAGAACATTTGCTGCTGAGAAATGCTTTATAGAAAAAGTTTCTTACTGCAAATCCATCTGTCTGCTTAAAGGTGAAAAATTACACACATTTCTTAAGAGACCCCAAATGATATGTTCTTCCGAGGGGCCTATTTTCAGGTGTTATGTATTTTGCTGTAATCAAAATCACAAAACTTTTATAAAATGATAACTCAGAAAATTATATTTCTGTGTCTTTTTGATTTTCCTTCCACTGACTACAAAGTCAAAATTCTTTAGGCAGTCATTATCTGGCAATTTTTAAGCAATTTTCTTGCCAAAACTAAAAAGAAATATCCCTACAAAGATACTTAAAAAGAGACAATACCTGCTTTGGTGATCACTCCACGCAAAGCCTTTGTGAGAACTGAATTTAAGCAGACATGCTTGGAGCTGGAAGTCTGTCTTTGTTGAAATAAGAATGAACTGACCTGAAACAGCATTTTGGCTCCTTTTCAACCTCTCAGAAACTTAAAGGTGTAGCTCAAGGAATGTCCTGCATGAAAGAATAAAATGGAAACTTTTACAATGCTCAGTGATTTCTGCCCATACAAAGGAGACACAGCCACTGAGCTCAGGAAAAATTATAACCCAACCTGCACATGTTATAGCATATTAACTAGGGATGACCTGATCCTGCTGGCATGGCACTTCCATGGAAACACTCTGCAAAGGAAAAAAGTTAAAGGAATGAGGGTTTTTAGCAGCCAGTGCCTGGCAGAGCTGATGTCTCACGCTGTGTGATAGGTGGTGGTGCCAGGTGAGCACAAACACTTCTTCCAAGAGCCCTTGTTTTCATTATTTTCATTGATCTGACAAGACTTAATTGAAAATTCAGCTTTGACCAATCCTAAAACTGATTATTTCAAATGGTTTAGTACATCAAGCATAATTCCTGAATTCTTGCATAAAGTTATTCTGCACCTTTATAAGAAAATCCAGTTTTCCTTGTAACATCAGGATAAGGTGCTGTGACACAAAAGACATTTTGGCCTCAAGTCCCCAAGGACATATCCCTGGTCCATCCATCCCAGCCTGGGCATGGAATTCTTCTTGATGAATCCATGCTCCAGATGGGAAATTTAGTTGCCATTTGGTACATCATCTGTCTTTGCAAACCAATAAAAACACATGTATTATTTATTTATAAACACTTTCTGCTCTCTTAGATACTAAGCCAGGCAATGGGTTTCTATACTGTTCTTTTATTGAGTATGTTGTCACATTTTTTATTTTTATCAGTTAGGTTTTTCCAACTATTCCTTCTCACCCAATGCCTGGAAATTAAAAAAACATGATATATGCCGGTTTCTCTTAAGAAACTTCAAGTATTTCTCCAAATTCCCAGCAAATCAGGCAACAATTATTAAACACTTTTCACAAATCATAAACTATTCCAGAAAAGCTCCCTTCCTTAATACATCCATGATTTAAGAGAAGCAATTATCACTGCAAAGGCTTATTTTAGGGCTGCAGCTGTAACAGACTGAGAGCACTGTGATTTCATTAATAATCAATAAAAGAGGCAATAGAAGCCTTCCCTTCAAGCATCCTATTCATCGTGAAGGAATCTTCTAGTCTGAAGCAAAAATGCAATGCAGATGGATGATGACAACATCACTGGAAATATCTTAAGGCATTTACATATTTTTCTGATTCCAAAACCCATTAGAGAAATCAGGCACATTTTGCTCTCACTTTTGAGCACTTTGAACACCAGGAATTTAATAACCAGAAATGTTCCGAGTCAGTGCTAGTGTAGTGTTAAACGCAACCTGTATTTCTCATAGTTTTTGCTTTTCCTAAGTGACAATCTTGACAAGTCTAGACAGGCTTTTTTCCCCCACATGTTCACTGAATTCCTCCCAGTTTGCCACTGAAAATTTCCAGCAGCCTCCACAGTGCAGCAGTGCAGCCAAAACCAAGCAGAAAATGATGTTACAAACCCTCAGTGGGGAGTGGTGGGGAAATAACTGTTTTTACTACAGAACTCGTATTTATAACTTGAAAATTTTGTTTTTTATGCGTACAAGTTAAGAAAATCATAGTCCCTGATGGTATCAGGGAATGGTTTGCAGATGGATCGATGCTTACCTTTTCCTGCAAATGCTATGATAGTAGTGTAAGAACTGGAATATAAGAGAGATGAGGTTTTCAGGAAAGGAGGAAATACCTTTTAAAACATAGCTGGAAGAATGATGAATCTCCATCTGTTGTAAAAGTTTTGTATCTGAAATCATCTATTGGGGTTTGGTGTTTTTCCCCCTCTACTGAGAGCAATTTTCTTCCTACAACCATTTACATCTACACCACCTATATCAGGGAATCCTCCAACCCTCACCCTCTCTGACATTGCCAAAGACAGTAAAAAAATTACCCTAAAGAGACACTCAGAACTTCTTCACGGCCTTTGAGGTGAAAATTGTCCAAAAAACATGGGGAGAAAAACAGGACTGCAGCTCTCTGTCCTGCCTTACCTACCTCTGAAAGTGACTAACACATAAAGAGGAATAAACAGAGAATCATAGAATATTGTGTGTTGGAAGAGACCCAAAAGAATCCTTTGAGTCCAACTGCTGGCCCTGAGCAGAGCAATCCCAAGAACCCCAGTGTGGTGGTGTTCACAGAGATCCCAGGACAAGGGAAGAGATGAGAATCTTGACTCCATATTTCAGAAGGCTGATTCATTATTTTTCTTTTATTATCATAAAAGAAAATGATATATTAAAACTACACTAAAAGAACAGAAGAAGGATTTCATCAGAAGGCTTGCAAGGAATAGAAAGGAATGGAATGATAAAATCTTGTGACTGCTCACAGCTTTGACACAGGTGGCTTGTCACAGACATCTTTTCTGAAAAATCCTTTCCTTAGGATTTTTCCTCCTGAGAAGCTGAGAGGCCTCAGGAACACAATGTAAACAATGATTATCTGCTGCTGTGGAATGCAACAGGTGCATCTGTGATTGCTCTCATGTGGTTGTTTCTAATTAATGGCCAATCACAGTCAGCTGGCTGGGACAGAGAGCCAAGCCACAAACCTTTTTTATCATTCCTTCCTATTCTATTCTTAGCCAGCCTTCTGATGAAATCCTTTCTTCTATTCTTTTAGTATAGTTTTAATGTAATATATATCATAAAATAATAAATCAAGCCTCCTGAAACATGGAGTCAGATCCTCTTCCCTCATCCTAAGACCCCTGTGAACACCATCACAAAGGCCGTCATTGGTCATCAGGTAAAAACAATTTCACATGCAGGGTAAAGAATTCTCCAAATCACATTCCAAAGCAGCAAAACATGGAGAAGCTGAATCTTCTCAGCTTCTCAGGAGAAAAGATCCTGGCAAAAGGATTTTTCATAAAATATGTCTGTGACACCCCACATGTACCAGCACAGAGGACGGAGGAGGACGATGCCCAGTGCAGTCTCTGTGTCCTTGTGCAGACCCAGCTGAGCTGAATGCTCAGGGCTTTGCACAGAGGAGCCTCCAGCATCTCCTGGAGCCCCCCACCAGCCTGGTCCCCTTCAGACAGCAGGGAGCAGGGCTGGCACGGCACAGCCACCCTGGCTCAGCTCCTGCAGAAACAGCCAGGGCAAGGAGGAGGAACAGCTCTCCAACCAACACAGCCTTCCCGCACAGGGAGGTCAATGGAGAAAAAGACGAAGGGATCACTTTGGTTGTCACAAGTGCCATCTTTTAATGAAAATGGCAAGCACAAAGTCACTTATTTTTCGTGTATTACACGGCAACACTTGTCTGGCAGTCAAGTATCACAGGCATGCTTTCAGCAGGGCTTTTAATGAGGTGCTTGATCCTTATGTAAAATCAGCACCAGAGCCCTTATCCAGCAGGAACTAACAAGGAGCTATAAATGGCCCAATTACCAGACTGAAATGTCATTCACACATTTGTTATCTCCCACACCAACAAGGAAAAATAACACAGAGACACAGTAGCTGAAGGGGAATTGAAATTACTGTTGATTGAACTAGAACTTGTGAAGCTCTTCATGCAATTCAAAGCTTTAAAATTTAATGTGAGCTATATTTAGTTTCAAACATTAGCTGGGTTCATTGATATTTTGTTTTAGCCTTGCCAAAAGTCACAATATCCTTATTAACAATATTAGCAGCTTTGAGCGTTGCCTACATGATGATGAGCTCTCAGAAGTTCTCTAGAGAAGTTGCTTTGGGAGCCGCAGCCCTCAGCACAGAGGATTTCTGGGACATGTAGTCCTTGAGGTCAAATGCTCTTTCTTCAAGTGAGCATCACTTTTGTGTGAGGCATGATCCCTGAAGAAGGGATTTTGCATGCTTGATTTTTTAAACTGAATTTTTCATCTTAATCATTGTGTTGCCAAATCATACACTGGGTAATGTGATGGTGTTCACAGGGGTCTCAGGCTGAGGGAAGAGATGAGGATCTGACTCCATGTTTCAGAAAGCTTGCTTTATTATTTCATGATATATATTATATTAAAACTATACTAAAAGAATAGAAGAAAGGATTTCATCAGAAGGCTGGCTAAGAATAGAATAGCAAAGAATGATAGCAAAGGCAGCTGGCTCAGATTCTCTGTCTGAGCCAGCTGACTGTGATTGGCCATTAATTAGAAACAACCACATGAGACCAGTCACAGATGCACCTGTTGCATCCCACAGCAGCAGATAATCATTGTTTACATTTTGTTCCTGAGGCCTCCCAGCTTCTCAGGAGGAAAAATCCTAAGGAAAGGATTTTCCATCAAAGATGTCTGCGACAGGGTAACTTTGCAGAACAGATGTTAATCCCATATTATTTAGATCTTTATATAGGCAGTACTATAATAGTAGAGCAACCAAATAATAAAATTATAGAATGGTTTGGATTGGGAGGGATCTTAAAGCTCTTCTCATGCTGACTGCCTGCCATCGACAGGGACACCTCCCACTAGACCAGGTAGCTCTGAGCTCCATCCAACCTGGTCTTGAACACTTTGAGGGAAGGAGCATCCACACTTCTGTGGGTGAACAGTTCCAGAGCTTCACCACCCTCACAGTAAATAATAATAAATAAAAATTTCCCTGAAAGAAAAAGAGAGCTGCTGATAACACCATAGTCTTTAAAACTACAATATGATTTTAATAATATGAGCTCTTTCAAGCAGTGGGAATGCCTTGGCCGCGACACAGCAACCCTCAGCCATCTTCCCCTGTTTCACAGACACATCATCTAATCCAAGCAGAGCTCTGAAATTAAAGTTTCCCACTTCAAGCTAGCACAGGCAGCTCCCAGCACGCAGACATCATCTAAATCCCTCCCTGCTTTCTACAAAACTAAAGTGGTTTTTCCTCCTTCCTTTCGTGTGAGCTGTGTTGTTGCTGTGGGACACCTGGCTCCATGCCCAAGGGGGATGCTGTGATCCCTATAAAGCCCTTTGGATGAAACAAAGCTGAATGTCTCAGTGCTGAGGGGCTCAGGGAAGATACAGGGCACGCTCAGATCCCAGCACTGTCACCTTCAAAAAGCCTGCTAAGAGAAAGGAAGAGTTTTGCATTCCCCCTCTCACTTGGAGATGTCAGCAAGTTCACTAATTGGGGCTGTGAAATTGCTCATTTCTGGTGTTTTCTGGAAGGCAAACAAGGGGAGGGGATCAGGAGCTGGAATGGAGGGTACAGGTTTGAGACCCACTCAGTTCTGACACACCTCACACAGGTGGCAGATCACGCCTTTGCAGTTTATCTCTGTTGACTCCCAGCCAAGAATTTTCAAGCAGATTTAAATAAATGGGGTTAAATTTGCTTGCAGGAACATGCCTATATTGCACTTTAAATAAAAACAAATTATGGTAATGTGTGTTGCTGAATGCAGAGAGTTATAAACACTGAAAAGAATAAACATGTCTTATCTTCTTACCTTTGTAAATGGTAATACTTCAGGCTTTTAATAGTGAAATAGCTTTTTTGGTTATTTTACCTTTGTTATGGCATATTCATACATTAGATTTCACTGAACTTTGGTGCAGTGAAAGGAGACAGTTTAATTTTCAGTAATTTTGGTAAATCTCAATTTACCATATATTTTACAGAAAATATCAAACACATCATGTTAGGGACTGATTTGAGGCACAGAAAAAAATGCATTTTTTTCCTAACTCATTTTTTAAAAGATATTAGAAAAAAAGAAAAAAGTTTGATTTTCAACACAACTATATACAGCATGAATATTTTTCATGAGAATATTTCTATAAAACATCAACATCTTAATAAAAAAGAGCCCCTTTTTTAATGCTATTTCTTCAATTAACATTTAAAACACAAGGAGCTACTTACTTCCATTGAGTAGGTCTTTCCTTCTTCTCTGACATTTTTACTCCTGTTTTGTTCTTTTGGCTGCTCTTTTGGAGACTTTTCAGGTGATGAGGGGGTGGCGTTGGCTTTGCCTTTTTTCCTCCCTTTCCAACTATTAGGATGGAAGAACAAGATAAATTACTTTTTCCACCCATCATTTTTCTCCTGGAGTACCCTTTGCATCAGCATTTCCCTCCAGCTAAACTCATGCTTCACCAGCTTTTTAAGCACAAGGAACAATCTCTGTGTTGCCATCTCAGAGCAGAGTCAGCCCAGCCTGCAGGAGAGGAGACTGCCCTGTGCTCCCCACCCTGCACACATCCCTCCATTGGGAATATGTGCTGTTTTTTTTATTTAGATGGGAATATACAGCTTTTTTCTGCTGTTGAATGAGGGAAGGTTCGGCTTTTGGGCCTAATGTCACTTGCAACATCCATTGGAACAGTGTGTGTGGTGGATTTGCTGCAAAACCCATTATTTTATGGAATTTTATGGAAATTTTCCTTCGCAACAGTGGACAGTGGTCCCACAGGACAGTGGTCCCAGAAAATAACCTAATAAACCACAGATAGACACAGAGGCAGCCATTGGAGTAGGCAAAGCAACTTCACTTCATTACTTTTTAAAGATCACCTGGATGAAGATGCCTGGCTTTGGTTTGGAGGGGCTGGACACTGTGATCAAGGCAGATCCTCCTCTCAAACTCTCCTCTGATGTTTTTTTTTGTTTGTTTGTTCTTTTTCTTTGGTGGGTTTTGTGTGTTTTGTTTGTTTGGTTTTATGTGTTTTTGGTTTTTTTTTGGTTTTTTTTTTTTTGTTTTGTTTTTTTGTTGGTTGTGGTTGTTTTTGCTTGCGTAATATCACAGAACCATAGAATGGTTTGAGTTGGACAGGACCTTAAAGATCCTCTGTTCCACCCCCTGCCATGGGACACCTTCCACTGGACCAGGTCGCTCCAAGCCCCATCACCATGGTCACGGACACTGCCAGGGATGAGGCATCCACAAGGATTGTCACAAGATTTGCCTCTAAGCTGTGAAAGCTTCCACAGAATTTTAGTTATAAGCAAACAAGCAGGGGAGTTTAAAGCACATCCCTGCTCGAGTCAAACAAGAACTTAATCCCTGAGAAGGAGCAGTTCCTACACAACAGCCTGGCTTGTAGATTAAATTTGCCACAGGACACGAATTTTCAAACGGAGTGGATAATCCTGTGGACAGCCAAGGTATCCAGAGACATAATTAGCAGCTCCTGAAGAAGCTGGAAGGAAGTTCAAACATTTATATTTCACATATTAGTGGGGTGGATTGCATTTTGTATCTTCGCATCCTGAATTTAGGGGAAAAGCGTTTTTACTTTTTTCCAGGCATCTCACCACTGACAGAGACAGATTGCTGAAATGTGTGGTCTTTAGGTCTCATTCAGTTCCTAATCACTGGATCCTCAGAGGCAGTCAGGCAGCATTTTTCTCTGCAATCACATTACAATTTGTAGGTGAGCTCAGTAACGCTTTCTAAACTTGTTTAATATTTCTAGTGCAGTTGTCAGCCAGCTTATGAAATGTTTACCTGTGCAGTGGTTTTCTTGTTCCTCTCACCCAGTTTCCTCTTTGGAAATTAAAGCTATCCATGATCTTGTGCAAAGATATTGCCAGTGCTGCTGACCAGAAGGAGCAGGGAGTTTCCTGAGGCCACTTTATAATTGCATTTTGGAATACAAATGAGTTTACTCTCCGAAGAAGATATTTCATTTGAATTCTTCCCAATTTAATTTCTTTTATAAACTCCATCATCCGGTGTTCCTGCAGTCTGTCCACAAATTAAACAGTATTTTGTGACTGCGCAAAGATTGTGGGGGATTCTGACACGTGATTTTGTCCATGGTTTAAAGCTGGTCTCTGTGAGGATGAAGGACAGATGGAGAAAAGTGGGCACAACCAAAAACCTGTGTGACGTGCATCACTCTGTAGTGATACTGAAATTGCAAATCCAGAGTCCCTGACTTGCACAGCTGTGAGTCAAATCAAAATAAAATAGGCAGCAAATTGCAAGTGAATGCTCTCTCGGACCACCCAGAGGCTCTGTGATGGAGCAGCGCTGAAATAACTCTGTCAGGTGGTGGCAATTGCTATTAGAGCTGCCCCACTGTGGGGATTTGGGTCAAAAGTCCCCTGAAATGCCAGAATGTTCTCCGTTTCATATTACTGCTTTCTGATTTCAAAGGCTGTGCATGCTAAACCCCCCAGAAGCTCGGAAGGGAGACTTCTATAACTCGATAAATGTCTTGCCAGAAAAAATGTTGCCACAAATAAGCGGTGATCCTGTCCTTGTATTCATTCTTTTTCTCTAGCTTTTGTGGCATTTCCCCCTGATTAACTACTAAAACACACTCCTTTGCACTAGGCAAGAGCTGCTGAAATCCTCTGATCTGTCTCCCTGCACTGTGCTGTCCCAACCAACCCCAGCTGCCCACCATAAATATCTAAAAAGGGATTTTCTACTCTGTGTTTTGTGCTCACATTACCTGTGTCAGCCCTTCAGCAGAGTTTTAATGCACTGAATTCCATTCCTCTATCAATTTTTACATGCTTTAAGAATTTCTAATCATGGTTTTCCTGCCAGTCTCGACACTGATAGCTCATTTTATCTTTCCACACAGTGCCTGCTTTGTCGACCCGCGAGCCATTTTTAGAGCTTTTCGCTAAACTCCTTCCAAATTAGTCAACATCTCCCTGCTAATGATGCATTCAGAGTTAACACAAAGGTGAAAAAGCATCACTAAATGAGCTCCTTTCTACGTTAGCAGTGACTTAAATGAAAGCAAGTTCAAGTGAAAAAGCTCATTTTAATGGTAGTGGTGTCTGAGCAGAGTCTGCTCGGATGTGGAGCACCAGGCAGATGAATGGCTGAGTGCATCTGAGCAGGCCAACATGCCAATGTGGGCATGCCAATAAACACAACCATTTGGATGAATATTTGATGGATTCAGGAGAACTTCATGAGGATTTAAATTTCATCATGAAGGTCTTGGAAATGAGAGAATCACTGAAACATGTTCCCTTCCTGCTGCTTAAAGGGAGTTGTGGTGGGTTTTTTCCATCCAAAAATAGGATTTTTTTTTTTTTTTTTTTTTTAGAGGAGGAATAGTAAGCATGGAGTCTCTACAGCTGTAGACAGATCAGTCTTCAGGGAAAGCCTGGAATATCGATTCAGTCTGCAGCAGGAGGGAGATTTGGGGCAGGGGGCTCGAGGCAGAGAAGGAAACTTTCCAGAATATCAGTGGGGAAAGCACTGAGCTGGGATGAACCACAGCCACATGCTGCTCCTCTGCATTCACAGCCACATTGCACATCCTCTGCTGTTTCAAGCAAGCAGTAGAATGGACTTGTGTGGAATTGCTCAGCTTATAAAAACTTGGTTGTACACAAAGATGCCTTTTAAAGTTAAAACTGAGTAATTTTCTGTACATGCCTTGAATGCAGCACGGCACAGAAATAGAAGAATTTAAGTATTAAAAACATCTGCTCATGAAACATCTTTTCAACAGAAAAGAGAACCCTGAAAGTTGGAGAACATTAAATGCCAGCAGCTAGATCCACAAATGATAAAGCAAATACTTAATCTTTTGCACTTTAATTACACGAGTACTAAATCCATGACAAAGAGTCTCTGGCTGGGCTAAGAAAAACACAAGTAAAGCAACTTAGATTCAACATCAAACAATGAGAAAACTTCTGATGCTTCCCGCAATTAGGTTAGGTTAGGCTCAAAACATTTATGGAAATTCATAAGAAAATATAATTCTTAGTGAAAAGGAAAAAGGTTCTTGTAAATTTTTAATATGAACTATGCAGACAATTACATTAATAAGATTTAATTATACCATGAAATATTTAGTGTTTCTCTCTATGCTAAATATTATTTTGAACACAGTTCTAGAAAGATTAGAAAGCTTAAGAGATACCAAGAAAGGAAACAAGAACAAGTATTAAAAAAAATTAATTTTGAAAATGCGTTAACTGTAAAGACCATTGTTTCAGTCTTTACTTAAAACAAGGGAACATTTTGGTCATCTATTGCATATTAATATTTTTATAAATACAGATATAAGGAATACTTTGTGTGCTATGTTTAATTAACAGACAAAACAGCTCATGCCTTATAGGTCACATTTAACAAAATCTACAATTAACATCCAAGTTTTGGCAGAAATGCATAACTATTTATTAGTGTCTACATTTACTTTTTATTATGCCAGAACTAACCAGCCATATATTTACTATCAACCACAACACGACTGGATAATTAACCAACTTGTGAAATATTGTTTCCTAATTTTTCTGCTGTTGCTATCTTCATTCTATGGCTCTTTGGTCTCACACTATTTCATAATTAAGGGAAGCAAAGTTTCCTGCAGGAAGTGCAATGGATTCTGTCCATCCTCAGCCCTGGTTCTGCTTCAGTGTGGGCTGCATCCCTACTGACCCACAGGATGGGCTCCCATTCCCACCCAAATGCTTGCCCTGATGCCCACACACCTGGGTGTTGGTGCTGGGATTTCAAATTGTGATTTAAACTTATTGCCAAACACAGCAGAATACCCCCAGGACAGCTGCTATTGGATAAATAAGTTGTTATTCCTTAAAATGCACATTTCTAATGCCATGGCAGTCTCCCCTGTACCACTCATCTGTGCCTCAGACCCACTGATTTCACTGAGGTCCATAAGGAATTAAGTGCCAGAACACCATCAAGAGAGGTTTTTTCACCCTAAACATGAACGAAATGTTTTATGCATCTAATAAGACCAATATTCAGTAACCAGAAAGGGGCTCCAAGGGCTTACCTGATTTCTAGGTGAGCATAGGGCGAGTAGAGCACCCAGGGCAGTGTGCTGGAGAGCTGGGCAGCCCAGAAAAACATGCAGGGTAAGTCCTTCCTGGGGTTGCTGTCTCCTCCTGGATGGGAATGAGTGCTGTGGAGGTGGCCCTGAAAATATCAATATCATTTTTTGTAAATGGGATGTTTGTCTTTACATTTCATAGAGCCAGAGAGTCACAGAATAGTTTGGGTTAGAAGGGACCATAAAGATTCCCTTAAACTAGTTAATGGATCTTAACCTTTAGTTAAGGGACCTTAAACTAATCATAACTACCCTTAAGCTAGTTCCAACACCAATGCCATGGGCAAGGACACTTCAAGGCAGTTAATTCAGGTATTGATTCAAATCTATATCTATTTTTAAATAAGGATACAATAAATAACACATATTTGCATAGGGACGCTCCCTGCATAGCGCACCAGGCAGGAGAAGACATTCAAATTTGGAAGATTAGAAAATAATTTTAGATTTGTATTTGGTGGGTTTTTGTTTTGTTTTGTTTTTTTTTTTTGGGGGGGGGGGGGGGAGTTGTTGTTTTTTGTTTGTTTTGGTTTTTTGAGGTTTTTTGGTTTTTTTTAATGCCTATAAGGGTTAGGAATATCAATCTCAAACTTTCACATGTTGAGGCTCCTGCTGGGGCACTGTGTCACACCTTGTGTTTAGTGAAAGAGAGGATTTAGCTGTAAGTCAATGCAATTTCCACTTCTCCAAGCAGGAAACTGGGCACAATGGACCTCACCTTTTGTTTTTATGTGCAGAACAGTCATCCATGCAGCTCTCCTCACTGGCATGAAGGAAGGTTGCCCACTCTGGACCAGCAGTCTGTGGTTAGAAAAAGAGGCCAAGTGCTGTCAGCACAGCATCAGGCTTTGCAACAAATGTCACCATATTGGGCACCCCCAGAAATTGAATTTTCTCACCTCAGACACGCTGCCATGCACATGGGCAGGAGGAGAGAGGGAGAAGAAGCCTCTGCATTAGGCTAATAGTGGAGAGCACCAGGTTAAAATTTATGTTTTCAGAATGTATTGATTGCAAAATAAGTATCAATTTACCTTGCCACCCTACAAACTTTTTGTAGGACACTAATTCACGAGCTTTACACACACACACAAAATAGTTGAGAAGCCAGAGATAAGACATGCTGGTTGAATTTAAAATTATTTCTGCCATAACAAAAAAAAATTTTGGGACAGATTCTCAGATAAATCTGCACAGCTCCTCTGAAGTGAACTGACCCATGATGTTTTGTACTCCAGCTAGAGAGTTTGTCTGTATCAGATTGATCCTGAAGGACACAAAGTCAGCCATCAAATCCCCTGTATTTTCAGCAGGGACGGATTGGTTCCATTGTATAAACATAGTCAAGTTGCTGAAAACAGGAAGGAAGAAAAAGACATCATAAAGTTCCTGGTTTCCTAAGCAGATGGGAGAAAGAAAGGCAATTACAGTGTAAAGCATCATTTCACCAGGAGAAGTGTCCATGCTGGAAGAGCTCTCAACAGAGAGGATTTTGCTTTGCCATGTGTGGTCTCTGGGAAACAAAAGGAAGGGTGTGACTGAAATGAAGACAGACAGAATGCAATATTTCCTTTTGATGTGTAAACAGATTTAATGCTACAAAAATCAATGAGGAAACTCTCCAAAGGAGAGTGTTTTAATGTGTTATCATATTTCACATGGATTTCATAAAAATTCAATTTCAATTATAGCACAGTTTACAAACAGAGCAAAGCGCTGTGCCTCCCTGGAAAACATATGGCCATCAAAACTTCAAACAAAACACTGCCAAAGTCACTCATAAAAAATAAATAGCCATAAGCCAGTGTGTTATTGTCCTTTTAATGTCTGCTGAATGCCCATAACTCTTCCCGTGCCCGCCTCGGCTGTCAGCTCCCTGACACTGCAGCCTCCCATTCCCACAGCTCCCCTCCACGAGCTCTGGGGGCAGGAGCTGCATTGTGAGCAGGGCTGGATGGTTCTGGTGCTATCTCACATCTCCAGATGGGCTGCTGCAGAGAAAGGCTCCCATAAATAACCCCAAGGAGCCCCAGCGTGGCGGTGCAGGGCAGGCTGAGCCCAGCCATGGGCCAGGGCTGCTGTGGCTGCTGCAGGAGGGGAAATGGGCTCTGTCCCAGCAGCAGCAGGGGTTTCCTGAGAGCTCCTGGCTCCAGCCAGCAGCTCCTGCTCTCCCAGATTTAAAACCCATTTGGTTTGCCCAGCTGGATGGCAGGACTCGGTGTGGGGCAAGCCAAATGGGTTTGGGCACCCCATTTCTGGCTTTGCCGTAGGTGTCAGGGGAGCTGGGCTCTGGTCCTGTACAGGGTCACAAAAGGGCTGTGTGTACACCTGGGGACCTACTTTTGCACTTTTGTCAAGGGATTGGAATAGGAATGAGAGGAAAATTCCAGACTGGAAAGCAGAGGCGGCTGTGAAACACCACTCCCTTGGCAGATGTGCAGCTTTGACACCAGCACAGCCTGTACCCCAATGCCCATTGATGGGACACATTTGTGTGACAAACCTCTTTTTTCCTGCCACTGGGATACAGCTGAAGATTTATGGAAAACCAGTAATGCTTTTCCCCCATGTTTAGATACTAGAAGGATCACCATGTCTCTCTCTGTATTTTCCAGCTGATGGAGAGATGAGCTGCTTCTATTGACAACCAAATTGTGCCCTTTTTCTGTGGGAACCCAGGACATCCCTCTGGCTGTCCAGGATGGCCAGGACCCCTGCCAGGTGCCTCAGAAGCCCTGGCACAGTATTGTTGTTATCTTATTGTATTTCATATTTCTCGAGTCCCATACTCTTGTTATGATATTCTTAAAGTCCATACCTTCTAGCTGGTTTTCTGCCAAAGGCCTCACACAAGTACAATACACACAATCTTCCACAGCTCTTCAGGCTGCATACCTCCATCACGTCGGGGTCACCAATTATTTTTTTGTTATCTTATTGTATTTCATATTTCTCAAGTCCCATACTCTTGTTATGATATTCTTAAAGTCCATACCTTCTAGCTGGTTTTCTACCATGCAGCTCCTCTCTGCTGTGTAGTTCCTCCTGACTTCACAGGGACTCCTGCTGGGCTCTCAACCCAACCCCTTTTATCCCAGTTATCTTTGCAAGCCACAGCTGCTGCCCAACTAAGGACTTCACAGCTGTGGCTCATTTAGAGCAACTAGGACCCACTTATCCAATACATAGGACTCTCATTACAGCACAGAGCCCAAAACACCTGTAGGTTTGATTATGACCCGTGGAGAAAGTTACCAACCTTATATGAAGATCAGCAAGCCACAACAGTTTAGGTAGAATAATAGTGAAATTATCACGGGGTGAAAAAGTAGATTTTGGGGTTTTTGGTATGGGGGTTCGGGAAGCAAGATGGAGGGATCTCCTCCTTCTTCTTGGCCTCCATCTTCTGCTGTGATGGTGGCACTTACAGATTGGTTTAGAGTAGAAGCTCACTGTCTAACATAGGTGATAGATATTGGAAAGTAGTTGTAAATATTCTACATGTAGTTTTTAGTACAAAGACATAGCACTGCCCTGGGGGCAGGCAGAGTGCCTCTGTCTGACCTGCTGGATGGACCTCAGCAGGGCAGGAGAAAGAAATTTATAGATAAGATACAATAACCAGCTTTGAGAGTGAGAAATGAAGAGCCCTGACTCTCTTCAAGCGCCGGGCTGGGGAAAGAGACTTTCCAGCTTTTCTCGGGGTCACTCTGACAAGCTAGAGAGACCCTGACATTTTTCCCAATATTTTCTCCTTGAAGAGCTTCTTGCTGTTGGATGGAAACCAGCACATGCAAGTGAAGGGATGCCTGGCTGGGGGAGAAGAATGTGCCCCATCCCTCTCTGAGGTTTTGGCCCTTTGTCCACAGAGGGAGAAAGTGAGGGCAGGGATGGGGAAACTTCTCTTGGGACAGGGGACAGCATTCAGGGAAGAGCCAATCTCCAGGCCAGCATTCCCCAGCCCACTCACATCCCAATTTAATTTGGAAATACAACAGGGAGCTGCTGGTTAAAGGGGTTTTGCTTGGGCTGGAGGGAGGTGAATAAGGAACAAGTGCCAGGAATGAAGCAGAAGAAATGAAAACCAGAAATACATGGAAGAAGGAGGACATTATTGATGGCATTAGGGAGGTGTAAGCGTGGGTGAAGAAAAGGTGATTTATGCTGACAAGGGAGGATGAGCTCACAAACCTGATGTGTTTTTGCTGTGATGGAGAGAGAGGACAGGGCTCAGAGCTGACACTTTTCTCAGGACACACCTGTCTGGCACAGCCTGGGGGATGTGGTGGCAGCACTGGGGCTGCCTGCACCTCCACGAGCTCTTAATTTTGCTCTGCCTTCACTGGAGCACAGGACAGACACCCTACATCAATATAAAGAAGAAGAAAAATAATTTCTCCTCTCTCAATAGTAGCCTGCACCTAGGCTAGAGAATTCTTTTTCCAGAAAGGCTATAAAATGTATCATCCCTACCCTCCCACTGGCATTAATGTGTCGCCTCAAAATACACCCAATCTCGACTTCAGGACACGTGGCCCTTGGAGTAAGGCCAAATATCCACACATCTGCCATTAGGATTTTACAGGAAACCATTTAGGGGCAAGGTTTTCCCACAGGCAGTTCATCTCCTCACTAAATGAGCCATTCTGACAGCTTCTGGACCATCTTTCTCTGGGAGCTCTTTGGGGCAGTTTGGTTTTAAGGCTCCTGAGCATAAACTGCCAACAGCTCTGTGGGTTTGGTAACTTCTAGAACAATAAAGACAAAAAGGAAAGACTGATTTTTTTTCTTTTTGTCTGTTTGTTTTTCCTATTACAAGCAATAGTATCTAAGTTCACAGTGGGTATCACAGGAATATTAAAATAGATTATTCTCCAAAGGCCTGAGAAAATAGCAACAATTAAATGTTAAATATAAATGCATGACCCTTTCAAGGTAGTTCAAGCCAGCTTCATCAATAAATAGCATTGCAGAGAAAGATGAGTCTCACAGCATCTCCCAAAAGGAGCTAAAAATGATGGGAAAACTTCAGGCACAGTCACAACAGCATCAGGGTGCACAGGAATGCATATTTCTGCACACTAAATATTCTCCTTACAGCTTTCCATCTGGGTCTCTCCTGTGGGGGTAAATTTATTCCAATAATGTCCAATCCTCTATCTAGAGATTGTAATGGCAAGGCAGCCTGAAGCACAAATTCACAGAGACAAAAGCCCTGGAGAACATTCACAGGTGTGTGCCTCCACTCAGCCTCAGCAAGGAACACAAAAGCCCTGAATCTGCAGCAGTTTTGGGTCAGACATAAAGTACATTTTTAATTTTCTGTTTGTTGGTTTTTGGGGTTTTTTGTTTGTTTGTGTTTTGGTTTTTAAAAGGGTTTTTGTTGTTTTTTGGTTTTTTGTTTGTTTTTTGTTGTTGTTGTTTTGGTATGGTTTTGGCAGTATTTTTGGTTTTTTGGTTTTGAATTCTTTACTTTTGTTTCCTCCTACCCAGTTAGCTGGGTGCCCTTCCTGAGGGTGGGCAGTGTGGTGGGGTGGGATGCTCATGTGGGAGAGCTTTGGGTCTGTGTACTAACAAAGACAACACATATTTGGAAGTGATCTGTAGAAAAGACCTATTTCTATGAGATAGATCTATTTCTATAAAAGATCTATTTCTAAAAGACCTGAATTCTTTAAATATGTAATTAATAGCCATGAAGAGAAAAGTGGCCACCTTGTTTAACCTGTGAAGAGCTGGGCTGTGATACCTGGGAAATAAAAGTGTCTAAAATGCCAGGAGGAAGGGAAAAATAATGAAAAACAAACACAGGGGTAATGGAGACATAAAAGCATCTCTGTCAGTGGATAAGTTGGTAGCTTTGCTCTGCATGGCAGGTGGACTGGAGCCTTGCAGGGGTCATGCTGTGGGTTTGAAGGGTGATGGTGTTTAGAGAGCAAGCACTGCCTGTCCCCAGGACAAGGCTGGAGGGGAGGAGAGCAGCTCAGATATGTCACCTCCAGATTTCTAGCTGCTTCTGGCTAGAGCAACAGAGAAATAAATCCCCTTCCCTTCCAAAAACTCTCCAAGGATCCACAACAGTAAAATTAGAAAGCTCTAACCTAACATTTATAAAGAAGAATATAAAAGAGGAATAAAAATATATATTGCACTGGTGGGTAAGCAGTTGGTTAAATCAGGCAGGAAGGCCAGGAAAATGCCATCCCATGTGATGAAGGGCAGCCAGGAGGACACAGCAGTGGGAGGAGGAGTGTGGAGCTGTGTGATGAAGCACAGGCTGCTTGCCTGGGGTGCTGCAGCAGCCTGCAGGCTTGGGCAGTGCATCCACACCTTGGGAACGCTCAAAGGGAAGAGAGAAAGGAGTGAAGGACGTGGTTGTGGGTCGTCAGGCAGGGCAAGGAGGAGAAAGTGTGTCCTAGGTTGACTATATAATGCTTTTATCCCTAATCGTCTCATTCTGTTTATGCTGAATAATAAGTTTTGCACCTTTAAGACGTGTTCCAGAGAGTGAAGAGGGGAGAGAAGAAGCAGCAGTTTGTTTTCAGACATTGCACTCACTCCTCCATATTCGTGCTCCTAGATTGTGTTGTCTGCGGATGGACAGACAGCGGGACAGAGCTCTCCTTTGCTGTTAGTTAGTTTAGCTAGCTGAGGCAAAGAAGTTCCCTAGACTGTAGTTTTTTCCTTTTTCCCTTTTCTTTAGACCTATTCAAACCTGCTCTGGACTGAACACCAGCAGAGCACCGGAAGCTGCCCCTGAGGCCCACCAGGCCGGGCCTGGCCTGCGACATCCTGGGGAGGGACTTTCTGTGTTTGTCATCTCTTTTGGAGCAGCAAGGGGTTTTATTGTTTGATATTGTTTAGGTTTTATTGTTTAATAAACAGTTTCTTTCCACCTTTCTCCAAGGAGGTAGTTTCTCCCAGACCGGTTGGGGGGATGGGCCGATTTAATCTGCTGTCCTACCGGAGCCCCTTTGGGATTCTCTCTCAAATTTGCTCTGAACCAGGACAAAGCGGCAAGACCAAAAGAGTTTTGGTGAAATTTGCAACCTCACAGGCATGCTGAGGGCTGGCACTGCATTGCTGCTGTGGGAATCACTGCTGGAGCTCCCTGCATGAGGTGACTCTCCAGCAACCCCAGGAGAAGGTTGGGCTGGTGAAGATCAGCCTCAGGAGTGCCTTCCATGAGAAGAGCAAATAAATTTAGGACACAGCTTTCCCATCCTGTTCAAGGAGCTGGGAGATGTCACAGTGTAGGAAAAGTTGTGCTGGACTTTAATGAGGCTGCCTGTGGGCAAATGTGAAATGAATAAAAGACAGCTGATGGAAACTAATCACTGCCTAAAAGAGTTCAGTACAGATGTGTTTAAGACACAGTTATGAAAGACAGGATTGAACATCTCCAATAAAAGCTGAGTCGAATGACAGCCAAGGCCGAGGCAGTTAATTAAAGCACGGCGTTGAGACACTCATGTATAGAAAGCAATAAACAGCTTTTGCAGTTGATTAAACAGTGAAGACTGGGGGTTTAAATTGGCACAGGAGGAATTTGCTGTAAGCACACCTCAGAGTCACAGGTATTGATGCTCCAAAAGGGATGGTTTGCTCAGCTTACCTTCCCCAGAGCAGGAGCAGCAAGTGCATGGGCACAGGCAGATGGATTTTCTTCTCAGCAAAGGTGGCTGTGGTCGTGAGGGAGGCTGGGGAGAGGCTGCTGTGTGGAGCAGAGATGAGCTGAGCCTCCAAAAGAAGGTAAAATTCTTGATAGCAGACAATCATTTTGTTGCAGTTCATCTTTTCCATTTCACGAATGCCCCTGTTGGTTTTCAGGCACACAAACGCCGTTCCAGGGCTGAAAATTGCTCTCACTGTGAGAGCACCTGGCTCCTGTGGCTTGCAGCTTGCAGCCATGCCTGGCAGCAGCACAAGATGTGCCGTGTGACGCTCAGGACACACACACAGCAGCAAAGTGCCTCACCCCAACTTGTTTTTATAGACAAAGCAAGAACAAAAGCAAAGCCAGAGGCACATTATATGAGTTTCACAATGCCCTGCCATCAAACACAGCCTCCTGCAGCCTTTCCTCCCGAGCAAGGAGTTTTACTGAACAGTTTACCAGAGCCACAGAGAGCTAAAGCTGGAAAGGAGTGAATATTTTGCTTTCCACCTCACTAGTTCATTAAGCACAATTAACCCTGCACTTGAGTGTGCCACCAGCTGTGCCTCCCCACTGCTCTGTCCTCTGCTCTGCCACACCCAGCAGTAGCCCAGGATTTGTGAGCACAGCTCATATTGCACATGGGGAGTCCCACACTTGCAGAATATTTGCATGAATAGGGCATTCACAGCCCAGATGAAAAAGGGTAAGGTGGTGAGACAAAATGTTTGTGGTGAAATTCACTTTTCTGTTAAGTGGCAGCACCGTGTTTCCCAGCTGTATCTACGTGATAAACAGCGTGGGGAATTCAATCAGAGGAATTCTACTTGAAATATCAGCTGAGAACTGTAAATAACATAATTAATATCACATTGTAGTGCAATGTAATTCAATGCAAGGTGCATACAGGTGTCAGTTGACAGCAAAGAGAAGATGCTGGATACAGGGGCTAATTTACAGTGCTAATTATTTCTCATGGATGAATAACATATATAAAAAATTATAATTTGTATACGATCCTGAATGCTGAAGGAAGATAAAACCATCAGGATATGCCAGGAGGAGCAAAGGGACAGGATGGATTCCAAGGAAGGGACACAGGGCAATGACCCTGTGCTGCTTTCAGCCCAGAAACACCAGGCTCAGGAGCCAAGCAGAGCTCCCTGTCCATTCTGTACTAAACTTTAAAGTGCAGGGAAAAGCAGCAGCTCAAAATGAGTTTCAGTAGTGAGGCTGCTGCACTTTACTTTTCATAGCAATGGATTTTTTAAAAGGTATGTCAAAGAGAATTGAATTTGGGCCCATGAATACAGCAGTAAGTGATGTAACTCAAGTTAATTACATTCTCTCTGTCTCCCAAGAACTGGATTTTTCCTTCTTCCAGCAGATATACTCTATATATTGTAGGCTTGGTTAAAACGTAAGTGTTCACTTTAGATCAAGGTGTTTTCCTAGTGAAATATCCTGAATCCATTTTGAATTGATAAACTATGAAACAAGTAAAGAACCATTGAGAATGAAGATGGGAAAGTAGGGACCACATGAAGCAGTTTGTAAAACTTTTCTGTGAAATTCTGGTGTATGTGGAGGGGTGCCCCTCCTGTGCTCCTGGGGTGGGGCCCCTTTAGCCAATACTTTCTATCGATATAATATCTATAATAATATACTATCTATACTTTTCTAGCAAAAAAAAAAAAAAAAAAAAAGTTCCACCAATACATGAAAGAGCCTGTGGGACCAGGAAATGGCCAAGCTGTTACTGGCAGGGTTAAATCATGGAATGTCCTGGGGTGTACATTTCAAAACAAGGTTTTCTCCAGGCTATGTGGAGAAGATGGTGCTGCTCTGACAGAGTGATGGCTCTTATTTCTTTTGGCCTTTGGCATGTGGCTATCATTTCACATCCTGATGCCCATCAGCAGTGTCCAAACAATGTTCATTGCAGTGACATTATTGTTATTGTTGTTGAAAAATGGAAGTAAACAAGGGGCCTGGACATATCCATAGGGCAACAGGGTTTTACAAGCACTTTTAAATACACAATTTTTCAAATTTTTCACTTGACTACTCTCAATAGCAATACTGTGTGTTCTTGCAAGGGTTTCAGCCTGCAGATTTATGCTCTACTGTGAACTACATTGCTACCTCCAGCTGTAAACTTGGTTCAGGAAAAAAAACCAAACAAACTCATATGCCCAGACTGCACAGTGAACCTAAAAAACCTCTCTGTCATAAAGAAGCAGGTTTGCTCTACAGAATTTTGAACAGCCTTTAATTTCCACTGTACATTCACACACACACACACTGGACTAACTTCGAGCTCTCACAGGAAACATCCAGAGAAGGGATTTTAAATTCTAGAGTATAAAAAAACTGATTTAATCAGCTTAAAGCATGTTGATAAAATAGTTAAGTAGATTAGATTAAAATTCAACAGTTTCAATGCTTCATGAGTAAAGATGTTTGGTCCCTATGAGAGTGGCACTTTTTTTGCCATCATCTAAGGAAAGCAATGGACACTGAGTACATGTCACATCACAATAAATGCTCTTTCCTGGCAAACTTGGAATTCAGAGCACTCTTAAAGAGCAGGTTATGCAAATATCCATTTCTTATTAGAAATTTAATTATGTGATACCACGCTATGAAAATCAGAAATTCACTTCCTGCCCTTGTACCTGGACTTTAGAAGACATCCATGTGTTTCTGCAGCACAATAGTCTCAAATATTTTTAAATTCCTAAAACTTCCTAAAAATCCCTAAAAATCAGTGTCGCCACATCTCACACTAACACAAAAAATACTTACAAAAGTGATTTTGGCATTCTAATAGGAAGCTAAACAGCACCATGAGCAGAATAAAGTAAAGCAGATCCATCTCTGTGGTGGCTGCTGCCAAGTTCCCCCAGCTTAGCAAGCAGAACAGGTACAGAGAACTCTTAAAAGCAATCAAAACTGAAATTACAGGAGGAAAAAAAATGTAGGATAATGGAGCACTTTGCTTTGCAAGGCTGCTCTAGGTTAGGTCAGGCAGAGTTTTCAATGGAAACAAAAAATCTCTATGCAGTGACAGCAAGGGAAACTGAAGTAGGAGATGCACTTATTATCATAAATGTCCATTTCCTTCTGTGTCCTTTAGAAATGTAACTTTTCACGAGCCTCACTACTGTGTAAGGTTATCAGGAGCCCTGAGGGGGCTGTGTGAGGTTATCCTGAGTCAGTCCAGGCCAGCTGGCTGAGATGTCCATCCTTTGTGAGTGTGGTGCCCAGAGCAGGTCAGCACAGAGTGGGGCTGAGAGAGAATTCGAGAGCCATCAGGAGGAGAAATGGCAGAATATCAATTCCTTGGGGCACAGAGCCTGGTGGCAAGGGTGAGGAGGGAGCTGGAGTGCAAGTTAAGGGCTGCTGGAACCAGCTGAAATCAGTGTCAGAACAGACTAAATGCCTTGCACAACCACAACCTGTACAGAAAAGCATTTTTCTGCCCTTCATGAAGGAAATGTGGGGTCAGGGCCCTCCTAGGATTGCTCTCTGATGTTCACTTCTCTTCCTTCTTTTCTGTTTTGTGAAATCCTCCCTTTAGCAGCTAATAATGCTGAACGGGTGGGTAAGAGGAATCCCAAACAACAAAAAATCCCGCCTCACTAGAGCACCTGGCAACATGACAAGACACCAGATATTTGAAATGTCATCCTGGGGAAAGTCTCTTCCTCATTCTACCAGCACAGACCTTCCTTCAGCTCAAAAATACTCAGAGGTTTCTGCAGCAGAAATGATTCAGAATGTTTGAAGCACAGATCTTGCTCTTATAGACATAATGAAATTTGCTACATTGGTTACATTATCATAGAACATCCAGGGTTCAAATTTACCCACAGGGATTGAGTCCAACTTGGATACATCAAATGCTGTCTGCCTGCCTCTCTGATGCCCAGAATTTTGCAGAGGTATGGACACAACCTTGTTTGTTTGGAGTTTTTCTCTGCTGAAATATGGAGATATCTGCTCACAGTGCCAATTCAATTTGGGAGTTAGCTCCTTACAGATCATGCCTGGCATCAGCAAGGGATCAATGCATGTCTTCACTCCCAGAGCAAGAATTACAAGCAATGAAGTGACAATTCAGAGCTCTGTGATCACTTGGACTGCAGGACCCTCTGTGCTCGTGAGGTGTAGAGAAGAGATGACCCACCACAACAGGGTCATCTCTGTCACAGACATCTTTTATGAAAAATCCTTTCCTTAGAATTTTTCCTCCTGAGAAGCTGAGAGGCCTCAGGAACAAAATGTAAACATTGATTATCTGCTGTTGGGGAATGCAACAGGTGGATCTGGGATTGGCTCATGTGGTTGTTTCTAATTAATGGCCAATCACAGTCAGCTGGCTCAGACAGAGTCTGAGCCACAAGCCTTTGTTATCATTCTTTCTTTTTCTATGCTTAGCTAGCCTTCTGATAAAATCCTTTATTTTATTATTTTAGTATAGTTTTAATACAATATATATAATAAAATAATAAATCAAGCCTTCTGAAACATGGAGTCAGATCCTCATCTCTTCCCTCATCCTCAGACCCCTGTGAATACCGTAACAATCTCTGCTTCATTTTACCTCCTCACTTTCTTCAGGGCTGTAAAAAGGAGAGTAGTTTGTCCATGATGGATGGGACAAGCAGCTTTAAACTTCACCAGTGGAAACTGAGACATACGCATAAAAATAAAAAAAAAATAATAAGGACAGCAAGTGCTGAAATTGGCTGTTTAAGGATATTGCTGTCACTCTTGAAATTGGCTGTTTAGGGACATTGCTGTCACTCTTCAGAAATTCTGGAGAAATGCCTATGGAGGCTGCCTGAGCTGTAGCTGATGCTGTTAGAGAAACGTGGAGAGGGCAAGAAGAACCCCAAGGTACTGTCAAGCCCTGTGATTCTGTATTTCTTATTCTTAATTAAGTAGTTCCCTCCCTCAGTGCTGTCCACAGGGTTTCTGTCATCTGTAATGAGTATGAATCCGTTTTTCTGTCATTCAACTCTTCCCAAACACCACAAGTTTTCAAACTGCAATTTGAACTCTGAAATTGCAGGAAGTATAAATAAAAGGAACTGCTCTGTACAAAGAACTCAATTTCATATTATCTGTACCCATGGAAATCCAGTTAATTTCCCTGACTTTTTTCAACCTGCCAGGGAGTAGGAAGTAAAAAACCCTATGAAAACATTAAAGAGATAGAATTGCATTTGAGTACTTTGGAATAGGAATAAGGAAGGGTTGAAAACAATTTAAGAAATAAGAGGCTTTCAGTAACTGAGTCCTACAGACTTTGGATACACATAGTATCTATAGAGATAGTTACTGTCTGAAATATCTGAAAACAAGAATTCAAAGGATCCTATCAGATCTAAAAGGTGTTTTACTAGCTAGACTCATTTGCCATAACTTCCTGTGGGGAGTTATTATCCTGAACTTTGACATCCCTCAAAGTCCCCTCAGCCAGCTAAGGCAAAATCTAAACAGAGTTATTTCTTCATAATATCCACATTTAAAATACACCACACACCTGCAAATTAACACCCACCACCAAAAACACTAAGTCTTATTATTTCTCCTCTTTTTTTTTTTTTTTTTTTTTTTTAATTTTAAGTAACTTACATGTAGCTTTCCAGGTACCTCTTGGAATCTTCATCATTTTGCTCCACACTTCTGGAGACTGTTCCCTCTCCCAGCACATGTTCATGGAGCCAACCAGATTTTTGTGAGCTCCCCAAAGGCTCGTCCCAGATCTGATCCTGCTCCCTTGCCATTACAAGACTGTGTAGGTGTTTTTTGGTTTGTTTTTTTTTTTTTTTTTTTTTTTTTTTTTTTTTTTAATTAAAAAGGGTTTCATTTCTCTTCCTCTGAGACACAACTGTTGCTTTCTTAGGTCAAGAACCATCTCCTCTCCTGATGGACTAATTAACTGCTCCTTGTCCCAGGGAATGCAACACTTCTGTCCCCTCCCTCTGGAGAGTCACTGAGCTGGTCTCAGGGTGAGGTGTCCTTTCCAATGAACTTTCATATTTTACATCAAGCTGCACAAATAAACACACTTGACCCAGCAGTGCCGTGGAGTTTCAGTGCTCACAGGTTATTGCCTGCTCCTGGTGACACGGAAGCAATTAACCACCCTGGGGTGACTGACCCCAGCATTTTTCTCTTTGCTGGACTGTAGCAATTGTTCTGATATTAATGATGCCGACGAAAATAGGATGTGATACAGTAATAAGTGACAAGATCCAGGTTGTCATGCTGTATTTATGGGATATGGCTATTTAAACAGACAATATGATTGCTGCTTTTCAATGTTCATTATGGTAATTGATTTGCTGTTTCATTTACTGCTAATGTTCTTGTTAACCTAAATTATTTTATTCCTTCATTAAAATGTTAATTTAAAAAAAGCATCTTTCTGAAAGTCTACTTTTAAAGGATATGTGAGAAGAAAATTCCTTTTAGGTATTTTCAAATATTGCAATGTTAGCTACATTTTAAAACACTCATAGCACTAGACACAAGTTGTAATAAATGGGGTAAATGCATAAACTTTTTACTACAAAAAAGAGGTTTGTCCTGCTGATTATAAACCCTTAAAAGCAATTTAATATTGTTTCATTCAATTTTGCTATTCCTTAAAGAAAGACACTGTTGGCAAGTCAGATGTGCCTAATTAGGCCTTTTTCAATGACAAGAGCTGCTGTTCAATCCTTTAATTAATTCTATACCAAAATGCATGAGAGCTGTCATGTAGTTTGCCAGATATTCTTAAATCTGGGTGGATAATATTTGGGTTAGGATTATGGACAGCTGTAACTGTCCAGCGTGGCTCAGTCTGGGAAATAACCGGCTAAGAATTTTGTTGGGCTAAATAAGCGAGGCCAAACCCAGTGGTGGTGCTGGTGGTCCTTCGCCCCATGGGACACCAGGATGTGTGATCCCCATTTCCCTGTTTCTCCCCCAGTCCTTCCATGCCTGACATTCCTTTCCAGCTGCTGCCACCCCACTCAGGGATTGCTCTCAGCTCTCCCAGTGCTGTGTCCCCCTGCCCTTGCACGTTTAATCATAATTGGAAGTCAAGTGACTTTTACGAGACATGAATGTTAATTACCTCTCAGATTGCTGGAGAGGGTGCTTTGTCTGGAGTTGCTCTGATTGTGGTAATTAATTAGTTGTGCCAGGTCAGCCTCCTGTCTTGCACAGTTCATTGAACAGCGTCTTTTCAAATATTTATAAAGATGTTTTAGTACCTATCACTGAAAGCTGCATTAATGTTTTAATTTGAGCAGGAAAAAAAAGCACAACTTAATCCTATCAGACACAACTGTGGTAGTATATCTACAGAACAGCAATCTCAAATTAGGCATTATGTTTTGTTTTATTCATGTTCATTAAGAAGAGGGGAGAAATATGTCTGATTCTGCATTGTAGGAAACAAACTAGAAAAAAATTAACTAGAGCTAAAACTGTAGAAAAATTTACATTAAATTACTTTTCAGGGCAATGAACTACTAGGCTTTCAGGAATTTCAAGATGATTAAAATAGCTGAATATATGCAGGAAATCATCACGGATCTTCCACTAAGGCTTAACATCTTCTGAAAAGTGTCAGATAAGACACATCAGGGCAGAGCAAGGGCTGAACCCAATCATGCACATGCAGACAAATCCCAAAGAAGGTCTCTCTCTTTGTGACAGACCAATTTTCAAGCTGCCTGCTGAGCTACAGAGCCCTACAGGTGAGATGGGTTTTGTTTGCACCACCACAGCTCACCAGAGTGGAAAAGGCACCAAAAGTCCTTGGGATCTCCATCCTGGGGGGGCAGGGGCTGCACACCTGCCTTGGGGAGCTCACACACAGCTTTGAGTGCACAGTGACTCTGGCTCTGCTGCACAAAGAGCCCTGCTACACTCTCACTACATAAAAGAAGTGCCAATGACTGCCAGGCTCTAATTGGAATATTGTGACTCCTGAAGTAGGGACGGACACACAGCACTGCTAGTCCAAAATTTGGTCACTGGGGAAAGCACTGGACACCTTTACCCAGTTCTACTCCTCAGTGCACTCCTCCTGCTCTGAAAAGCAGCAGGTAAGCCCAGGCTTTTGAAGTTGAACATTTAAAAGTGTACACAAAAATGCAGGATATGCACATATTCCAGTTAAGAGATGTCCAGAATTACAACTTACCTGTAGAAGAGCAACCTTAACCTTATGCATAAACCAGACCACTCATCCCATCCTGTTTAATTCTTCCTGAAGGACATCTCTCCTGATGTATTATTCTAAGACATGGCAGAAGGCCTCCCAGTATGTGGGAACATTACTTGAACAATTCTTCCTTTTAAAAACAAAAATTTTCTTTTTTAAAAAGATTTTTTTAATGGACATCTAACACCTCAAAGTACCAGCACAACTACAGCTGCTATACTTACATGTCAGTAATCACTGCCTGATTTACCAAGCAGTTAATCTCACATTTCACCAGGTGTGCAGAATTTCTGTAGGGCAGCTCTGGGGATGGCTGGCCACTCTCTGAATGTGTGAAGGAGAGGCAGGGATGATGTCCACAGCACCAGGGCAGAGCTGGAGGGCAGAAAGCTCCCCCCGAGCTCCCTGCTGCAGTTCTCTATCAGGTGTCACTGCTCTCGCACCCAGCAACCTCTGAGCTTCATTCCTGCTTTTCTGTCAGACCAGGGTCCACTTTGGGATACCCCAAAGCTCAGAGTCCTCAATGGAATTAAAGCTTTGCCCTAACATTGGCTGACGCTCTTTGAGCAGAGCAAATCCACCGTGGCTCCTGCCCTGGTTCAGGTGTTGGTCTGTCACAGAGCTCAGTGAGTTGCTCATACACACAGGGCACCAGATTGAAAAAGCAGCAGCTGGAAACCTTTCCCCAAGGCTCAAATGCAATCCTTGCCACCCCCTTGAGCTATTCAGGAGCTTGGACACTCACCTGTTGAGCAGGTCATCTCTTCAGCAAGTGTTCTTTGTATCTGCACACACTTACCTTATTCTCTTTATCACTAACAAATCATCCAACACCAACTCATGGGACAGAATGCTGCCTGTGCATGACAACATTACAAACTGTGAGAAACTTTTGGACTACACAGCTTGTTTCCTGAAATCTTCTGAGGTGCCAACTCCTGTAACGTTCAAAATTGTTTATTTAGGAAATATTTTAAGAAAAAGTCAGTGGCCAGTTTCTATAATCCCTTTTTTTTTCTCTCCAGCATGAACAGATACTTTAAAAGAGCTTTAGCAGTAATCCTAAATTAATATTTCATTTGAGTTTCCATGGTAGTTTCAGCTCTTCCTTTCTATTTAACTGTGAAAATTATTTTTTACTCAGAGTAACTACAGATGAGTTCTGATACTATACTATTCACTATGTACATTTTATGTGTATACGTATTGTGGTATTTTAAAGTTATTTTTTTTTACCAAAAAATGGATCATTAGTAGGCTTAGTAGTGGAGGTCAGCAGTATCATCATCTTCATTCCAGGGAAAATTGATTGAACATCCTTTGAGGCCAGCAGACAGTTCCCTCTCTACAAGTTCAGCTTTGAACATCACTGTCAGAGGTCATGAGAGGCACAACATGCACCAAGTGATGTGCAGCTGCCACAGGGAAGCAAAAAGATTTCCTTATGCTTTTTTCTTCCTTTTTGTCACCTTAAAATATGAGCGCTGAATGAGCAAGCCCTGCGTCCATGAGATCTGTATTTCACATGTGGAGATGGTAAAGCAGGATAAATTAGTGACCCAGGATGATAAATTATCCTTCTCTCCATCAGCCATCCTTCTGTCCAGCTAAGACTTGAAAAATTCCAAGTGCCTCAGTACTTTTGCAGGGTTTTTTTGAGATGCCCAGGGTTGGACAGACAAGATTCATTGTTGGTCTGCTTGTTCCACATGAAAAATGTCTTCACTTTTAAGGCTGACAACCTTAAGGACCTTTTATCATCACTGACATTGCTTCCCTCTGTCATCTTCTCATCCTCCAAAAAGGGGATGCATTGGTTCTATTCTGATATATTAGGAACTTCCACAAATTTTCTGAAATGTTTACACAAAATTCAGTTAATCAGTGACTGCACTGATTCTGATAAAAATAAAACAATTGCTGCTGCATGAGGAGTTTCTCAGTAATCTCACTGCCAGGTAATTGACTGAAGTAGGAATTTTAAAGGCATTCCACTACAAAGCTTTCCTTCTGCAAACATCAAACTGCCTTAGAAATGAGAAAGAAACAATTAGAATACGCTCAGCAAAATAAATATTCTCAAATATGATTCCTAGTGTGTTCATCAAGAGGACTGCATTGATGTTGGCAATCTCAATTTTGTGGAGTGACTAATCAGAGTAGCAGGAGCATCACCCATCTCAATTTGTCATTTAGAATTTAGTTGTCATCATTCAGAGTTTATGCAAACTCTTGTATAGAGCAAGAGGCCAATTACAAGGCAGAGACTCCACTGCACTATTATGTAAATAAACTAGAACAATTACTATGGAGAAATAAAAAAATCCATTAGACAGAACTATAAAATTTTCAACACATTCCTTTTTTTTTTTTCATGTTTTGCATGGAGATTCTCCACTCAGCAAAGAATTTTAGAATCTAGTTTGTGATGGAGCACATCACATGTCCCCCTTCAAACGTAGACTTATTTTTGTTGTCTATTGAATGAAAACGTGGGTATTCCTTAGCCTAAGAGCACAAAGTCAAAGAACAATTCCATTTCTGTAAATAATTGTAACTCCTGCTATTTGTGGAACCCACAGACAGCTTCCCATCACCAAGCAAAATCATTAGTACTGTGGGAGAAAAATTTATCCCAATGAATTCTGTGGAATAGTACAGAACTGGAATTTCACCTGAGTGTTCACTGAATATTTTCACAGGAAAACAACCAGGAAAAGCCTTGCAAGTACACTCTGAAGAGACAGATGCTTCTATCTGTGATGCAGCCAATTTTTTTTTACTTCTAAGCTTGTGTCAACTTACAACACACATGAATCTGTTCCCTTAGTAACAGCAAAAAGGCTGTGGAAATGCAAAAAGTTAAACATTTCTCGTCCCTTGTAAAATTTGATAGAATTTCCTACCCAAAACCATTTTACTGAACTTATGAGGATGCATGTGTAAGTAATTGATCAGGTCCTCAATCTTTCACCCTTCAGCTCCTTGTGTGTTCTGCCCGCCTACAGAACCTGGGGATTCTGGGGCTCTTGAAGGATTGTGGAAAGAGTTCCTTTGGAGAACCTTGGTAAAGTGAAAAAACAAACAAACAAAACCCCATTGTGGATTGTTACACCTATGTGCAATTTAAAGATTATTAAGTATGGCAGTGGTAGAGCTCAGTATCTCCATCAAAATTCTGCTTGCATACTTATGATCTCATTCTCTAATACCAAATATTTAATAGCTCCACTAACATCAACTGTGTATTTATAAGGAAATAAATTATTATTTATAAAGCAATTAACACTCAAGCAGGTGTAAAGTAAATAAAATGTCTCAGTGAAGGGAAACTGAGACATCACAATAAGTAAAATTCGTCAGGCCTGTGTAAAAATTCATGTTTTAACTCATGTTACTTCTATACCCACCAGATAAAATTTAGATCTACCTGAGCTTTGAAGATAACAGATTCTCTTCCAGAAAATTAATGGCAAAGTTTCTAAAATTTCCAACTACTTACGCCTCATAACAATGACAATTGTGGGGAAAAAAAATAAATAAAAGAGGGCCTAATCCATCTCTGATGATGTCAGCAGAACAAAGGCAGAACCTGTGGAATCGTAGCTGTGTGGTATGAAACTATTTAATACAGTATTTTTATAGAAAAAATAATAGCTTTAAAATTCTATTGACATTAATATACAGCTATACACCTAAGTCATCCAAACACGTGCAGAGCTGCAAAAACATTCAAATAGAATTTGTATAAAAAGCAAAAATTTTCATTAAGAAAATGGATTTAGCCATTTGTACAAAGTAATGTTTTTTTGCTTCAATTTGCTCTTTCTTTAGCTTTCATTTTATAAGTTAAATTTAAAAATTAGTCAACACACTGAATTAAGTATGTAGATTTTCATTTAAATAAATCAGTCAACAATATTTTTTTATAAAGTATTTAACACTTCATTGTAGAAACATAGGCAAAATGACTATTATAACCAAAATGAAAAATACTGTTCAATTTAAAAAAATGTACTTAAACAAGAACCTGAAAAAGTTTATGATATGCATAACATTGTTCAAGCAAAATTGCACTAGTATTACATAAATCAAGAGTTTTATAAAGGCCCCAATATGGCAAAGTTTAGAAATAGGTAGTATGCATGCACAATAGTACAACAAAAATCTCTTATAAAACAGCAGTTATTTTTGTAATGCTTGTACAAAGGGAATAAAGAGCAACCACAAACATATTTAATCTGTTAGGTTAATATATTATGATAGCTAAAAGTCAGTCATGTCTAGCAGAGGAAGGAAGAGTCCTCCACAGTGTATGTGTGAATACGTCTTTTGTGCCTTTAAAGTTATGTATAAAATATTTTGATTCAGTTCAAACCTGAAAGAAATTTTATTCTTTATTTCCATCAAACTTAAAAAATGTGAGTCAGATTTTGTCTCTTATCAACAACAGAAAACAGGCCAGGTCAGAGAAGTGCTGGAAACTGATACTGATGCTTTTCACTTTTGATACTTGGAGTTTGATCTTGAACCCAGACTACTGAAACTTGGGCTTTGCTAAGGTTTCACCAATATGCAGCTTGGCTCCTTTTACCTCCACAATACCACAGTTTATCTTAATTTAAAGAAACTGCTGTGTTTTGAATCCTTTAGTATCACTAAAGAGGTGTGAGGGGTTTTATTTATGATTGTCAAAACCAAATGCTGTGATCATCTGAGTGTGCTTAAGGTTTGGGGTCTGGCTTTTTCCCTACTGCTCAATGTGAGTTGGGAGTTATTAATCCATAAGAACTGTGTGTGATTAAGTGAATAAACATGTAAAGCATGTGTAGGCAATGCCCTCTTGTGCTCTAGGGTGGCTACTGTCCTACAGGACTGTTGGAGTTTGAATGCTTTGTCCCACAGCAAGTAAGGTTTCAGCTTCCAAGATATATCGTTACTATGTTCTATAAGGTTTTAATAAATACAAAGCTTGTTTACATGGTATATATGTTTAGTATATCATGTACAGTCACTGGATTTCTGAAACATAATCATTGTGTTCATGCAGATCATTAGATGTTTCACTTCTATAGTCTTGTTTACTTCTTGGCAACCTAAAGCTAATTTAAAAGCAAGTTATGTTTGTTTGTGAAAAGTTATCTAGCTTCATCAGGATCTGAAGAGAAGTTCTAATGGGCACAAAGAAGAGAGTAGACCATTCAATCATTCTTTCACCATTTAAAATAAACAAAATTACACACTGTACTACAGCTTCCAGACTACATAATGAAAAAGTGCAGATACCATCTTCATCGATTAAGTAGAACCAAAAAAGTTCATAGAAAATAGATTGCTCATTTTCACGCTACAAACGAATATGCTGTTTGCCATTTTAACAAATTTAAAGGTGTGTTATTTCAGCAGCATTGTTGTAAATTGTACCGTAGTGCAGTTTCTTTTTCATAAAAATACCTTACAAATGGTCAGTCAAAAGTCATCAGCAAAAGAAAAACCCAGAAAACAATCAACCAAACAAAAAACAGAGGTAATGCTGATGCCAAAACAATTATAATACTGTTGGTACATAGAAAAGTAATCCTTATATTTTATACATTTATACAGAGTATAAAAGGTAACAGCAGATTATGCCACAGTCTCCCTTATCCCAATATCTATTTTCTTTGGAAGAAGTTCTCTTCTTTCATCAACACTTGCTAAGGAGTTTCGACAGTTTTGTCCATCCACGTATAACTTTGCATATACTGGATTGGCGTAATTCGTTGGCTGCAGAGAAATGAAGCAAACATTAGACCAGTCAGGTTGAATCAAAATTAGCACTTATGGTAATGGAAATGGCTTTGTTAAAGCAAGAACAAGTACACATAAAATACAACAGGACATATTTAATAGGTACCTGGACGTCTGCAAACCTGATGATGAGTTAATTATTTAGTTGAAAATTAAAATCATGATGAGACATGCTATTAAAGTAACCAATGACATGACATGCAGCATATTATGATATTAAAACCATAAAAACATTGACAAAAAATAAATTAAAAACCTTGAAAAAATGTCTCTGAGGTTGACTTGTCCACCTTATTACACTGGAAGATTTCAAAATAGATATGAAGGAGTTTATAGAGAAGGTGCACTGTGAGACCATGTGACAAGTTTAACAGGAGAAAACTGCAGCCAACAGTTTCCATGTATTACCTGTTCTAAGACATCAGCATCCCATCAATAGCTGACCATGTTTTCGAATTCTGTGGCCCAAATACACAACATGATTTGACCAAAAAATTCAAGACTTTTGTCATGTAAATTAAACTTTAATAATAAACCAGCACAACTTTTAATATATCATAGTAGTTACAAATTGATAAGCCTTTTCTCAGCAATTTTGGCGGTTTGGACTGGAATGAAAAACATCTGTTGAAATGAGTGGCACTTCAGCATTGGACAAGTCCATTTTTAACGCTGCAAAGCACTTCATTGTGGGAGAAATCCCCTGAGTCTCCGCTATTTCCTTCATACTTTATGCCTTTATTGTCTCTAGAAGAAATTTGCTATCCAATTAGAGTTCAGCTTTTATCCATGATAACAGGAAAGGGCACCTTGTGGTCAAAATCCTCCTCTTTTTACAACTAATTTATCAGCACTGCTCTGCTTGCACAGATACAGAGTGGAACATCAAGAAACTCTAAAAAAAGGGAAATTAATTTGTTTGGTGTAATAAGAAGTGGCTAAACTTTGAATTGGCCAAAGCAGAACTGGGTAGGTTTTCCTGACTTGAAAATATCCTGAGTACACCCTGGGAAACAAGGAATGAAAAATGACTTTAAGTCTTAGCTCTTCCTTTCCTTGTTGCTCAACTCTGTTTCTGAGCCCAGGATTAAGATACTGCTCAGTCTGGATGGCTACAGCAGCTGCTCAGTTAGTGAATTAAAAGCTGCTCATCTATTACAGATGAAAAAGTGATTGCCTTGTGGTCCAGACTTTCCTGAAATGAAGGCACAAGAAGGTGAGCCACATCTATTTAATTAAAAAAAAAGGAAAAAAAAATTTAAAAAGAGCTACTCTCAGTTCTACTGTTCTGTTCCCACAGACCTTTACTTTTGTGGTCATGATTATAATCAGAAATTTAGTTTTATTTCAATTTTCAGGACTTTTTTGCTCCATTGACAACCATTATTGAGGATGATAACCACAACAGAACAGAGATGCTTTGCATCAATGCAGTGCCTTATTCAGCTATTAAAATTATATATAATAGCAGGGTCTGCCTTATGATCCCTCTTTGCAGGGTACTGATTTTAAAAGGCAGTACAGTGAGGTAAAAAAGAAGATGGAGTGGCCATAATTTAAGAGAAAAAGTTAAAGATGGGTAAATATTCTGGCTGTCATCATCCATGGTTCTGTGCTCCATCAGAAAAAACACACCCCATAACAATTATTAAATTTCCAAATACAACATATTACAATCATGCAAGAACATGAATGGCACAAAAAATGGATATATATTGAGGCACATGAATATGAATGTTGTATCGATGTCCCTTTTGTCTCTTCAATCTTAATGTTTGCAAACCTCATACTAAGTTGTAGTAAAAAATCAGATGTTTTAGAAGGAGCTCTTTTATGATACGAATCCATTGAAATCTGAACAATTAAAATATGCTTTGCAAATACTGAAGGAAATTTTTAATTTTTATGTGCATCAAATTCCTCTAAAATAAAACCAATTGTTTCCATTATTTGGGACCATCTTTCAGTTTGATAAGCTTCACTAGATGCCTGTTATTACATACAAATTTTAAATATATTAGGATACATGGCTGTGAAGGCCATCCTAAACTTATATAATAACTTGTATGGCAAAGCATCACATTGCTTACTGGTTTTTTATTCCTTTGCAAAGATATTTGCAGTTTTAGATCATGTTACGATGATGGATACAGATGAAATTTTATATGCAGAGGGGGACCCTTTATTTCAAATAGAAAATTTATTATTTACTGTCATTCTTCATTCCATTAAAAGAAGAAAAACAAAATTAAAAACAAACAGAAAATGCCTATAGTCAAAAATGACAGACAAACTTTCTTTAGAAAGGGGCTGTGGTGGAATGGAATGGACTTGGATCATCATTTCTCACCCCTGTTGATAGTGGTCCTTTCAAGTCAGAGTTTAGGTAGATTGATGGAGCTGTGTGGGGAAGCTTGAATGCAGTGGACCCTCCCCCTATGTATCTGGCCTGTATAAATAGAAAATTTCAGTTTCTGTGCTAATAGAGCATTTTCCACGTGTACTTATCAACACTGTTAAATAAACAGTGCACCAACTGAAAACATTATTTTAGAATGATCTACATTTATAAAAACCTCCTTCCAGGCATTCCTCAGCACGAGAAACTCTTACATTCAACACGAGAATAAAATTCAGCATTTTCCAACCATTTTCCACTGAGGATTAAGGCCAGACCTCACAATAAGCACTGGCTCAGCCACTCTGCCTCCAGTGAGTAACTCCATTTTCAGCTTACCTCCTGCACTGAGCGCACTGCCTGTGTGATGCAGTGGTGACACTGCTGGAGCTATCAGTAATCCTGTTATTGCTTTGTCAGGAATGGCAGGGAGTGATGGCTGCCCTTTGGTGAGCGCCTGATTACGGCGCTCCGGGAGAGATAGCGCGGCATTACCCCACTCATCCCGTGTCACATCACCCAGGCACTTCAATCTCTGCGCTGCTGCTGCAGGACTGACAGCATCTCTCTCAAGGAAATGATAATACTTACTAGCTTTGTGCAAACATTTAATCTATCTGCCCCGTCAGGGATCCCAGCTCCTCGCACCTCGGCGAGTTTTCACATAAGGAATAAGTTACTCTCCTATGCATGCGTGCACTCTTTCGTGCTTCAGACAGGGGCTGGACAATAATGTGTTTCCAATTTTAAATATTTTCCAATTTTAAATTTTTGCCAGTTGACAAACCCAGTGGTGGTTTGTCAGCTCACAGACATGTCTGCCTTGACAAAAAAACCCCAATCATTTTGTAGTTAATTTCGAACTCTATTTTGATCAAGCACTAGGAAAAATGACCATCAGACAGCATCAAACTACAAAACAGCTGTTAATATATACATGACATTTATTCTAATGGCATCTAACTTGGCTTTATATTCATTAACCAAATCTAAATGTCATTGTTCTACATTTCTATTTGTTACACTTAAAGACAAAACCTTTGCAAGATATAAAATGGCTTTGCCACTAGAAAGAGAAAAGAAATTACCTTTTCTGCATTTAGAGTAAAATCTGAGGCTAGAAGACCACCTTCACTGTGGTCATGGCCCACCTCATACATGTTATATGATGGATTGCCAATTTCTACATTGAGTCCTCCATTTATCATGGGTTGTCTTCTGATAGTTTTTGTCCTGTATTGCATAAACATACACAAAAAGAAGAACATAGTGAACTTTCAAGCGAGCTGTTGGGTATCTTGCTTCTCTTTAATCTCTAAGATCAACGGGAGACAATCATAAAATCCTTCAATTTTCCAAGCAAAGTAGCAATCTGAGTCTATGTATAGATCTCACAGAAGCTGGAAGCAGAATTTTTTTGTTTTTCTCAGTTTGGCTGTAGTGGTATGAATCCATACAAAGTGCTAACTCGCTGTCTACAACCCTGACTTCCTCCAGTTATTTCCAGATTTTCCTCACTTCCAAGCAAAGCCTTGCAAAGTCACTGCCAATTCCCTGCAGGAATGAAGGCAAAGAGAATATGAGTCATGTCCCATTGCTCATTCATTTCACTTTTGTTTCAAACCGGTTGCCCAAAGTCAGCTGTAAACTGAGGACAAGCAAATGGTTCCATCAGGATGCATTAAAAATGTATGAACTTCTCATTCCAGTTTGCTTTCCCTGCCAGTGGTGATTGGAACACTGAAGTTCAACTTGAATTGTCTTTCAAGCTTTAATAAAAGACTGAGCCTTATTTTTAACCTTGAATTAGGTATCAGTAAAGATAAGTGATTGAGTTGAATTGTTTCTGTTGCTGAATTCATTTCTTTCAGCTAAGGAGGTGATTTCAGCCCAAGCAATTGAAATAACCTCAAGAGGGTAATTTTTTCCCAGTGCAATATGTTCTCTAGAATTACAAAGGAATAATAGGGAGGTCACAGTCAGGATGATAACAGTCGAGTCCTCTTGTTGGCTGAGTAAGATGCAGTCAGTATCTGAAATCCAATATACTAAATGATCTGTATTTTTCAGAAATGTCATTGAAAAAATATTTCCTAAAATAGGCACTTAACAGTAGCATGCAAGTGTTGAACAGCTACACCTAGTTTAATACTTGACAGTCTTCTCTGAAGAGAGAAAATAACTCTAAAATACATTTTCAAATATAATTTTAAGAAGAAAGCCCTTTATTGAGGCTAGTTCTATTTCTCCGCTGAAAATCTATTATTTAACAAGTGATTCTCAGTAACCTAAATAATTTACAGAGCAGCAACTGGTTTCAGGATTTGGCTATCACTAAACCTGGCATTTTAGGTGCAGCAGCACATAATGACATCCATGGAGTCTGGCAGGGTCAGCATTACTAACAGTATGGTCAGGAAATGTATTTTTCTTATTGGCTTTACAAAAAAGGTTTTAAAAATTGATGCTCACTAGTTTACACTAGAGTTTGCAGGGGAGAGAGATGCCAGATCATAGTAACTTAAAAGATTCTTTTAGCCTGGAGCACTGAAATAGCCTCATAAATGGCCACATTTGCAGAAACAGCAGATTCATCACTTACTTTTAAAGGACTTAACAAAGAGACATTATCTTGGTTTCAGATGTGGGGTAACAAGCCCCAGGAGAAAGGAAGACAGCTGCTCAAGGCCAGCCAGCAGGACAGCTACAGGCCTGAAGTAAATGGTTTGCTCTCTGATTCCCACTCTGCCTTCCCTAGTGGGCCATGGCCTTACTGCCAGGAATCTTCCCTTGCTAAATCTGCATCCCCACCAATGTGATGATGTTCTTGGAACATGTGAAGGGCAGCAGCTCTCTCAGGTGCCTCGTACAGCAGAAACATTCCTGCCTCCCCTGGCCACCAAACATGGCCTTGGAAGAAATGCCCAAAGTCAAAAAGTCAAACCCAAGCTCACTATCAGCTCCAAGGCAGCTAAATTCGAGAGAAGAAAATATTCCCTTCAAGATACTAAAGAAACAGATTAATAAGGAAAAGGTTTGGGACTCTACAGTAAATATTTTGAGAATTATTTGCATCTTCAATATCACTTGAAGATGTAAATAATACTCAAAATTTGAGTATGTGGTTTCAATGAAATACATCAATTCTGTTAAGTTCTCTAAGTCTCTGGATAAAGTTATTAACACTTTAGAGGATTGAGCAAAATTTTTTTTACAATTTTTTTTTAATTACTGCATGAGGAACTTAAGTATCAGTAACAAATGTGGTTGCTCCAGCAAGAACCAATATGTAACTGATTTGCTGCCTCCAGAAACAAGTCTTGGGTCATTGTTGCATTTTTGTTTCTCACATAAAGTGATTTTTTGTATATCAAAAAGATGCAAATACTTTAAAGATTTAATTTTACTTCATAATAAAATAACTTCAATATAAAATTTCTTACCTTCGTTTTCTTTTGCAAAGAAATAGTCCAATTACAAGAGTAGTGATCAAAGTCACCAGTAGAACAAGAGGAACAATGATGGCTATGCTTCCTAAAACAGAGGGAAATATCACTGAATAATCATGGCTTCCCAGCTGTGAAACAGTTACATTAATTAAAAGAGAATAATTTCCCATGCCAACAATGCAATTTCATGTGATGAGCTTCACTCATCAATTTTAGATTTTGATGCTGATCAATAAAAAACCCAAGTTCATTACAGTTAATAGTGTACACACAAGTACTTTTATGAACAAATCAGGAGTTTCCACTTTTTGGATACCAATATAACTTGGATTAATTCCCTGCCCTCATTTGCAGCAGCAGTCCATGAAAATCTGGAATTACTGAACAATTTGGACTGGAGTGGCACGGCCAGGATCTTCAGCAGTTTAGGTCATGCAATTATTTATTTAAAATATCCAGTAGCCCTAGCTCTGGTTGAAGAATTAATTGGCATTTTAATTGGTATGAGTATTATCTTTATTTGTGGGAAAATACAAAACAGCCAGCAATCTTCATTTCTAGATGGTTGGTGCATTCCTGCATTTTGCTGCATTTTACTGCATTGTACTCGAGAGCCAACAATTTTGTTATGTTGATATAGGCAATCACAAAAACTACAATAATGCCTAATGCAGCAGAAAAACAGTGCACAGATCAGACAGCAATGTTAAAGGAGAGGAGGGAACAGGGAAGAACAAAATGGGCTTCACATTATTTTGGCAGATAATTTCACTGAAATGAGACTATCTGCAAAAATAAGGTCAGTAACTATACCCTTATTTCTGAGCCTTGCTTTTAGTATCTGCTCATAAAGAAATCCATGCAACAAATAATTCTATGTTATAAATACAGGACTTATAAAAGCAGGAATTCAACATAAAGCCAGTGTGGAGAGGCATGTATTTTCTTTAATATCACAATCCTTAACTGGTGGAAAACAAAAATATTGCTGGTTGTTTCACTGACAACATTTATTGATTTATTAAAAAAATAAGCTGCTGGCAGTGTCTGCTCTACATTAACCACAGTCTAAATAAAGAATTGAGAAGTGCTTTGAATTCTGCCTGAAGGCTTTCTGCCTGAAAGCCAAGTCAGGTTGTCAGAGACACGAAATGAAGTATTGAATAAAAAACTTGAAGCATCCTGAGTTCACTTCAGCTTATGAAGATTCAGCATGTAAAGGATATTACAACAAGGCTCTTTTAAGAAAACATTTCATGAATAACTGCCTTAAGTTCTACCTAGGTGCCAAAAAAAAAAAAAAAAAAAAAAAAAAAAAAAGTTAATTTTGTCTTGGCATGTAAACATTTCAGAAAAAAGCCCAGAAAAGTTTCATCTATCCACCAAGCTGACCTGAATAGCAGGCAGCTCATTGTGCTGCTCCACTTGGGCTAAATGTGAGCAGGGCAGGTCCAGCAGGGCACCAGCCGCACACTCAGCACTCTGCAGGCAGCCTCGGCCACTTTCAGCTGCCAACACTGCAGCAATGCCATCCTTTCACGCTTTCAGAGGTGTTTAAAAACAATCAGCAGGAGCTGTTCTTACTTTCGGGATGATTTTCACAGTGGGTAAAACTCAGCCCTCTGCAGATGGTCAATACAAAAGTTATGCACTACTTACAGCTCTATTTTTGATGCTTTTCAGCAGGATTTAAATGGTCAAAGGTCTCCCACTAGCACAGGGCTGATATGGCCAAATTCTTTCACTGGATATTCTTTTCTTTAAAAAGTGCACTAGCCCTTGGAGCAGGGAGTGCAAGGCCTAAGAACTGCCTTGTGCAACACCAAATGGCAACCTAAAAGTCTAGAAATATCTATATTTTGGGTTTTTTTAAAGAAAAAGATACCAGTAATGAGCATTTTCATGACATAAACTCACATTTTAAGACAGCACAAGGCTCAGATTTCTTAAGTGAGCCAAACTTACCAAGTGACAGCAGTGATTGGAGGTACTTACTGGTGCTGATGTTGTCAGACTTGCTGCTTTTGGGAGCTGGCCTCTCACACTGCGTGCCTGACCAGTTGGCTGAACATCTGAAAGGATCCAATTACGATGGGGAAGTTAATAAATGCCAGCTATTAACACAGCAACACATGAAAGAGACCACCAGCATCTTCTCAAGAGCTACATGAACCACAGCAGTGCTTCTACAAAACCAACAAGAATCCTCATGGGAGGAGTCAGCAGGACCCTGCCACAGCACTGACAACACTCAGAGTGGGGATTTAGTTTAAACCCACACCTCTGTGTGTTTGATTCCTGTTATTATCACTGCAACCTTAATTCCAGAGCTCTTTTCTAATTTCTCAAATAGTGAAACAAGTTTAATCAAAGGCATATTGCCATTTTAACTTTTGAAATCTTGAACTTTATAACCAGATGTTTATTTGCAGGAATATAGCCACGTGTGTGTGTGTGTGTGTGTGTGTGTGTGTGTGTGTAATCAGGCCTGAGAGCCAAAGAATAAAGAGTTGTCCTAAAGGGACAGGAGCATCTCCTGGCCTCAGAAAGCCCTAAATACTATTTATATTCAGAATATGTGTTCCAGGAGCCAGGTGCCTGGATTATTCACAGCTATTCTGCTATAATTTCCTTGTGTGAATATCAATATGCAAATAGCTCCTCAGTTGGGATTCAGAACACTCTCCATGCACACAAGGAAACACAAGGAGTCCATGGAAGCAGACTCAGCAAATCCATCAAAAACAGAAACAAATACCTGAATGAAATTCAATTGTTTATTCAACCTGCTGTAAATATGATTAAGTTTACTACAGACCCTCTAAGTCTCCTTGTGGAAACAGCAGGAAGTAGTCACTTTTCATCTGTCCCTGTTGCATATTGTGCAATGAATCATGTTTTTTCTAAGTCTTTTTGAATTATTTATGAATTTCAGCATCAGTTATCTTTAGGGAGGTGCAATAGAGCGTTACCCTCATACAGTTCCAAGAACTCCTCCTATCTGATGCCTTCCTAAGGATTTAATACATTGCAAAGTTTACAGCTGGTTATGCTTAACAACTGATGTTGTTCTATAATAAAAGAAGTTTTGGAAAGACACGAAATATTCTAGACAAAAGCAATGCCATTCTCAGGGAGGAGCCCTGGGCAGCTGTGCTGGTGATGCTTTGGGTTCTCTCCTGTCTTTGCAGATCACTGCAGAACACTGGCTCATTTCTCTCCTTGCTCCTAAACCTCTTCCAGCACAACCTGACATTCAGACAAATCTCTTTACTGTGTTTCTATTAAGCTTGAACTTATTTTGAAAAGTAAATTTAATTTTTGGTAGGATTCACTATTAAAATGCTTAAGCTCTACAGAGAGTCTTTAGAAGCATTATTGATTTTTTAAAAAATATATTGATTATTGCTAGTTGACTCATATATTGTCACACTCTAGCTAAATTGCATTATAATTTAGAAGTTCTTCATGTTCATTGAAATAAGTTTGCTTACTTAAATAAATATGGCAAATGCACACTTAGGTTTCCTCACTGCAAAGAACCTCCAGTTCCTAATTACACACATGCTTCACAATGATATATTTTATTACTGAACCCAACTGACTTTTCCACCTGCTTACCATCACTTCAGCACACTGCAAGTCACAGGAAACACAACTTTAATCTTTCAAAAGATGCATCTGTTCCTTTTTCTTTCCAGATCTCTTTATAGCAATTATGTAAGATAAAAATGCTTGCACTGACAGCTTACCTTACTAAGATACTGTTCAAGGAATTTGCTTTTTAAAAATATCACTTTTCAACATACAGCTGCAAAATAAGTTTCTCCATTCTTGTAGAGAAACACTATATATCTTTATATTTAGAATATTCTACTCAGCTTCAAGCTCTTGGCACATGACAAACATGAAACAAAGTCTTTCTATTTCCTCCTGATATTTTGCATCATTCCTGCTCATCATTCAGCTCAGGCAATTACAACTTGTGATGACAGGCAATTTACATTTAATACTACACTATTGAAAGTAAAAGATATTTTAGAGTTAGACATATCTAACTTTGCAACTAAATTCTTATATTAAATATTTAAAATGTTTCCACTGTATATAAAATGATGATGATAAATCAGTTATAAAAAGAGTTTAGAAAACATAAGACAGTGAGACTAGCAAAAGGATCACCATGAAGCATTCAAGTACAAGCTCATGAGAAACTTGTATAATGTACAATTACATTCTTCAGAATCTTATAGCAGACATGATATCAAAACAGCTGGTGAAGAAAAAAAATCCTACAGCTAGATATGCAGTAAACAGAGGAAAAAATAAGGCAAACATATTAAAAGTTCTTTATCTATCTTGTCATTCTAATTGCAAAAAAATCAGCAATATTGAAACACCTGAGGCATTTGATAGAAGTCTCATAAAAACATTGTTAGTTGCCACTATATTTTAATTCTTTTTTTTCCAAATGCTTGCTTTCTCCAATAACCTTTAAAGAGACTGAAGCTGGAAGGATGGCTGCCATTTCCTTCTGCACTTTGAGGTGCAATGACTGCCCTTTGATGCTCCAGCAAGGCACTAAAGGCTTGTCTGGGGCAGGCAGAGGAGAAAAAGGAGTAGAGCCCAGGGGAAAGGGATGTTTTCTGCAAGGGAATTTGACACAGAAAATCAGCCATGAGCAGGCAGATGAATAATGATGGGGTTGGGACATGGACAACTGTTCATGCAGGAACATGGGAAATGAGCAGATCTTCACCAGTTTTAATTGTCTGCAGGGAGATATTGCTCTTAATAACAGCATTTTCTGGTGTCAGGACATTTAAATTCAGACTGCTCAGCATGGGAACTGACTCCTGGCTGAGTTGGATGTGCAGTGGTTTGTCCTTTCCCAAACTCTTTGGTAGCAGGAGCTGGGAGCTGTTCTGTGCCATTTTCAGGGTCAGACAGGACATTTGCAGCACTGTCACAGACACATTTTATGGAAAATCCTTTCCTTAGGATTTTTCCTCCTGAGAAGCTGAGAGACCTCAGGAACAAAATGTAAACAATGATTATCTGCTGCTGTGGAATGCAACAGGTGCATCTGTGATTGGTCTCATGGGGTTGTTTCTAGTTAATGGCCAATCACAGTCAGCTGGCTCAGACTCTATCCGAGACACAAGCCTTTGTTATCATTCCTTCCTTTTCCATTCTTAGCCAGCCTTCTGATGAAATCCTTTCTTCTTTTCTTTTAGTATAGTTTTAATACAATACATTTAATAAAATAATAAATCAAGCCTTCTGAAACATGGAGTCAGATCCTCATCTCTTCCCTCATCCTCGGACCCCTGCGAACACCATCACACAGTACAAGCAAACAAAAAGGCATTAATGAAGCAGAACCACATAAAGCCACTTTTTTTTTCATCAAAGATGTTCACATCATCACAAACTCGGGAGAAGAAACAGTGGAAATGCCTGATTTGAGTCACTCCCAGACAAATACAGATGGAAACAGATGGGGAAGCTGACAGTGAAGGACAGGCTGCAGTCAGCTGAGCGGGGCAAGGTGCTGCAGAGAACATCTCTGGTGCAAATCTCCAGCTCCCAGCAGAACCAGAGAGAGATCAAAGAGCAGCAGTACCACAGGGGATGCCCACGTGAACACTGAGAGTGAATAAAAGTAAAAAATAAAGGTTGCACACGTTCTGATGCCAAGGTCATTAATAAAACTGCTGCAGCTCTCTCTGCAACAATTCAGTTCCACATTTATAAAGAGATGAGTGCTTGGGAAATGACTCTGAGGTACTGAATTCCTGTGCATGGGAATTATCTATTTTGAGGAAATAGCATTGCAAAGAGAGACATTTAAAAAAACTTTCAATTGAGGTTATGAAGGTGTTGCACTTGGAGAGAGGAATGTTTAGACTGGAGATATTTACATTTCTGATCATGCTGTTGTACAGAGTCTATTCATTACAAAATGTCTCTCTATTTCTGTATATTTCTTACACTTACAGGTCAATGTGATCCAACTTTCCAAACTCATATTCACATACTTGACCATTTGACTATGAAATGACTGAGTAAATAGAAGAAAAAATAGTAAAAATAAGAGCTGATTTGGTGGCAGTGTGCAATTTTAAAAAAAGTTTGTTTCTCCCTCTTTGTGCCACAGGCATTGTCATAAAAATATAACACAGAAGGCATAACATGCAGTTTAAAGTGCTTTTGTAGACAACTGTTTTCCAACTCAATATTCCAGTGCAGATCCAAAAATGACAACAACATTGAATGATTAGTCTAGAGGTGTAAGAGAATCTGTGGAACAGTCCTTAAAAACAAAGGTGGAAGGGGAACTGAAAATGTTTCTTAGCTATAAATGATATTTCTTCATTATACAAAGTCATTTTTTATAGTTTGCATTTCCTTCTGGTGATTATATAGCAATATATACTAAAACACCCTAATGAAAGTATCTAGCCTCTCTATTTTAAGAACACTTAACATTAAAATTTCACTGGAACTTGTCTTATCATTGATATTAAAACTATAAGACTAGAGAACATCTGGATTACAGTTATTTACTATCTAAACTAAATTTGCTTTGAAAAAGAAAAATCAAAATTCCCTTTTCCCCTAAAACTCTGTAGGATGCCAGAGGATGATAAAAGCTTTGCACTAAACCAAATAATTAAACTATTCCTTATAATAAATTTAGGAATACTTCTGCAGATATGCATTGTTCATACAGGGAGCTGCTATAATAGAGTTAAATCCACTGATTAAGTCTCTAAATTAAAGCACTTTCATAACAAAGACCAAAAATCCCAACCCAGGACTGATCAATAATTGCACATTCTGCAGCTTCCCCTCTATTGTAGGGTTTCATTATTTTCAAGTAGTAACTTTTCCACGACCATTTCATACATGAACAAACCACATTTTAGTAGCTTTGTCTAATGAGCATCCTTAACATCATAAAAGGAAAATAATGTAGAAGCTAAGGGATACAAAATTTATACTTGTTACCTGAAAATGGAATACAAATTACCCTGCAATCCAATACATTCAGAATAGGACAATGACATCATTCAAAAGCAAGCAAAACAATGAAAAATTTCTTTTCAGGAACACTAAAAACCCCCTGAAATTTAATCAAAATATAAGTGAGAAAAAAAGAAGTGACTTTAAAAATTAATTTTAATTTGGGCATGAGATTACTTTGTACAAATGATTATTCACAGCTGCATGATGTTCACTGTAAGGAACAGCTCCCAAGTGCAACTCAGCCTCACTCATCCCAAGGTAAGAAAAAGAACAAACTGAGAGTCATTAACCACCATGCAATTAGCAATAATAATAACAGAAAATATATAAAAGCATGTACAGGTGACTACTACTGTAGCTGAAATTGCATTGAGCAATAAAACAGAAGGAAAAGGGCTTGAGATGGTAAAACTATAAAGAAAAGATGAGAAAAGACCGGGTAAGTAGGTAGATAAAAACCCAAGCATGTTTTTCACAAGCAGTGATATACAGCAGCAAATATTATACAAGTTTTATCTGAACAGTTTTAAACTCATGGACAAAGGATATCTGCATTATAGCCTAGTTAGTAAATACTCCATCAAAAAGATACAAATTCCTCTTTTCCAAGACCTTAACAGCTCCTCCTCTGACAACCGCTCTTCAAACACCTGTTTTCATTTGGTTCTTGAACTACCACCAGTTTGTGGTACAAAGTGGATAAAAGATCTTTTATCACACAAAGGTGTAACCTGCAGATTATATTCAGTTTCAAGATATTTATAACAAAGATATTTTTAGTTGAAAAAGAAAGCTCTAAAAGGACTGGCAGAATGCTGTGACATTCCTGTTGCAATTGCAATTGGGGAGCTCATTAAATATACCCCAGGAAACCATATGGAAAGCATCTATTGCAGGATACTTGATAAAATTTCCTGGTTTGTGCTGCTGCTCAGGGTTACCAGGGCCTTCTCTTAGTCAGGATTTTCAATCCTGTGAGTGTTCTTTATCACAGAGGCTTTTTCTACTCAGCCTCCAGAAATGCCAGCCAGAGACTGCAGGCTGTGGTCCCTTTCTTGTCCACAACTGACCATGGATGTACCTGAAGCTTTGTTGAGCAAAAGTCTGGTTTAGTGATGAGTTTATTTATTATAAACCTCTGTGCATATGTAGCACTTGTACAGCTGCATGTGCACTTAAATAAAAACTGTTCATATGGGAAGATTTTTCAACAGGAAAGGAATGTCAGGAGGAAGGCCCAGCATCACAGGAGGCACCCGAGCTGCAGGGGAGCTCCTCCAGAAAGAGGAATAAGAGGAATGCACTCTTTAATTCCTGAATTCTGGGACCTAAACACACACACACACACTCAGGGGCTCACCCTACACTCTCCCCTCACACAGTGCCTCTCTCCAGCCTCCTGGGTATAAAGCTGGCAAGAACAACCTGGAAACACTGCGCCAGGATTCCCAGAGCAGCTGTGGCTGCCCCATCCCTGGAATGTGCAGGCCAGGCAGGGTCAGGCTCTGAGCAGCTCCAGTGGAAGCAGTTCCAGGGGGGCTGGAACAAGGTGAGCTTTAAGGTCCCTTCCAACCAAAAGCATCCCAGGATTCTGTAAGAACAGCTCTCCTGCTTGTTTCACTCCTGCAGGAGCTGCTTTTCCTAATTTATCCATGTCTGCACTTCCAAGTTCAAACTTTGTAATCAGTTTTAAATAATTCCACAATTTGTTCTCTCCCCAGTTGTTCATAGTCCTTAACCTGTTACAGGACCAAAATTCTCCATTAAGAAATGAAATTATTTATTCTTTCTCCACCCTTCACTCTTCAGTTTCCTCTGTTACCAAATTCAGGCTTTCTTCCAAGCTCCTGCATGGTTTGTGCCTTCTCATTAACTCTCCAGGATGACTTGTTCCTCACTACAGAGGAACTGATGTTTGCTCTAATATTGAAATACAACACACACTTGAATCCCTCTGAACAGTTAGCACATCCAGCCACAGCAATGCTGTACTTTGCCTTCTGATTTTTATATTTCTAGAATGCCTAAGAGGGTTACGATTTGATCACATTTATTTTCAGATAATAATTATAGAACACACCCATGTGCAGGGACAAATACTAATAGTAACACAAAAAAAAAAGATGGAGTTCTAGCAATATATAGTTATGATGAAGGTATAAAAGAAACAAAGCTGAGAGAGAGCAATATCCTGTGCTAAAGATTCTGTAATGAAAGCCCTGCCCATTCAACAACCAGAGTCACTCCTAAGTACTGGAAAGTTTCAATTCTTTCCAGTTCTCTTCACTGGTACCATACAAGGTGCAATCTCTCTCTAAACCCTGCTTCCCTTGCAGGAATGAATACAGGTGGGTAATTAGCGAGAAAGAAACAGAGACATAAATAAAGGTATTTATTGAAAGACAGACTGATAGAACAGATGGAATGAACAGTTTGTGAAATACAGGAAAAAAACATTTCTTGATTATTTCCCATATGAATCTGATGTCCTGATCATTCTTTTTTTCAACTGATTTGTGAATTTACTGGGGCAATTCAGACATGTCTCACACACCGATCCCACCCATTAGTGAGCAGCACTAAAGAGATCCTTGAAAATGTAGTATGGGAATATTAAAATGACAGTAACTATACAGAAGATTATGCTACTTTAAGACACCCTAAATAGAACATTTTTCATAAAAGGTCATTACCCCAAATTTTAACATTCTGAAATTCTCTCACAACCTTTGTAACTGAGCAAGAACAATAATGCGGGAAGGAGGGAGAACAACAATCACCACACACCTAAAAAATAATTTGAAGAATTAATATTCTAGATTGCATTGAAGTATAAAGAGAAATCACAGCACATTCTGCATATTTGAAACCAGGACGGAGCTTTCACTGAAACTGGCAATAGCCTTCGTAAAACCTTCTCTTTTTTTTGGTGGCTTATATGAAGGCACAGCAAGACCTTCATTCCTTCCTAAAATGGTGAGGTGAAAACCACAACTCCTCCTTCCAGAGTGCAACTGATATTTAGGTCATTTAGTGCATTCATCATTAAAAAGACACCTTGAGACAGGAAGATAAAATAAAAATGTGTGCTAGCAGTGCAGGCTGTTGAAAGGAGAGTCTGTTCTTACAGGCTTAGAGTTGCTCTATAATTATGGCTTTAGGATTGCCCTTTGGAACTGCTAAATCTTATTCTCTATTGTCTTTACTGAATGATAATAAGGGCATGATTATGTGTAAAGTTTGCATTCTCAACTGATGCTGACTGTGAGAGAGAGCAGAGCTCCTGCTGAATGACAATAAACCCAGGCATCTCCTATTTCTTCTAAAAATCACCCACTCCCCAGTTAGAGACTGGTTTAGAAAAACATTGAGCTGTGGACAAATGGCTCATGGAGCATTTGAGGGGAAAAGCAGGAAAGGTACATCCAATATGTGACTTTATAGGCAGCAGTATGTTGTTCTTAGGGCTGCATGATTCTGAAAACACAAGCATGATACATGGAGATACAAAGAGTTCCAAGCACCCCTGTCCCACACTCTGCTGACCACTCCACACTCTTCCAACTCTAAGAAGTGGTAGTTGGGAAATTAATTTTGTTTCCAATGGGTTCATGGTACCTTGGGCCAGAGAGTTTCATTGCATGAGAACATTGACAAAGCAACTGAGACCATGTTTAAACAAAAAAATTACATTATTCACCCTAAGCAGTCTTTGCTACTCACCAGACATCCACATCACATCCCCGCAGCATTGTGTTTCCATAAACCATTCACTGAGAGAAGTTTAAATCTGTGTGAATTTCACATTTTCTCCCCAGTCCAGGTTTTTAGGTCATGATTTCACTACTGACTTTTGCATCACAACCACTGAGCGATGCTTGTTCATCTGACAGGAGTTTTGTATCTCTCTGTACATCTGCCTTACAGGATTTTCAAAGAATAAGTTTTTCTTTTTCTGATGAATACTAAAATTTTCTCTTTAAGAAACAGACCTAAAATCCTTTATAGAAATAGAGCATACAAATGTAACTTTCTTTTCTAATGAGAAAAGTCAACGGTATGATATAGCTCATATACTTCTGTTTAACAGTTTCTATAAAATTTCTATAAAAATTAACAAGACTTAAAAATACAAGCTTAATTCCTGAAGTAGCACCTAAGTAGCTGTTCTGTTCCTTTCCCTGTTCAGATAAGAAATAAGAAGTCAGACTACAGAACACGTGCAATATCACTGCTCACTAAACTTAATGCTATGTAGGATTAACTTGGTAAAATATCTCAAAACATGAGCAACAGAGGCCAAGTGGCATTTTCAGTTTTTTCCCCAATTTATTTAGTAAAATAAAGCCTTTTATTTCTTCCTCTGATGATACACACACTCCAAATGTATTTTTAAATATACTCATCAGTGCAACTCTCAAAGGGTAAGTGTGTATTATAGAAATGGTCCCCCAGATTAAGTATATATTGTGAAATGTATGTGAATGTGCATGACTTGAACCAATGAACCGTGGCCTGGAATGATGTCACAGAATGTGCAGCATTAAGTGGAAGGTTAAACCTACTTGCATCTCGGTTCATTAAACGTGGTTAAAGTGCAAATTCCCTCATTCTGACAGTAGTAATCACAGGGGTTCACTTTCTGGTCACAGCGCTGACTTTTAAACCCCACAGAGCATCTGCAGAATTTCAGTAAAATAGACCTACATAAATATTCTGCCTTGTGCTGGACAGATTCAAACGCGTTACGCACAACGACGGCAAGACACGCACACGTACACGGGCACACACCCACAGAAGACAAAACCAATGTTTTCTTGGCATGGAAGGCCCATCTGACCACACTGAAAAGTTTGCTCATGACTGATAATCAAATAGTCTTTAAAACAATGGGGCTATGCTGCCTGAAGGGATCTCAGAGTATTGTTGTCAGATGCACATTTCTACCGATTGATCCAGATTGCAATGGCCTTAAAAAATGGTCATTACCATTTTCTTGGCATTGTTAGTGGTGTTGGTGTGTGCTGCAGCATTTATGTATTAGAAATCCACACAAAAATTACAGCAAAAAAACTTTTGTTTGTTTTTTTTTTCCCTTGAGATGCTATGGTGTTCTGTGTGAATTGAGAAAAAACATGAGAGTTTTATAAGACAAAAAATTAATGAAAAGTCACAAGTTTCCAAAATAGCTATTCTAGGTGTTTAAGCAAATGAATCACCAGGTTAGTCAGCATATTTGGGCCTTACAAATATGATTCTCTCCTTTTGATACTCTCCTTTTGTCAGGATTTATCAGTCTCTAGTCCTCAATTAAAGACGTTTAAGGAGGCACAAATAACAGGCAAAATGGTAAAAACAGGAAAAAATAATAATGAAAGAGAAAAATAAGCACCAAAAGTATTTCCAAATGAATAAAGGCTACCATGCAAAACTAAATTACATTATTTTCAGCCCTGAACCTGCAAACATACATGGACAATTTTTTCAGTGATAGTGCCACTACAATTGTGCATCCTTTTTCTCAAGCAGAAGTTCTCCAGCTCTCACAGGGAGGAACCTTTGCCACACCTCTTCACTGATCACACTAACAAAATCTAGGCATTTATAAAACTCCTTTGAGAGTCTGAATAAAACTCCCTTTTTCAAGATCACTTGCATCAACAAAATGAAGGAATGGATGTATCTTTACTCACAAAGTTGTGGTGCCAGATCCCTTTGGGCAACAATTTGCTCATGTCACCCAGGGAATGAGACACTCATGTCTAATTCTGCCTTCCAACACCTCTCTCTTCTGCCTGGAGGATGCTCTGAGCTCCAGGTTGTTTGGAGAAGTGGAAGACCATTGTGAAATGAATATTTTAAGGAAATAAATTAAAAAAAAAATAAAAAGAGTGTGACTAGGTATCTCAGAGTAACTGAGAGCAGGAAAGAAATTAATTTCTTGCTACAGTGACTACTTCAGTATTTTATATTGAGCAGCTGAAAAAGAAGATACACCATTGCTCTCAAGAAAGGAGTAGAATGTAGGTTTTTCTGCTTGCAACAGTACTTAACTTCTAAGCTACAAAATACCAATTTCTTTTGCATTTTATGTCTAGGCTTATGAGAAGCACTCTGAATTACTCTCTTGACCATGACACAGGAGGCAGAGCACAATCTCACCCCAGAACAGCTTCAATACTCTGGGTAGTGGGAAGGTTAGGGCAGAAATATGAAATACATGAACATATCTCCATAAGGGAAATAACACTGGCATGATTTTTCCTATTCTCCAGCTATCAGGAGAAGGGTTTTTGCCTCCAAATCTGACCATTTCTGTAGGAAAAAAAGACTTAATCCACCTCTGAGAAGCAGGACAGGCAATCTTGAGTTTCCATTCCAGAAAAAAATGCCTGAACAGACCTAAAATTACTATAAGTCTTCAAAGATACATCTTTGTATCTATATGCATTCACAAGAGAGCCCTGACTTCTAAATTTTAACACACATTTTGCAAAACGGTATGCAAAATATGAGGTTACACAAACAGCTAGAAAACAAATAATGTAAGTTGAAACTGCAACCAGCCCATTATTCATCCCAGAGAGACCAAGAATACAGAAACATGCACAATAATTTTAATATTTGTTGTCACACAGGCATTGTAATGATCTGCAGGGGGCAGGATACTCACAGACAGACAGGTATATTTGTCTCTGGGTCCAGCTGGCAGGTGCCACCATTGTAGCAGTATCCATCACACAGCTGACAGGTGGAGGCAATCTTGCCATTAGTGCAACTGCCATGGTCAAAAAATAGAAAAAGGAAAATAAATAGCAAAGTGTAATCAGTATTTCAGTAAATCTGAGCATTCCATTGTTAAATCAGCATTTTAATATATTATTATAAGAATTACTGATTGAAATAATTCTAAGTTTCTGGTTTGAAAAGTTAGCAGTGAGACTATTGCACAATATATATTTAAGCTTTCTTTTAATGAAAATGAACTATTAGAATAGAAAACAATTGCTCAGCAATAGAGCAGCACATGCTACCTATGCCTCCAACAGTATTTAGTATGTTCCTATCACAGTCACAGATAATGCAGAATTTTCAACAGTGAAGAACAATGAAGACATTTCAACAGTATAGAAGAACGCCATTGCTAACTTGATTAATTTCAGTGTTTCCAAGTGAAAAGCCATTCAGTTTCCTCTTATACTGTGCTTCCTCCAGTGAGGAGTGCTCCACGAGTTGGTTTAAAAGCCAGGAGCCAGTTGGTTTGGTATGGGCAGGACCCACACAGAGGAACTGATGTGATGTGACCACACTGGGACAAACTACGGCGCAAGAGATGTCAAGGAAAACACACAGAACTGCTGCTAAATGTGGGATCTGGCACAAAACCCCTTTCCCACACACACTCACTTGCACACCACGTCCCTGCTGTCCTTGCTGGTGATGCAGTGTCCCCCGTGGCAGCGGGTGCACTTGTCCACCTCGCACTTGGGGCCCTCGAAGCGCGCGGGGCAGACGCAATCCACGCGGCCGTCGGCAGAAATCGTGCACGACTCGGAGTTGACGCAGTAGTGGTGGCAGACATCTGAAACAGCACCAGACCTCGTCACTAAAAGGACATTAAGGAGCATTATGGAAATAAATAATACTTTGCTTTCATGTTTTTAAAGGTGCTGTAATAAAAAGAAAATGGAAGCTGAAGCTGGTGACTCACTGGCAACCACAGGAATCGAGAATACCCAATAAACAGATATATAATATATTAACAATGTAATCTTGGGGAGTGAAATGGAAGTGTAAACTCATAAGAGGGTTTTTTTTCCCCTTTCTAGTTGTCTAACCATTTATGGCATCATTCCATATAATATAAAGGCTCCTGATGAGAAAAGCAGGGCGATGTTAATGTATTTAATGGGACGTTGGTTGAATAAAAATCTTCTGATACATTCACATTACCATTAACAGCATTATGCCAAACTGAAATTGAAACGATATTTTGAAATAATTAAGTTTTATTTTCATTTATCCACATATTAAAATTTCATGAAGTTCTAATAATAATATATAAAGACATAATCCATAAGCTCTACAAAGTACTACAAACAGCCATAAGCTTTACAGACTGTGCAAGACCTCATTATGATATTTAATTGTTTAAATGCCAGTAAGACTGATATTTCAAGCAGTGAATTCTTTGATTCTTCAGAACCACCAGTAACTGTCTCAGTTTTTAACCCTTTTAAAAAATCAAATTGCCTTATTCAAGAATCTTCCAAGGGCTACAAATATTGGTATTTAGCATTTTGGTAATTTTCATTTATATGGTAGTGACAACTTTATTTCATGGTTTGTTTTTTTCTTTGAAGTCATCATTTAAGCTCCTTAATGGGCAGGGACCCCTTCCACTATCCCAGGCTGCTCCAAGCCTCATCCAGCCTGATCCTGAACACTTCCATGGATGGAGCAGCCACAGCTTTTCTGGGAATCACTTGTGGGGGTATCTCAAAGTCAGAAACATATTTTGCTAATGCTACTCTGTGCTGTTTTTCCTCCTCTCCGAGGAAAGAGTACTGCTGGAAGAGTTTTGCTGAGGGACAGAGCATGGCTGTTGGAGGAGTTATTTCTGCTTGAATATTTATTTTATGTCTCCACTGTCTGTGCAGGCTGTAGGCTCAGCTGATTAAGGAATTAGCAACAAGAGTGGCTTAAAAAATGCTAAATGAAGTTGTTCATTGTTTCTGGTTCCCCAGTTCCAGGTATGGAATGGCAATTTGCAGCAGGGAGCCTGTTTTTGGAACAAAAACTACCGCAGTTTCAAAGCTAATACTGAGAGTGATTTTATGTAAGTGCAGTGCAAGGGGGATATGTTTGCATGCACATAATGATAAAAAAAATCCAAAACCAAAGAACACAAATACGTAGGAGTAGGAAGGTCAAATGTCAAAACAATTATTAGTTTTTAGGATTGATTGCAGCCACAAACACCTATAGTCATCTGCAGTATCTAAAATGTTTATGCTGTATTTGGGTTGAAATGACAGAAAATTATTTCTTTTTTCTCCTAAAAAAAGGGATTTCAGTTTCAGAGAAAGTCACAGCTTGTGGGATCACCATATCCACTTTGAATGATTGTAACTGCATGAAAATTTTTCCTATTTTTAAGGTAGTTTGGGCCTTAAATGATACAAGAAATGAACTTTAGCTACTCTGTGTGTCTTTTTTCTGGAATTTAAAACAGGGAGCTACATTCAAATACATCAGATTTATGTGTATTTAATAACATGCACAGTGTTAGTAGAATTCTATGTAAATTCACTCACTTAAATTTATTTCAGCCATGCCAGTGCCTTGACACGGAGCGCTCATTTAGGTTATTATCCCTTATGTGAACTAATCACAGGAGAAACTCTGCATTGGGTAATTGGAGACGATAAGTGTGGGGAAAATGAGGTCTTTGCAAGCTGGTAATACTGCAAGCAAATGTCTTCTCCCTGCCATAAAACTCTACTAATAATATTTTAAGCTTGGGAGAAGAAGTAAAATACCTACACACATTCATGTGTCATCCTTTGCATATGAACTACCTTCAATCACGGCAAAGACAGACTGAAAAAGATGTCTGGGAGGCAACCAATCTTTGCAGTAATGCCATATTAATGCATTCCACCTGGCATGCAAAGTGAAGGTAATTAATAAAGCAAAACATCATGCACACGTGTGAATAAAGCAAAAAAATAACAGATGCGCCTTCATATACACGTTATTAATTGTAGACTGGTATAATATCACAAAACTTACTCTAAGAGATTCTAAGACTTTCTTTTCCCCAAAAAAGACTTAAGTTTTAAATCAGCAAAAAGCTTAATTTTATTTTGTATTTTATAATGTCTCTGAGTCTCTGTATTGTAGCAGTTTCCCAGACAAACCAAATCTGATAATAAGCACTGCTTAAAAAATACCCCTAAATTCCTGAATTTACATTTAAATTAATTCTCTTTTAAAAAAAAAAAAAAAAAAAGGATGTTTGCAGAAGCATTCAACTAGAAACAATTTGTTTGGTTTTGGGTAAGCCTCAAGTAAATATTTTTCCTTAATCTGTGTGTCTGTCTGTGCATGATTTATGTGCTATACTATTTTCAAATACCCAATTGTGTTTGCAGATACTTATTTGTGGATTCATGCAGTTTGTTTAATACCAAGGGGGAGAGAATCACAATTACTGCTGGTTTTCCATTCAAAGGTTTCAATTTATTTCATAGTCTCCCAACTGGAAATATATTCAGTTTACTTCAGTACAAATCCTATTTAAGATACACACTATCCCTTTCCTTGTCTGACAGACCTTTCTCTAAAACTAAATACTTGTTTATATTGTAGATAATTCTAAACCAGTCCTTTATAACAGCTAATTTCCCATCCCTTTTTTTCTTAAATCAAGCCTTCTTCAGGAAATTCACTGAAGGTATGTAAGAGATGATGGCTTTCCCATTTAATGTTCTCTGACAAGCACTATGACAGTCTAACAAGGCTATGACAGTCCTTGCCTTTAGAAAGTTACAGTCAAAGAAAAGCAGGAGCAGAAAAAAGGAGATGAATAAAAAACATTATTCAGATTTCAGTAAAATAATTTGTTCTAACTTAAGGATGATTGCTTCTGAAACATCATTTTTGAAATGACATGGGGAAGACAAACTGTTGTTTTTAAATGAGTGACCAAATTAAGAAAATTAAGATTATGTTTAAATGTTTTGAGTTACTGAAAAGAGATAATGAAAGAAAAGCATGGCAAGGAAATAAATATATATGAAGTAAGAGCAAAATGCCTACTAGCTGATAATCTACTTTTCTTGCTCCGCTGTTAAAGAAGAGAAAAATTAGAGGACATTGTAGAAAGTGAGTAGAGCCTTTCTAATGGCATGGAAACCTTCAGGAAACTATCTCAATGAGAAGAGACTGATGGGTCAGTGGAATGAAAAAACAGGGAGAAAATCAGATACAAAAGACAGAACCTAAGTCCTGAGAACTAAACAAGACTAACATTCAGAAATCCTTTACAATTCCAACACCAGGATGGGGCAGAAACCTCACTCAGGGTGATCTTTGAGCCAGTTTAAGGAATACAGCATTGTGAAACTCAAAGCTATCCTCAAGGTGCTGCTTGCTTGGGTTGGAAATATAAAACAAAGGTAAAAGAGCAGTTTAAAAGAGTTCTTTGTCTGCAAAGATTAGGGACACCAGAAGGTTCTTTAACCAACTGTGTCAATTCATAACCAGCATAACAGAACACACGACAAGTTGTAGCAGAAGATTTTAACACAATTATCTCATGGCTACTGACAAAGTCATCTGCCTTGTACCGCTCCACTCTACACTTATTCATGAAAATAACAATAAATCATTCCCAAAAAAGCTCCTTCTTCAGCCACTAGAAGGGAAGAAATCTGCTCAAGGATCACCTGAATACAACAGATGACATTGCCTCAGCAGCACGAACAATCTGGGGCCGAATTTAACAACGCCGTAAAAAAAAAACCAAAAAACAAAAACATGCGGGGTTTAAACTTGGAGTGCATGGAGCTGCTTTTCCTGCACACCCAGATGGAATAATTAGTGGGATTACTTACAGTACTGGCACCTGTCTCCGGTGTACTCGGGCAGGCAGGCGCACAGGGGCTGGTTGCCGGCAGTGACGCTGCAGGTGCCCCCGTTGTGGCAGAAGCGCTCGCACACGCTCTGGCTGCAGCGCGGCCCCGTGAATCCCAGGGCGCAGCTGCACGTCGGCCGGCCTGTCCACAACAGAGAAAGCTGGTTTGTGATCAGAATAAATGCAAATTCAAACGATAATCAGCACTCTCTCAACGCGGGTTTATGGTAAGAGCAGGAGGTTTCAATGTTCTGGCCCAACCGCGCTTCTCTGGACACGGAGAATGCGCCTTGGCGAACATTGCTTGAATGCAGAACTTCTGAAAAACTAAATAGTGTCTGGGAGTTATAGGCACTCAAAAACTGAATCTGTGCATTTTTACACTTATGCATGTGCAGTCATTGACTCTTTTATGAGAAAAAAAGTCATTATTTAAAATATACAATTGTCACCATGATATTTTCTGAAAAATCACTTCAGCAGGATTTTTCTCCTGAGAAGATGAGAAGCCTCAGAAAAGAAAGGTAAACAATAATTATCTGGTTGCTTGGAATGTGGTTTGGTGGTTGCTTACCAACAGGTGCATCTTTGATTGGTTCCATGTGAATTGTTTTTAATTAATGGTCAATCCCAGTCCAGCTGTGTCAGGACTGTGGTCAGTCAGGGGTTTTTATTATTCATTCTTGTCTAACCTTCTGATGTCTCCTTTCTCTTTCTTTAGTATAGTTTTAGTATACAATTTCTTTTAACATAACATCATAAAATAATAAATCAGCCTTCTGAGAACTTGGAGTCAGATTCTCATCTCTCATCTCATCCTGGAGACCCTCACAACACCACAACATACAATCATTTCAAAGGTAGTCCTAAGCAGGAATTTAAGATTTGAGTGAAATCTTCAAGTCATCCTGCCATGCTGGGTTCTTCCTGTTGCAGAGGATAACTGTGTGATCACCACTGGTGTCTCTTCAGAGTGCACTACATTATTCTTAAATCTACAAACCTTGATATATAATCACAAGAAAAACAAATATTTACTGATGCACTAACAGCTACACTTTACAGAACAATTTTTAATAAACCACAAGTATCTGTGCCTGTTTTGTGTTGTTAGTCTCCAGATAACGGAGACTGTTGCATAAAAATTGCTGTCTGTCATCAGACCAAAGATGCCTGTAACATCAATATTCAATGTCTGAAAAGCAGTTAACACTTGGGGATGAACATTTGCACACAATGAACTCCTAGTCTACAGCTTCTTTTCAAAGGATTTTAAAATAGTCTTTAAAACCCATTGCATTTTCCTCCTATGATTCTTCTCTATTGTAGTTTTCCCATTTTTTTTCCTTATCTAAATCTCATGTCTAAAGGATTAATAGCTTTGTTACAATTCCACTGTTTTATTAAACCCTTCTACTTTCCCATCTTATTTTCTTAAGGCTTATCTTCTTTAAAACAAACTTCTAGATCCCATTAATGTTTTTCCATCTCCTGACTTTGCTTTTTTATCTCATTTATAATCTCCAGGTAAATGACTTGATGTGTCCAAGCGCCATCTCCCTTCTCACTTCCTAATAAACCATTCTCATTCTTGATTATCGCTTGCAAGACATTATTTTCCCCTGATCCTCCTCTTCACTTCCATTCAGCTTTAAGGATTTTCCTAAATTTGTGGAGAACAAAGTTTAACACTTTTATTTTTCCTGGATTCCTAGGTAGGAAAGAGATGGAAATTAAGCAGGACTTGAGGATCCTTCTGAAATAAAAAGCCAGACAGGACAGGTTGGAATAAGATGAGCATTAAGGTTCCTTCCAAACCCAAACATTTCATGATTTGGTGTTTATCAAGTTAACTGTGTAATGTACTGCATGTGTGATGCAGAATCACTGGCATAAACAGGAAAAATAGAATTTATCACTGATTACCCAATGTATCCACACCTACTTTCCCACTTGCCTCCTGATGTTCACCACAGCTGCATCTGAAACTCTGAGATGTGCAACCCTGCTTACCTTGCTCATCTTCCTTCTCCACTTAGCTAACTGTGTTATTGAGTAATTAAGATTAAACTGAATATTCCACAAACCCCACAATTTGATTTTTCTTCTGGTCTGCCTTTCCTTTTAATCCTGTGCAATCATTCAGTATCAAATTCTTTGGACAATTTTTCAATGCAAGTGAAGCACCCAAATTTTGTCTCCCCTCTCTGACTCATGCAGAATGACTTATTACATCTTTTTCCTTCACTTCTTGCCCTTCTAACACGACACACTTCATGCAACTCTTTTCAGTATTTTCTATTTTAAGCTATGCTAATTCAAAGTGTTTTGCAAATCATCCTAAGGGCCATGAGATCAGTTAGTCTCTTTCTCTAATGAGTACAGCAGGAACAAAAAACCATTGACCTAAAAATAGCTCCAGCTCCTTTAATATGCATCAGCCTGGTTATTCATATCTGTCCCCTGTGATCTAAACATTAAATCAAAGATGTTGAACTCAGATGTTAGCACACATTCCACTTGTTTTTCCCCATGTATACAGATGTATTTAAATTTCTGCCCCCAAGACAGGGGGATTCACGTCGTCCTTCATCTGAAGCAGTGTTTCAGTTAAAAAAAAAAAAAAAAGATAAAATAGTGGTAGAACAGTAGAACATAGATCTGAAGGTTGGAAATCAGTTTTCATTATAAATACTCCTCTATCTGTTAAAAGGATGAGACAATGATATTTTTCTAGTTTATAGAAAAGATTATTCTGTTCTTTACTAAAGTAGACTTATAAATATGCCAAACTGCTGACAGCTAAATGAAAATTTAATACAGTATAGCCTAAACCTCATTTTTGTCACTCAATTTAACATGACTTTCAGTAATGTTAACAGTCCATTGCCTATTTATACACAGACTGTTGACACCAGAAATAATACTAATAATGACATGTTCATTTGCCTTATTCTCATAAATTATTTCTGATACAAAAAATTTGGTTCCAAGAATAGTTTAACAAAACTGAAGCATTAAACAATGCCAAACAATGGTTTTTTATCATGGAATCAGAACACAGATTTATGTTAGCAATAGAAACAGTCATGTAACCAAAATGTCAAATAACCCAGAAATTGCAGGATGAGCTCATGCACAGAGAGCTCCAGCACCTTCTCTGGCCATGAAATCTCAGGGTTAGAACTCTACAGACACAGAATTAAAGCTCCCTCTGAATTCTTGACCCTCACCACCACAGAAAGATGCACAACACATTAGCGTGTAGAAAAATATTCACATGGAAAGTGGTCTATAGAATGATAAACTGCTTCAAATGCAGAACAGAATTTAGAAGAATAAAGGAGAATATATTCTGGTGACTCTTAAGACATAAGTTATTTTTGGCAGTGGGATATTAAAAAAATAGATGAAATTTTTGACATAGAAATGAAATGCAGTTTCGCCCCTTCGTACCAAAAAGAAATCATTCAAAAAGAAAAAAATAATTAACCAGGGATTTAAATTTTTCAATGTTAAGTTAGGTTTGGATAGAGAGGCTATAGTTACTCCTGGTTTGTCAGTTTAATTTGGTCCATAATAACTACTGTCTATATAATAAATTTTCAAATAAAGTTCAAAAATTGCTTCAAAAATTCAAATAAATTCAAATAAAATTCAAATAAATTCAAAAATTCAAATAAAGTTCAAAAATTGCTTCAAAAATATCTTGGTTTACTTTCTCTGTAGTATGTGGGTGACTTTTTTTGGGAATTCACTCATATATATTAAGCTTATATTTATGCATATTTTGCAAGAATTAGAATTCTAAGGGGATCAATTTTCATTTGTGATATTGCCTAAGCAACAGAGAAATACTCTGCATTTTCAATAACCAAATAAAGTTTAAAAAAATTTATAAAATAATTAAAAACTAGGTCAATAGCATTATTTTTGTCAGCTTTCTCCAAGTTTTGAAAAATTTGATCATCCAGATGAGTGTCTTCACCAAAATCTACATTGTTTGTTTCTTTCAGTCACTGGTAAATTCACTACCATAAATGTGTGTTTTGAAGTTGTTATGTGTGAATATGCGTAATTAATTTCAATATTTAACTTGCTGTCACTAATAAAGAAAAGGAGGTGGCTCTACATGAGCTTTCTGCAAGCAGTATCTTGTCCTTTGGAGTTGTTATCAGCAGTCTGTGGGAACCACAATAATTCATTTCTGTGCGGCTGATGAGCCATAATTAGCTTTACTGAAACAATAGGAGTGGAGAGAAGCTGCATCATTGAAGATAATTAGTAGGTGAGCTGATTGGGATCTATCCCAACAGCTACAGAGCCTCTCTGTGTTATGGGAAAGGAGAAAATAACAATTTCTAAATATCTCTGAGGAGTCTCAGGGACTGCTCTTTCCAGTGCAAGCATCACCCTCATGCTGCCCACGGTCCCTGTCCTGCTGGCAGCACCTTGGGAAACTCCTGGGAATGATGTGGCATCAGCAAAACAGCTTCTTCACAGACAGTGTTTCCAGCAGGCACCAAATCACCTTGTTTTGCTCATAAAATAGAGCACAAAATAATACCTGCTTCATACACTATGATTCTTTCAGACTATTTCATGCATTTTCATTTAAATGAAAAGCTTATTTTCTTTTCACTCATTTTGATACAAACTTCACAATTTTGTGTGATTAGACATACCTTAGACAATCAGCAAACTATTCCTGCAATATATTTACTTTAAACTACATAGAAAAACAAAGCATATTTTTATGGCAACAGTGACTTTTTTTGCCCAAATTCCCATTAATTTGGCTTACTGGAAAGTGTTCATGATTACACCCAAACTTTTAATTACATGTCTCAGATGTGTACTTTTAATTAACTGATGACATTTTCTTTGTTCAATTATTGTAGTTCAATACAACTGTCGTAAACTTATAAATTTTAATTAAAGCTGCTCCAATCTCTGGCTATATAACATTCACATAGGAATTTGCCAAAAGGCTTAGCAGTAAGTAAGCCAACAGTGAATAATCCCTGAATTGCCAGTGGGATTTGTTTAACAAATTAACATTTGTGTGCAGATAATGAGGTTCTACAACTTAACACATCCAGCAAAGATTTAGCACAATCATGTTTTAAAAAAATTAGTAATACTCTGCAATTTACTTAATTAGTTATCACATTACTATTCTATATTAGGTGGGGAAAGAGAAGAGGATTTACACGTTCACCAGAACACACACATTCACCAGGGGAGTATTTTGTGTGCTGCACCATTTTATTTGGATCAGAATATGAAGCAAGGTTCATTCCCAGGAAATCTCCTCATTTTTTGAGCCAGAAATGATCAGTAAGGAAATGCCCTGACTCCTGGGGAAGCTTCCAGCTGTGGGGACCCTTTGGAAGCATCATCTCATGAGGCCAAAATTGCTGGCAGCCCCTAAGCTCTCCAGAGGCCACGTGTACAAAATGACACCTGTGAGATTGAGTGCATCCAAGCTGTTAGAATAACACGTCAGAATTGACAGGGGCAGTTCAAGCCTCCAAGAAAGAGAGGGTCAAGCAAGGTGAAATGATCCCAGGGCATTTGTATTTTGAAATGACCTCAGGTCATTTATAGTTTGAAATGATCACAGGTCATTTATATTTTGCAGGTGGGTTCAGATTGGCACTGGTAGATGTACGGCTCCTGCAACTTCCATATGAAAAATTGTCATAATTTTGAACAAAAATATACTTTAAGGAAAGGCAAAGTTGGGAAAACATGTAGAACTTGATTGCATCAATTTAGCAGGTTAGTTTGATGAGTCAGATGTATAATGGATCAGAAGGATGAGTGCTGCTTGTTGAGGAGGTGTTTGTGAGCACAGACAGCAGCAGCACAGCAGATCAAAGTCAATGATACTGAGCTGACTTAATTTTAAAATAGTAATCTTGTGCTTCACAGAGATTGAAGGAGTTCTTTACCGAAATCAGTTTGCAATATACCTATTGGAACACAGGGATTTAAAGGTTTTGCCACTTGTAGACCTGGTTTAGTGGGGCACCTGGCAGAGCTGGGTTAAGGGCTGGGCTCAGCCTCAGAGGTCTTTACCACTCTTAATGATTCTATGGTTCTATTGCTGTCAGACAGAACAGCCTGGTAGGACAAACTACAAATCTAGAAAAAATACAACACTGAAGTTCAAAAGCCATTAATGACAAACTAAACAATTCCTGGTAATAAAGGAAATTTTGATTCCTATGTGTAGAAAAGTGCAAGAATAAGGTAACAACAGACTAACAACTCTCACATGAGCCTGGCACAGCAGCTCAGCTCTGCCTGGAAGGCTGAGACAAGGAGAAGGCTGGTCTGGATTTCACACCCTCAGTCCAACTGCAGAGGGCTAGTGCATCTCCTGCAGCTAAAAGGGCCTTTCCCAGTTCAAGGGCTGTATATCTGACTGGAAAGACAAAATTGTTGCTGCAAAAACCCTTGAGGAATTAAGCTTTCTTGGTTTAATTACATTTTTCAATGCTTTTGGGGAGTCCAGTGTAACTCCTCTCCGTAAAACATGTAGCAGCCCTAGCACATCATGGGCTAGATTAAACTGTGATAAGGGGCATCTCACTGGCATGCTAGTTTGTTTCAGTACCACACAATTTATGGACTGATAGAGATAAGAAATACAGCCTGATAAGAAATAGAGATCTCCTCTTAATAGAATATTTACCAGGTCCAGGAGCTAGGTATGCAAGGAAGATGAGATGCACATCAACCTGAACATTTTATCTAGAATATTGGATGGAGTCACTGTGATTTAGAAAGATACAAGGTCTTTTTTCCCCATTTCCAGCACATGAAAGTTATGGTGTGGGCTCCAAGGCACAGCCACCCTCATGAATTGGAAATGGCAGATAGGACATCTGGTTAACTTGAAATATGGCTGTTAAAATTTTGATGAAGCTAAAGGGAGCCAGCACAGCAGAAGAATACTCCTATCAGTGGGTGTGCACAGGTACAGCCATCAGAACCAGCTCTGTGTTCATCTCAGCTCTTAAAGGCACACTTTGGTCAGGTGTGCCACAATAAACTTCAGCTGCTGCTAAAGGTTCAGATTCCCCCAAATCAGGCAGCTGAACAATGAAATGTGGATGGTGGTGACACCCATGCTGGCTCTCCTGATGCACTTTAGTGCAGACACATCATTCCATTTGGGACGAGGCATCAGGCTCGCTCCTTCATCCCCAGGCTGATTCCTGCCCTCCCCAGCCTGATTTCCTCATCCCCAGGCTGATTTCTGCCCTTTCCAGGCTGATTCCTTCATCCCCAGACCCATGTTAAGATTTCAACAAAATGTACTGTAGACCCTGCTCATATCTTGCCTCTACCCACTGGTGGCAAAACCTACTGCACTAATTGTTTTAGCAAGGCTGAGAGTTTTCAGAGGCTGGATTTAGCAAATGAACATTAAAAATATCCATGCAATAGCATAGCTGTGTGAGCACAGCAAGTGTGAGCTGCCTGGGAGAGGGAAAACAAACTGCTGGAGGTGAGAGAGCCCCGTGGCTACTGCCAAAAAAAAGGGATTAAATAAAACCCTGGGGTCTCTGCAGGACTCACAACAGAGCTGAGTTTCAGGAGCCAAGTTATTAATTTTATTAAGCCTTTTAACCCCACAAAAGAATCAATTAGATGCCAGACATGTAAAAATGTGGGAATAAACATCCCCTCTTCAGATGATGAGGAAGCTCTGCACACCATTTAAACCATCACTTCCACTCACTTGCACGTCCTCACTTAGCATTTATTGATCCCACCACATTGATAAAAATCGCTGCTTATCACTTGTGCCAGTAGTTCCATCAGCTGTTAGGAGCAGTTTAAAGTCTAATTCATCAACTTCCAGTGCAAGTAATTCTCATTTTCTGATATTTAGTCATTATTATGAACAACATTATTAACCCTCAACGAGTCAGAACTGAAAGAATAAATTACCAGACTTGCATTCACTTGGAATTTTGCCACCACGCCTCAGTCAATGGGAGGAGGCTCCAGAGAAGCCAGCAAGTGGGGCTAAATTAGCAAATTACATAGGCTTACATAGGTTAATTAGTAAGGAATGCAATGGAAATCTTTACAATCTAAGCCCTCTCTGCCACAGAGACTCAGATGCAGAATTCTGCATTACAGGGAGGAATCCCTGATGAACAATCACAAACTTCTCAAGGTCAGGTGCCTGGGCTTTTTTTCAGAGGGTGGTGGCCACTTCATCACGCAGGAGAAAATGATTCACAGCATCTTAAGCAGATAAAAGCTTCTGAGAAGGAGGCACCAAATTCTTCTCCAGCTCTTGTATTTTGAACCAAATATTAAAATATTCCTTGAAGCAGAAAATAGAGTTCTACTTCTCTGTTCTCACAGAATTGCTACATTTTAGAGGACTTATTTTTACACTTTTCCTCTCTAGCCCAAACACTATAAAAAATACAAAAGCTTATGTGTTAGGGACAAAGACCAATTGTCAAATTCCTGCTTGTTGACAGGATAAACCCCCTGAACCCAGGAAAATGAAGGATCTGAGCTCTTATCAACAAAATCTTCCTGAGAATTAGGTGAGTAAAATTCCTGTTTGGTGAACCCCAGTAAGACAAAGGTAAAGGATTGAGGTCAGGTATTTAAGAAAATATTTCTGTGTATGTACATATCAATTTAGGGAGTGAATTGATGTAAATTTAAAGAAGAAGAAATCCGGACTTGTTGTAGATGTAGTTTGACTGGACATTCTGCTTTACAATTCCACTGCTAGACCTCAACGCCTGTGTCACTACATTAAATATTTACTTTTATTTTCCCTTTTCTGGTATACAGTTTAATTGTGCTGAAACACCCAGATAAGTAAATGAAAGTCCCTATTGGTTACAAAGAATATGTGTGAAATATGCTGCATTTTTTTTTTTTTTTTGCATTTTGTTTAAGCACAGACAAAGCAAATAAAGAGAAAAAGAAAAAAAATTAAAAGGAACAAATTCAAGCATTTAATGCAGGTCAAGACAGAGCTGTTCAGAAATCCTTACCAAGGAGAGAGGCCCCACAGGTCCCTCCATTCTGGCAGTAGTTGTAGCAGTGGTTGGTTTCACACCTCTCCCCAGAGTAGCTTGGCCAGCAGTGGCACCGGGCGTCCCCCTTCTCATTGATGATGCACTTCCCTCCGTTCTCACAGCTTAATTTACAGCTGTCATCTGCAGCAAGAACACACACACACACAGGGCTTCAACAACTGTGATCTGCAGCAAGAACACACACACACACACAGGGCTTCCACAACTGTGATCTGCAGCAAGAACACACACACACACAGGGCTTCAACAACTGTGATCTGCAGCAAGAACACACACACACACACAGGGCTTCAACAACTGTGATCTGCAGCAAGAACACACACACACACAGGGCTTCAACAACTGTGATCTGCAGCAAGAACACACACACACACAGGGCTTCAACAACTGTGATCTGCAGCAAGAACACACACACAGAGCTTCAGCAAGAACACACACAGGGCTTCAACAACTGTGATCTGCAGCAAGAACACACATAAACACACACACACACACACAGGGCTTCAACAACTGTGATCTGCAGCAAGAACACACACAAACACACACACACACACACAGGGCTTCAACAACTGTGATCTGCAGCAAGAACACACACACAGAGCTTCAACAACTGTGATCTGCAGCAAGAACACACACACACACACACACAGGGCTTCAACAACTGAGATCTGCAGCAAGAACACACACACAGGGCTTCAACAACTGTGATCTGCAGCAAGAACACACACACAGGGCTTCAACAACTGTGATCTGCAGCAAGAACACACACACACACACACACAGGGCTTCAACCTCCCCAGCTCCATGGAATGGCAAAACAGGGCCTTGCCTCAAACACTGCCATGGCTCTCTGTCCGTGAGGGCAAAATATCACTTTTCAGAATGAGGAAAGTGAACTTTTCCTTCTGTTTGCACAGTGACAGAAAAACCCCACACTAAACCCCACGCTTGGGGACCATAAACCCTGGAAAGGCTCCCAGGGGCCTGTAGGGCTGGTGAGAGTTCTCTCATGGCACAAGGAAGTTGGCCTCCCTAGGATCTAAGTGAGCAATGATAGTATGAATTCTTGTTTGAAACTATAATTCCAAGTTTGAGAATTAGAAAATTCAATGTTGGTTTTATCTGGGAGACCTTGGAAAACTTCTCAGTCATTTTCTGGTGACCTCAGCCCATTTTTACTAGCCTTTTTTGGATTTCTCTTTCACATTCTCCGCTAACAGCCTTCTTAACTAAGCTCTGTCCAAAATATTTAAAAGGAATTTGTTTGGCCTTTAAATCCTCTTCAAAAATTGGTATTTGCATACAAACCTGTTTCTCCTAAGTCGTATTTTCTACTAATTTATTTTTTTCTTCTCAGATTTTAAAATCCGTGAGAAGGGAAGCTGCCTGCTGCTTGGCAATCACAACTCTTATGACACCAGTGCCCCCCTCTTGGTGATGAGATAAAAAGGGAGAGACACAAACTCTGATCTGGCCAGATTCACTCTTCATGTAATTCATTCACTCTTTTATAATTAGAGTTGTGTCTCTCTTAGAAACACTTTGAACAGTAAACCTCTATTAATTTCAATGAACAAGGTACAAAATCACTCAATGATAACAACAGCAAATTAATTATAGATGAGCACGCACACAATGCTCAAACATACAAACAACTGTAATCCTAAAGAAGCAGAAAAGCACCTTTCCAGCCCAAATCATGCTTTCAGCAATTAGACTTCATTTGTCACACAGCAAAACAATCCTGTGAAGCCAGACTGCTTCCTAACGAATCCAGGAATATAGCCAACATGGCTTTAAACAAGAGAGATGCCACAAATACCAAGAACTTTTCAATAATACATCCACTGCAGGAGTGTTGCTGAATTCATCTGCTTTAGTCAAACAAGTAATAAAAAAAGTCAAGATTCCTGTTTGCCCCTTTCTGGCTGAGGTCTAACATTGACTGGCTTGGCACAGGCACAGCACCTCCTTTGAGTTTCAAAGAAACATTTTGTGCTGCAACTGCAGAGTTTAGGAATGTTGACATAAACCTGGGATGGAACCTATTTAAACAAAACTTCTGGAAACTGTCATCTTTCAGATAATTGTATCTTTCTAAAATTAAGCTGCAACTAGGCAGCAAATCTTAAATTTCCCGTGATGGACTGACTGGTGCCTCATTATTTCATGAGTTGTACAATAAAAATATGAAATACTGTTTTCACTTGATTTTTTGGTATCTCCCCTGTACATATACAATTGCTGTAAGAAAGCTACTTTGTATTTGGGAGTTTGAGGATGCTTCAGTGTTTTATTAATTTGGGTGGTTCATTAAATCCTTTGATGTTCCATGAACCGTTCTTCAGTTACTCATTACAGAAGTTGTTTGAATGGATAATGTGGCATATCTTATTGGAGAGAAGGTCTATTTTTGTTTTGCTTATCTTATCTGTTTTACTTATCATTAGTCATGAGTTTATGGAGCAGAACTTGGCAAAAACAGAATAAATAACAGTGATGTACAGACAACTGCTCATTTTTATGAACCTTTCTGATAGTGCATTAAAATATGTTCTATTTCTCTTTTAGAACAATTCCACAGAATTAAGATATAAAATTTGGGGGGAAAAAATGGAAATTACTACTGATTTTGTTCTCTATGAGACATTTTAAATTCAAGAATCTCAGTACAACTCTAATATGGAGCAGAGAAATGGTAATAGAGCAATTTTGGACTTCCAATAAGCTGAGAAAGAGGATTGAAAGATGCAATGGAAAAGGCAGTTTTAAAATAGTATATTAGACTTGAACAATATATGGGGTTTAATGCTGCTGCTTTGCTGTCTGGAGGTAAATACAAGAAACAAATTGCACTGATTCACATCAGCCTAGTACAAAAAGGGGATGACATGCCTGCCTTTGTGTGGGAAACATGAGAAGAATGGTTCCACAGGAGAAGACAGGAAGAAAAGGAATACGGGAGAAAATTACAAAGAATTACTAGAAAAAGCTGAATACAGTTAATTGGAATTACTGAATAAATACTTCAGAAGGAAGAAGTGGGAACCGTTCTAGCAAGTACCCACCCTTGGAACAAACTAGTTAAAAAGACAAAATCAGAAAAATTTCTAAATCTAGTCTTCAATGCTGTTCTGAGCTTGCTAAATGCAGACTTAAAGACCTCTCAGCTGCTCCTTTCACTTCTGAAATGACAGAGGTATATCATTTCACTTCTTATACTACCTCTAGTCCAGCTACTGAATCTCTCTAACATGAAAGAGAGAAAGGATTACAGATCATGTAATTTTATATATTCTCCTCTAATCTGGATATTTAGTTTTATGCTGCCTTGTTTTGCCTATTTCAATCTTAACATCTTTAATACATAATCAAAGAATTATGATTTGCCATTTCTCTTATGATTTTCTTCCCACTAAAACTGTTTGGCACAAACATTAATAGACTTTGTCTTATCAGCTTCATTATTGACTCTTCCCTTTTACTGTAAGCAAAAGGAAAATCTTACAAAGAATATACACTCATAAAACAGCAAATCAAAGATTTGCTGGTATTTTTTTCTTTCACTTGTTCAATTTTTTGATATTCTATTCCTCTCCCCTCACTTACACAAGACATACCTTTTATTGGCATTTCTATAACAGCTCTATTCTTTCTTGAGAGAAATGCATATTTTTGCCATTTTCTCCTTTTTGGAGTATCCCCCAGTTTCTGGACTAGACAAGTTAAATGGGGAAATGATGTTATAGAGCGCAATGTTTGGGATCTACATCCTTTGGGACAAAAACAGTTTCCCCCACCCTGGAAAATACTCATCCCTTTGGGCAGAAAGTTCTTTTCCCTTGGCTCTCCCTTGGACAAATGTGTAGCTCATCCTTTACTGAGCTGAATGCACCAAATAAAGACAGAGAGCAGAGTTCCAGTGTTGATGGAAAGTTCCATAAATCTTCCTTCAGATAAGAGTTGTACTACACCTGCCATATGCTGAAAAGTATCAGAACAAGTTGTTCTCCCCAAATTTTGTCTGAAGGCTGTAACACAGATGCTCCTCTTTGTTTTTCCTTCCCTTTTTTTTTCCTCTTTAACATCTGTTTTCTTTACAATTTTAAAAGAGAGAGAATGGCTAAGAAGAGAATGCACAGTGTGAAAATGTAACCGGCACCCATTCTCTTCTGCATTGGGAAACAACCCTCCCAACAATGATCCTTTTGTAAATACAAAAGAAATGCTGTAAACAGATTTTTTTTTCCTAAAATAGAAGCAGATTTCTTTGTGACTCTTGGTTTTTTACTGAAATCTAAGAAGTCTAGAAAAGCAGCAGAACCCCCAAGAAGATAGCAAGGACCAAACTGCAGTAGTTCCTCCTCTCTGAGGCAGATTTTGGGGTTGAAAAAGAAGATACACAGGGATGAACGTCCCCAACCCCAGCTAAAGCACCTTCTCTGTCTCTATGCAGTAGGCAAGTCCCCATAGAGACATGATGAGGGGAGCAACATGATAAATTAAATGTTTCACCCCTGTCCAGAAGCAACATCAGTTCTGAGTCTTTGGAATTCTTTCCTCAGGCTTTCCAATCAACCAAAAGAGCAGAAATGTTCCCCTCTTAAGAGGAAAGTGATAAGTGTGAGGTTCCAGAGCAGGGAACTCTTGGAACTGTTCATTTTCCTGCTCCTTCAGCTGTGGGACTCAATGTCTTCCTCCAGTGCAATTCTCTCCATTCTCATCCTCTGGGTACATTTTTAGCTTCATTGCGCTACAGACAATTAGATACAAGAAATCAAATAGGTGCAAATTCAGGGGTCTCTTTTAGGAAATGAGGTGGCGCTCTGCTCTTTCCTTTAGGTAAAATAAAGGGTAGCTTCTAAACTAAAAAAGTCCAGCCTGTTTCAGTCCATAAATAAGCCCCAAAAGAATTCTGGTTCTGTCAGTCCCAGTCATCCAGGGAGAAATGAGATGGGAGCTTATCTCAGGAAACACTGGAACTTGTACTCACTCTGTTTTAAAAAAAACATTCTCAGTGATGTAACACACCCATATGTTGTAATGACTCCAGCTTGAAAACTCCAAATCAAACCCAGAAGCTGTTTCTCCTCAGTTGCTTGAGGTGCTGGGGAAACAGCTGTCTGAGGCAATCTGCATTCAGAAAGTCAGTATTTAACATTCCTCGTGTAGGGCTCATGAAGAAAAAAAACAATGGACCAAGGCAGGAGTAGCAGTACAGAGAACTTTAGGACTTAGCTAATTTTCTTCTGATTAAAAATACAAAAAAAGGAAAGTGAGCAATCCAGTGAACAAGAATCTGAGTCAGTTTTTGGGATGTAGCACAAGGAACAGAGCAAGACTGAGATTATCTTGCAGTCACCAACCTTTATGGCAGACAGACTAAGAAGAAATTGAATTGAAATGGAGATGGCTGTCCTGTTTGGGCTCTGCCAAGTCATGGACAGAGAAACTAGAAACTATCAGTAGTTTCCTTACTGCATTTAAAAAGACTTAAAAACACTCAAAGACATTAAAAATATTATGAATATTCAAGATCCTACTATTTTCTATTGTAACTTGAATTTGATATTATTCAAAAAGTACAGTTCAAACCTACAAGTTATTGATAGCCACAATTGCTGCTAATTTCCAAGAGTAAAAGACTTCTTCCATGACCTAAAATAGCTGTGTGCAAGTACAATAAAACCAGAACACCTCAAAAACCAGAAGACCACCAAAATCAACAAGAATATTCTGACTGACTTTGAATCAGGATTTTATTGCAGAGCAACAGAAAAAATATTTTTGTCTAACCTCCTCCTTTGGACTGTTAGATCACCCTTCAACAATATACAGTCAAGTAAAGCAGAATGTTCTGTTTTGGGTTATTGACTGTGCCAAAAATGTTCTGAATAGCTTCAGACAAGGTGGATGTGTGGGGTCTGGAATATTTCACATACATTTTCTAGATCTTCATCAGAAAAGGAAAACTGCAGCACCTAGTTCTTTATTCCATACTATATAACCTCCAAAAGGAAAAGGACCTGGTTTATAAATTGACTTTTTGTTTGTTTGCAGGCTATTAGTGACCTATTAATGGCTAGTGACTGTCACTCAGCCTTTATTATAAACCTGTATCAGTTCATGATGCTGATCTTGGGGTCAACTCTGATCTTTCCAGAAATCTCTGCTGGTCCTTGGGAGCTGAAGTGGAGTCTCAGCAAGAGACAAAAATTTATCTTCCACTTCCATTTAAAATAAATCAAAATACTGTAAAAAAAAAAAAAAAAGTAGAGAATAATATGATACAGAAGTTTCAATTCCTAATTCGTAATATGTGATACTACAAAACTTGCAGTCTACTACTACAAAAATAACATAGATGAAAAAAAGTAAGAAAAAGCCTACATTAGGCATTACTTGAAATATGATTGTAAACAAAAAACTACAGAAATACTTATTCAGCAGCCCTTTAAAAAGTCATAACAGATATTGCAGCCATGGGAAGGTACTGGAAATTATCAATATATTAAAAATGCTTCTCTAGGCATTTTCTGCCTACCCATAAAAATTTATAACAAGTCATTTAAAAACCTCTTCAGATCTCTCTTTAATAAAAACACACATTCCTGAAAACATTACCACAGCATAATCCTTTGCCCACCAGTAAAAATGGAGCATTACCGAAATTATGAGTACAAACTGGTACAAGTCAGCAGGGAAACCCAAATTTCTTCTATTTGTCCATTCTTCAACACTTAAATATTAACTATGCGTAGCTTGAAATAATTTTTAGGTGGTGCTGCAACAGCAGAAATTCTTGACATGTGTCCACCTGAGATGGACAAAGAGCTGACCCTTGAAGGGGCAGGGAGGGTGCTCAGACTGTGTCCAGAGCTGGACAGTTTTATTAATACCACATCATGAGCCACTAAAACACAGTCTTGTTCATTCAATACTTAAAGCCTAGGCAGTACAAATCAATGAGATTTTCTCCAGAGAATTATGACATTTCAGGTAAATTAATTTAATTGCTAATTTGAGCACTTTAGGCACAGAGGATCTCACCAAAAAAATCATCATTTGCACTTCTGAGCCTGGAATTAAACATCAGAAAAACACCCTCATACACATAATACACACAAGAAATGCTATTCAGTGATTTCTAGAACATTAAAAAAAAATCAAGCTGGCTAAGAAATAATTCCAGCGGTGTGACCAAGCTAGGTTTGGCCTAAATTAGAGTGAAGATATTTTAAAGATTCCCTCCCCACCCCTAAAACACAGCAAGAACTTAGAGGCTCTTTTCTCAGGAAATCTGGTTTCCTGTGTCTCAGTATTAGTCATTACAAAGGTTCCCAGAATATATAATTTTAGATTAAAATGCTGCAGGTTTTTTTCCTTTCTTTGACTTTTACTTCAAAGTCATTATTATTTGCTGTGTTGCTCTCACTGCCTTTCACCATTGCTGCAGTGTTTTTTTTCTCCTGAATGACTCACTTTTAATTTGGGATCCAAAACACCTCAGTGTTTTTCAAACTTCTTTTGGTCAGTATTTATACCCACTCACTTTTAATCATCTTGTATCAGTTAAGCTGAAAGCTCATTTTTTATTTTGATGAACATTAGCAGGGGAGGCATTTTTTTTGAATCAGGCATTTTGTTTCTTCACCTTTCAATTTCGGCTCATTAATGTGTATATTGAACATCACAAAACTCTGCCCTCACAGCCAGCCTGGCCTTTTGCGATGACCAAAACTGCCCAGCTGTTTATTTTCTGGTTTTCCTGCAGTTTTCAGTACCTACCTAGGAGGCTCTGATCAATGCACGTTCCATTCATCAATGCCTTTCCTTCTGGGCAGGCACAGGTTGCACCAGAAGGGTTGAGTAAACAAATGAATTCACACGTCAGGTGCAAGCAGGGGTTAGGCACTGTTTGAAAAAACAAAATATTAGAGATATTGATGGTTTTTTTTTTTTTAATTAAAAAAATTTAGAACTATGTTCTAAAACTAAGAAAAAATAAATAATCAGATAGAAAAATTCTGATACACTTCCACTTCCCAGGATATCAACGGCCTCGAGTCTGTGAACACATTCCCCAAGCAGCAATGCAAGATGAATTTATTCCATTACCAAAAAATAGAATTTATTCCATTTTTTTGGTAATGGAATAAATTCCATACCTATTTATTCTATTCCAAGAATAGAATTTATTCCATTACCAAAAAATCTATTGGTAACATGGAGTAAAAAATTTCATCTGCTTCTGGCTAGAGGGATTGTTATTCATCTCTCTTCTAATTATTTTTATATCTCAGTTACAGTGAAAATACAAAAGGCATTTGTGTACAAACTTGTCCAGCATCTTTCAAATGGGTGCGAACACATCAAAATGATATTAAAAAAAATATGACTAAATCTATTTTCAGTTTGTACAATCAGGCTCTGGTTTATGTTTACGCAAATTGGTTACATTTCCCCCTCCAAGACTGAATTTAAAGTATCTACAGTAATTATGCTTACTCACAGTCCGTTTGTTTGTAGCGGTGGAAAACCAAGGCACTTTTTGCTTTATCAACATCCACACTTAGGTATTCTACAAGGCTCTTGCCAAATTTGTGCACTCTAAATGCACCGTTTTTAGGGCCTGCTCCATATATGTAATCCTCAAAAATGTCAATTCTATGTGGATGCAGTAAACCTAGAATAAAAATGGATAGTAAATACAAATATATATTTATATTCAAATAATAAACAAATTTTCAAAATAAAAAATTAAATTCATTACTGTGATTAACACCTAAGGACATTGTTTTTCAGACAGCTTGTTTGGTCCTCACAAAAAATTACTTTAAAAAAAGCAATCTTCCTCAAAGAACCCCTTTCCATTTTGCAGGCAACTTTAATTTCAAGATTTTTATCAGTTTTCCACACAATTGAGTTTCAGAAACTGGCTGATAATTGAAGAAAAAGAAACTCTGTAGTAACAACTCACTAATTAGAGCAGACTTGTTCTACTTGTTGCACCTTAGGTACAACACTTTAACTAGATGTATGTGACAAGGAAGAAAGAGGTCGTCTTGCTTCACATCAAAGAGATTATTCTGACAAAACATTTCTTCAGCCCCTTCCTAACATATTTGAAATGCCAGTTTTTTGTACTATGCTTGTTTTAATTTGTAATTATAGTAAATTAATGCAAAAGAAATTGTTAGCTCTACCAACTCCTCATTTTTAAGAGCCCTGAGGGGCTCTTTGGCCACCAGTTGGATTTCCTGCGTACAACTGGATGTAGAAATTCACATTTGCCCTCAGTAAGGAAATGGCTTCTAACTAAAACTTCTTTGCCTGAGATGCATCTCTTCCTGAAGCCATAAAGAATTAGAATATATTCCTTGTCATACCTTGTGCCTGCTATTTTCTCCATTCACTCTAAAAATGGTTTTGTATTTCCTTTGTATTTACCTAATTTCATCAATCAGCCTTTATTTCTTCCTATGGTTCTTTCACGCTATCAGTGCTTGGCACTCAGTATTTAATTTTCATAAAAATATTAATGAATTCTAACTGATTCTTTTAGGCTTGTTTAATTCAATGGGTTGAAGGTTTTAGTCTCATTGTAAAGCAATTTCTAAACTGCCCCAATTTTCCTTTGGCCCAGTGCTAGAGGAGGTTGTGGTCAGATCCCCACTCTCAAAGTGATCTTTCAGACAATTATATTCATATATATTGATACAAATTGTGGAATAAAGTGCTTTAAAATCAAAATAAGATGTTTTCAATCTTGTCCTGCCCAATTAGGATTATGTGACATTCTTCCTAGTATATTCCAGAATATCCTGGTGAATTCTGGGAGAAAACACTCAATAGCACCAGGTATAATTACACCCTGACAATTCTCCAGAACGAACTGCCCACAATCCTCCCCAAGAGTTGCTTTCAAATCTTTTTTTAATGTGCCCCTTTTATTTTCTATTCAAATTTCATAAATTTCTTACTTAACAAGTTGTTAAAAAGCCATTGTGCAATTGAAAACAGTTTGCTTCACCAGAATCTCCTTTTTTTAACAAAAGGAACTTTCTTCATTCACATTCTGTTAGCAGAATTCTGTGACTACTCACTGACCTGAAAGCCAAGCCCATTATTCTCCCAGAACTGATTCAGACCAACTGCTCTACAACCCCTAAAACTCCAGTTCAGTGCAGGCAGCTCTAATACAAGTCCAAGTGAGATCAAGCCTCAATATTAATCTCAATGGTACTCAGTAATGCCTATACTTGGAGATCTGTACATATAATTAAATCTTTGTTCCCCTAAGGTAATTTTATCAGATTATTTTAAAGCTGAAATTATCTTTATTTTATCTAAAACACTTGCTTAGATAACGTTTGAAACATTGCCTAACAAAAGCACAAAAAATTACTCAATAATCACTGCTTTTTGCTTACATAGTGTTCTGAATAGTGTAACTTCAGCCAAATAAAATAAAATAAAATGAGAATCACATTATACCAAGGCTCTCCATACCTTGTTTTGTGCTCACAGACACAACTGAGTCGGACCCATCAAAAAGAACACTGCCAATAACAGACAACTCGAAATCAGCCCAGAAAAGGCGCTGGCTGAACTGATCAACCACGAGACCTACAAAGGAGATAAAGTTCAAAAAGGAACATAAAAACCGAAAAAAATTAGTATTTTTCTATAACGCTACATTTTTATGTCATTCATATTCTCATGTACACAAAATATTGTGGCAATGAAAAGACTTGACTGGAAAACAAAGAGAATAAAATATAACAGCTCCCGCTGAAACCTTCCCCTTGGGGAAACCATGGTTTTTTACTTTCTTTACCTTACTCTGCCCAAGGTCAGCTCCTTTTCTAACCCATTCTCCTAGAGACAGAAATACCAGGTGGGAATTAAATATAGAGTCAACTCCTCTAACCTGTTCTCCCAACCAAAATCTAATATGCCAATTGCACCAGTGTGATCCTGTGTTAAAAACAAGGCATTCAGAATTCATGGAGTCTTTGCACCCTGTTTCCACACATATTTAATTCTGTTCTCATTTTTACCACCAAGACTTCCCATGTAGTCTTGCAGAATTAAAAATCAGATTATTTTAACTCCATTACTTCTGCAAGACTTAAACAGCAATATTGGAAGATATATAGCTATATATTTTTATATATATTTTCATCTTTATATGAAAAGAAAACAAAAGAGAATAAAAGATCAATGGCATTATAAATACCCAGCCCCTAGGCAATAATCAAATAGTTAAATCAAGTAGTCCATGCTTCACAGAGGAAGATTAAATGGTTAATATGCCATTTTAGGTCATGTCAAACACTTCAGCCTGAAGAAAATATTGAAGCCATAAAATAATTTCATTCTGAGCTTTTGAAGTTGCAGCGCATCTTTAATAAGAATGGGGAAAGGTATTTTTCTTCCTATTTATGTAAGTAGGTAAGTCAGAAAAAATACATCAAAAGAAATTATACATAACAGCAAAAATACTCCTCTTAAGGTCATAAATTAATCAGCTGCAGATAGAAGAGAGGAAGTGGAGAAAATCTGACTCACAGACCAATGAAATATGTTTACATTTAAAACTCCATTGTAAAAAACTCTCTTTAAAAGAAACACCGGCATTCAGGGATATGGCTAAAGAGAATAATTTCTGGTAAAAAGCAATCACAATGTGTCATTTCTGTGTGATACATGGGACCTGTAAGGGGCATGCTTTAGAAGCAGTCCCCACTTTCCAGCTTTAAATTATTCTTTGCATTTTAATGAGAAGATTTAAATATAAATTAATACACAACTAGCATTCTCAATGTACTTTCCTGGTATCAGAGATAAAAGTATTTCTATTTGTTTTATACATGCAACACTCCTGTGATAGTCATTTCTAGGAAGTCAAGCCCAAATGTTCAAATTCTCCCTCCCTCTTATTTGAAATAGAAAAGCCATATGTGGTAATAAATTTAAGAACAGTGTAAATAATATCAGTAAAGTCCCATTTGGGAGGGAATATCAAAGGTTTGAACTCTTTCCTTGCATTCCTTCTACATGGGCCTGTGTTAAATATCTGACAAAAATTAAAAACTCCATGAACATCTATTTTCTACTATGAAGTAAAGGAAGAAAACACAGAAGGATGTTACTAAATTATTTTTAGGCAATAAATACAGGAAAATGCCCATTTCTTGGGTGTTTTGTCAGGTTGGTTTTTTTGCTTGTTTGTTGTTGTTGTTTTTGTTTTTTTTTTTTTTTTTAACTGAAATCTTCCTCAGCTAGTGGGTACCAGGTATTTTGGAAAAATGAGTTGTTTACCTGTAGGTCTTTGCAAGTTCTTTTGAACCAGTATCCTTCTCAGAGTACCATCCATAGATGATTCCTCTATGTGGGACCGATCCCCAATAACTGTCCAGTACATCATCCTGAAATATTAAACACAAATTTAATCTGAATGCCAGCACAGAGCCTCCAAACACTTCACTGATACTCAATTTTTGTGAGCCTTTCAACATTCACGGCAGAGTGGAGGTCTTGGGTTACATTTAGGCAAGTTGAGCAGGAAATTAAAGAAACAACTTGGAAAAGTTTACATAATTGCAGACATCATTTTCTTTCCCTTGCTGCATTTTGAAATTTTATTGTAATTACCAAATCAGAGTGGTGTTGAAGGATACATACCGCTTTTTAGGGCTGACAGCAATTAAGCTGAATGCCTGCACAGAGCCTCAAACACTTCACTGATACTCAATTTTTGTGAGCCTTTCAACATTCACGGCAGAGTGGAGGTCTTGGTTTACAGTTAGTTAAGTTGAGCAGGAAATTAAGTGAACAACTTGGAAAAGTTCAGACAATTGCAGAATTTTCTTTCCCTTGCTGCATTTTGCAATTTTATTGGAATTGCCAAATCAGAGTGGTGTTGAAGGATACATACCCCTTTTTGGGATTTACAGCAATTAAGCTGAGTGCCTGCACAGAGCCTCAAACACTTCACTGATACTCAATTTTTGTGAGCCTTTCAACATTCACGGCAGAGTGGAGGTCTTGGTTTACAGTTAGTTAAGTTGAGCAGGAAATTAAAGAAACAACTTGTAAAAGTCCCGACAATTGCAAACATAATTTTCTTTTCCTCGCTGTGTTTTGCAATTTTATTGGAATTACCGAATCAGAGCGGTGCTGAAGGATACATACCCCTTTTTGGGATTGACAGCAATTGCATACGGCTCTCCTGCAATGCTGGTGAGGAGCCTGGTGCAGTTGGGTCCCTTCAGCTGCCCCACATTGATGGAGTACCTGAGGCTGGTCCAGTGAGTTGTGTAGTAGCTGAACCAGTGCATTCTGGAGTGATCAGTCCAGTAAATATTCCCAGCCACCCAGTCCACAGCAATGCCCCGGGGCCTTTTGAACTCTGGACACTAAAAAGAACAGATGGTGCAGTCAGGTTTGTGGAAAGGGCCTTTCACAGCAGCTGCACAGCCATGAATTTGTGTCATTTTTTTTCAGAAACACTGCGTTGGAAAGACTTAAACTGCACCTGCAGGAGTTCTGCTCTGAGGGATCTCTGACACCTCTACTCCATGCAGAAGAAAAAGTTAATCTTTCAAATCTGTTTTCTCAACTTTAAGGCTACCCGCAGTAGGGAAAAGTCACTTTGACATCAACTACTTGAACTATTGGTACTGAAGCAAACAGGTGTTTTGGACTGTAATTTGAAACCAAGGGAAAGGAAGTTTTCAGATTCTGCATCTATTTTATTCCATGGTGTTCCATCCCAAAGCACTCAGTGAAAACAACGTGAACCCACCCTGAGGAGTGGGTAGAGAAGATCACTGCATTTAGAAAACTGCACAAAATTCCCTCTGTATTCATGAATATTCATCTTCACACATAAAGGATGCTTGACTCATTATAACATTAAATTTATCAACTGCAGGATCTCTATCATTAATTTTTTTCCATAATCATTAAGGCTTAGCTCTGAAAAACGGTCCTGAGGACAAGAGTTCATATTGCAAATATGAGATTTATATGAACAACTCTAAAGTTTACTGGAATTCCTGCAGAAATGAGTATTCCCAGTAAAATAGGATTACCCAACTCTTTCTAACTTGAATGCAGTGTATCATAAAACCTCAAGACCAGCATAAGCTATAAATACACATACAGTTGTTTGCCTATTTACTTATAAGTTAAATCAAGTTAAATGATGAAAAAAACCCAGATATTCCTTAAAAAAATGAAGCAATGAAATGCTACTAAGCCACATAACTGAAAACCAGAAAAGAAGATCCTAAAATAACCTGTTTTCCCGTAAGTGTCAGAGTTCCCTAATACCACAAGATATTTGTAAACTATTTTCATCATATTAAAGTTTAAAGTTAAAAGTTTGATTTTCAAAGCTAAAAGTCAAACTCTTAACTTTAAACTTTTAATATTGTACCATAAATATTGTACCATAATTCTTTGATATGAGATGACGACAGTGGTGGCAGATGCTTCCACAAATAACAGAATTTTTCAAGTGTAGCATTTGTATATAACAAACTTTTTTCTTTCTTGCTATCCAAGCAACATTCACAGAAGGGATGTGAATGTTCAAAAAAAAAAAAAAAGGGGTATTTTCAGATAAGACAAACTGTATTTTTAGTCTAAACTCCTACTAATTCTGGGCAATATTCAATCACCTGAGTCAAGAAACCTCTCATACCTGAAGATATCTTTGGATACTACAAGGACTAATGGCTTACCATGCTGGAACCAAATATTATTTTAAAAGGAAAGCAGCTGTCATGGCCAGAAAAACCTCTCACCTTTTCTTTTTTTTTTTGACTGTTCAAGCCACAGTTTACAATAAGACTCTTTTGAGAGCTTGGAAAGACCAAGATGAGAGTTGCCAAGCAGAATAAGAGATGGTTCCCAAAAAAAGGTGGTTCTAGAAGCAGATGAGACATCCTAAAAGGGACATCCTACAAAAATTGGGGAATGAGGGTGGGATTTTGTTGAGAAATACTGATCCTGACTCCTCAACCAGACAGGAAATGTGAAATTTCAGTAATGCTGGGGGGATATTAGAGATCAAATAAAGAAAGAGATGAACAGAAGAAATGTCAAGGAGCCATCTGGTGTAAGAGATTTTAAAAAAAGAGGAAAAAAACCCCATGAGCTGATGCTGTGGCTGTGCAATTTCCAGTTGTGTTCATTAAGCTGCAGCTACTATCATATTTCTGAGCTCTTCTGCATCTTCTCACACTGTCTAGTAAAATTGCTAACTGGAAATGAGCTCTTACCTAATAGCTTATTTGGATTATGTTAATTTCGAAGAATAAGTCTGCATATAAAGTAAGGATGAAAATACAGGAAGAAAATCACATTAATGTTTTCTACAGTGATTTTAGCCCACTTTGATGGTAATTATAATGTACTACAACTTATTAGAAAAACTGAGGTTTGAAAACTAATTGCCTTTCACAGTTTGGAAGTCTCTGCACAGCTACAGACCACGTCAGCTCGATGACTTTTGATGAGATCTGTTGTCTTTTGTAAATTCTGCTTTCAAGGCAAAGAATTAATAAAAAAAAACCAAAAAAACAAAGAAACCCAATGAACTAAAAAAAGAAGCTGCAGTAACAATTTGGATCTGGAAATCTTTCTCATATAATGTCAGATTACAGATTTTCAGCCCCTAAAGTTGAGTTAGACTGAAGAAAATATGTTGCACATGCAGTAGGAACACATCCCTTTGCAATGTTTAACAGGAAGAATAAATGGCAAATCTAATTTGTACCGTAAGCAGTATTTTATCTTATTTCTTTTGCAGATATTTTGGGTAGGGAATTGCTGTGGAACAAAGTAAAGCAATGTTTTATTTTGCCTCTTCATTAAAAAATAATGCATTACCTTATGTTATATTACTAGAACAGTAAAAAGAAATTAAAGACAACAAAATGTTTAGAATTTTGTCCACTGAAACACAACATTTTTGTTGATAGATGAGCATCCCAGTGGGTGCAGTAATTCACCAAACCACCACTGGTATTACATAAAGTAGGATAATTTACAAACCCCCAACCAGCTGATTCCAGAAAGAGTCTTCTAAGTACAAAAACTTCATCCAGACAGAGCTGCAGCTCTAAGATAGAACCATAAATTCCTGTTTTTAAGAGAATGTGGGCTGGAAGCAGTTTGCATTCACAGGTGTGCACTGGGCCCTGGGGCAAATGTTGGGAAACAGGAGTGGGCTCATCTCAAGGGTGGTTGAGGGTCCTTGTGAAGCTCTCAGAACTCTGGGGCTGGAGTAGGATTGCCAATAAACTGACTGGATACATCACAAAATGTCTGCTTTTCTTCCCTTTGGATGGTATAATCATTTTAATGTTCATCTCTTTGTCCTTTCCCATGGAATGAAGCCCTTGAGCTGAAGTGTGGGGCGGCTCCGTGTTCATTGTTCACCTCAGGTACCTCCTGCAGCTCTCCCCAAGGATCAGGCAAACAGCTGCTCCAGATATCACCAATTCCCTCTGAACTCAGCTGGGATGAAACCCTCTTCTGCATCTGTCAATAAACTCTCAAGAGTTGATATTTACTATTTCCTATAATGCTTGAATTTGTACCAGTCTTAAACCCATTTTTCACAGAAAATCAGCAGAGCTACTTAAAGCTATTCTCTGAGGAAGGCTCTTGATATGCTAATTCTGTGGAGCAATTTCGGTTGAGATGGATTTTTGCATTAATGTAATTACCTGAAAATGCAGGTGACTTTGTTCAAGTTTACTGTCCTGATTTACATATCAAAGTCTAGATATAAAAGTTATAATGTAACCTTTGAAAACTTACTCAATAAAAAAAAAACTTGGGTTAAAATTAAGGAATTCTCAAGCCTTTTAAAACCAAATTTCGGTGACAATATTAAAGCAACATTATAAAACCAATTAACCTATTGATCAGCTGCAAATAAGGCAACAATATTTGAATATTAATGAGAAAACGCTGGGAAAATAACTGAATAGTTAAGCACAATAAGAAGCAAATACTTCAAAAATATAACTGAAAAGTGTCCAAGATATATTCAAATAGAGTCTGTATTTGCATTTTCCACATTCAGATTTGTAAAAAAGCTTTGTCTAGCTTGGGCCAAGCATTGCCACAAGGACCTACCTGCACTGAAGAGACAGGGGAACATGGGGTGTAAAAAAACCATCATTTTTTCAATGTCTTTGAACAGAAAAGGAAGTGACTAAGAGATATTCTCAGATAACAGTGAAAAAGGATAAAAAAACCTGAATACTATTTCAGTATGTTAGAAAAATACTAATTAAGAATATTTTATCTCTATTAGTTTAAACAGGGAGAAAGTGACAAATGAGGTGTGAAAATTTCAGTCCCTGGACTGAAAGATTTGAAGATTTAGATTATGAAGATTTCTGAAGGAAATTTATGCTCCATTTTATGGGCCTCTAAGAAAGTATTCAATCTATTAGAGAGGCTGCAGGTCAGCAAACTGCTCTTGCTGCAAAATGCACCTGCAGATTACCCCCCAAATATAAAATAAATGAATGAATAACAACACCACCTTCTCAACACTAACCTCACAAGGTTTTACACTTTCATCATTTTCTAATTAATAACTCAATACAGAGATCTGTTTATCAGGATCTTTTAAACAGAAACGTACACCACATAGTTAAATGAGAAAAACTCCACAGTAGAATTACTCCACGTCCTCAATACAGGTATCCTGCTGCAAAACTCAAATGACAGAGCTGACCTGTTAGAGATCCTAGGCATTATTTTGTATTTCAGGTCTACTTTCCATACACTTTCTCTGAACAAAACCAAGACACCTCTGCTGGGCAGGCGGAGGTGCTGCTTTCAAACCACTCTTACCAAGATGCAGTACCAGATTCCAGGCATCCTCAGGGTCCACTGGTGCCTCCAGCAGGAGGGTTTTGCCCTGCTGGTGTCAGAGGTCAGGAATGTCACTCATTTGGAGAGGAAATATCCTTGGGTGAATGTACTCAGAAGTGGTTTAGAGGTTTATGAATTATAGATGAAAGATCGGGCTACTGTTGCTACTCCTGTTTATTGTGGGTGTATAAAAGCAGGCATGGGATGGGAGGGCATCACTGTCACCTCTCCTAAGTTTAAGGAAATGTGAAAAAGCCAGACAGGTGCTTTTTCTAACAAGTAAAAAATTAAAAACTCTACTCTGCTGTCAAATTCAATGAAGACTAAAAATCCCAAAATCTAAATTTGCAGCATTATAGAAACACCAATGTAGAGACCACACAGTTATTCTCATATTATTCTCAATTATTCTCATATATTCTCAGTTCAGCAATATCTCTTCCTAGAGAATTTTGTAGAAATATTTTAAGCAAAATGAGAAACAACATACATTTATTTTATTTTCAAGTAAAGACCACTTAAAATTACCCAATTTTATGAAAATCCACATTTCTGTTGCGAAGTCCAAACCTACATTTATGCTTATTCAAAATAAAATAACATGCAGTTCAACAAAAATGGAAATAACTTGTTCTAACATTTCAATATAGGTAATAACTTTGCCAATATTATTGTTTATATGATCACTGTAGAAATTAAGCTTGTGTTTAATCTCCTTTTCTGTCTTCCCAAGACTTGAAATTCATGGCTTTCTTCTTCTATATATTACATTCTTCCCTCTTCTCTGTTGCAATAAAAAATCTTGATGGTATACAGCCTTCCCAATGTTCTAATATAATGTTTACTTCTCTGCAGGAAAGTTTTTTAAATCCTACAATTGTGTTGTCTTGGAGACTCTACCAAATCTGTCAGAGTCTTGAACAGAAAAGCTTTAGGAGCCATATATATCACTGAAATAAAATCATTCTCAGATAGACATTTTAATTTACTGAATCAGCCCATGCTATTACAGAAGAGTCAGAATAGAAAAATAAATTGAATTAAATTTGTGTGATTCAATCTTTGATTTTGATCACTTACTATCAAGCCACTGTTACTCTGCCTCCTCTCTCTGTCGTGAAGTTTTCTGTAGAAAATCCCTCCTGGATTAAACTGAGTGCTCCAAACAATCATATCCCCTTGAAAATATGCATCCATTCCAGTTATCCTTGAATTGTGTTCAATATGTGATATTTGCTGATGAGCACCACTGTAGTTGAATGGATATGCAAAACCCAGGATGTCAGTGTCATTAGCAACATAGAGAACTTGATCTTCAGAGCCTAGGGATTATTATAATGAAACAAAAATAAGGTAAATGTCAACTAATGCAAAAAAATCAGTGTGCTTTACTCAAGTAGCTTTTTGGTGCTCAGCTGACAGAATTTCTAAGGTTAAAATTATTTTCTGGTTGTTGGAGACTGCAGAAATACCTACACTCTGGGCAGTAAATGCAACTCCTGATATTCTGATATCAACATATCAACTTCAGCGCTCTCCAAGCACACAGGGAGACACCCAGGACTATATTTCAATGTGTATGTAATATAAGAATTTGAATATTTTTAAAACGTATACAAAAATACAGGATATTATGCATTCAGCCCATATGAATTCCATATTTTTAAAGCATGTTGACTTTTGAGGGACATAAATGTATATATTAAAGGAACACAGAGCTGTCAATGAACATGTTTTTAAATTGCTCTACTGGAAATTAGAATTGGAATGATTTTATCTTTAGTTAAAGCTGTAAAGTTTTGACTGCAACAGAACCTTGTGTCTTACATCTCATTTCAGATAGTCAGATACCATCTTGATCCAGATGTTGTAAAGTATGTTATTCACAAGAAAATGTTCTCTAATATCAATACATTGAGTGTTGAGAAAGTTAAAATCTGCCTGATAATTTAGAATGTATTTGGATAATTTTTATTTCTCCATTCATATCTCATTTATCCATAGAGAATCAATTTAAAATGTCACACTATGAGTATGAAATACCAAACATCATTTGTTCCCTTCCTCCTGATAAATGCAAGAAAAAGGAGGAGGTTGGTTAAAGCAAATATCAGTGAGGAAAAAGGAAGCATGAACTGTATTACAATGGAAATGAAGCTTGTGGAAAATTCAGATTTGGGATAATGATTCCCAGGTTTTTAAATTATAAGCTCTCAGAATTGTGTCTGTGTTCCTATAATAACAAACCATTATCTTCCATTAGTAACCCTATTTGTTCTCATGTCATAATCTGATTTCTTAAATAACAGGCAATGATGCCAAACCCTGAGAGAGTCCATGTTATGTGTGTTACTAACGACCCATTAATATGATCTTCCCATGGCAAATTTGCTTCAAAAATATGGACAATCTATATAAAAAATGACAGCACTGTCCATTTTGATATTTCTTACCTTTTGCTATGCAACTGTTGTTCCTCTCCTTATAATTTTTCTCACACTCACATCTGTAAGAGCCCTTTAAATTATGGCAGTGTTGGGAGCAGGTACCAAATACCATGCACTCATTGATATCTATGAAGAAAAAATTGTAATTTATATCTATAGTGTAATAAACTATTATTTTACTTGTTCATATAATCATGGAACAAAGCAGATGAACAAAGGGAACTCATAAACATTTTCCTGCTGACCAGTGTGGAATCATACATATTAAGACTACATTTTCTAAGAAATTTAACTTTCTATCTCTTCACTTTGATTTCAATTTTGTATTATGCATCTTCATTATTTTATGCATCTCAAAATATCCTCATATGCCAACTTCAACCAATGTTAAATAATCTATTAGACCTTAAAAATCCATTTATTACTTAAATTATTTAATAACCTGACTTGAAACTTTTGACATTCTTAACAACTTATGTTCAATTAGTGGTTCTTAACAACTAATGTTAAATCTTTGATAACCTCTCCAGGTAAAATGTATGAATCTATATTTAGTAAATACTTTTTGGTGTTTAGTTTTGTTTGTTGTTGATTGTTTGGGGGGTTTTTTGTTTGTTTTGTTCTTTTTTTAAAATTTTTTCTAATTTCTTAATGCCCTAGCTATCAAACAGCTTTTACCCTGTGGAAATAAACCAAGCAAACATGATATGTATCTGCTTCTCCAGCACAGAAAATTAAGTACAGAACTGACTTTTAAAACTTTACAAGAGAAGATGAAAATGTCTGTACCTTCACATTGTCTATTCCTCCTGTTCCTCTGAAATCCAGGTTTACACTGACACAAAAGGGATGATTTTGTTTGATTACAGAATGCATCATCTCCACAAGGATTCACATTATCTTCACATGTATATTCAGCGACGCCTAAACGTAAACAAAATGTCTAAAAAATCCCTGATAGATTTGTTTAAAGTGTTAAAAATTATACCTAAAGTGACAACAGCAAATAACAAATTCATCCTTCTGTTTAAAGAGCATCAGGTGAATTTTTAACAAATAAATGACATTACAGTGTTTATCTACATCTGCAAAATTTAATGTATTACATTTTATGCAATGACAGTATTTAACAGATACATTTCCCATCAAGAATTCTATACTACAATTTTTCTTGTTGCAAATATGTAACAATGCAATCAACTTGTACTTAAATTTTGAAAAGAACTCGTAACTACACCAAAAATCCTCTACAACTTGAATTGCTATCAAATTTGCCTTGCTCTTGTGGTACAGAATTCCATCCATTTTTAACTAGAAGAAGTAACTACGTTAAACTGAGTTCTGTATTGTTCAATAGGTCTTGCACAGATGAATGTCTTCGTTAATTGTTTCTTCTCTGCTAAATCAAGAGAACAGATCTTGCCAGGCCAACTCACTTATTTTGCAGTCTTGCTCATCTGAGCCATCTCCACAGTCATCAAACCAGTCACACTGCAGCTCCATGGGAATGCACTTCTTGTCATTGCAAGCAAACTCATCTTTTCTACACGGTCTGGCTTTGTATGTGATTTTATCTACATAATTACAGATTAATAAGAGAAAAAATAAATCAGTATTTAGGATTCTCAGGTTACTTCAGACACATACAAATGGGAAGGACCACCAAGCATTAAGCAACTGGAATTTATTTCAGTTTCTTTCGGTTTTCTTTCTGTTTCAAATTCTGATCTGCTAAACTGCAGTTTAAGCCTTACTGAAGGACAAGCATGTGATAGATGAGTAATGCAATGGTTGAATCTCACAATTAATGGTCAAATATCATGTTTATAGGTTAAGAAAAGTTTATAGATTTATAGTTATGTTGTACTCCATCGGGTGTTTATCAAGGGACAATGGGACATCTGGGAGGGCTGGCTTGTCACTATGGAACATCTGACCTCCAGTCAGGATTTGAGGAAGAGATCTCCACCACTGGACAGTGAGGAAGGACAGAACTTTGCGTGGGGTTAAAGGGTTAAAAAGGCAAAACCTCCATTGTGAGGGAGCTGAGCACACAGCAGGGAAAATTTTGCTCCCAGCACCGTAACCTTTTTTCTTCATTCAGTCTTCTGTTGTATTTTTGATAGGGTTTAATAACCCTTCCCATGAAGTGTCTGAAAAGTGAGCAGCCATTTCTCACGAGCAGATCTGTGTTACAAAGTTTGCCTTTGAGGTGCTTTCTGTGATCTGAATGCCTTGCAAGGTGATATCACCCACCACAGTGATCCTCGTCCGAGTTATCGCCACAGTCGTCGACCTCGTTGCAAATCTGCTCAGGCCGCAGACAAACCCTGTTGTTCCTACATCTGTAGGGCCTCGTTGGAGGGCAGGGAAACTTCACTGCACAGCAAAGAAAACAAGCAGCTGTTACCCGGCTATTAATCCTTTTTTAATGACACATCAAAGCCAGATATGTGTTGGCACTCTAAGTTCTTCATTTAGAGATTTTGCGTCATGAGGGTGATTTATGGCCTTTTTTCAGAACTAGTAAGTATGGCAGAAAAACAGCAAAAGAAGGATGAAGTGTGATCATGCTCAATATTACATCATACAAGTGATTTTTTCCTCCCACTGTGGGTGTCCTAAAGAAAAGTTTCATTTCTCAAAAATAGCAAATATCAAATATCTGAAATTACATGACAAGCAATAACAAAAGAAAACTATATCCCCACATTTCAAGCTTATCTTCTAAAAGCAAAACAAAATTTAAGACACATGTGCCTTTATATATTTCTGTGTCTTAAATGTCATTCTTGCTTTATTATACAAAAAACTCTGAAAAATATAATGCCATACCACACATTTCAGCAACTTCATCAGAGTTATCCCCACAATCATCCTCGCCATCACAAACCCAAAAATGTAGCTTGCAGAGGGAATTGTTGCACAAAAATTCATCAGCTCTACATATATTTCCCCCTGGGAAGATGAACAGAAAAGAAAAATAAAAGGCAGGAAAGATGAAAGAAAGTCAGTTTTTTATAAAACCACTAGAATCACTTATCACATACTATATGCAGAGAGTAACCAGGTAGCATAAATAAATTTACAGATCCCAGAGGAACAGGCGGGAGAGGCAGAGGAATTCTCATTCAAAAATCTCTTCCCTGACCAAACAGCTCATGTTCTCAAGGTCCAGCCATGTGGGCACAGAACAGATAAAATAAAGTGACCTCTGACACGATCTTCCTTTCTGTACCTTCTAAAATGACTCATCAGGATGTTTACTGAACACAGGAAGCAGCAAGAATAAAATCTTCCATGTGTTCTGAATCATCTAACAAAAAGGAACATAGGGTAAGGGAAAATGGTTGAGGGCAGAGTGCTCCCAGGCTTTAAAAATTATTTCAAGGTGGATTCAGTTGTAATGTGTGTTGTCATAAGAAAGAATTTCTTTCTCAATTACGACTACGTTTTATCACTACCAATCAACAAAGTTATGGAAAGTTCCTGCAATTAATTTCCTATAAAACACATTTTTTTGGTAACTGGATTTTCAGTTTCCTGGGAGGAATGGGGTATATAAAATAAATAAAGCTGTGTAACTGCAGAGAAGGAAACAATGAAATTTTATAGGATAATGCCAAAACTCTCACTGTGGCTTACCTCAATGCATTACACCCACTCTAAAGCTGGATCAGGCTTCAGTGGCTTTTTACTCATTCATTCACTGCCCTGTTCACACCTCATTAAAATCAACAGAATTCTTTCTTTTGCTATAAAGGTTCAGAATGGCTGAACTTTTTCCCCCCCAAAAGCTAATTTCCATGAAATGCTCATTGCATAAAAGGATGCTCCAACTCTCACACTATGCTACCAGGTATAATTCACTCCCATGGCAAACATAACTTATCAACATTAACAGAAATATCCTGTATAATTATCCAAGGAAAATATATAAAATTCAAGTACTCTTCATGATGAAAGGTATGAATGCAAATAATAGTGTGTGCAATCACAAGGTAACCATCACTCTAGTTGTTTAATAAGATTGAAGGGAGTTATTTTTGTAAACATGCACAGTGGGCCACAGATAAATATTATGGATATTATTTAAGAACGCTGTAGAATAAAACTCCATTTGTGTTTGCTGTATTTCCAAAGATGAAAAAATTAGTTATCAGTGAGATAAACTGGCATTTCTTTCATGTGATTGCTCTGCCTGTCATAATTCCTTTATAAAATAGATTTCTGCAACAGAATCATAATTGTGACATAAATACAAAGTATGATAGCAATAACCAACTAGGAATAGGCTTCTTATTGTATTGTAAGCAATTTGCAGTTCACAGAAGCTCCATTATGCTACCCAAAGAATAATGTGGGCATCAGATAAAATAAGTGTGTTACTATTTACTTCCACTCCATTGGGTTTTAAAGGGATACAGTCCAGATATTTTAAAAGCAGTTTTAAAAATGACTAGATGGTTGTTATTTATTTATTTATTTATTTGACTTTGTTATCTGACTTCTTGTACCTAAACATCTCTGCAATATTCTTCACATTCTTTGAATTTTCTGGTCTGTCTTCCAGACTTAATCATCCCCACATGATGTCCTTTTTTTTCCCCTTTAAGTATTGTGTAATAGACTTAAAACAAGGAAAGGATAATTTACTATGATTGCTTTGTATCAGATTATTATCCCCTATAACTGTACTCCATTATGTTTTGAATTTATGCACAGAACATGTGACTGTAGATGGCTAACCCACAGAACTATCCACTTTAAAGAAAAAGAAAGAAGAAAAATCCAGGAAAAAACCAAGATGACAAATTGCCAACTAAAACTGTTCTTTAGGAAAAAAAAACTCCTTTAATTTGACTTAGAGGAGGGGCTGGTGAGGAATGTGGAGCTCAGGGGCAGCCTAGGCTGCAGTGACCATGGAATGGGGGAGCTCAAATCCCTCAGGGCTGCAAGGAGGGTGCAGAGCAAGCTCCCTGCACTGGGCTCCAGGACAGCACCCTTGGATTTCTCCTGGATGTGCTTGGGAAAGCCCTGGAGGGAAGAGGGGCCCAGGAGAGCCTGGTTGGTATCCAAACATCCCCTCATCCAAGCCCAGGAGTGATGCATCCCAACAAAGAGGAATCAAAGTGCGCCAGAAGGACTCTGGATGAACAAGGTGCTCCTGGGCAAACACAAAAAAGAAGGTGAAGCACTGGCACAGGTTGCCCAGAGATGTCCATCCCTGGCAGCGCCCAAAGCCGGGTTGGATGGGGCTTGGTGCAGCCTGGGATAGCAGAAGGTGTCCCTGCACATGGCAGAGGGCTGGAACTGGATGAATTTAAAGGTCTCTTCCAATCCAAAGTGTTCCGTGATTCGCTGAAATAAACAGAAACCTGGGCTCTTAGGATGACTTATTTAGCAAATGTTCATTATATTGCACAGCTGTGTGATTTATTGGGCATGGCTTTGTAGTTTACTGGGGCCTATAAAGGCTTGAATTAACCAGATTTACTGCTGACTTCCTTGATGAAAAAGAATATGCTTCCAGTAACAACATGACCTTTTCATCACTGGGGAGCGAAACAGAAAGGAGGAACAAGTCATAAACAATCTAAGTTTTGCTTATTCCTGCAGATCACTTGTTAAGCTGCTGTACTTTGTCAGGAGAGTTCACAGAACTTTCCTTTCTCCACTCATTTTGGCCAGGGTACCACTAACTTGCAACGTGTGCGTTCATAAAGCCCAATAACCATTTTTAGAGAGGTGTCTCTTGCCTTGGTCACAGTTTTCCTCATCGCTGCCATCCACACAGTCATGGATGCCGTCACAGAGCCATCGCACCGGGATGCAGTAGGCCTTGTTCCTGCAGCGGAACTGATCCTCCTTGCACTCGGACACGCAGTCCATCTGTGGGAACACACACATCAGCTCTGGACTCATCAGCGGGAGCAACAACAACCTGTCCACGCTGCCAGGAGGGAGCAGGCCCTGATGGAAACCACCCCAGAACCACGCCTGGGGTTGACTTTGAGAAGTCAACCAAAACCGGTCCACAGAGCACAGAAATGTACAACCATGGGCCTGAGTTACCTGACAGCACTCAAAGGATGCAAGAAAACCCTATTTGCCCTTTCAATTATTTTGAGACGGTGAAAAATGCATGTATTTTATGATTGGCTTTTCGCAAATATTAAAATTAATATTGTATGTGTTGTGTTAGAAAGTAATGCTCTATTAATTCTCTTAAGTAGTGTGTTAAATATAGTTTTAAGTTATAAAAAAATGTTAAAATAGAAACATCCTATGCCATGTAGGATACTTTTTTTTAAAGAAAGGACTCGCAGCGAGATAGCAGCCACAGGACACCTTAATCTTTCAGAGAAAAAGAATTTATTGCTCCATTATCAGGAGAAATGAACTTCCCGCCTTGGAGGCGCTCTCAGGATTCAGAGGAAGAAGTTGAGGATGACCAGACAGAATCCTGTATTTAAATGGAATTTATGCATCATGTATGAAGTGCATGAATATGCTACAGGCTGTTGCTTTTAAGGGTTAATCCTTTGTTACCGTGGATCCTTTTTGGGGCTCATGCTGCCCAGAAAAAGGTACCCACACATCCATAACTCTTTGTTTCTATTGTCCCATATTGCCCTAATTCAATTTGTCCAAATGTTTATTATTCTAATTGTATTACTATTTTTATAACCATTTTATTACTGTTAAACTTTTAAAATTTTGAAAACAAGTGATTGGTGTTTTTCACAGAGATCTAAAAAATTTCCAAAAACAAAAGCAAACTAAACAAAATATCCCACCCCCCCCCCCCCCAAAAAAAAAAAAAAAACAAAAAAAAAAAACAACCAAAACCAAGTAACCCAGGAAAAAGAAATCACCAGAAATGTGTCAGGTACCTCATCAGATCCATCAGCACAGTCCAAGTCCCCGTTGCATTTCAGGGATGCTGAAATGCAGCCTCCACTTGCACACACGTATTCACTTGAAGAGCAGGTTGGAGATGCTGGTTACAAACACATATTTTAGCATTAAGAAAAAGACAATTCATGAATAAATTGATTTTTAATTTAAAGTTTCCCTCTGGTTAATAGTGAGCCAACTGGTGCCTAAGCACTTTTGTAAACTACAATAAAATATTTGACAAATCTGAATTGTGTAATCTTAAATAAATTATATAATGATAGTGAAACGGTATTTGTGTTTTTCCACTTAGAAATTTAATTTTGTTTTCTCCTTATGCTTGGTAACAAAGGCAACTACAAAAATGCATATATTCATAGAATGAGCATATTTTAAAAATTGCATTCCTTAAAATGGGCTTAGAGTTTAGCTAATGTAGCTAGTTTATAATTGCATAAGCTAAATTTTTTAGGAAACCATCTCACTGGAAAGTATACATTATTACAATTAAAATGCATAAATATTAAGCAGGATATTTTAAAATAAAGGTGGATATTTTTTGTTGCACTGTAAATCAGGAGAGTTTTGTCATAGATTTTTATCAGTTACATCTAGGTTAAAAAAAAAAAATTAGGCAAGTTCCTGCACTGTATTTTGCAAGAAAGCAAAAATAAAATAAAATAAAAATAACAATAATTTAGTAGAAAACAATCTTTGCATAAGGACTATTAAGCTTTGACTGAAGACCACAAAGCAAAACATTTCAGGACATGCCAAGATTTCCTGATGTTTTCAGAGCAGAATTTTATATGTTGAGTATTTATTATCAAATTACAATTCAAAATAATTAATTAAATACCTATGCTCCAACAAACTTCACAGTGCAGAGCTGTTCATAAGAAGGGTTTTCAAAACACCAGCAGGAAGACACAATGATGCAAACTCAGAAGGTGAAATATTTCAGGTTTTTTTTGTACTCTCACGCTGCAACTAGTGCCCAAGAAATCATGATTTGATGATTTATAGTCTTCCTTTACTCTGATCCATTCCTGGCTTCATTTTATAATTCAGAATTACTTAGAACGATACCTGGTTCACAATTTTTCTCATCATCCCCAAGTTTGCAGTCCTCGTGTCCGTCACATTTCCATTTTGCTGAGATGCACTGGCCATTGGAGCACTGGAACTGATCCCTAGAACAGCCTGTTTCACAATACCTCTGGTACCAAAGAAACAACCAATAAACAAGATCAAGAGTTTAATATAAACATTGGTAAATATGCAGCTGGTGGCAGAAGCTACAGCCCATAATCCTCCATGTTATAAAATAGGTAGCAATTAAAGTCTTGTGAAATGAAATATATTTGTGGATACGATTCAAAATGGTGGGTCACATGCTCTAAATAGCTGGAAACACCTGAGTTCTAGTATTGACAGGAAAAGAGAAGGGAAAAAAAGTAAAAAGAAAAAAAAGAAGAGAAAACCAGTAAATTATTATCCAGTGAGCTTCTGACACTCAACAGTTTTCACTCTTACCTCAAAAAAATCTCTCAAACCAAACCAGTGCTGTGTGTAAAAAGAATGGTTTCCCAGTCAGGACAAAAAGTATTAATATGATGGGAAGAGGTTTTAGATCACTGCTGGGACAAGAAAATGCAGAATACTCTTCAATTTTACTGATTTGTTTGTATGTTCTCTTTTAGCATAATTATATCAATATGTTTGGTTTTAATTTAGTAATGATATTTGCATACAGGGATTCTTGTGCATAGCTCCCACTGCTGCCTTTTAGAAAATTTCTATGCAGGAATCTATTCTCCAACAACTTAAAACTACTAATTCCCTAAAGAATTCCTTTTTCTGGAAGATGCCTACCTCATCTGAGCCATCTGCACAGTCGTAGTCTCCATCACACCAGAATCTTGCTGAAACACAATCTCCATTTGCACAAGGAAAGTCTTTCAAAGTGCATGTTTGAGGCTCTGAAGAAAGAAAGAAAAAACAGTAGGTTTATCAGCACTTCCTTTAAATCAATCAATAGAAATAATATCAATCTCCCCAATCAATAGATATAAATAAATATAAATACCCCCCCAAAGAATAAATATTAAAAACTCAATTACCTTGCAAATGATAAGGAGTGGTTTTCTGTGGGATTTTATTCCACAACATCTTTTAACTAAATTTCATTTACATATCGTAAGACAGTAATGAAAATACTTTCATTGCTTTCATACATTTGGGTTCTAGCAGATTTCTTTGCAATAACATGATGTTGAGTATATATATTTTATGAATTTCAACACACGTATGTCATTACAGGGTTTGTGAGATGTGCACCAGAGGCCAGAAATACATTTTGCATGTCAATATCCAATGTAATTAGCGCTAAGCAGGTTTCTGACTTTCCATCACACAGTAGCACATCATTTATCACATAATTTTTTGTGTGTGTGTGCCAAGAGCCAGCTTCCCCCGTGCTCAGCATTCAGGGGAATGGCAAAGAGAACACAAAATTTGGTGCTTCAAATAAAATGAGATTTTTCACTACTGCTGACACAGAAACATTGGCCAGGGGGACCTCTGGGGAAGAGCCCCACAGGAGAACATCATGTGCTGTCCTCCTGAGAATGAGGACCACTCCAAAAGACATTTTTTGGATGCTGGAGCATTAGAATAAAGAAAGGTAGAGAGGTATTGGGGATTTAGGAGAAGTTAAACAAGTCTCTATATGCAATTTAGATCTGCCACTCAGAGGGCTTGGGGGGAAAAGGGACTTAAAGGCAAAAAAGGATTATTTGTTGGATTATTTCCACCACAGGAAACAACGCATTATGTAAATTATGTAAAATCAAGAATAAGGATTAATTAGCAAAACCTTTTCAGCAGAGAGATGGAGAACAACAAATTCCAGCGATCGAACCAAAGGAATAAAGGGGCAAAAAAGAAAGAGAAGAGACAGAGCAGACAGCAGGAATGGACATCAATAAATTGAGAAATGCTGAAGGGTCCTTTAGTGAGGTATGGAAGGTGCAAGCATGAATGCTTTGGTAAAATGTGCCACAGTGATAAGAAAAGCAAATACAAAAGTAGAGGCCTCAAAGTGACAAAAATTTGGTAAATACCAGTATGAGAATACACTACACACAAGTTACAAGGATGTAACAAACTTGAGTCCATGTGTTTTGTTTTTTTGTTTGTTTGGTTGGTTGACTTTCCCAGGATTTATAAAAAACAAAAACTGTTCCAGGAAAGGAGCAGTTTTAATCAACTTTTTAACTGACTTTTTTCCACTCTTTAGTTCATAAAAAATACTGAAAAATACTCTGTTTGAAATATTTTAAAAGAAAATTCATTTTTCAGGTAGGAATGAATTTTAATTTTGAAGTTGTAGGAAAGTGATTTTAAAAGCATATCTATAGCAATTGCATCAGTTCTCCAGAAATGTTATATTTCAGCAAATCAAAGGTTGGCATTTATGTGGACTCAGATTATATGCACACTACCTCAAATTTTTTTTCAAAGCTCTAGCAAATCCTTGACATTTGATTCTTTTTGTTTCAAGCCAAGAAGGAGGATTTCACGATATGATAAAATATATAAAGGAAATAATTTTTGGGGAAAGTAATTCACAAGCAAAAAAACCCATTTATCATGTTTCTATATTGATTGGAAAAATACAAGCAAATACTTTTGCTATACTGCTAATAAATTATTTATAAGCAGAGATTTGATACTGGAAAAAAACGTACACAAAGAGCTAAGTACTCAATTCTCTGTTTGCAAGAAATATTTCTTCTGCTGCTGGGATCCAGCTCTGTGATTTACATACGAACACAGAAAAGTACTTTTCCATCAGTGCTCAGATTGTTAGAAAGGAATAATTATTGATACAAAACAGTATTAAAGGAACAAGCTTTAATGGACTTCTGTAAACCCATAAAGGACAGCATTCTTTAGCTTCTGCTTTACCAAAACACTGAAACTCCTTCCCAAAAAAAGCATTTGGGACATAAACTTATCCCAGGACAAAATTAACTAATTTGTTTTCTTGGCAACTTGTAGAAGCAACAAAAGAGCATTAGGAAGAACTTGCAGCAGCACAAATATTTTCATGCTGATTGAATTCATGCCTTGATACAACATTATTGTGTTTGCTTTGCTTCAATGGTTACAGTACCTTACAATTTCTTTAATCAGATTAAATTAAAAAAAATAGTGGTGCTTTCTTTTTAGGTTAGATAGAATAAGATTACTTCCTACGGAATTTTCCTTTATTGGAGTTTCCTTAAAGAGGAAACCCTATTTTTGTGGTAATTTGGTTTCAAAAATACAAATAAACTCTGAAAGCAAATTCTGCCTCCAGACAGATATTACATCATAAGAGTTAAAAATGTATTCTACATTTCTTATTGTGGACTCATCATGTACCAATATCCAAGCTAAAAACTCTTATTTCACAGTGTCCAAATATAGTTAAAAACAACAGACTGTAAGACAAATAATGACAAAAGCTCCTATAAGGAGCTGTATCAGTTATGAAAAAATGCCTGACCTCCACCTGCTTAAAAATCTGAATTAAAAAGAAATATTACAATTAGTTTATCAGTTAGTTACGTATCAGATTTCTTACCCCTGAAAAAGAATCACAAACACTGTTCAGAGGTAAAGTGATAAGCATTTGTTAACCAGGAATTTGGGTCAAACACCACCTGCTCATTGCATGTTAGAAAAACATAACTGCATGGGTGTGAAAAATTATTAGTGCTGTATCATTGTGCCCCATTAAGACTTCATTATGTTATGACCAGAAGAGTGAATTTCTTGCATGTGAAGAAACTACAGAGAAAAGTGTAAATGCTTGAGATGAATTTCTATAATTCAGTGAATTCATTCCTCATTCCTGAGAAACAACTCATTTTCTGATACAGTTCCCTGACAGCCTTTTGTATATTATATTCATGGATGCCGTGAACAATTTACCTCACTGTGCAATGCAACTTATTTTGCCAAATGCTTTTGAAGTTCTAATTTCATATATATTTGTTTCATTACACTTTATTCTGTAAGTGGCTTGATGGTCTATAAAAATTTTATACAACTATTTCAAACAGCTGAACAGTGTTATGTACTGTCCCTGTGCTTCCAAGATTTTGGATTTTAAAACTGTGCCAGCCTAATGCGTTTAATTTAAACAGGAGAATCTATAGCTAGAATTTAAGTATGCATTTGACAAGCAAAAGCAAATTTAAAAAAAACCTAACACCTTTTTTACCTGGGTACTGTCAACTCACTAATTCCATACAGCACAATTACAAATTTCTTTATCTTCAAGTCTAGAGAACAACTAAGAACTGAATGTAAAACTTAGCTATTAATATAGACACAAAGTTGGCTAACATAATATTTTTTTCTTTTTCTTAGAGATTCAGATTATTTCTCTCTCATTATTTGAACTTTTGAATATCACTTTTTAGTATGATGATCTGATCTTTAAGGAAGATAATTATTACTGCTGGGTCATACACATGGCTAATTCCAGATATGATACTCAACATTTATTTTTCAAACAGCAATAACATTTTTGTGGAAGTTTTTGTTTTTTCCTTTTTTTTTCAAATTTTCAACAAACTGCCCAGTCCTGTAGATTAACACTCCCACAGCAAAACTATCACTCTCTATTTGATTTCTCCATGAGAATAAAAACATAAAATAATTTCTTGCCATTTGTAGTACAGAAAACTGACACTAATAATCAATTCCTAAGAAAAATCTCCCACAAAGCTGAGAAAGCTTTTGCGTGCCAACCTCCCTGGGGTTCAACAACAAAAGGCTCTGAGTGATTACTGAGCCACACAACATTTTCCTTTTTTTATGTACCACAGCACTGCTGCTTGCAGTAATAAAACTCACAACACTTTCAAGTGCAGGGAGCAATTACCAGGCAGACAAATCCACTTTAACCTCCCAAGCTGAATGAGACATTCTGTACCTATGGACACCACATCTTGGACTGGAGAAAGGGGCAGCAGCATCCACTCAGCATGAGAATGCCTAATTTATTAATGTTTCTAGCTCATCACCTCAAAGATACTAGATATACACTCATGGTACACAATCAGGAATGTGTATTCAAGATTATGTGCAAGAAAAAGATATTAAATCCGTGCATTTCTGAGTAAAAAGGAAAAAAAAAAAAAACACAGCAAGGCACTTCAGAACAAGTTAGGGAATGTCCCTCTTGAAATATTTTATAAATACCGTAATTATTAGATAAAATAATTACAAATTTTTCATTTCCTCCTGAGACCCAGATGGAAATTAACTCCCTGAAAGTGGTATTACAGAGATTTATTCAGACTTCAGGTTCCTCATGGGTAGGAGAGAGCTGGGTAACTGAGCTACTTTGAATAACCACATCTACTTCTCAATGCAATTAAATGCTAGAGAAATTGACTTCTCAATATGGAACAAGGCAAATCATCTCAAGAATACAATGAATATAACAAGCAGGTAGTGTTTGATCAAAATTCCTTGTTAACAAACGTTCATCACTTCACTTCTGAACAGTGTTTATGATTCTTCTTTAAAGATAAGAAATTTGATACATAACTAACTGAGAAAGGTAAACTAATTGTAATATTTATTTTCAAATCACCAAATTATTGAGCAGTTGGAGGTCAGGCATCTTTTCATAGATACAGCTCTTTACAAGAGTGAAGAAAATTGGAGAATTACAGCAAGGGACATTTTTGGACATTTTCAATTGTGGTCAGCTGATTTTCAGCAGATCAGAGGGTGTTGAATGAAAATACACATGTATTTTATAAAAATTCAAAAGTTTGCTCTTGCACTTTGCCAACCTGACTCTGTTCTAACATGGACCAAGGTAAAAGTTACTTACTACAGTTTTCTTCATCAGAATTATCTCCACAATCATTCTGGCTGTCACATCTCCAGTGATCTGGAATGCAGTTGTTGTTTTTGCACTGGAACTCATGAGGTCCACAAGTTTTTTTATCTGTAATTGAGGTGAATAATATTTACAGCATTGCAAACAAAGAGTCAAAATGGGAAAGACTCCCACTAAATGCATGATAATGTTACTGGATATATTAAAAGATGAGCAACCATAATATTGGAAGGGTTACTTTCAGGAATAATTTATTTCTCATAACATTCCTTAAACTTCTATTTATACATTCACACCTTAATCTTAAATTTGATGAAATTAAAATATACAGTGTATAAACAGTCATATAAAGTTTAAAAATACGAAATTTAGAAGGGGTCACAAGAGAGGGTATTAGTGCACTGAATCTCAAGGACTGAATTAACTTTTCCTTGAATTTATCTGTAAGATTGCCCTAAAAAAGATCAGATCACAGTAAACCACTAGAATATTGATTTAAAAATTGTACTAAATATGTATTTCTCAAAAGCTATTTTTGCACATAATAATTTAGAACAGAAAATTTTTCCACTTTGATTAAAATTTTTACCTACTGATGGACTGGATTGGATGTTACTCATACGAGGTAAAGCATTACAAAGCCTATAGTGCAGAACTGAGGGAAATTTATTTCAGGTTCTGTATTTTCAGTGAGCTTTTCTATTTACAGAGGAGCATTGGAAGCCTCTTAGAGAGACACATGAACACCCTGAACTCCTCCATCAGGAAGGAGCTGCCTCTGCGTTTTCTGTGAGCAACTCTCGAATAATTTGTTCAGCTTCTAAGGACTGAGATGAAATGAAGTAAATTAAAAAGTTATCAGTGACATTTTCATTGGGGGAGGAAAAATAAAAAAGTTTGCTTTGTAAAAGCCTCAATGACATATTTAAAATTACATGTCACTGTGATATTGCACTAGAAAATGTTTAAATTTCTGTTAGGCAAAGTCAAAACATGTCAGAGCGGCTTCACTCTGCTCTCAGGGCAAGCCCAGGGCTGCTGATGACTGACAAACAGCAGCTCCAATCACCTGATTCCTCTGCTGCTCAACCACAAATCAGAACTGCTGATTTCATGCTAGAGGCCAAATTTTTTTTTAGTTTTTTTTTTTTGTTTTTTTTTTTTTGTTTTTCCTTTTTTTTTTTTTTGTTATATTTTTCTTTTTTGTTTTTGTTTTTGTTTTATTATTATTATTATTTTCTCTGTTGTTTTAGGTGTGGCTCTGGAACCAGACTGATAAAACCACATTTGAGTACCAAGATTGGTGTTGCAGCTCAGTTGTGTGCACTCAAAAATCTAATCACTGCAATTCTGCCTTCTGTGTTTGCTCCTTGCTCTCTGCCAATGTCACAACTGCAATAAGTTTTCTCCCAAAGTATGTTTTTTTCCATGATATTTTTCAATATTGAAATCTGTGGTACTTTGATCATGATTATTTCAAATACTTGCACTGCCAAACAATTAAAAATATTTAACATTACAAAACATAAAAATATTCCTGCCAAACTCATGACATTCTTGTATTTTCATTCTGTAGCTCTGCAAAGGAAAAAGTTTCAAACCTGAAATCCATCCTGTATTACTAAAATACTTCCAGTAAAGATTCTAACTCAAACTGGTTCTTTTTGATGTAAAGTATCAAAGTTGTGATCAAGGACTTGCATAATCTAATGGTTTTCTTTAATTGCCTGGACAGTTAGCACCAATTAACTCTATCTCTTTTTCTCTGAGAAGCACCAGACACTCCTAAAGGAACCCACATTTCCTGATTCTGCCTCAACAGTCTGAGTTGGAAAGCAACCACAGAAAAATAAATACATTTCCACTGCTTCTGGAAATGTGCTCAGTGTAATATCTCCAATAACCCACTGCAGCAGAAGTTTACTAAGCAAAAATACATATGGCCAGGCAGCACTCAAGCAAAAAGAGATTCTTGCACACAAGTTTTGCACTGCAGACATTTTAGAAATGAACTCCAAACAATAACAAATTAGTGTTACATCAACATATGTAGATGCTTTTTATACTCATTCATATACTTCATAGAATTTATTTCTATCAAACTTTGTACTTAAAAATAACAATCTTTAACTTGAAAAATAAAATGCAGAAGAACAAATTGTGTTGAAACTACTGCCATTGTAAGGTCATTTAACCATATTTCAAATGCTAAAAAAATATGGAAAACTTCAAAATGTGATTAAACACACCCTGTTCTTGTCAAGGCTTAGCTGTTCCATGCGTACTCAACCGTGTTTGGCACAGAAATTGTGACTATGGATAAATTTTTGTCTCCTCCAACACAAAAAGCAAGAGCAGTGTATGCAGCCAGGAGATTAAAAATAAAGATGTGGGTGTTTTATCAGGGGAATGTGTGGTTAAACTGGGGGACACCTCACTGCAGCATGTTGTGAAAACTTTGCAAAGGCAGAAGAAGTGAAATCTATGATGAATTATTGTAAACAGAGACATATTTGACTGACAGTGTCTCGGATTCTCCAGTTAGAGGATGGAATGGTATCCCAAGGAGATTTCATGGTGGGCCTGCTTTGCTCACATATTCCTGCCAGAGACAGGACAAATGTCAAGATGAGTCTCAGATATGAACCAACACCACCAGCTGGATATGTTGTGATTTAAAGAACCTTTTGAGCTTGGGATTGCACGCATTGTTTCTCTGTACTTTTTAGTCATTTGAATAATTTTTATTCTGTCTACTGTAAAATTATGGCTCAGAGTGAAGTACTTAATTCTAAACACAATTTTTCCTATTTACTATCAGTATTATGTCTTTTTCTCTTAAAAAAAAATAATTGTGACTAGAGGATGAATGAAAATACTAGATGAAGTTTACAATCAATTGTGCCACATCAGGTCAGCCAAGATGTGAATCCACAGTTTGGAATGCTGTCCCAGTTGGAAAGCCACAAAATGTTGGAGATCCAGGTGATGTGGAATGTTGGAGGAGAAAGTAGCTGTGGCGTGGATCAGAAAGTGAGCAGTGCAGGGCTGTTTCAATAACAGCCCAGAAGTGGAGGTGAAGCTTCATCTCCTTTGCACACTGCTCCTTCAAGACAAATGATTCCTTGCACTGTAAACTTCTCACCAGTTGACAGGAGTAATTATTTTCCCCATCCTGGCAATTCAAACGATGGTCTTGGATTTTCAGTGTTGAGAAAGTTCATTTTCCCAGGCATATTTTCCATCTAAAGCATTTTTTATACATGCTCATGTGCCAATTATTTGAAATACATCCATGGAAAAGCAGCTCAGTGCTTTGTCCTTGACTGTAGCCTGTAGTTTTGTAACTCTGTTGTCCCAGAGATAAACCTGTCCAGACACAGGTGTTTCATCAAACCATTCACTGATGCATGGATGAAAAATGGGGAAAGCTTTAAATGTTCCATATTTGTCTTGTTCTCCTCCACCTCAGACCATTTTTCTGTGTTTTCCTTTATAGACCAGTCTTGGAAGTTCCACAAGTGTTTCTGCACATGGTTGGTGTGTGCCTTGCACTGACACCCATCTTCAGGGATTTGCCAGCAGGACTGATCCACTTACTCTGCCTCTGATTGTCTGTAATCCATTTCCCAGGCAGAACATTTATATTTATTATTTTCTCTAATTACAACAACAAGAGGTGACTCATAACTCCCTGGAGCTCACAGAGCCATGTCAAGTTAGAAACTGCTCTGAACCTTTCTATACCATCAGTCTTAACTACCAGGGTTTGCAAATTATTGTAATTTCACTGTTTATGAACTTCAGCAGCAATTAAATGCAGACTGAACTGATAGGAACTGGATAAAACTGTGAGAAAAATAAAGAATACCACCTTATCCTATGACAGCCACTACATTCTGTACCACTTCTATGACTCTACATGCCAAATGAGAGCCTCATTTGCAGCTCCTGCCAATAAAGAATGATACAATAGGAATTTTATTAACTACTCATACAAAGATTGTCACTCAGTAAGAACTGAATCAGCCAGAGAGGTTCCAGATAGGTATTATCAAACACTGAAAGAGGATATAAAAAGTGGGATGATTATTTCCTTTTGCTAAAACAATTTCAAGCCACAGCATTAGATGCAGAACCACTGGCATACTCACCACAGTTTGCTTCATCCGACCCATCTGCACAATCTGGGTCTTCATCACACACCCACAGCTTGGAAATGCAGTGTTTGGTTGTTTTGCACTGGAAGTGGTCTGGAGAACAACTGTTTTCAGCTTTAAATAAAAGAATTCCACATAAAATTAGAAATTTCTGCTAATATTTAAAATATGTGTTTTAAAGGAAAAAAATTTAAGGATTCAAGAATCAGAAATTGGGTGTCTATAGCATAATTTATATAATATCTGTAAGAAAAAAGCATTCAAGTGTATACTCTTTATAGTTTTGTCATTTTCTTATATATTATTTTATATATTATTTTATATATTATTTTATTAAGGTAAAACAAATATAATGAACAAAGTGTCTATTGTGATATACTTTCAACAGCAAATAGACTTACCATTGATAGAATCAAACCACTTTAGCAAAAATCAGACAAGTTTTTTACCTTACCCTTCTAAAGTGCCAGTTATAAACTCTAAGAGTCAGTTTATAAGACGAAGGCAGCTCTGGATGGTTTGATCAAAAACAGAATCAAAATTATGCATAATTTTTGTGAAAAATTCTGTGCTCTGTTAAATTGGGCAAATGTTGAGAAAAGTTTAAAAAATATTTCACTTTATCAGTTTAGAACAACAATTTTTGAATGAATCCTGTAGCAATAAAAAGATGCAAAGATGCAAATGAGCCTATTCTTTAAGGATGGTCTAAATTAGAGTTGAGCTGCATTAACCTTTGAACAGCCATTTAAAACCAAAACAGATCCTCAGAGCACACATGTGATTCTAGATGTTCTTTACAGAAATGTACTCCAAATAATTTGAAACAGAATTGACCATAGGGGGAAACCAGGAAACATTTGGTAAGGTTTTCCCACGTGAATGTATGTCCCACCTTCACCTAAGGAATTCTGTAGTGCCTTTAAAAACTTTCCTACCCCTGTTGAAAAGCAATTTGCTCCCTGATATTATCAGTCTTGCTTCTTGGATTCGCCAAGATGAAAAATTTCAGGTTTGCTAAAAGTAGTGTATTATTTCTTTTACTGTCACATTTCCATAGATGGGTATGTTCCTGACTGAATCACAAGAAATAATTCTGATCCTCAACTAGGACACATCACCAGGGGATTTCACAGTGAAATCACAGGGATTTCACAAGAAACACCAGCTCAATGACCTTCATTGGACATTTGGAAAGCCTTCTGTATGAAATGTGACTTTGAAAAAGTCACCTGGTAAGCAAAACAGAACAATGGCAGAGCTAAAAAAAAAAAAAAAAAAAAACAACATCAAAAAAGAAAGTATTTATGGATCCCAGACTGGTGACATTAGAGTGAATCTCACCCGTTACCTGTCTTGTGCCAGAAGCCCAAGTCAATATGAATTTACAGCCCCTGAGCTGTAGACTCTGCTGATTTAACTTCCGCCAGCTACACCTCAAGGTTTTTGGGAGCCTTCCATGTACCATGTGCTGCAGTTCTTTCCAAGGGAAAAAAAGTAATCTCCCTTATCTTTCACAGGAGCTTTCCTGATCCCTCTTAATCAGTTTTTAAAGAAACCCAACATAAAGAGCTTTTTTGCAAAACTTGTATTTACATCTCTCCTGAGCAGTTTGGAAGAGAGCCATTAAACATGACCATCCACAAAGCCTTTCTGTCCTTAGCAACCCTTCTCCCCTTGAAGGATTTGTTCCTTCCAGAAATGCAGCACATGCCAACCTTGAGAAAGCTGATCCAGAACAAGCAGCTCAGATCAGCAGCAGATCTGAGCAGTGAAATCAGTAAAACAATGAAGCTACATTTCAAGGCAGCCCCATCATCTTTGTTACAAAATGATCAGACACAAACTTATTCCACAAATCTCCAGTATAAATCTAAAAATATTTTCTCCACTTATACCTGAGAAATGTAAAGTGAAAATAAATGTGAGGAAAGTAAGTTGCACTAAAAGCTGAGCAAATGGAAATCCAGTTACATAGATAAATTAATGAAATCCCCAGAGAAAGAGGAACAGAAAAGGTAAAAATAATCAATGAAAGAACATGAATTTAGAAGGAGCTTTGGATCTACAGCTTTTCCAACAAAAGAGTCTGAAAAACATCTTTTTCCATTGAAATGTATTGCTGCAAGGCATGGCAGATGAAAGCCTCAGGAAGATGAGTCACTTATGAGGTGGTTCAGAGTAAAATACATGTTTCAACCTCAGTCAAAAAACCCAATTAAATGCCTGAAATTGTTTTTACCCCTCTCTTCTTTGCAATGACTTTAAATAAGGAGTTAATAAATGGCATTTTAGTTTGCTCTTTAGTATTTGAAGTATTGCTCACCAGTCCTGTGAATTAACTGTTTGCATGTTCTCAAATAGTCTTAGAGGACATTTACAGAGTTTTACTCCAGCTCCCTGTTTAAAACCAAAAAATTCAGCTACAGAGCAGAATTCTTTAAGCATAACTTACGACAGTCTCTTTCATCTTCTTCATCACCACAGTCGTCCTGGCCATTGCATCTCAGGTTTATTGGGATACACTTCTGGTTCTTTGTGCACTTGAATTGCCCCGACAGACACACGTGTGTGTCTGTAAAATCATTGAAAACAAAAAGAACAAGTAAAAATGATTAAAAGTTGAAAAGACTCAAAACTTCAAAGGTAGATGAAGAAAAATGCCATTTGTTGACAGAGTGTGAAACACGGCATTTAAAGAAGTTTGGCCGGTTTCTGAAGCCTGCAGTGCATGCATGCACCTACCACAGTTCAGTTCATCAGAATTGTCCCCACAGTCGTTCTCTCCATCACAGATAAAGGCTGGGAGAGCACAAAGCCCAGTTCCACACTGGAAACGTCCTGGCTGACACCTGAATTCAGCTGGGAAAAGACAAAACTGATTATGAATACTACCAGAGCAATGGTTAAAGCTCACTATTGCTGTTCTTACCCAGTGGACTAATCAAAAATACCTATAAACTTGTATTTCCTTTATAATCTCAATCTGAGTATATATTAGTAATTAAAGAGTACACATATGATCGCAAGACTAATTTCAAAGTCTGATATCTTTAATTTGTGCAGCTCTAGTTACAGTACTAATGACACAGAGTGAAAACCCTCTGCAGGTTGAGGCTTACCAAAGGCTCAACAGAGACCTGTAATTTCGGATCTAAATGCTTGAGGTTCAAGTCTGCTTTTAAGAAACTCCCTATCCCATTTTAATTCTATTTCCCAAGAAAGGAATTGTTCCTTCTCCAGCCACTGTCATTAGAAATAATGAGCAATTATGTACCTCTATAGTAATATTATATATAAGCATAGAGCAGCTTAAAATAAAAACTTATGTAGAATGATTACATATGGTAAAATTTGCTTCAGAGGCCTCTGCAGCAGGAGAACTAATTATAAAATTGTAAAAGTAGGGATGAGGGATTTCAATGTAAAAAAAAAATCAAATTAACTGTTAATGAACCAGAAGACCAGAACACACAGAGCATTTTTTTCAAGTATAAGCTTAAGGAAGGAAGGCAAGGAGAGAACATTGTTATTGCTCAGAAAACTGCAGCGGAGAATAATGTGTATCTAAATGCCAACAATTGCAACAAAACAAAAACAAATGAGATTAGAGTCCCTCATTTTTATTACACACAAAAAAGCCCCAAGTAAACCTGCCAGAACTTTGTGTTCATGCAAGGAATTCCACAATTCAAAATTAAAATCTTTAGCGAAAACATAACTGGGACGAAGTAAAGGTTTGAAAGATGAAAAATACGTATGATTTTCCAAAGACCTTAAAAGGCCCGAAGACCAAGGGACATAAAGTAGTGCTGCAAACTGAAGTGCCCACAAAAACCCTCTTCCTAAGCTTTATGAAAAAGCGTTGTGTTTGGTGTGGGCCCTGGCGGCTGCGCCAGCCCCGGAGCAGCGCGCACTCACGGCACTCGGCGGGCTCGTCGGAGCCGTCCCCGCAGTCATCCACCGTGTCACACTTCCACCAGAACGGGATGCACTTGTCGGTCTTGCAGCGGAACTGCGAACAGGAAAGGCCGGCAGGAATGAAAGGTTTTGTGTTGACGTTTAGTCATCCATTTATTTATTTATTTTATTTATAAGCAGGAATGGCGCAGTTTATGAAAATCAGCTCTGCTGTGAGACAGGGGATTCGAAAATTAACTCAAGGTAGAAACCAATTCTGGATTTAGTTGGAGTGTGTTGTTTAAACTTGTTCAGTCTGTTAACTTGTTGTGCTTGCAAAGGAGGAAAAAAGAGATTCTCTGCAGAGAAAGCAGTGGAGACTGCAAGCATCCAAGCTGAAGAGAGATAAAGGGGGGCCCCGCTGACCTTGGGGCTAAAGCAGACAGAAAAGCTGAATCTGGGCCACAAACACCACATTTCAGCTATGTGACTGAAAAACTGTGCAGGCTCATAAAAATTGATAAAACAGTTTGATACATATGCATAGGCAACAAGTTAGAGGGATAAAATAAACTCAGGAATTTTTGGAGTTGCATGTGTCCTTTAAAGGAAGCTATCCCACATAAGCCCAACACTAAAATTAATCATACTAACTTTACAACTTTTACAAGTTGTGGAGTGGCTTTTTCCGCAAATCAGCAGCTTGATGGGTTGATGCATCAATGATTTTCTGGCTGATAATTTTACAAAAATTGTATTTTAAATTTTGGTGGTTTTTTTTATTTGGAGATGTTTGGCACTGAGGTTGCCAAAGTGATAAAAATCACTGTAGTTTCGATGACTGTGTTACACTGGCTTACAATGCCCCGACACAAACTGCTCATTATATTTTGCTGCATTCTGTGATTTCATTCTTGAAGGTCTTATTCAAAGCAAACACTTCAATTCTGCTTTTATAGACTGTTGAAGCAGACAACATCATTTTTCCAGATAAACCCAAACACCCACAGTTACAGAAAGGAGCCTTAATGTGTGGTGTTGTGTACAGTATTGCTTACATTGTTTGAATTAAATGAACAAACCAAATGTAAAGCCTTTCAGACTTTCAAAAGGATAAAACATCTGTAGAAAAAACTGAAAAATCCTTTGTAAGAAGGCTGTGCATTTACTCTCAACTCAGGTGACTGTTTGTTCTGACTGAAAGAGGAATGCAAACAAAACAAATGCTACAAACTGATGTAATTTTCTAGGGTTAAACCTAAAAACTGAGTCCATTATGTGGCTCATGTCAGGGAGAAAAATCTGGGTAGATTATCAATCAGCTTTTAAGAAATGTTGGCTTTCCTACCTCATGTCTCTATGAACATAGAAAGGAAAGAAACCAAGAGATTTAGAAGGGCAAGACATTTCATTTTCTGCCTCTGGGCAGCTTTTTTTCACATTTTAAAAATCGTTGATTATTCAATAAAGCTATAATTAAATGGTATATTAAATTTGGCACCTTACATCAGTTTCTCTTTTCTGCCAAGAAAAATTAAGGTTTCAAAGGCATTTATGGTATAGAACCCATAGCTGGAGCTACATCATTCCTGCAGCACCTTGAGGGACCTGCTGTGTAACAGGCTGGGCTGAAGGGCAGATGTTACTGCCCAACACAGATCTGCAGCTCAGGATGCCAAAGGCAGGAGACAAATAGAAACTCGGACAATTGTCATTCTTTGTGTTCTCTACTTGTTCCGCTCGCCACAAGGGAATTCAGGCTGTCAAAATGGCATCAGAAAGTTATTTCCAGGAAATAGGCACTAACTCTGAGATGTTGCTATGAAGATACTTGTATTCCCTTCTAGATTGCAGAGACAAAACCCTGCAAAATCAGGGATCAGGGTCATATGGGTCTTAAATGGATGGAGTTTCGGTGTTCAAGAGTTGTTATTTTAAGTAATAGGGAACATAGTTTAGTGTTTTAATTGATTATTTTTTTCTGTTTTACCTATTGGACTGTTTTAAACACAAGTCTATCATTTTCCATTTTTCACCTTTCTAACTGGAGTGAGCTTGTTTCCTTTTGTTAATGCAAAATTCATTCATGCATCCCAAATCACTGTTACACACACTTTGTATTTTGATATTTCAGACAAATGGTTTTTCAAGGCTATTTTTACGGGTTTAGCAGCTGTATTTGTTCTTGTGACTGGCAGGAACACCAACATTTGAAAAGCGAACAAGTCCTGAATTCTCTGGGGAAAAAAACCATTTGCAAGTGTTTCCCACTAATAGCCTTGGAGGTGAAACGCTCTGTGGAATCTCGCCCAGCTGGGATTCCTGCCTCAGATGCATTTGCAGAGGGCTTTGGACACAAACCATGGCAGGCAGGGCACTGAGGGGACGGGACACCTGACCAGGTGGGTAGGGTGGGCTCACTGGTGTTAGTGGTGCTGATAGAACCATCCTGTATTTGGTCAAGTTTCCAGTTCTCCTTCTCTGTTGGTTCAGGACTTTTGTGTTATAAGGTGATGCTCTGAGCTCACCTTTCCTGACTGGACCTTGTGCATTTGCCCTGCCCAAGGGGTTTTTCGACCCAGCTCTGTACCCTGCACCCTGTTTGCCATTTTTGTTAATAAAGTTTTTTTTTCCAGGCTGCATCCATCCCTCCCACTCCTCTTCCATTTGCCAGCTCCTCCCTGCTAAGCCGAGCAGGGAGACCACTGCGAGATTCCAATCTCACAATGCTCCCCTGCGTGTTGGGCTCCTTTTGAAGCTCCCCCATTCCCTGCTGAAGCCAGCACTCCCTGCTGCCCAGCAGGAGCAGTGGAAGCCAGTCCTGCAGCCCATACCTGGCTGGCAGTGCAGTTGGACAGACACGTCCTGTTGTCCGCGGCCAGGTAGAAGTTGGTGGGGCAGGCACACGAGTGCAGCTTGTCAGGGGCCAGCAGGCACAGGTGGCTGCAGCCACCATTGTTCACTGTGCACACGTGTCTGGACACTGTGGACAGAACAGGGAGGTAGATCAGAGCCTTTTATCTCAGCACACTTCGGGGTATCTGCTTTATGGATGAAGAAAATTGTGTGCCATGTACTGTCTTTACAATGCAGCGTCCCAAATCAAAAACCCACAGAGGCAAACTCTTCCTGCTGCCTTTAAGCTATTCTCTGTTGTATGCAAAAATGAATTATTACCATGGCTGTAATTTCAATACTGAAGGAGTGAGAGGAATAAAAAAGCTCTTTTTTTTAGATATAATGAGAGAAAAATTAGCTTATCTAGGTCAATTGCCAAATAGCATTCAGTTACAATTCAAATACAGTGATATCAGCAGATAAGACAGAATCATACCACCCACATTCTCTGACATTCCCTCAGTCTAGCAGTATTCTTCTGCAATATTAACACTTTTCAAAGAAGCAGGTTAAAAGTTTTCATAACACACTGCTCCCCTTTTAAAAAATGTTAACTTGTACTGTAATGCAACTTAACAGTTCTTCACCTGCAGTCAGTATTTGGGTTTATTTTTAAACACATAAATTATCTCTCTACTGAACAAGTTTTGTTAGATGTATTTAACACTGGATGTGCTTAAAACATTAATCACAGCTTCATGTTTAAAAACTGTACTTTGAAAACTTCCACAATCTGAAGCAGAAGAGAAACAACCATTGCAGATAAATGAGCATGCAGTGCCTCAGCACATGGCTACTGAGTTAAATACCTCCATGTGCAGCTTGGGAAGCAGAGACAGGATAATTACCATCAGGCTGCCTGTAGGGATGATACACCTGGATGTCTGTGATGGTGTGCCACGAGTTGATCAGGGACAGCCTGTCCGAGCCAGAGGTTTTGTGGGCACGGCTGAGGGATTTGGTTTTCCCGTCTGTCCAGTAGATGTAGTCCTCAAACAGCGTCAGTGCAATCACCCCTGAGATGTCTTGGTTGGGGACTGGAAGGAGAGATGCTCAGGTTAATGCTCACCCTTGGGAAACTGCCAGCTAAAATATTCCCCACTGCACAGCATTAAAATATTCCCCTGTAACTGTAACTTCCCCTACTCTGCATAAGCAATACAAATTGGCTCTTTTACTGGAATAAAAGTTATTAGAAAACATCCAGAACATAATATAAACATCTCCGGATGCTTTGTGTTTAATATACCCTTTCATAAAATTAATAGCATTTTATTTTATCAAAATATACTGGCAAGAGAGACAGGAAAAATAACCAAAAATTGGCATTAAAATAACCATTGCAGTAAGAGGGATTATTGATCATTTCTAGCAACACCAGCCACACAATATTAAAAAAAAAAAAGTCCTTAGCTACAGTATCACAGAGTTATGAGCCAACATCATTTAAAAAGGATTCAAGGACAAAAGGGAGAAAAAGCTTTGGAGCATTCTTTATCCTGCACTACAGTCCTTAACCTGAAGTTTTTGTTCTTGGTAAACAGTAACTGAATGACACCTTTCTTTTTTCCTCCTTTTAACATCAATAGTAGTAATCACAGCTGTCCTAGGAGCATATCTGACCACAGTAATTAATTTGTAGATGATAATCTTTTGTTGCTGAATCACCTAATTACTGATAGAGGTGAAAAGGCAGAGCGGCTGACTGTCACATTTAACCAGCACATCTTTAACACCTTTACCTTGTCTTCTGCATCTTTTTACCTGAAAAATGTTGACACAATAGGCAAATCTCAAATTCCTGTTGGGACATTATATTGCTCACTGAGATCTGATGACTGGTACTCAGTATATGGAACAACAACTTAGAAAATTTAATTTTCCATCCAGCAGTCCTCCCTGTACTGAACTCCAGTGCAGGGCATGTTGCCCCCTGGTCAAGGAGACCTTGCTGCTTAGGCCTGAAATTATTTTCCCTTCTTATATGCCTCCATGAAGCACATCTATCACACTGAAATAAGAATATGATGCTTTTGAAAGAGCTTCAGAGTATTTCTGGGAAATCAGTCAAAGTCCAAAGAAATCTTGGCAATTTTAACCTTTATCCTTATTACAGAGGAAACTTTGCCACAGTTCCATACACGGTACAGTACAAGAAGAGCTCTTATAATTTCTGTGATTTTTAGAGTCCCATTGTGTAAAGTTTCCAATGAGGAATACAAACCAGGCTGACAGGAGAAGCAGGATGGGACATCAGAAGCTGCTGCCCTGAATGAGGCCCTGAAGCTTTCCATGAAACTAATTATTTTATTGCTCCAGTTCTGAGACAGTATTGGCTTATATAAATTATGACCCTTGCTTCTACTTTTGGCACCATAATAAAGATGTCAAAGGTCCCACTCCAGCCTCTCTAAAGACAAAAAAAAACCCCTTTTTTATTTTCTCTTTTTCTGATCAAAGTTAAGTTTAAAATCAGAATAAAACAGCATATAAAAGCATTAATATACATGAACATATTTAATTTTTTTTTTTTTTTATTTCATCATCTTTATTATTACCCACCAATGAAAAATACACCCAATAGTCATCCTTATTTTGGATATCCAGGAAGCAAACCCCATATCCTAAGCATAGATATATGAATAAATGCTTTTTCTTTGGTTTTGTGAATGTTTGTGGTGTGCCAGACAATTTATCCTGCCTTCATTGGATCAGATATATATCAAAATTCAGATGAAACTTTATATTCATGAGCTAAAGAAGATTCAGGAGATTACCTTACACTGCCTGAATTGCACCATCACACTGCATTAACAGGGAAGCCAAGTTAAGTGTGTGGCACAAAATATTAAATATTACAGTTAGAACACTGCACAGAAGAACATTGTTCATTGACTCAAGCACAATTATTAGCATTTAATTTTTCTTTTATTTAAAGAAAAATAAATTCTGCAAGTACCAGGTTTAAAAGCTTAACTCTTTCAAACTTCTTAAAAAAAACCCCACCTTATCAGGAACAATGCAATAACCATTAGACTCTCTTCTTTTTATGTTCTTTAAAAGAAGAATGACAAAATATATTTGTTTCTAAAAACTGGGTTTCCTGTTATTACCATTTTCAGGTATAAAGTTAAAACTGTCAGTGTCCTAGCACTCACAGATTTAAGTTGCAGTTTGTCTTGTTACCATTTTTATTTCTGAGCAACTCTGTAATTTTAATGGGCTTCTGCATTAATTTTTCATTAGGTCACAATCAACACAAAGTTGCACCATTTAAAGCTGTTAAAGCTAAATGTATTCGGTTGTGAAACAAAGTTATTAAAAAATCAATTAAGAAAGCAATGAATAGTACACATATATGCAAATGAAAATCCATTTGAAGTAAAATAGAATATAACTACAGAATCACTGGACAAATATTTCTGACAAAAATCCTACACTGACCATAAAAATATAAAATTCTTGTAAAAGACTAGTTAATAATAATTACATAACAGAAAAACTTGTAAAAATTTCTTCTAAGCTGACCATACAAGCCAATGTAGAAGATAAACCTGTAAAGCCTGAGAGAGTTTTCTGAAAACAGGCTAGCAACCAATTCTGACTTTACTGTTTAAGAAATAGTTCTATCACAGCTGAATACAATCCTTCTCTGCCTTTTAGTAAATTATAGCAAGGAAGCATCAGCACTGTTGACATGTAAGAGGTTCTAGAATTTACAGTTCCCATCAACTGTCAATGACCAAACAAAAGAGAAAACAGAGGTAATTTTTACATCTGATTATCTGATGGAGCAGTAGTCTCTCACGCTCTTTATCATTTGCCTTTGAGGACATCAGTTTCACAATTTCCAAAATTTCAGGCAGTGAATATTGATTTTTTTTTACAAATTTATGGAGTAGTAGAAACACCCACTTCCTTTTTCCACTCTTTCCTGTAACTCCAAAAAAGCTTTAGCTGATTGATCTCATCATAAATGACATACAGTACTAATATTGTATGTCTAATACTAATTATTAACTCTAATTAATGCTAATTATTAACCCTACAGCAAGCTCCGTGGTGTGATTCAGTTTTAAACAGGAGAGAAAGACTCACTGTTCCTCTTTCTTTTTCAAGCACTGCAAAACCAGATTATTTTGTATGAATTTAAAGTAAAGGCAGGTTGGTCATAAAAAAGCACCTCTGTTTCCTCTGCAGCTATTTGAAAACATTTCATCCCACTGCAAACCCATTAGTAAGAAAGGAATATATTCTGTTAAAGCTAAAACTTTACTTTTGGGATTCCTTTCTGCTCCTCTCAGAGCTGAGCGAGTTCCTTGCAATTCCTCCTCTTACACACCTGCTGCCAACTCTGATTCTCTAGTGGTATTTCATTTTACCCATAAATCATGGATTTTCTGACACTGAATGCTAATCCCAAACAGGGCTAACCCCAAACAACTAGATGAGAAAAGGGACAAGAAAGAGGAGGCAGAAAGGAGAAGGATTGCACAGGCCTTTCAGAAAGCTGCAGAAAACAGGAGGAAAATACACGGGCAGGGAATAAAAGGGAAAAATGAGGAGGCTGGCAACAGATCAGAAGTGGTGGGAAATAAAAATTATTAGATACTTGAAGACAAAAATGGCAATATATAACACAATAAAGGAAGATAAAGTGCTGCATGAACTTAAGAGAAGAGCCACAGGAGGGAACATGGTTATGTAGACACACGAGAACCATGACAGACTCAAAGTATATCTGTCTCTCTCTCTCCTGCATTTTGTATCAATTTTGATCCAAGAATATAAATTCATAGGCTGTAAGTCATATTTTGTGATACAAATGTTTACTTTTCTCTGAAAAGTGAACTCTGCTTCCCTTATATTTTCTGAGCACATTTACTTAAGCATAAAAATATGTTCAATTGATTTCAGGAACGAAAATCATTCCATCTAGGATTGCTGAGCTACAGAACCTGAAGCCATACAGAAGTGAAGCCCAGCTCCTTGGCTCTTATTGAAACACAAGTTTTTCCAAATAGAAAAGCAAATACTAAAACATGAATAATAATAAAAAAGGTCTCATTGGTGAGTGGTAAAACCAATGTACCAAGAAAAAGTGTCCTTTGAAGGACAAATTTGACCCCTTCTAAGAAAAAACAAAATTATCAAAGTTATAAAAAAACAGATATATATCAAAATATCAAATTTATCAGCGCCCTATCATGTCCAGAAGATGGTTGATCACTTCCAAGAAAGAAAAGGATGTGTCCCTTTCCAAAAACAAGGGGCTGCAACCTTGCCCTGCCCTTGTACAAAATCTGCAAAAACAGAAGGGGTGAAACATCCCTGTTAGGCTCTTCCCAAAAATTCACCCAGCTAGAGTGCCAGTGCTGGGAAGCCATTCCTAAAGGTAATTAATTATTGTTAAGCAAAAATTTAAATTACTTTCCCTGTGGCATTAGAGCAGTTTCTGTTCAAGAATTTTGGCACCCAAACACAGAAAATTTACATGGGTGACCCGGTCTGAAAAAACATTCTACACTATTTTGAATTCCACTCCCTGAAACTTGATTATCTGAACTGCAATAAAACAGAAACAAAAAGCCTACTGACATCTCGATCAAAATGGAACCAGTGGTTACAAACCCTCCAAAGACAAATTGCATCAAGGAAGAACAACTTTTAATAAGAAAATAGCAATTAAACCTACAAAACCAAATGAACTTGGAGACTGCTGATTTCTGCAGCAATTCCTGGCCCCCACTGTCCCCTTGCCAAGTGAACTCCCTTGTACCTGTTTCTGTCTCATTTTACATTCAGTTTGGAGCCTCTCTGAGACGCAGTCAATACTTTTTTATTTCCTATACTACTTACTCCTGATGCTTGTTCCTTTTGATAAAGAATTTGAAGTGCTTAGTCCATAAAATTAATAATGAATAATGACAATAAGATTATCTCTATTAAGCTTGTGACAAAGTATGTAGAACTGACATATACAATTTAAGTATTTTACATTAAAATACTCTATTTTAAAGATGAGATATTTTACAATCATTATTGCTTTTATGAAATTGACACTTGGTTTAAAAACCTAAACCTGTCAAACTCAATGAACAGCAAAAAAATATTCATGGACTTTATAGATTAAGTCTATATATAAACTATATATGCAGTTTTAGGATGTTACTACTCATGTCTTTAATAACATGTTCATACATAAGTATTTCTTTTTGCAAAATTAATAGATGCATCATATATATCACACACATCCATATTGGGTAAAGTATGGAAGCTAAATGTCCTAGCATTCAGAGATGGGATACTTTGCCAGTACAAAAATGTAACTGAAACAATGAAAACTGAGAATTTCAACAAATTCACACAAAACTTGTTATACATCCCCAAACTGCTATCACTAAAGAAGCAGGAAATTTAGCCTTAAATCTAAACATCTTAAGGCACTCGTGTGTTTGAGATATTAAATTTCACTCTTAGATATAACAACACCATGAGAAAAGATGCATAAATTTTTCAAAATCTGCCTATGAAACCAATTGATAAAAAACTAGGAATACAATATTTTATTTTCCCACTTTAAAATATTTTATTGTCTTTTTTAATTTACTGTGAGCAGCTGTTTATATGCCAGTAACTCCACTGCAGTACAGAGCAGTAATAAATTACTCTCAAATATACACAATTCACTGTTTGAGTAGAATAACTGTGTGTGTTAGTGAGTTTTAAAGGTTTTTAAATTATTTTTCAGATTTACAGAGACCTTTTACCTGCCTGCCAGCCCCTCACCTTTGACTCCTGTCTTGGTTTTGATATCCATTCCCAGTGACCCCCAAGCTATTCCTTCTTTTATCTTTCCCTCTCCTGCCACCATCCAACTGTGAGGACACAAACCACTGGGCCACTTTGGTTTATCTCATTTATCTTCTACTGGAACCATGGGAGCTGTCCAACACTGACCCTGGCTTGATCAAAATCCCCCTGTTTTCCATGGTGTTGATTGGAACAGGGAGAAAACAGAAAATATGTGGTTTATGTTCTCTGTCCTGATTGCCTCCTGACAGGAGCAGCTGCATTGAAAGTAATGTCCATCCCTTAAAATTTGTGATGGCACAAATCCAGCTTATGGAGAAGTTTCAAGTATAGTGAACTATTTTCAGAAGTTTTTAATCTAATTTGAGTATATTTCACAAGACCAGGGGAATATAGAGAAACCAACCTGCTGGCAACTTTTGATGCCTCAGGTTTTAGCTTTTATATTATTCAGATTCTGTGCTGCTTTAGTGTGTAGTTCTGAGCTTCATATTAGGGGGTAGTGAGCTCTGTGCACAGAGTAGGGAGACAAAACAATTCCTTCTCTGGCTGGGGACCAAGGACAAATGATCCAAATCTCAGCACCAAGAGCACAAACACTGTGGGCTGGAGAGAGAAAAACAATCAGGATGGGACTGCATGGGCTGAAGCTGGAATTGGACAATTAACTCCAATATGCAAATGGAACAGAACTTATAAAAGTGAGAGATCCTGTGACTGATAGTCCCTTTTGGGACCATTTTGGTTCATCTTGGGTGCAGCCCTGGCTGGGTGCTTGTGCTGCCCAAGGTGGATCCATTGAGGCTTCTAATAAATGCCTACTTTATTCTTTAGCTCTGCCTAGTCTCTGTTCTAGCTCAGCCTTCACAAGGCATCACCTTCATTAACTGGTCTTCATAACCTGGAGACTGGGGAAACTTGAGTAAAGTAATTGAGTGAATTGCCTGTAATATAGGTGAATCTGAACAACTTCTCCTGAATATTGTCCTTTAAAAGAGAAGGAACCCAATAAAAAAAAGTAGTCAGATTTGGGAAGACATATGTATTGGAGAATTTTATAGGAACAATTATGAAAAGTGATTCCGGAAGTCAATAATGGAGAGGAAGCAATTATCAGTTTGTGCTATCAGATGTGGATACAATGAATAATTCTATAGACTCCTTAAAAGTTGGGAAAAAAACTGTTGCCATATCAGAACTACTTCTCATCTGCTCTGGGAAACAAACCCTCTTTCAGACTTCTCTGATTTTTGAGTTATGAAAACCTCCGGTATAAATCTGGAATGAATTGATTTCTGTAATCATTTCTATATTAGGACAATTTTATAAACAATTAGGCATATTCTCTTTTAAAACTCTGGTGGCAGAGTTCAGAATTAGACACAAATACTAATTTTCTACATGCAAACTCCTTACAATGAGCAACATTTGAAATTACAGGCACTAAAAAGTAAAGTGATTGTAATCTCCAAACCTCCTGTACTTGTTACTTCAAAACTTGCATATATACTCTCCAGTTCTGAGAATTGCAAACATTCAGGAAGAAGATGTCTCAAGAACAGGGTGTTTTTTCAAATTGAAGTCCTCTAGAAAAGTTATTAGCTGTTAACTATATTACACCTAAAGAAGTAATTTAACAATAATAATTTAGTCAAAATGCAACACTTTTCCATTGCTTAATTTCCATGCCCCTGTCAGATGAAGGATTGTAGGGCCCAACTTTTTGTTTTCACAGTATAAACCAACAACTTGACACAGTTTAAGGCCTAATCTCAGAGACGTTTCTGAACTTCCTAAACTGGACTCTCAGATTTCCCTTTTATAGTTTCATTTTACTGAAATGCTCGTCTTCAAAGGGAAATGGGGGAATGCAGATAGCTCTGGGATTTAGGAGCCCTGAAGGTTGGGAAAACCTGCATGGAGCAGCCAGATACCCAGGGAGCTGTGAAGCCTGCATCTCCTCTGGGCCGTGGAAACAGAAAGCAGCCAAGTCTGACAAATTCTTAAATTTTTTATTTATTTTTTCATAAAGCTCACATAAGTAAACCAGCTTAGTGCTTAGCCAGATTAGTGCTTCAATACTTGCTTAATCATTTACAGTGTACAACATTTGAGAACGCTGCAGTGCTGAATTGGCTAAGCTCTAAAGACAGTTTATATAACCAAGCATTAAACTTCAAACAGCTCAGCAAGGTCATCGCTGCCCCAGCGCCAAGAAGAGCTCCCAAGCACTCTGAGATTTCTGGCCTAGTTAGCATGTTTTCAAAATTCTTACTACGAGTCTCTTGGCAATTGTAAAAGAGAATTTCTCTGCTGAAATGCAGAGGAATTTTACAAGAGAAAAGCAGCAGATGTTCTCCTCAAAAAGCTTTAAGGTTCAGAAGAAACAAACAAACTTTAAAAACCCTGTACTTGTTGAAGAAATGTTAACACCAAGATCTGAATACATGTAAACTCCCATTGCATGTAATAAATACTCCATGGTTTAGCAGACAGCATATCAATAATTAGCCTAAAATTGTTGTGTTTATCCTAAATTAGCCTAAAACTGTTGTGTGATGTGGAGCACACAACTCTGCACACTGTCTCATACCATCCCTTAATGATATGAAATCCACTAATTCTGACAAGTTACTTATATTTGCTGTGTCTTTTGAAATCTCTGTGGCATTTTCTGATACATTTTGTAACAGACAATTTAAGATCCAAAAAATCAAAGTCTCAGGAAAAAAACCCTCAGACCAAGGCAGCCTTATCCTCAGAGGTCACAGAAGCAGGTGAGAAAATGCTTAGTTTGCCATTATTAGCACTTCAGATTGCATCACTCACAGCATTCCTGTTCACACTTTTTCTTTTCCATGAAAATGTATTTTGTGATTGCCATATCTGTGCCTTTATCCTTCTCCATTCAAAAAAACAAAGGGTAAGAGCAAACTCAACCATCTCCCCCTTACTTAACTTTGACAATACAAAATGTGCAAAATGACAAGGGAAAACAGACCATGAAATCCATGTGAAAAAGAAGCCTTCAAGGAACACAGTTATCACAAGAGATAAAACCTAATCTTTCTCATTTAAGTGCTTATCAGTGTGGATTACAGATATCAGAAGGCCAAGGGGGGGGGCCTTCACAGCTCCAAACACTGAACTTCCCTGAGTTTCCCCTATTAAAATAATTATTTTACAATGGCTAAATTTTATCATCCAAAATATTTCTATTTTTGTGCTGAATCACAAAGAAATAATTTCTTTTAGTTGGTCGGTCCAGGAGAAAGCAGGGGGAAAAGGAAAAGACATTGATTAAAGGCAAATTGATCATTAAGTGTGAACTCTGCAAAACTGTCAGAGCTCTCCTTGGAGCACCCACAGGGTTGTTTCATCTGTTTCAGACACCAAGAATTCTATCACTGTCTTGTTAAATCCACAGAAACCTTTCTAGAACTTCATTTTAATTTGTTAATGATGTTTTGAGTGAAACTCTGACAGCAGAAAGCGACAAGAGGCATTAGGTGTGGGCACGTGGGAGAGGATCCAGACGAGGGGCACAAAGATGATCCAAGGCTTGGGAAACTGTGTGAGATCAAAGGCTGGGAGAACTGGGCTTGTTCACTATGAAGAGAAACCTCACCACCACATTCCAGCCTCTAAAGAGGCTGCAAAGAAATGGAGACTCCCATTTTACATGGAAAAGGCAAGGGGTGATGGGAACAGGTTGGGAACTCTTGGGAAGATTCCGGCTGGAGACAAGAGGAAAACTTTTCACAGTGAAAATACTGAGCCATTGGAATAATATTCCCAAGGAAATGGTGGATTGGACACTTCTAAGATGCAGCTGGACATGGTTGTGTGTCATCTCGACCATGCTTTTCCCAGAAAAGATTGGACTAGGTGATCTGTGAGGTTGGACTAGGTGATCTGTGAGGTTGGACTAGGTGATCTGTGAGGTTGGACTAGGTGATCCGTGAGGTCTCTTCCAACCTCATCCTCCACAATGATTACCTAAGGAAAAAACCTTGCTTTCACATCATTTAAATACATCAGGATCTTTCTACCAAAGCTCAATTCTTATGGCTTGAATATTTATACACCATCTGGACTTCAAAGAGATGTGTCCTCAAAGGCAGCATGGCACCTGCTTTACACAAAGTCACTATTGCTTTTGGAGCTTGCCTCAGATACCTCACTGGTACCAAATTTGGATAAATTTGCTGTGGCATTGTGACAAATTTCCTTCTTCTCCAGGATGAGGCATCCTCAGAAGAAGACATTAACTCTGCAGATATAGAGCAGCTGAAACTGATTTTATCCAGTTGTACAGGAGAACCCCACAGGCTGGAGACCAAGGCAATGGACACTGAAGATGGTCTGGCTGGAATTTTGCAGCTATCTCCTGAGTTTAGTGACATGAGGACATTTTTAGGTAAAGAAAAATTCTGAAACTCTCAGGCTGAAAGGGAAGACTGTGAAAGGTTTGACCACTGTGGTCATTTTAGGGTTAAGAGAGAAATATTGGCTACTCTTTACTTCTTTCCTTTGAAAGATCCAGAAAGAAGAGTAAGAGGATAATTTTATGAGAACAAAAAGCAGGATAGCAGCACAGGGAATGACATCAAGAGGAGTAGGGAGCTTGGCTTCCTCTGTCAGAAGAGCAGAATGTCAGCAGGGTTCCAGCTCAGGGCTATATCTGAGTGCTGCTTAGGTGAGCAGGTTACGACTGACCAGTGTTTGTCCCAAAAAAACCATGGACACTATGCTGAGATTAATGGGAATATTTACAGCTCTCATAACTACTGCTAGAGTGCCTCCAATCTACCATCTCAGACAACTGACACTGAATTATTAATGATGCATTTATAACCTACAATTCATGAATGCAAGGGCTAGAAAACTTGTTGGTTTCCATTTTTTATTTCATGGTGAACCTTTGATCTGAAAATAAAGTAGTTACTTCATCAGTTGTGGTTTGGAGAAGACCTGGAGGCACCCAGTATGAGATAAAAGCCCAAAAAAAGCCCAGATCCATGAAGTTTTACCAGAAATACAGCAATGTTGTGATTTGGGTAAAGCTTGAGGAAGGAGCTCATGTAACAATTTCATCTCAAATAAAACCCCCCAAAAAACTTAGTAGACTGATACTATTTCATATATTTGAATTAAAATGAAAGCTCTTTAATTATACAATTTGGAATATGAGAACAATTCATCATAGTGTAGAATTTTGCTTTTTTTTTTGCATACTTTACAGATAAATGACACAAGCTGTTTAATTATCTGTCAGGTGAGAAGCAAAACACAGGGATAAAGATTAGTTCATTACATAAGTATTTCAAAAGTTATTATTTCACCCATCTACCAGGAAAGCCCCAAATTACATTTGAAACACTGGTCTCATGCTGAGCAGACTAATAGCTTTTCCAGACTTTCTGAGGTAGGAGAAAAGGCTGATTTTAGCCCTCTATCCTGACACAGAGGATCTATTCCTTCTACTTTTAACAGCAAGTTTCACTCACTTTGTGACTTAATCAAGAACCTGTCTATATATGCCAGGGTATAAAATTGAAAGAGTGCCTCAGATTACTGCTTGTGTTCCTAGAGCTTCTTTTTCTATTTGATATTTTTCCCACAAACACATAGCACTGCAAGTTTAAAAATTATTCATATCAATGGCAGAGAACAAAAATGAAGAGCAGATTTTAAAATATTGATAAAAGGAAAAAAAAAATCTCAAAAAAGTTTGGAAAAAGGTTTTAAAGGACAATTTTTACATAACTGTGCATAACATTGAAAGCATCAAAAAGAAAAACAACTGAAATGTTGACCAACCTTTATGTCTGTGAGTTCCATCCATGTCAGAAAACTCAATGTGGTTTTCATCAGCCCAGTACAGTCTGTGGTTGACGTAGTCTATGGTGAGAGCCATAGGTCTGGAAATCTGGGTTTCTATAACCACAGCTTGCCTGGATCCATCCATCCCAACCCGGCCAATGTGAGGGGACTCACAGCAGTCTATCCAGTACAGGTATCTGTGGAACAAAACACAGCAGCTGAGTAACTGTGATGCTTCAGGTTTTAGCTTTTATATTTTCAGATTCTGTGCTGCTTTAGTGTGTAGTTCTGAGCGTCATATTAGGGGATGGTGAGCTCTCTTCACAGAGTAGGGAGACAAAACAATTCCTGCTCTAGCTGGAGACCAAGGACAAATGATCCAAATCTCAGCACCAAGAGCACAAATGTGGACTGAAGAGAGAAAAACAAGAAGGATGGGACTTCATAAGCTAAAGCTGTAACAATTAACTCCAATATGCAAATGGAGCACAACTTTGAAATAAAAGTGTGAGACCCTGTGACTGATCGTCCCTTTTGTGACCATTTTGGGTTCACCTGGGGTGGAGCCCTGGCTGGGCTCTTGTGCTGCCCAAGGTGGATCTATTGAATCCTTCCAATAAATCCCTACTTTATTCTTTAGTTTTGTCTAGTCTCTGTTCTAGGTCAGCCTTTGCAAGGCCTCAGCAGCAATAATTGACCAGAGTAGCTGTGGCTGCCCCATGCCTGGAAGTGTCCAAGACCAGGCTGGATGGGGCTTTGAGCAACCTGGGGCAGTGAATGGCATCCCTGCCCATCTTGGGGGTTTGAAACTGGATGATCTTCAGGTCTCTTCTTAATCAAACCATTCTGTGACTCAATGCTTAATTTATTTAGTTGATCTCAAGAATAAATCAGTCATTACAATATTTCCACCTTCCAGATAAATCTTTTAGCTTGCTGGACATGTCTGTAAATAGGTGTGCTGAATGTAAAGGGCTTGAATAGGAATCCCCATGGTAGGTGTGATTTTATTAAATTGATTATGGACTAATAAAATGTGCATTTAAATGGCTTAGTCTTGACACCTTAGAATTTGAAGCTTCACCCAAACTGGACTTTGTGAATCTCACATTCTGCATAAATGGCATCATTAATAAATTTATCAGAAATACGGTATTACATCTAGTTTTTTTTTATATACATGTTACAAAACATTTTTTTGCTGTTATGCAGCCACACAATGCAAATTGAATTGCTTCGGGAAGTACTAGCTGCAAAACATTAAAACAGTTTCCCACACAGAGGGTTTAAAAATGGGTGAAACACTGAGAAAGACTGTCAGAAAGCTGAGCAGCAATTTTCCCCTCAACCTGCTATTTAACCACAATGCAGAGCACGTTTGCCATAAAGGAAGAAAAATCCCATTATTTAGTACATGGATGCATGTGGCTGCTGTTGTGCGCCATTACTCAGAACCTCAGGACAGATCTTTCCAGCTGGGAAGCTGATTCTGCTCTACAGGCTTTGGACAGGCTCCCCAAAATCCAGATGCAGCTCATATCCTTGATAAGCACCTGGAACAGAGTTTGTGTGCAGGAGGAGATGGTGGCCCTAGGAACAGTGACAGGTATCCCACAACACACAGGTGCAGCGTGCTGGCACCCAGCCTGCTCCACACAAGCAGCAGGCAGAGGAAACTTCCTCCACTCTCTCCAACAGAAAATGTTTTCTTTGGAAACAAACTGCAATGGCAGCAGCAGGATAATTCACTAAGCATTTCTCATTTGTGGGGGAAAAATAAAACAGAAAAAAACCATGCCCAAGATTCAAGTAACACCATTTCGAATTATAACTCTGAATTTGAGTTTTTATTTCCAGTAAAATTCTATACTAAAATAAATGAACATAGGCTTATGTTTAGCAATAACAATGTAAAAACAGTTTTGGAAAGCTGTCTATACACACGGAAAAAAAAAAAAAAAACACCACTAAGTTATTATGCCTATTTATTTATACATCTAAGTCTTCCTGAAAGACTGGGACTCTGTGTGTTAACTTTGTACAGTGATTTTTGCATACTCAGTAATGCACAGGCAACCACAGAAAGATCCCATATATTCATCTCTTGAAGACATTAAACAAAGGTCTGCATCCTCACTCCCCAATATTACAGGGAAGAAAAGGTACAGTTGCAAGAAAATTAAATTATAGTTCTAAGAAATAGTAGAAAATAACTTTTATCTTGAAAAAAATAGCAAACTAGATAGGTTATATTTTTATGCAAGGAAAAACACTACTTTTCTTTGTTTAGGTAGAGTCCAGACCAACACAACAACTTTGTCCTATCAACAAATATTAGATAAAAAAAAAAACCAAACCAACAAACAGCTAAGTATTATTTCCTATGTATTTTTTGAATAAAAAAAATTAATATCAAATGAGGATTAAGTAGGAAGTACTGAAAATTGGCTGCTTCATACCCAGCTTGAGGATCTAAGGACAGATCTCTGGGAAACTTCACTCTCTTGCTCACGAGGACAGTTGGGTACAAGCCATTGAGTTTGGACACCTCAATAATTCTCTTTTCAGTATCAGACCAATAGAGATTCTTCCCAATCCAATCGACAGCCAGGGCATTGGGAACAGCTGTATTGTGAACTACCTGGAAAAGCAAAATTTACGTTAATTATTTATCTAAATAACTGGGAAAAGGAACAATAATTCGAGGTCAGGAATTACCTTAATTATTTATCTAAATAACTGGGAAAAGGAACAATAATTCTGATGCCAGGATATTGAGAGACTGGATATTTGGTACAGTGACATAAAGCATGTAAAAATTGGGTATTATTCACTGCTAAACACTGACACTGCTCAGGTAATAACACTTCTTAAGTAGCTACAACAATGTGACACTTTCCTCCTAGTGAAGGAGAATGGAGCATCCTATGATATTGTAAAGAGGAAATTAACAACTCCTCTGCATTATGCAAAAAATGTAAACTTTTGATCTTTCATTTCTCATCTTAGTACCTAGTTTTCTCTGAATTTTAAATAAATAAATAAATAAATCAAACTTTTCTCTCTTTCATTTCACACTCCATTTTTTGTTCCACAGAACAGAGTGGAGATGTGGCTGCTCTCCCCACAGTGTGCCCTTGAGCACATCTGCTGCTCCTCTCCCCATTTCTCTCTGCAGTCTCCATCAGCATATCCTTCATTTTAATGTCACAGTAGTGCCATATGTCACAGTGACAGAGAGACCATGAGAGCACTCAGAGGTACTGGCTGGAAAGGAAATACTGTGCTTTTACTTCCAGCATTCATGTGGCAGAAGAATGAGGAACTTCCCAAGAATTAGTTAAATTTTAAAAATACTACATTGCTAAGAGACAAAAGTAATTTAGTCACCTACTGGAAAGCCTACAGACTACTGACAGGGATGTGTTATTCTCAGCGTTTTTGATGACTTGGATAATTCTGGAACTTGAACAAATTCCTCTAGATATATGTGATTACAAATCTCATCATGGCATGAGTCAGTCTGGCTTGTCTGGGAGTACTTCACGTCAAGTGTTCAGTAATATTTGAATATTCACAATCATTTGAGTCCAATTTCTTCTAGGCTTGAAAATTCTATTCCTGAGAAGATCTATCCTGACCTATTTCATTCCTGATTAAGGTTTGTGCAACTAGAACTTCAGAAAAAAACCCCACAGATCAGAAAGCAATACTTGAAAATGTATATTTCTTAAGCACTAATACTTTTTTATTAGTTTACTACTGTGGTGTACATTCTAATTTACTGTTATCTTCATCACCAACAGCATGTGCACCAGAGTTTAAGCTTCATGTATAAACCTGTATTATGTATAACTGAATGTGCTAGTTTTAAATTTATTTACCAACTGAAGACATGGAAAAGCCTTCAAGATAAGAAGGGCTATGGTGAGATGCTTTAAATCAATTTTATAGTTATGAATATGTAAAAGCACCTTCTCAGGTTGTTACATAATTTATCACCTTAAAAAATCTTTTAAAAAAGTTAAATTCCAGGATACTCTGCTTTTTTAATGGGAATAAGAGGTTCTAATTTCTAAAACCTGCACACTACCAGCTTCACCAGTCCATAAATGTGTAATTGCAGCAACTGCTGCATGCACTGGCACAAGGGACATTTCATGCAGAAATAGATGACTCTGAAATTGCAGAGAGTGGTTTAGCTGTCTAAATAACACACTAAAGCATCAACCAAAATAATGAGTTTCTCTTTCTGATGGCTTTTCCTTGGGAGAGCCACTTCAGCCTGTCCCAGCCACTGAGACCACCAGTGTGACACTTCATGTGCATGGTCCAGCTCTTGACTGCATTTCCCCACCAACATTTGAATCCAAACTCTCCATAAAACTCTGTTTTAACAGCTGAACACAGCCATGTGAAAAAGCTGTCATTTCAATTCTCTAAGTATCTCCTCCATGGGCAGAGGCAGAAGAAAAATGAGATGCCATCAGGCTTCCCAGAGCTGGTGTGCTGAAGAAATGCCGTCTCCTGCAAGGGGAATCCAAGGCAATACATCAAATGGCATCACTTACACTGAGAGCTGATCTATTTATAGCAAAAAATAACACAACGAGTGAGAAGATAATAAAACGAGAGATTCATCAGGGGGAAAATCATAAAAACTATCTCTCCTGACAAAACAACACCATTAAAAGATGCAAACAGGTTTGCTAGATAACAAATAATAATACCAGCATTTAAAGAACTAAATAAAAAGTTATAATACTTTCATTTGTAATAATTTTTAATAATGTCAGTTATTAAGTATGTCCTATAGCAACCTAATAAGAAAGTCAGAGCCACAAAAATTTGGCACTGCATAAAAGGTTACTGACAGACTATTAGACAGCTACAGTATATAATTCTTTTAATTTTTTTCACCTTTTTTTTAGCTTTCAGAGGCCAAATCTGGGCCAAGTTTTTCACACAAAAACCCAGTTTTTTGTATGAAGATGAAATGGACCTATTTTTATGAATCTTGCATCCTATATGAGTAAAATTTTCACCAACATGACACTTGTGCAAATTGCAGATTGACGGAGAAATGAAATATCCTCCATGTCCTCATCCTAATTTTCTTCTAGTGGTTGTTCAACTTTTTGAAACCTTTTCTTATAAATGGAGAAACCTTTTGAAACCTTTTCTTCAAAAATGAAATTAATAATGAATCAGTAGAAAGCACTGTTTTGATAGTTTTCTACCTGGTTATTGGAACATCTTTAAAAGGGAAAAATTCTTTGTTGTTGAAAGAGTGAGGATTAGAAATAAAGAGTCTGAGTAATCCCCAGCCCTTATATAACACTGAATCATCCAGAAGGGACAGAAGCTGAGGAGGATGCTTTGGAAACTGTTTAAGGACAATAAGTATGATTCAAGGATTTAATGGATTTTGAGCCCCCACTTTCCAGTTTTCTATTTATTTCCCCACACTGAGTGCATGGTGGATTTTACTTTCACCCCAAAGCAATCAGATTTTCCAGAAGATTTTCATACACTTCCTTTTTTTTTTTTCTTTTTAAGAACAATTATTTTGGTGTGAAGGATGCAAATGAGGTTCCTTGGAGCCAAAGAGTTTCAAACCCTAACTCGCAAAAGGAGCAAAGCTGATGTGCTCTGAGTTTGTGTCAGTCCACACACCAAGCTGAGAATGAAAACCACAAATCTTTTCTCTCTGCATGTTTATTGGTGTGCAGAGAGGGAAGAAAACTCACAGGATATGTTGCTGCTCATTTGGGTCCCTGTTTCAGAAGGTCAGACATAATAGAATAAACAAAGAGTTCCTTACTGCTTATCACCAGTTCTGGGAAAATGTTCACACAAGTCAACAAATGTGCTTTATAGTGGATTTGTGAACTTAATCCACTACAGAGGCAGAACAGGCTGTGCAGAAATGGGAATGCACTTTTACCCTTCACAGCAAAGACACTGAGTTACTTTAATTATCAGTGCAGTGGAGGTGAAACAAAAACAAACTGAAGATCACAGAAAATGTTACACAGGAAGAAATAACACACCAGTGTATTTACACAGCTTACACCTAATTATAGCTCTCTTTTTTCTTTGGCATCCTGGAAGCCACATGCAACTGCCAATTCAGTAAACTGTCAGATAAGTCATAAGGAATTTAGCTCCTAAATGCAGTTCTCCTTGTCCCTATCTTTACTTCAAATAAGATACAAATGCAATTAAATTTTACTAGGACTCACTAGCTCATGCTGCGTTTGTATTCATACACCAAAGCCTCACAATCTGGGTTAAATGTATGAGGGAGCATTTCCCAAAGCACTCAAAAAATTTAATTCTAGTAGTGACATTATTAATCCTCAATTACCTTGATGTCACTTCCATTTAAAGACATTCTGTTTATGCGGCTGCCATTTGGTCTGCTGGAATCAATCCAATAAATGAACTCTTCTCTGTAGTCAAAGTCTATTGCAATCACATTGTTCAGCCCCTAAAAACAGAAAAAAAAAAGTCCATTTATTCAAATGTGTGAACACAAACTGCTGGATAGCATTCAGAATGCAAAACACAGTTAATATTTCTAATGCTTTATTTTACTGTCTGCATATTTCTGAAGCACTTCCCTCTCTTTTCCATACATTACTTGTAAACAGAGTAAGACAAAGACTAACAGAAATAAATGTGGTGCCAAATTAACTGTGTCACTTCAAAAAAATGCAGATGATACATGAAACTAAATGAGGCTCCTGTGTTTTTCTATGCTCTTATTTAAATGAAATTTGGCAGTAAATATTTCTAATTTTTCATCAGTTTCACTGCTGATAACTACCTTTGGCCTTTCTTTGGCAGACTAAATGGGAGAGTAAGAAATAGTATAAATAATGAAAAAATTTCCTTAGTAATATAAAATAATCAGGAATTCAAAAAGGTGGTGGTGCAAAAGGACAATAATGTTAATGCCTGAATGAGGAGGTTTTGACTTCTTAGATGCTATATTATAGGTACTCTATATATGTGTATTTGTATATATGTGGGTGTGGATGCACACAGACACAGTGGTAGATACAAAAAGAGTGAAAGCTGGGGATCCAGCAGGAATCTGGGAATCTCCTATGGCTCCAATTACAAAGCCAACACATTTTGAGAGAGTGGTGATTATATCTGAGTTACTCCAACACGCTGGGAGGAGCAGTCATACAATAATGGCTTTTCATCCCAAATGGCTGATAAGCAAGAAGAGGGTTGCATTCAGATGATGGCTCTTATTTCCTTATCTGCCCCATAACCTGCTGAATATTCTGATAGGTAGTGAAATAACAATTATTCTTAATATGCCAGGTTGTTGTTATCAATGAGAATACGGGGCAGCAGCGCTTAAAGGAATGGATGCGGTCTGTATTGCCTCTATAAATTCAAGGTCAGTTAATCAGTTCCCTTATCAGCCCAATGGCATCCTGCTCTCAGGCAGATCAGCAGCCTCGCTGTTTAGTGTAATTCATTGCTGGGAAGGGAGGTGCTGGACCAGCCAGCTCCAAAGTAAACAAGTAAGGACATTATTTAATCGTATACAGAAACTGATACACGGCTTATCCGCCATCTACTGCTATGTAATTACTGTAAATCTACCTTTTGATCAAAATGTACAGGAAAAGAGGGGTTAGGCTGCACAAATCATCGCTATAAAAAGCCTGAAACAATTCAGTGTAGGAAGACCACTCTTATTTGTCAAAAATATCATGCACACGCAGACATTTTTCACAAAACCAGCTGCAGCTCTGTCAGCTGGGCTGCAAAACACTTCTCCTGCCTCTTTTCCTCCTGTTTGTATAATTGCATCTACAGAGAAACCTCCATGACAAATTCTTACTTAACCAAGGAGACAACAGGTCAACAAATACAAAATAATGCTTCATACAATTTTATAATATCCTATAAATCAAAATCAGCAATTTGTAAAAAATATGGCCTTATCTCTATATATTCCACAACACTGTAAAAGTTTCCTAAAGGATCAAGACAAATACAGAGAATTGACTGCCTGCACATCTTTGGTTTCAAGGGTTATATTTTGGGTCAGTTTAGTTTCAATTTTTATCAGAACATCAACTGCAGGCAAACAATTCTGCACGTCTGTTACAGAGTTCTCTGTCCAGACGTAATTTCCTCTTCATCATATACATATCTCACTTAAGCCCTCCTAGCATAATTCTTTGTCATTTCACAAGCAATCTGCTTTTTAGAAGGAATAGGGAAGATTTCAAATGGCATCAGCTGCCTCAGTCTCTCATCTTAAACCTGTGGGTTTGTTTCTGTTACACACAGCACACAATATATCCTTGGCTGTGATTTGCGTTCCCTTGGTGTCCCACTTAAAAACAGGGAGATAAAAATCACAAATAATGAGGAGGAAGATTATCTACTCTGCCTATTGAAACCCTGAGGATTTTGATGACTAGGAGTGAAGGAAATGGAAACAAAGACGATACATGAGACACAATTCAAACAGTTGTACTGTTTATGTGTATTTGGAAAAAAAAAAAAGAGGAAAAGAAAATAGAGGAAAAAGCTGGCACATAACTCAGAGAAGACTGAAGGAGCTTGTACTTTCAGCTCCTTTATTCTGAGTTTATATGGACAACTATTAGAATGGTAATCACAGAACAAATACACAGAGAGAAGGGTGGATTTGCTCCTCTGCCAGAGCCACTCTGGTGTTTGCCAGACGTTCAGGAAAGAGCCAAATCCATCATGGGACTACAAGGACACAAGGAGGGACACAACCCCTCTGTCCTGCTGGTGAAGATCCCTCTTTGGCTTTCACATCAAATGCTGCCTCTGCAGGAGCAAAGACCAGTGGGTTCAACAGCGGAGGTGTCTGTCAGCCCAGTGAATGAATGGAACATGGAAAAAACACACATTTTGTTCAGTGGCTGGAGCTGCTCCCTAAAGCATTGAAAAGGAGCCCATTGAATTCAGGGCCATCTGTCAGCAGCAGCCACGAAGAAAATTTCCTGTGGCTCCCCTCTTTTCACAGGCATCTATGGACAGGTACACCAGCAAAAGAGGAGAGAGGCAGTGAGATGCAAATGAGAGGGAATCAAAAGGATTTCAGGAGGACAGACAGACATTGACAATGTCTAAGCTTAAATAAAAGCAATGCTTCATACAAGGTGGTTAATTTCATAATTACGTTTGTGAAGACTTGAGCACCTCTCTTGTGACATGTAGGTGCACAGCATAGTGACACAAGAAGTTACAAAAAGCCTAGTGATATTGATGGGGAGTAGATAATTTCCTAGTCTTACTACAATTGATCCATTAGCATTCAAGGAAATCAATATTTTTATTAAAACATATTTTAGAAATCTAATCTGTGGTAAATAACTACACTTAGGTGAAGCATAGAAGGACAGCAGACTGCTAAAAATGGCAGCTCTGTATTTACATTCATTAATTTACAGTGACATTCTATTTTTGGAGGTTTTCACTTTTTCTTTTCTCTGTTATAAAGTTTTAGAGTAATTACTTTAAAAATTAGATTTACACAAAGACAAGAGTTCACATTTTGTAATACCAAATATATATTGGGATTGTCTGTCTGAAAATAGATTTAGATTATGACAGCAAGTAGCCCAAATAATACACAGCCAAATAGGTGGGGATTTTTGGGTTTTTTTAACTGAAATAGACAAATTGCACAAAACATATTGTGATGGAAGAGGATCACAAATAACATAATTTTTTAGTACATCAGAATGACTGACAAAACAACTGCCTGAGCTTTAATCATGTCAAATCCAGAAAAAAATAGTCAATTGAACGTATTGTAATGACTCTGAAGGCACTGCAGTTGTTCTGTGGTGCACACAACGCCAATTATAGGATGATGTTTCTGTCAGTTGCAAACTTTAGAAAAAAATAAAAGTATTGAGTTAAACTTAGAGCATGGTACTATGGTTATACCTGTTTCAACAAAGTGTAGTTGGATCCATCAGTGCTAATTTTTCTTATTTCATGATGATCAGCCAGAATTAAGAAAGGTTCCTCATCTAAACCCCGGGAGAAAGAATATATTAGACTAGCTTTTACGTTAATTTATGGAAAATCAGGAATACAATGCTGAAATACAGATGGCTTGAAAAATAAATGTTACATGCTCTGATCAATGTTATGGATGAAAGAAATATTTAAAACATTCAAATGCTCCAAGAAAGATCAATGATGCAGTATAAAAATGAACAAAGCAATCAATTAGTATATCTTTCAATGCAATTTAATTCTTTTGCCTTTGTAATATGGGAACCACATTGCATTTTATCCTAATTTAATGTCAGAGATTAAATGGGAAATATATTTCATTCCATATGTTTTAATTTCAACATTTCCTTTCAATTTAACCCTGACTACTAATTATGGTTGCAAACCAAGCAGGTTTTGATAATTTCATTTTGAGTTTTCCTTTGTCTGAATGATACAGTGAGAAAGAAACACCTACTCATAAAACCCTTGATTTTTTTAAGTTTGAACTGAAGCCAGATTTGACTTTGTGTTACCCCGGCTTTCTAGTTTATAAAAAGTATTCTCTTTCAGATACTCATTCATGACATCACTGAAACATCTCTGACACTGATATACATAATTCTAAAAATATATTTTTAAGGCTGTCTTTCTTTTAGCTCTATTGAGAAGAGTTGCATTTTCTTTTTTTTTCCTGTTCCTCCTTTTCAGATGAGGATATTTGATGTACATTCTAATATTCTAAAGGTGATGAAATCTTATCATAACCATGCTATTATCATCTGACTCAGAGGCAGAACTGTGATGTATTTTAACTTCTCTAATACTTTCTCTAATAAAGTTAATTATTCACACTTTCAAAAACCACTATCTATTTATTACAAATGAGCTGAGGAAAACACAGACTAAAAATATAACTTATGATTGCATTCAGACACAGCCACATTCCTATTTTAAATTGAAAAAGTAGCAGATTCAAAGTAACTCTGTCTTTATCTTGCACATAAAGGTACCACAGACCTCGGGGCTAAGTTTTTTTTCCACAAATTATTTTGGTACAGCTGTGGATTATAAAATCATTAAATAGTAATACCTGAAAGGGATTTGCAGCCATTTGGGTTATCAGGCTGTGTTTCATACCCTTCTGCACACAAGCATTTGTAGGTTCCATAGGTATTGATGCATTGCTGGCTACAGGGAAATCCAGATGAACATTCATCAATATCTACACAAGTTTTGCCATCATCCTTCAGGAGGAATCCAGGCCAGCATTTGCACTGGGAAAGAAAACCAAATACATTCATTTTTAATTCTGTTTATCACCTGTGTGTACTTGCTTCTGAATATGTTAGCATCATAAACTTTTTATGTATCTCATTTTTTCAAGTAACATCTTAATTACATTGCTGCCTGTATGGTTTACAGGAGGCATGCCTACTTTTCTTTTCAAATATTGCTGATCTGATCCTAAGCACTATTTCCTCCATAAAAACCCAACCAAAATCCTGTAGAATGAGTAATTATTCTTCCTACTTTAACTGAAGAAAAAGTAAAGCACACCTTTTCAAAAATATGGAAAAGACTTTTTTCTTGAAAATAATGATGGATGGACCCTTTGGAGTTCTTAAGTTTCAATTATACATGTGTTTTTTGCTAAAGATAGACAGTTTTTAACTATTTTTCTTGGAATCATTGATACCACCTAGCAATCTGCGTAACCACCACAGGAACGTGAATCAGAACTCCTGAGGCTGATTAGGAGCTGGACGTGGACAATTCTTGTAGATCTCCTCTAATTCAGAATATTCTCTGTTTCTCTGACATTTATTTGGGTCCGGTGATGATCCTGGCAACTTTATCACATGCAATGTGAAAGGTGCAAAATACAACTGAGCAGAGGGGTTTTAAAAAAGGGGCATAAATTTTATCAACAGAAGACTTCCTGTCATGTTCCCTTCTGCATTCTCTATTTCTCTCTGCAGAGATCCAGGACGTGTTTTCTCCACCACTTCAACAAGGTTTTTGTTGAACCCAACAGCTCCTGAGTCTCTGTCTCGACCCTCTCAGCTCCAGAGGGTTGAATTCCTGCACATCTACGCCAAGCTGCACAGATTTTATTTAGTTCTCAGTGGGCCAATGTTCAGCTGAAAAGACGAAACTTTGGGAGTGCAGTTAGGGTTACTTCAGAGTTAAAATCCTGAAAAAAAAAAGTCTTTCTTCTATTTTTGGCTGCTATTTACAGGCTGCTGCAGGTTGTTCCTCTCTGCTTGTCAAGGCCAAAGAGCAGATTCAAAAAACATCCTCACACACAGACAATGAACAGTTTTGCTCTGCTACTGAAGTGATATTACTTTAAATATTTCTATAAGTCTCTGTCTTAGGAAAAAACAAAAAAAAACAAAAACGAAACAAAAACCTGGAGAAAACCACTATTTCTGCTCTTCATTCCTATGTATTGTAAAATTTTTACTCATTGATTTTCAGTGCTCTGTATACACCAGTATGATTTGTTGTATTTAAAGCACCTTTCCGTAGGTTTAAATTATGCACTATACCATTTTTTAAATACAATAGGCAATTGTTTGCTTACAGGGAATGAAAATTTGAATGTTCTTATTTTGGCATGTAAGCTACTTCACTACAAAGAGATACCACACAGTGGGGCTTTATTATAATCATGCAGTGGTTAAACACTTGAGAGCTAAAAATTCACATTACATTAAACCACATTTTGCAATTATTCACCTTGTATCCAACAGGAAGGTCCTGGCAATCCTGGGAACAGCCACTGACTTTCTTACTGAGGCATTCATTAATGTGGCAGCTCTTCTCATCAGACCCATCACTGCAATCTTCTTTGTTATCACAAACCTCGCTTTGAGGAACGCACTTGCCGTTTTTGCACATAAAAAAAGAGCTGTTACATGACTGCTCTGGAAAATAAAAAAAAGAACACACAACTTGGGGTCATCTCCTAGTATTTGGAATTAATTTTCTCATGGATCAGCTGCTGTATGCAAGCAAAAGTAAAAAAAAATGTGCGGCAACTGAATATTTATTCCTCATTGATAGCTTTATGATAACTTCCCACTTTTCAGTGTGTTTGAAGGTTATTCCTCTCCTGGAAAAATGGGTGAAGACATCAACTTATTACTCCCTCCTTTATATTTTTTTCATATAATTGAGAACCCTCTGCATAATCTCTGCACAAAATACAGTTCTAGTTTCCAAATTTTAAAAAACATCAGTTTCCCCCCTGGATGCTGAGAGGTTTAAGAACACAACTGGCTGAATTCCAATGCATTTCTTGTCTAATGACCTGCAAATATGTTCTTCCCAAATGTTTGGTAAAATTTCAGTACATCATTTCAGCTACATTCAGATCCTTCAAACAACAATTGGAACATTCAAATAAATATAAGGTAGGTATACTGCCTCACCTCACAGCAGATGAGTGTTTGACATCAAAATTGGAATAAAGAACGTGGCTACAGTGCAATGAAATGCTAAGGTCTAGACAGAAGAATTGGTCTTTCAAAAAGCCACAAACTAGAACAATATATGCAGACCAGGACTAACTTCCCTCTCAAAAACCAGTCAAACCTCATCAAACTTATTAATGTAAGCAGAAAATATCAATTGGGTCAATAATTTAATAAAAAAATTAAAGCAGTGTTCATTATTTATAGTGGGAGCAACTTTATACCCCCTTTTATATGAACTCCTTTTGTGTGATGAATATCTGGAACATAATAACCATTATAAGAGCAAGGTAGAAACTTTGGAAATTACAATATTAATATTATCTTATTTTAGCGTCCACAACTTATGCATTAAGGAAGTGTCTGCTATTTTATTCCATAGGAACTGATGGCTTGGACTTTGTTAACTGAAGTTTTGGATGCTCAGAACAATTTCTCCTTGCAATATGCAATATCACCATGAAAGTACTGGAAATTTAAGGTGTGAGGTTTTACATTTGCTGACTTAGAGCCCTGAACCATCGCTCTCAAAAAAGAAAGGTCGCACGCGTTCTTTAAAAAACTACAAACCTGAACTTTTGCACTTGGTGTTGAGAGGGGCTTCATCAGAGTGGTCTGGGCAGTCAAAGTCCCCATCACATTGCCACTGGGAGTTCAGCAGGCAGCGCCCATCAGCACAGGTGAACTCTCCAGGACGGCAGCGACGATACCCTGCAAAACCAGCAACCACCCATCTCATGCTTGCTCCCATAGTTTCAACATAAAATTCTGCGTTTTTGAAGCAACAGAAAGAAAATTATTTTTTGCTCCATTTAGAGATGCAGAGTGCTCATACACCAGCAAAGAGAGAAATCAAAATAAAGAAATCTGTAATATACAGATATTTTCTAGCTATTTTCTCTATTGTGGTTCTCATTTCTGGAGCAAATTTAGGAATAAATAACCAATATAGATTGCAACAGCACAAAACCAGGGATGATAATTGTCACTGTCATATATTTTGGAAAAATCCCTTCGCCAGGATTTCTTCTTCTGGGAAGCTGAGAAGTCTCAGAGGAAAGTGAAAACAATAATGATCTGATTTGCTTCTCCTGTGTTCTGCTGGTTTGGACTGTGGTTGGAGATTGTTTATCCAACATGTGAATTATTTTTACTTAATGAAAAATCATGGTCCAGCTGTGTCAGGACTCTGGACAGAGTCACGAGTTTCCATTAGAAGCTTGTTAAGCCTTCTGTAAGTATCCTTTCTCTATTCTTTAGTATAGTTTTAGTATCATATCATAATAAATTAGTCTTCTAAGAATATGGAGTCAGATTCTCAATTCCACCTTCATCCTGGGGACCCAGCAAATACCGCAGATAATCACCAATTTGTCATTTTGAAGGGGATATTTACTCTGTATTTTCCATAAATTTTATTTATATAGATTAATGCTTCTGAGTATGGCCCAGATACATTGAACAGACACTCAGAACATATAAGAAACCCTAAATTCATGTGAATGCTGAAAATTAAACATTCACATGTGGTTATAATTGATATAATTTAAATGCAGTCATAATCATGACAGATGTGTTTGATTCTTTGATAGGAAAAAAAACATATATGGAGACAAAGAAAAAAATTCATATAATAAACAATAAATGCCAGGGCATACTTTTAAAATTCTCCTAAATATTATTAGCAGTAAACTGCAATTCTCTATGGAAAATAATTTGTCACTGTAGCCCCAGATACAAGTTAATTCAAGCTGTATTAATTACTGCATAGTTTAAAAGTGAGAATTAAAACAAATAAAAAAAAAAAAAAAAGAGCTTTCTTTTTCAATAATGTCTTAGACCCTGAAGAATGCCTTACAGTCAGCAGTGTGAAATTGTTTTATTTACTCTATTTTTGTTATACTTGCCACATTCCAGGGATTCATCTGATCCATCTCCACAGTCGTCATCGTGGTCACAAACAAACTGTTTGGGAATGCAGACTTTGTTATGGCACATGAAAGCATTCTCATCACAAGTGTTATTGGGAGCTAAGGAAAAATACAGCACATAAAAAAAAAAAAAAAGAGAGAAATTGAGAGCAATCAGACAAACAACCGATTTTCTTACACAAAGATGAAATGAGAAGTCAATTTGAGGGAATTCAATGGAAATAACCATAACTTTTTAGTCAGATAAAAAGCATCACACAATTGAATACCAGAAAAAGCTACTCATCACAAAGAATGCTACAGAAGTAAAGATAGCTGAAATCTTCTGTAATCCAAGAAAGAACAGCTTCAGAAGTCAATGCTGTCTATGGCTAAACTGAGGTCTGGCTCTGAAGAAAAGAATGTTTTGGAAAAAGAGATGTCTTTATATTGGTCTGCTCCTGAACAAATGCTCTTTCAAGTCCACAAACACTCAAAATATATGGAATATACTTATGTACCATTTTTATGTATTAATAAAAAACCCCTCCAATGAAACTATTACCAAACTCCTGACTCTGCTCATGGAAATGTGTCCCAGGTAGACTGAAGTAACATTCTATAGGGCAGGAGATGTCAGGACCTGAACAATTAGACAGAGTCAATTGAAGACAGAGCTTGCATCTCCCTTCTATCATACACAACCTCCTTTACATGAGCACCAGCATTTTCTTCAGGAGGAGCAATAAAACTGCAGAGTCCCTGAAGTGCTGATTTTCACCAGTAAACACTGCATAATGCCCATGAACTGCCACACATCCTGATCTCCGCCTGGGCTGCCTCCCTGTGTCAGCCCGAGTAAAGCTGCGAAGGATGGGCTCACACGTGGGTCAGCACTCTTCACCAGCAAAATGGACATGAAAATAACATGAAATAGCATGAGAATAACATGCTTGTGGACGTGCAAACCTACCACAGCCCGCTGTGGAGAGCTCATCGCTTCCGTTGGGACAGTCGCGCTCGCCGTCGCAGAGCCAGTGCTGGGGCACGCAGGCGTGGGAGCCCAGGCAGCTGAAGGTGCCTGCAGCACACGTCACTGAGCCTGGGGACACACGGCAGGGGAGCCATCAGCACTGAGCCATCCCAAATCCCCAGCTGGAATAGCCTAGCCCATGCTTGCGTGGTGACTGGCAATGATTATAGGGGTTTATTTTAAAATCTCAGCTATTATTATGCACATTATGATAAACTGTAGCCGTGATATTTTCTGAAAAATCCTTTCCTTAGGATTTTTTCTCTTGAGAAGATGGGAGGCCTCAGGAACAAAATATAAACATTGATTATCTGCTGCTGTGGAATGCAACAGGTGGATCTGTGATTGGTCTCGTGTGGTTGCTTCTAATTAATGGCCAATCACAGTCAGCTGGCTCGGACTCTCTGTCCAAGACAGAAGCTTTTGTTATTCTTATTTCTTTTTCTATTCTTAGCTAGCCTTCTGATGAAATCCTTTCTTCTATTCTTTTAGTAGAGTTTTAATATAACATGTATCATAAAATAATAAATCAAGCCTTCTGAAATATGGAGTCAGATCCTCGTCTCTTCCCCCATCCTAAAACCCCTGTGAACACTGTCACAATAAACCTCCTGGCTGGGATTGTTTTACAGTCAAATTTTGACAGAATCACTGGGTTGGAAGAGACCTTCAAGATCATCAAGTCCAACCCAGCCCCAACACCTCCACTAAACCCTGGCACCCAGTGCCACATCCAGGCTTTGTTAAGCACATCCAGGGACTGTGATTCCACCACCTCCCTGGGAAGACCATTCCAGAACTTTATCATCCATTCTGTAAAAAAAAATTTTTCCTAATATCTAACCTTGGTCTCCCTCATTCAGCCTGATTTGACCCAACCCAGGAGTGAAAAGATCCAACTCACCACAGATGGCATCGCTCTCATCTAAACCATCCCCGCAGTCATCCTCGCCATCGCAGGTCCACTGCTTGGAGATGCACTTGTTTGCAGAGCAAGCAAACTGATTCCAGGAGCAGGACGAATCTGGGGGTGACACCAGGCCCTGTATTTGTTAGGTTCACAACATCACTGCATTCCCTGCCATTTCAAGCACAGTTTAAAATTTTTTGCACTGCTCCTTTCTCTTCTCCCACTTTCCATGTATTAAAACGCTCCAACTCAGCACAATCTCAATCTTGTTATTCAGCATATTATCAGTTTGTCCAAGAGTTTGCATTCACCAACACATTTTTTAAAATCAAACAGTGAAACATTCCAAAATTTTCAAATCTTTTTTAAGTGAGATAAGGATGAACACTTTAAAAAACTGAAGCCTAGTTTGTATATTTAACAGCTGCTACAACTACAGTGAACTCTTTTATTTGGGTAGTAGGACAGAGAGAGCACAGTTCAAATTTTCCAACTTAGCCTTCCTCCTGGTTTTCCAGCAGCTAATTCCATCTTTAAAAGATGTTTTCTTATTTTTTCTCACAAGAAAAATTTCTGTGTTTTTGCTTTATCACATTTACACTTTTCTGTACATTGCAAATAAGAGTTTAGTTTCTACATTTCAAAATCAGACTGCAAAACTGTCCTAAATCAATGCTATTCTTTTCTGAAAAACTCCTGTCTTGCATTTTTTCTAGTCTTCTTTCTTTAAGAATAAAGTTTATTTTGTTGCAACTGATTTTGATGACAAAAATTTTAATATTAACATTAAAAAGAATTTTAGGTAATAAAACCTGAATTTGAAGGACAGCATTGAAACAGGTATCTTAAAATGGGTAACAGCAATCAATGGGGAAAGAAGCATTGGCTTAACCCCCTTCTCTTTTGCCCACAAAAATCAGCTAATTCAGTTTAGAGTATCGTACACAAGAGTATAACACCTGGAAATATAAACACCAAGTTATGCTTGACAAATGTGGCCAACAAAAAAGACTCTGATTGTCACAGTGCACAGCACTTCCTAATTTCAAAGTTATGAGATAAAAATACACAATGTAAACTGCAAACCAAATATGGAAGCATGTCAGTGGGAACTGAGTCATGAAGAGAGTAATAAAATAAATAATAAGTAATAAAATGTTCAGTCATGGTAAGAAGTAAAGGAAAAAACCCAGAAAAACAAAAAAAAAAAAACCCAAACTTCAGGTCTTATTTAAATTTGGAATAGAAATTTTTGACACTACTTTCTGGTACAATTTCATTACAAAAATAATCCATTCAGGTAATCCATGCAAACTGATAAGACCAGCTTTCACTAGGAGTAAAACCAACCTGCTTTGTGCCTCAATTAGGTAAAATTTAAGAATCTGAAAAGATCTGAGACTGAACAGACCCTTAACCCAGTTCACAGTTCATGCTGTGTTATATTTACATCACTTTTGTCATTACTTTAAACAATTATATCTGTATGGTCTCTGATGCAAAGCAATGCCTACTGTGAGCTTTGGGTATTTCCTGCTGGGCTCCAGACACTGATTCAAATTCATTATATCTGTAAAACTCTTCTAATGAGGAGTTGTGAAGAATTAGTGGAATTGTTAAATATTAAATTAATAGAAAGGCCTGTATATAAATATATCCTTAAGAGAGAAAAAAAAAATTAAAGGGCTTTCATTCTGGCATGAAATAGAATTTAAGGTATTGGCAGCATGAAGTATTAGAATTGAATCTGCAAACACGGCATTAAAGATTTTTTTTATAGAATCTCTGAGATATAAATGCACACTTCTTTGTTTCCAAAGTGTATTAGTGACTAGAGAGATGCAAATAAGACAAAATGCTCACCACAGTGCAATTCATCTACTCCGTCCTCACAGTCTTTCTGCCCATCACAAAGCCAGGTGGTCAGAATACATCTTCCACTAGGACAACCAAAATAATTTTCTTCACATGTGGGTTTGTTTTGAACTGTGATAAAATAAAGAATGTAATGTAAAATGGTCTCTACTAGTATGATTAGGAGCCTAATACATTTCTGCTAAATTTCTGAATACTGATGGACAGAGTGTTTATGTCTAAGAATGGAAAAAAAAAAATGTGTTCATAAAAATAAATAAAGTGATAGCTAAGTAGTTTAGGGAGCTGAAATAGTTGTCTTTCATTTCTTAGAGAAGAATCAGAGCACAGCTTCAAACCAAATCAAAAGGCCTAGAGAGGAAAGTAGTTCAGTTTACAGGTTTTGAGGTCAGGCAGGTCAGCATTGCTTGTTGTTTTACACCAGCTGAAGAAATTGCCCTTCTGAACTGTCTGCCATCATTTACAAGATAATCTAATTGTGGCAGTATTTTTGTCACTGGGAGAAGCCACAAATCTCATGCATGCACTGACTAACAGGAGCTACACCAGTGATGCTGGAGCCAGAGGTTTAGACTTGGTCAGAAACTAAAAACTTCTCCCTTGCCTTTTAATTTTGTTGAGTCAGAAAGTAATTTAAAATTTTACTTTTATGAATGATTAAGAAACGAGGTGTGAGGAAAGAAAACATGCCACATGTAGAGTTTAATGATGCAAGCACAAATATTATCTAATAACAGTTTATTTTCAAATTCTTAAGTAAGGTCCTGGGAAAACCCAGGATGGAATTCCAAGTACTGGAGACCACTGAAACTCTCTGCCATGGTTTTCATTGTTCCTTTAGTGTACTGGATTTGTTTTCAGCCTCCTCTCTTTTAAAAGGAAAGGTAAAGTAAACATTTATGGATTTTACAGCTGTATGAATAAAAAAGAAAAAAAAATAAAGATTAAAGAAAGAAGTGGAACATCTGTGATGACTTGGTAGGTATTAAGGGTTCCCTAAGCAAAGCTAGCCTCCATGAGTATTTTGCTGTAATTTTCTGTAAGAACAATGACACTGAACCAAACTGCTAATGGGAATTGCAATATTCATAACAGAAACAACACTCAAAAACTTAATGTGCCAGAGCTGGTCAGTTTTGAATGAAATGGCAAAGGAAATCACATGTAGGCTGAGTGGGGATGGTATTGCTTCCAACTAAAGGGTAGAATGATCCAGGCAATTAGTCACACATTAAAATGATGGAACATTTTGGCACACATTTGGAATTCAGAGAGAAGTAATACAAACAAATGGACAATGGAATAAAATGCACATTAATGTACTTATGCAACATTGGTTTACCGAAGCTGTAGCACACTCTCAACATTTTCCTTGGTATGGAATAAAACCCTTTCTTTGTTTAAAAATACAGCAAGTTAAGCTCTTTTGGCCTTAATGAAGTGTTATATACAATAAATTCTTCATAATTAAGAGATAATCTAGAGAATGTAGAGATTAGAATGAAAGCTCTAAATTAATATGCATCTATTTTATAGGACTGATGGAAGTTCTTAATGATATGTTGGCTGACCGTACTGCTGAAGTCCCAGGTTCCTCTGGATCCTGGTAATATTTTTGTCAATAAATTTGGCACAATGTATATGAGAATTCTAATAGAACCTTCTGGTGACACAACAGGATTATCACACAGATTAAGAGAATATTAAATGGAAAGAATTAGATTATGTCCACTACTGTGCAAAAAATTTGATGGCATTGAACAACATAAAATTAGAAGTTCTAAATTTACAAACAAATAAAAATTATTATTTAGTAAATATTTATTTTTATTTAACTAGTTCTTAGAGGAAAGAGAGTTACGAGCCAACAGAAGGTTAATTTCACTTTAGAACAAATCAATTGTTAAAAAAATAGAAATAAAAAATGTTTTCATTTTGTATTTAATATTCTCAAACTCAGATGAGGAGTTCTGGATAAAAATGGAGCAAACACAAATTCCGTCCTTGATTAGGTAAGAACTGAATATTATGAATAATTAATTGGTTAACGTTAAATAGAACTCCAGTCCTGTGGCTGGGGCTCAGGTTATCATGATCAATTTTCCTGGCTGCTATCACAAAAACAACAACCCTGGATTCTACCCTGGCAGCCTTTTCCAAGGACCTCCACCAAATAAAACAGAAAGTAAAACAAGTCAGCAAGAAAAGAAATACCACCCACTAAAGCAGTAGCTAATAGAAGTTCCTGAGTGATTATACTGATGCTTGATGAGCTTGACATTTTAATGACTCGTGTTTTACTTAAATAAAAATGATAAATGACAGGCCTAACCTGGAGGAAATAGAAAGCTAGACATTACAGTTTGCTTCAGAAAAAAAGCCAGTATTCATTTGTAATAATTTCCATAATCCCAGGAAACACAAAATAAAGGTGAATAAACTGCATTCAGCACTGTAATAATGTCTATGTTAAATAAACCAGTATTGACCGAATTAACATTCTGCAACACAATGAGAAACACTCTCCCTCCCCAAATAGGACCTTTTTTCTTTGTTTAAAAGGTTAATTAATGTTTTGAGTTTGGGTTTTTTAAAAATTTTTTTACAGTTACCTGGGCATTTTAATTCATCTGTATAATCTCCGCAGTCATTAGACCCATCACAAATCCATTCTGGCAGTATACAGAGGGAAGTGGAATTACAGCTGATAAATCCTGAAGATTTTATCCCAAGTTTATAGAAGTAAGCACAGTTTGTATTATCTGGAAAGAGACAGAAAATTACCACACACCTAACACAGCCCGACAGCCTCAGCCTTTAATTTTCACGTTGGGCTGGAGGAGCCCACGCAGGCATTGGAATCCCAAGCAGCAACACCCAGGAACGAACCGCTCCAACACAAGGAACAACCAGGGAGCAGCTGCTGGGAGGGAGCAGGAACACAAACTCACTGCAGTTCTTTTCATCCGAGGCATCTGCACAGTCGATGATCTGGTTGCACTGCGCCGATTTCCCCACGCAAAGCCCATCTGCACAGCGGAACTCTGCCGGGCCGCACGCCGCGTCTGCAACGCGCGGATAGGAAGGACGTGAACTTGTGTGCTAAACACGCTCTGCAGAATGAGGCGTTCAGAACACACCGCACCTTCCGGCAGATGTGTGATTTGGAGTTTATTACACCTTACAAGCTGCTAATTTTTTAATTTATTTTTTTAGCCCAAAAAAATAGTCTCTAGGTAATTCAGTTCGTTTTGAGATAATCAATTGTCCTGGTTCTGCAAGATGGCAGATTTCCCCGAGAGGCTGCTATTTGTGAAAAAATTGTGAGCCATGAGAGAACTGGGTTTTTTTCTTGTGGAGAAATCTCCATAACATTAACAAGAGGGACTTCTCTCCCTAACGAACTTTTCTAGAAGTGGCAAACTTACTGAAATTTTGGGTTTGTTTCTTTACATTGCCAGTGGGAAAGAAAAGGTTGTGAGGGAAGAAGAAGTGTTCTGAAGGTTTTGTCATGATTCTTATTACTCTTTCTTCTAGTTACTGTTAATAAATTTTTCTTCATACCCTTTTAAATTTTTGAGCCTGCTTTGCCTTTTTCCTAATCCTACCTCACAGAAGGAAGTGAGTGCACTGGTGACTGGCCAGCACTGAACCCACCACATTCATTGGTGTGTTGGCCAAGAAATCTCAAAATTGATGAAATCTCAGATTGGTGAACCAAAACCACCACATGAAATTGGTGTTTCCACCTGGTTTCAAACTGAAACCACTACATCAGCATTTGAGGGAGGAAGAAGCATTTTCAGTATCACATGTGAATCCCAGATTCATTTCTTGTAAAACCAGCTTGGGTTTCTCGACTATATCTTTTAATTATATTTAGATAAATGATTAACAATAATTTGGTGCCTTTAAAAAATGCTTGCTGCTATTTAGCTTTTAGTTATAAATCACGTGGAATAATATCCCTGTCAAACTTTCTGAATTGTAACTAAGGATTTGTATGGTCTGCTTGTTGGTCTATATGCATTGGCGGTTGCAAAGATATAAATATTCATGTTAAAAGATATAAATCAAAAAACAATTCTGATATGAAGAGGAGAACAATTCTAGTAAGCCTTGCAAAGGATATGGACACTGCCATGGATCTGAGAAGTAGGGAAATGGAGCATTTCCTGCTTCAGACAAGAAGCACATGCAGAGGATAAATCACCATCTTTCAATCAGTCCACAGTAAAGTTACTCTCTCATTACTTCACAGAAGATACAGCACCTGTATTTTATATTTTATATATATAAAACATAAAATATTATATGCATAATGCACATGTATATATTATTTTTTAGAACCAAAACCACTCTCCTTCTAGAAGACTGTAGGTGCAAACCAAAAAATCAGCCTTTGCATCAATCCCACCATAAGATTAAATCACACGTTATTTTCCAGCTTACTCCTATTTGCATAATGACTATTTACAAAGCAATATTCAGAAATCACCCAGGAAATAAGATGCCATTTACCTTTGCAGTCAAATTCATCAGAGTTGTCACCACAGTCATTGGCACCATCACAGACTCTGCTGCTGGGAACGCAGCGGCGGTTGGAGCACGGCTTGAAGCCCTTCCGACAGCCTCTGTTCTCTGCAAAGTTAAATACCAGCTCAGGATTGGATTGACACCTCATGAAAACAGCCTCACCCTCCATCCAAACAAACATTCCAGAACCATGCTTTAATTGGTGATGCCTTCCAAGCTACAGGGAAAAAAACAGCCTTCAGAAATTGTTCATCCATTATGCAGCATAACTTGGATGGATATGGGGATAAAGAGCAATAAATGAAAGCATGATGAGAAAGAGTGACCAAAAAAAGAGAGAGAGGGGGGCCTCATTCCCAGCTTTCATTATCTTGGTACAAAATGCCCATGTACTTTAAATGCATTTGTTTTGACACACTTGTCTGGGGAGAACATTTGCATGTGGCATCACACAGAATGAAGCATACTAAATATGGCCTAAACCAAAACAGGAATAAATGGAGAATAATATAATAACAGACATTAGCACAGATTTTTTGGATTTCTGAGCACTAATACCAACAGCGTTCTGCTCAAGAACACTATTGAAGAATGTATGAATTTTACATATAATGATATGTTTGAAAATTCAGGACTGATTTACTAAAGACCTAATTATTGCAGAAGTCACAATAATAATGTTCACTGCATTAGGTATTCAAAAAAATGAGTCCAGCACTCCCTCCTTTACCAGATTCAGAAAGCAACACCCTGTATATGACCTAGCGCATGAAAGGACCGCAGTTCTTCCAGGTTTTTCTCCAACATGTAGCAAAATACTTGGTAGATTTTATTTAAATGAGGCAAGGTGTTCACTGTCACACTGCAAATTAATAGAATGTGCTTCATAAAATTACGTGGCAAATCCATGGAAAGACAAATTGTTGGTTCTCAGGATCACAGAATCGTGGAATGGGTTTGAAGGGACCTTAAAAACCATCTCCTTCTACCCCCTGCCATGGGCAAGGATACCTTCTACCATCCCAGATTGCTCCAAGCCCTGTCCAACCCAGCCTTGGACACTTCCAGGGATGGGGCAGCCACAACTACTCAGGGCAACAAACTTGTTTATTTATAGATTCATTTATAAATCTATATATAAATTTAATAACTAGCATTTATATATTTTATATTACTGTAAAATAAGCTATCATCTTTCAAAAAGCAGTTAGCTATGTTTTTCCTTATTTTTGTTCTAGACAGAAACATGAGAACATCTGAGATGCTTCTTATTAAATATGTCACTTAATACATGAAGTTTGGAAGAAAAAAATATTTTCAGGTAATTTTTCCCATGTCATGTCAAGGTTTTCTTAATATGTGTTGGCATTTTCTTCCTGGGCATTTGGCTGAGCAATTGGTGTAAATAAGAGGAAGTAAACTAAGGATGTTTAACACCAAAATGACAACAGGAAGGTGAAAGATCTGGAAATACCCACCACAGTAGAAAAGTTTCTCATCAGACTTGTCCTTACAGTGAGCAATGCCATCACAAGTCAGCTGATAATCAATGCATTCACCGTTCCCGCATTCAAACTCTGAATAGATGTTGCAAGTAGAATTTTTACCTAAAAATAAATCACATTAACACGTAATTTTTAAAAGCTTTTACAACTAGTGAAAATGAGAAAACATGCTGGCTGCATTTCAGTTTTGACCTACATTAATTTTGAAAAATTGAGTACAAAACAGTAAAACACACCATGGCATCAGAAATTAAAAGCTTCGACAAAAAGAACCTGTAAAAGAAAATACATTGAGAAATAGCCATGAAGGAACATGCAGTGAAACAATTCACAAGCACTCGTTCTGATAAGATAAGAACTCTGGAACTACTGTGCTCAGCTTGCTTCAAATCACCCATGTCTTCCCAACCCCCAGCTTGAATGATACAGCCTATACCCCAAGGCACAAAACCTGCTGCTTCCATTTTACTTTTTTCTTTTATTCACAAAAACTCTCCCCTTCTCATCGAGTGGATGTTCTATTTATTATTTTAGAAGAGAACCAGGTGCACATTTAAAATTTTTACTCTTTTACTTAAGAAACAAAAACGTTTCAGAAATTGGACACAAAAGTTCGGTCATGAACTTCAGGGTAAGTCAAACATCTGCTTTGTGAGTATAGTTCTAACCAAAATATCAAAGTGAAGAGAAACAAGGAGAATTTAGGACAATTCAAGAAGAAGAACAATGGAGAAATTATATCCAATTGTTATGCTTCTGTCTTGTTTTTATTATAATCACTTCAGCAAAAATTCAGAAAGAACCAATGTCTGTTGTATGCAATAGCCAAGCCAATATAAATTCAAAGCATTTCTTGATTTGATTGAAACATGAAGAAAAAGTGCTGAAAACAGATTCTGAATAAGGTGAGATCTGGTCTTGAATATGATTTATTTATTCCTTTACATTCAAAGTAGTATCTTTATCTCTTTTCCCTCTTTTCTCCATTTTCTAACATTGTAAGAACTTATGGAGAACAATTATCAATTACATTTGCAGTTCATCTAGTTCAGCATCTTAGACTGCAATCTTTAGGAAAAAAATGAAAAGAATAAAAGTATATGTAGCATAACCTGCCCTCAGTTTGAGTCTAACTGGACACCCTTGTAGAGATTGCTTCAAACTCCATCTTGCAGAAACAAAGAATTAAAAAGCCTTTCAAATGGTTTCTTTGATGACAAGTAAGTAGTGAGAGCAGTCATTACCCATATCATCATCTCTCAGAATTTCACTGAAGCTCTGTCTCAAGACTCTTGACTGGCAGTAAGTTACACAGCCTAATTACACTGTGAAAGGACAGTTAATTCCTTTTCTCAGCTGGAATTGCTAACTTTCAATTTTATTGAGTATCACTTGCAATTGTGCTATGAAGAAAGGAACTTTTGATCTCAAAGCTAAACTGAAGTCTGTCTTGTTTCCATCCTTTTTCTGTGCTACTCTACCCCATCATTTAATGTCTTCGTTTTTTTTTCCTGATAGCAGAGATCAACATTTCCTGCAAACGCTCTACAGAATAATTTAGAAGATTAAATCTTATTTCATGTCCTAGGTGACAATTTAAACATGGTTTTACCTAAGAGCAATTTTAAGAGTTGCAATGCATTTGGAAAATATAAATGCCATATAATTGTAAAATAAATTGTTAGGCATGTGAATTCATCTGCTGAACCTCTCTCTCTTCTACTGCCAATCACTGATTTGACAGCAGAGAGAGATAGGTGAGAAAGAGCTTTAATTAAGCAACTTCAGTAGCTTATCCCACATAACCCTAGGGAAGGATACATACAGATATTTCTATCTTAGCAGTAATTTTGATAAATACATAAAAATTCCATTAACAGGAAACAGTAACCCACTACCATAATAGGAGTTTAAGGAGAGTACGAACACTTTTTAATACCCCAAGAGACTTACAATACAAAAGGGTTAAAAGTCTGGTTTGTGCAGCCAAATCAACTTTTTGGCTATTCAGAAATAGCCAAATAGAAGAAACAAAACGAATGGCTTGGGCCAACTGTCCTATGAAAGCCAAGTGCCTCACAGCACAGAAAAGCATCGTGTCAGCCACCATTACTTACTCACACATCTGTTATCATCTATCAGGACTCTGTCCCCTCTGCACGAGCAGTTCACTCGTCCATCAGGCGTCAGAAGGCACAAATCATGGCAGCCTCCATTCATTTGTGCACAGGGAGATAACTCACCTGGAAGACAAACGACAAGAGACGAACTCGAATGTATTAAATTTGCTTCAGTGGCCAATGTCTTTGAGGGAGCAAAAGTCACCATATCTCAGATTCATGGGCAATTGATTCGGGTTTTATCAGGCAGATGAAAATGTCAGCATCCTTCAGATGCTGGCATGCTAAAGATAAACAAACACCTGGAAAATAATAATTTTAAAAACCTGCAACATTCAAAACCGCAGAAATTTGACAGGGAAGTATTTAGCTGCTATCCACTGAGCTCAACACCTGTAGCAGAACATTCCACATAATGCTTATTTACTTGGTGTCCTGGGTTGCAAGATATGCGTGTATTCTATTGCCATCTGTGAGAGGTGGGGCAATTACCTTCTGTTAATTGGGCAGTTTCCTTTATCTTCTCCACAAATCAATCCTCCCTCTGGGAAAATTTATTCTTTTAATGGGCCAGGACACAGTTGAGTGTCCCTGCATGGCTGATAAAATTCAATCATCCTAATGGGAGATGCTTCACCCAGGGGGAGGAGCCAAGCATTCCTACTTGGATACAATCAGAGGTTTGGAACACCACAGCAGCCTTTTCTCCACTGCATTCCCAGAGGAGCCCAGGCCCATCTACAGCACTCCTGGGGCTTCAGAGGAAAACTCCCCCCTTGTGCAGCATCCCTGCTCCAACAGAGCCACAGCTGGCACTGCAGGAGGGCTGAGCCACCATGAGATGGGGCTGTGCCACCACCCTGACCCACAGGGGTCATGTCCTACTCTGGCTCAGTGGATTTTTTTTGTTTGTTTGTACTATTGCGTTTTTATCTTAATATTCCTAGTGAAGAACTGTTATTCCTATTCCCATATCTTTTCCTGAGTCCCTTAATTTCAAAATTATAATAATTTAGAGGGAGGGGGTTTACATTTGAAGGAAAGCCCCTGCCTTCCTTAGCAGACACCCGTCTTTCCAAACCAAGACACTTGGGGAAAGGTTATACCCCATCTTTTAGTGATTAAAGAATTTATGAAACACCATGAAACACTTTTAACTCAGCTAAAACTAAGTAAAATCCCTGAAATGAAAGATTTTGGCATTAGGAAACCTGCTTTGTAGCTTACAGCTGTTGGTGTCGTTGGCGACAGCGATGATTCCCATGGGCTGGTGCGGGATGTCGGAGCGCAGAACTTTGGTGTCCCCTCCTGTGTATTTGCTGGAACGCAGGATGGCTCTCCTCACTCCATCTGACCAGAAGATGTACTCATCATACACAGCCAGGCTCAGGAAGGTGCCTGGGCCAGACTTGACAATGACCTAAAATGCAAAAATGCAGAAGAGAAACAGGAGAGGAAGTGCTGTCACTGAATGAGAGGATTTTAAAGTGCAAACTGTGACTCCCATGATGTTTAGGCAAAACACTTAATACTTTTATACCTGCAGCACCTGGGGAAATGAGATAACAGCACTTAAAATGTGTTAAAAGGATGCCACCGGCATCCAAATTCCAGAAAACTAGGCATCTGTTCCTTAATTAAAAAAATCACAGTTTATCTAAATGTGCCTGTAAAAACACCTACTAAACACTTTGCCTGCTTAAAAGCTCCAACAGAAGAGAGGAGAGGTTCTTTCAGCATGGCTGAAAGTCTAAAAATTCAGTCTTTAGGAACCAAAGTGAACTAAAGAGTTTTAGAACTGAAGAGTACTCACCATATCAGCACACTAGAAACTTGAACACTAGACAATAAATGTTTCAGGCTTCCCAAATCAGAAAAAAAAATACAATCTCACCAGAGTAATAGCTAATTTAAAACCTAGAAGGAACAAATGAATTGAAGGTCACTATGTTGTTTGAAAAAACTATCACTATAAGGTCACTATAAGGTTTGAAATAAATTCTAGAAATACAATGAATTTTATCTCAATCCAAATCATGGCTCCTGTAAAATTTTTGCATATGTTCTTTCTTTCCATATATCAGAATTAAAAATTTCACATGAACAGCTTCTCTTCTGAAGAATATGATGAATTGATACCAGTTTTTTAGTTGAAAGTTTCATTTTGGCTGAAGAGAATTACTGCAAGGGGGTTAACATTCCTCTATTAGACAATGGATATAAATAATACTCTTACTATTTTTATTTAATTGTATTCTAGCTTTCTCTGTGAAAAAATAGTAAGTTATGTATATTTATAAAGTGGGAACAGGTCTCATCCAGACTATGAAAAAAAAAATAAAAATCCTGTGTCAATGTGCAACTTATCATAGGGAAATTGGGATAAAACTAGAAAAATAATATCCTTTAACACATGTACTTAGATCACCATGGTTTTCCATCTGCTTCATGTGCTTTATCCCCTTTCCCAGAGGGAGTGTACAACAGTGATGGGATTTCATGGAAATCTCCATGAATCAGCAATCCTTTGTGCTTGCAAGGGGATGCTGTGTGGCAGCTCTTTAAAACATGCTGGGATGAAAACAGAGCAGTAATAGTCAATCTGTATTTAATTAATAAATAATCTTATAATTGTGGATGTGTAGGAAGTTTTTCTCCATATGAAAAATGCATCTACTATAGAGGACATCCAAATTTCATTTCGTGAAACAAAAGCCCCAATTTTGATACTACAGCTATGCCTTGGAGAATAAGAAGGTGCCCCAATTCTGCAGGATTCAATACCAATGGATGCTCCAGGTTTGCTCCCACCTGTGCCAGTTCAGGGTATCTCAATAACCTGCTAACATAAATAATTCTAGTCCTGTGCACAGGAGCATTCCTGTCCATGTTTAAATTCACTTATACAGACAGAATGTCAAAATTGCTTACATTAATCAGATAATTATAACAAATTCTGCTTCACTATGCACATCATGTATATCTGCATATTTTAAAGAGGGTTGGACAGCAAATCATTTTACCCAGTAAAGATTTCTTCCCAGTGATAAATATCCCAAGAGGACAACTTTTCTCTACCCAACATTTTTCCAGAATAAAAGGTATTAAAAGATAAATGGGAATAAGTTAATGGTAAAAGATTTTTTCTCTAATTGTGCACATTTTCAGTAAGACTCTTTTCGTAATACGCTCTGAAAAGCTTGCAGTATTCATATTCAGATATTTCAGGGGGGAAAAAAAATTAAAAATCATCTATGTTTTTGAAAGATCCTTATGAAATCCGGCCATGCAGATTTTGCAGCCCCATATTCTTCTCTGTGATAGTGTGAAACTGTCCCAGTTGGAATGATTTTATTGTTAAAACCAAGACTAAATCACTGCCCTGCTCAGCTTTTTGTGCTGGGGAGCACTGTCCTAATTTATCTCAGATTGGAACAATAGAGTGCAAATTCACTACAGAACTGATCATTGCTGTTCAGCCTTGGGAGAGCTGAGATCCAAATACAATGCCACAAAACCAAACATTTTTTCACTATGTTCACTGTATTTCATTTCCTGGAGTCTCTGTATTATGTCACAGCCCTGTCCAAGGGCATTGATTTTATTCAAGCAACCAAAAGAAAGACTTCATATTTCTATCAGCTTTCGTCCACCTTTACATCTCATTAAAATTTATATAGTAACACTGAAAGTTGTGACAATTTTTTATTTCTATTTTTTAAATCTAAATTTATGCTTAAACTTGCAACAACCCAAGTACAATTTTAAAACTTTAAGGAATCATGAAAAGACATCCCTACCATCCCTTCCATGTGCTAGAGTGGAAGTCAGACACATCCAAGAGTACATTCCCTGTTTTAATTCTAAATTATACCAAACTTCAGTTACAGAAGATATTTCAAGCTTTAAGTAATATATGAAAATTTTTCTCTGCTTTCTCTGTTTTTTTCATAAATGCACAGCCAAACCTAAAGCTTGCACTTCTGCTATAGACTGAAGAAGATATCTGATAAAATCTAATTGAATGAAACAGAAGTTGGAATACCAACTGTGAAATTTCTTGAATTGCATTAATACAGGAATTCAACAGAATAAAAACAAACATCCTAGAAAATGAAAGTTACAATTACTGGCAGGTTGCAATTACATGAAGGTTATAATTACCAGAAATATCTCTAAACCCATATTGATTTTAACAATCACACCTATAGGTCTTCAAAATTATTACTGAGAACAAAACATTCCTCCTGGATGTTTAAAAAAATAACTGTTTACAGGAAGTTAATGATGTTTCTGGTTTTTCACACATAAAATGTTACAAAATATTTCACACTGAAGAAGGAAAGCAAAAATAAATCAAAGTAGCTCATAATTTATTAGAAAAATAAGACCAAGACTTGAAATTAGCTTTATTTGCTGAAGGCTCTGTTTCTGTGTTTATTAAAAAAATGTTGTATTTAAGGCACTGAGCAGCTAAAACCAGGTGTAGCCATAATATAAAATCTAAGTAAGGGCAGGAGAAAAAAGAGAAGAAAATGGGAAAGAATAATAATAAAAAATGCCACTTTTGTAAACCAGAAGATTTGACTGAACAGAATAAAAAATGTAAAAAAATCCAACCCCAAAAAACTTTATACCTTTTAAGTAATAAGAAGGAACAATAGTGACAAAAAAAAATCTTCCAAACTTGAAAGAGCATTCTTGAAACCAAATACTGGTATTAAAATATCAGCTCAACACAAAAATCAATAAACCCTTACAATCCACTTTAGAGAGTCAGTTCAATATTGCTAAATGATTTTCTATTATTCATTGCACCAGATTATTGCGGTGAGGAGAATGAAGGAAGAAGCTGCAATCTGGAAGGAAATTCATTACATTGCCATTAGCCTTTCATGTTCTGCTACCCAATTTCTACCCTTGTTAACCTAACTGAAACCAGAGAGCAATGAAGCAGAGATACTGCGGAAAAGGCTAATCTGTCCAAACCATTTTTGACAGGTGGTTGAGGACTGAAGCACCCCAAAGAATTTGAGATCATCAGAAGAGCAGAACAATCATTACTTGCACTGATGTCACAGAAATCAGGGACCTCATCCAGCGGGACAGCACATGAGCAAAGTAAAACAACTGCCCTGGAAATATTACTTTTCACTAGGTTACTAATAGAGTCAACAGGCTGGGTTCTGGCATTGCTTGTGCCAGTAAAAAAGAAGTAAAAAATGATGTACAGCATGATCAGCCAGTCTGCTGAAGAGCTGTAGAGGCTGAGCAGCCTGCTGGGCTTTTCTTTCTGCCATAACAATCCTCATCTAAGCAATGCAGGAAGAGTGAGAGCCCAGATCAGTGCTTCTGACAACAGAATCAGCTGATTATCCCACAACAGGTATTGGTGCAACACACCAGAACTCCCAAAAACCTTTCAGAAGAGCGTGCTGGACTCAGATCATTGTGTCCAGGAGGGTTCTTTTACTGCAATGGAGAAGAAGAGGTAAATAGTCAAAAAGTCAAACCAAGAGGCAAAGCAGTCAAAAAAATTGGAAATTTAAATGTTCAATTTCTGAGAAAACTCAATGATCCTTTTCTTCTTGCTGCTGCAAAGTGAAAGCCAATGACCTGATTAAAAATGTAGTATTTCAGTATGGTTTCTGCAACTAAGTGGCATCATGTCCTACTTCATATCTGTGATGCCTATTTTGTTATACCCTATGCAAAGATGAAGTTAAACTATTTATAATCACAACATACCATTTACCTTGTATTTAACTAATTACCTTGTACTTCTCTTTTGTGTTAATAAGTATATAGTCAGAGACTGAAAGCTTCAGAATCCACTTGGTTGGTTTGCCAAGTTTTTGATACAGTTATTGCACCTGAAAGCATTAGTGAGCTGTGGTCAATTTTATAGAAGGAAAACAAAAAGGAAAAGCACATGCCTATCCATGCTGATTGTACTTCAGTTCTGCTCTTACAAGCTTGGCTCTCCTATTTTATGCTGAAAAAAAAATTTGTCTAAAAATAGCTTGGGGAACTACTGGATAAGATTCCAAAAAGCCATATAGTTTTCATTTAAGATGAAAAAAAAATATTTCAAAGTTCATATATTGCATATGAAGCACTTTTAAAAAGTTAATAGTTATCAAAGTGAGATGATGCACACTCTTGCAAAGCTGGGAATTGAATACAAGCCAGAACATGCCCTTCATTCCTTATATCCTGAACTCTGGAGGGTACAAAGTCCCTGAAATGAAGATTTCATGAAATACGAGAAATGTAGTGCTAAAGTTGTAACAAAACCACAAGCACAGATCAACTGCCTTCAGCACAGTCCTAGTAAAAGATCTGCTTGAGCTGAAGCTAAAAGAGTGTTCAAGGAGCAAAATATATTGTGATGAAAGACTAATTGAGAGCAGTTCAATATCTGAAAACGTATAGTTAGAAAATATTAGAAATAAGATTTGAGTAACACTCAAGCATTGCACAAAAGAAATTCTGAGCAAACAAAGCATTATTTGCATTTCAATAGAGTTAAAAGTCTAATATACAACTAATACAAGGAGAAAATTAGGCAATTATTCATCTTTCTGTAACAGTTTCACTTTGAAGATGGTAATGAAAGCAAACAAACATACAATGGGTATGCACAGAATTCTTGTTTTACTTACATATCTTTGTGATCCATCGTATTCACACCTCTCAATTTTCCCCAAGCTGCCATCTGAAAAGTAAAGTTTCTCTGCCCTGTGATCAATGGTGAGTCCATTTGGTGTCAGAATATCAGTGCTAATGATAACCTGGGCATTTTTGCCTGAGAGGGTGGATCTCATGATGCTCGGGAGCTGCTCATTCCAGTTAGTCCAAAACATTAAGCTGTATTAAAATCAAAATAACAAACAAAACCATAAGATACATTTTATGATTTAATTCTCTGCAAAATGAACAACAGAGAAAAAAAAATGCCTTCATAAACAACTCTGAATGGCAACTATAAATAATTGTGGTAATCCATAATTAATAAGAAAATGCAACAGCCTATAAATAAATTATATATATATAAATTATAACAGTTTTGCAGTTCATTAATTTGCATAGGAGTACAATTCTTTTCTCTCACAGATCTGTTCAGTCCTGATCTTGTCTCTGTAGTAATTTACCATTAGAGAGAGATACAAGCTGTGTAATGATACAAACTTAATTCAGTTAATGTGTGTATTAGTAATATTTAACAGTGAAATTAATCTGCAGCTTCTCCCATGTTAGAGCTCTAATACAGACCCAAGGACTGGTGTGCAGAGAGTTGATAATGGGAAGAAAAGGACCTCAATGTGCTCTGCAGGAGGCTCAGTCAGCCCCTTATTGCTGTTAACAATGACAGAAAATGTTATGGACGAGGCTGCTGATGGAATTCTGGATCCATGGACTGACAGAACCTGCCCCTCCTCTCATTGCAATCTCCATCAGAGCTTTGGGGTTTACTGGTGGTACCTTGGTAATTGTATTTTATAGCATAGCATAAACTCTTGACTTGCATTGACAGGACATAAAGTCACACATGGAAATATGCTCCACTATTCATACAGCTTTGTACATTCAGCTAACATAAGTTAAAAATAGAATTTAATATGGCAGAAATGTTCCCCAGCTTTCCCAAAAGACAGAGACAGTTCCAAGAAGCAGAAAAAGCAGGTTGTCCTTCTCCTAGAATCAGAAAAAAATTAATGTGTCTCAAATGTGTAAGGCATTGAAGTAAAAATAAAAATCCTCTCACTAACACAGTATTTTTGAGAGTGGCAGGAAGGAACTTAGACTTTTTTGCAGGATTTTTTCCACTGTTTCATACTTTTACACAACTCTGATTTCTGTGATAAACACATCGACCTCTATGTTGCACACAAGAAACTCACACTTCTTTTTGGAAGCGCTTAAATTAATTTTGGAATTTTTTTTTAAAACTTAAGCAGTAAGAATGACGATGCCTTGTGAAGGCTGACCTAGAAGAGAGGCTAGATGGAGTTAAAGAATAAAGTAGGGATTTATTAAAAGGCTTCCATGGATTCACCTTGGGCAGCACAAGAGCCCAGCCAGGGCTACAACCAAGATGAACCAAAATGTTCTCAAAATGCACAGCTGGTCACGGGGTCTCTCACTTTTGGAAGTTTGGTCCATTTGCATACTGGAGTTAATTATCCCATCCTGCTTGTTTTTCTCTCTTCAGCCCATGTTGTTTATCGTCTTGGGTTTGAAATTTGGATCATTTGTCCTTGGTGCCCAGCTAGAGAAGGAATTGCTTTGTCTCCCTACTCTGTGAAGAGAGCTCACGGTCCCCTAATATGAAACTCAGAAGTACACACTAAAGCAGCACAGAATCTGAAAAATATAAAAGCTAAAACCTGAGACATCTATGACACATCTGAGAAAATGACCACTCAATAATTTGTGCTTAACTCACTCTTAAGAAAAGCAGCTTGATTTTTTTTACATTCCATAAAAATGCAATGATTATTTGATCTTAAGCGCAAGAACATATAAAATATTGAATCTTAATTCTGCAACTTTTTTATAAGAGCAAGGCAACAAAAGATATCAACAATAAAACGTGTCAACATTTGCCTCCTAAACGGAGAAAGCTAACCAACCTCCGTAGGGTTCAGCCATATTGGCTGACTGAAAGAAAGAAGTGTTGCTTGACCCCAGGCAAGAATTAGGATTTTCAGGAGTGATGTAACACCTACTTTTGGCATTCATCCAGGGCCAGCACGTGGGGATGGTCGTCCTCAGCCATGGTGATGACGGCCTCGCGGTCGAAGGCCCCGCGGCGCCGCTGGTCCACGCTGTGCCTGGTGATGGAGGACGTGGTGGAGCTGGTCCAGTACAGGGTGTCCCAAGCTCTGTGGTAAGCCAGGCCCTCCACTGACCCAACATCTGCAAGACACCGTGACAGACAGGGCAAATCAAACTCCTGCCAATGGGTTGGTTCTGTTTGTCCTCAGAGGTGATCCTGCCGACTCGCAGGGTTCAGTTATTTCAGCTTGTTAATATCTTTATAATTTCTTCTGTTTATTTCCATTGTAACCAAAATCTTATCATTTTCATAAATTTAAATTAAAACACAGAGGGCAAGACCACTGTCAATAACACTTTACTATATTTATCAATTCTAACAAGCATTAAACTGTTATTACCACTATAGCATCCCCAGATAACACATTAGAAATAACAAACATTTATTCCAGACAATAATTATTTTGCCTCATCTTCAAATATAATTTAAACCAGGTCTTGGCATTTTTTTCAACAGTTACTGGTATTATTTAGCACCATCTCTCAAAGTATTTTGTAGCACTGACATGCTATACTAATAGGGATCAAAGCACCTTGTTGTAAACATCTGTATTGGCTTTTGCTAAACACCTGAAAATTACTGAAAAAATACAAGCTCTGAAGGTCTCAGCATCAATATATAATGTTAATAAGCCATGACACCACAGTCATTCATTCAACACAAAAAACTGTGAGCTAGGAAAAAAAAAAGGATATTAATAAGCAGCTAAAATATATATTTAATGCCCTGAAAAGATAAATTGTACTTAATCCCAATATATAAAAGTGACAGACTGTGAGAAATAGGAATAATTATTTTCTACCACTATTTGTGAATTACTACAGAAATATGTGTGTTGATAACTTCACTTATTATTTTGCTAGAAACAAATATTTTTAGACCAGAAGGTTCATGTAGTTTATTAATGAGCTACAGAAGGCAAAAATCTAGAAATATCATTAGGATTATAATATGTTGGCTATTACAATTTACATTCAAGTTGTTGAAAAATGTAATTTTTACTATGCACTTCACATATACAGAACAAAAAGTCCCAACTTTTTGGCTTTTTAGTTAATCACTGAAAGAGCAAACACTGAATCAAAATTTTGAGGCACATAAATCAAAATTATGAGGCCAATAATGATGTATCAGTTTTTTATATTTTTCTTGTTAATGCATTTGGCCATCTTCTGATGTCACATTTTGTGAAATACCAGTGGAGAAGTAACAATGACTTGTATTCAAGAAGAAACAACAGAAAAAATAAATGAGATGACACTCCTTAAACGGAGATGAATATGTGCAAAAATAGTTTGCCTACTTATGAAACAGAATTTATGAAACAAACACCAAGTACCTTCAGCTCATCTACAAGTAACTCAAAACATTGAAATATAGTGAAGGTTTTAGAAATCACCAGCTGAAATACAAAGATAATCAGTGCTCTCAAATATCATAACAGAGATTTCCCTTAAATTCATACGCTGAATACAAATTCAAAACTACATACAATTCCCCAAACTAAAACAAATGTTCTTAGATATATGATTTAACTACTAGGTTTCTCTGTTAAACTTAGTTTCAATGGTCCTCATGGGTCCCTTCAAACTCAGATATTCTGTGATTCTATTAAAAAATCGTTTTCCTGGTGTAACTTCTTGAATTTCTATCAATTTTTTCCTGTCCAAATCTGTCAATACATTTGAGAGCAAACTGATTACAGAACATAATCCAAAACTCTTTCTGTAGCAGACAAAAAATAATGACGTTCTTCCTGCCACAGCAAGATGTGATCAACTCAAACACGGGGACAAAAGTGCCCTTCAATACCAGATTTGTTGTTTTATGAGCAATTCCTGTACTAAAGAGGGAAACTCAATTTTCCCAGGGGTATCAGAAAGCAAAGTTTCCCCTTCTTACATCATACTGCAGTTCCATGTTTAGGCCTGTGAATGGTGACAGAAGAACGTTTCATTTCAAGTTACTGTTTATAAAATGGTAATTTCTAAATTTTTAGACAACAGCTACATGGGAGGTTATGGCATGTATGGAGACAAGCAAACATTTAGCACACAGAGGAAAAATGTGTTAATAAATTACCTAAAATAGGTAGTTTTGCAAAAAAAACCTTTGCCATACAAATTGTTTCATACATAATTGAAGTAGAAGAACTCAGAGTTAAAAAACATGCTTTTCATAAAAAAAAGTAAAAAAGAATCAGAGGAATTTAATTGCTGCAAGATAAGAAAAAAAAATTAAAAAGAAAACTAACTCCTACAAACACACACCAAATGCATTTTCTTAACTCCACCAAAAGCATTCCTTCTGAAGGATTTACAGCTGACACACTCTTTTATTTGCTAATAAACTTTTAGTTTTATCATGTCCTGTACTTATGGAATTGACAACTCAACCAATATAGAAGTGACTAATTTAATAGCTTTAGAAAACTATAAATAAGGTGGTTTTAAAGTCAAGGGCTATGATTTTGAGAGTGATACAACTTTTAGATAAATTCTTACAAAGGATGACACAAGTAACTTCGTTCTTGCTAGCATGTGGTATGAGCTGGATATGGCAGAAAAGCACTTTTTTGTTAATTTATATGTTTCTAGATTAAATTTGTTTGGTTTTTAGGTTTTTTGGGGTTTTGTTTGTGTTTTTGTTTTGGTTTTCTTGTTTTTTTGTTTAGTTGCTGATGACTCTCCAAATTCCTGTAAATCTTTTTATCTGTGATAAAACAGTGACCAAGGACAGATTTATCCTAGAAAAGGTTCTCTAGACTTTAGGCTGTTCCTTAAAACTTTTCAGTATCTTTATATTTCTAAAGACAGGACACTAGATAAGATTGATGAGCAGTGTTATATCATTACTGATTTGCATAGATATAATTTATATTTACTTATTTCATACCCCTTTAAAGAATCTTCTAGAGCACTTTTTCCTTAAATTTAATTTATCATTACATACTCAGTTACTAGAAAATACATCAGAAATATGTACTCATCCTCTCTGGTGCTACAGTTGGGGGATTTAGTCCCAAGGTTGAAAATTAGCAATTTGTTTACTCTAAGCTTCATATTTCTGCAGCATCATGTAATATTCTGAATTGGTAAAGCATAAAGAAACTGGAAATGAAAAGAATCCCATTTGTTTCGCTGACATATTGAATTAAAACACTGATGGCATTAGATGCCTACAGCACTGATTAAATTTATTCTAGCCATGAAGCAACAGTTTATGATTTTCACATGAATAGCATACTTAAATGAAAAGAACATTAATACAATATGATATTAATATACAAATACTCACATTATTCACCTGCCACTGACGTTGTGAATTAAATCAGTAATGGGGTGTATAACTGATTAAATATCTACACAAGAGAATGCAACAGCCTATGATTTACAAAGGCAATGCCAGAGTGATCACATCATTACGTTGCCAAATGCTATCTATCACTTTTACTGAAGTTAACGAAGATAGATTGCATCCCACAGATGAGATGCAGCCTATAAATATTGCCATGCTGATCTTCAGCTGACTTTCTCGGGGAACAGACAAGCAACAAATCAATAGCTGAAGAACTCAGAATACGCTCCCTTATTAATGCAACCAGAAAATAAAAATACTAAAGGGCAAAGTTTAAATTATCCAATAATAGTTGAGTTTGGTTATATATAGATATATATACACACACACAAGTTCTCCATTTACTAGATTTTTACCTCTTATGTTTTGTTTTGAAACCATCTAGAAAGTTTACAGTCAGAACTTTTCCAGTTGCACCACTGCAATTACCTTGTTCCTTTAATTTCCTATTTCAACCAGCTCCTTTTCTTTAACAAGGATGTAAAGCAAGAACAACTGTCAGCGCCATCATTTTTTTTTAACACCGAAAAGCCATCAAAGTAATAAAATTGAGCATGAACAGCACTTTGCTATCAGAACATTGGCCACGGCTTTCACGATCAGTATTCATTCTCCGGCTCAGTTCTGCAATTTCCCTTTCAGGATTCAGCCTGTGGATGGTTCCAGCAGGCTGGGCACAGGAGGGGGCCGTGGTTTCTGTCACTGTGTGTGTGTGAAGGATTCTGGTGACAGGTAACAGGTGGTCACTGTTTGATCTGGGCTGAAAGCAGAGCCTCACGAGCACCTGAGGCAAAGTGTTTATTTTCACATCTCTCACTGACTGCACAACCAGAGCTTCACATAATTCCCTCACTTTGCTCCTCGAGCACCAGAAAGCCTTTGCCAAACAATAGTTCTAAAGAAAAAACTAAGTTTATAATAAACTGCATTAACCAATTATGACATCATTCTATTTAGCCTGAGAATATAGTTTAGCATCAGAGCAGATGTAAAATCTGCTAAAATTATACCAAAAATGAGTAAATATCTCTACCATTTTTCTCTGTCTTGAAAAAATAAACCCATGTTATAAGCTATCCCACACAGAATATTTTTAAAGGCAATAAGACAGTAGGAACAAAGGCTATGGGTTCTTCAAGGTTACAAGCTTAAGTTAGCCACTACAAACATCTCCATGAATACAACCCTACTACTCAAACTTCCTGAGACAATATTGGAAAGAATGTACATTTGTTGGGAATGATATGAAGAAATATAAGACCATTCTAAGAGCAGAAAAATCCCTCACTCTTTTTGTTGCTTTCTGTTTGGTTAGTTGTTTTTTTTTTTTGGTTTTTTTTTTTTTGTGGAAAGTGTAATACTGAAATATCATATACAGCAAAACATTTGGTGTCTGCCAAAAGCATCAACAACTTTTTGAAAAAATCTATACCTACCTCCAATTTTTTCTTCCCGGACAATGGAAATAGTCTTTCTACAAATGTTCTCTGATTATTTATCAAGGAAAATCACAAGAGAGATGCAATCCTGCAGTATTCTATGCTTCATTATCTGAGATATAACTTACTCCTTTAATAAATTAAGAGATTGTCTTAGGGTCAGCATGAATAATGTAGCAAAGGACTACAAAAACTTAAGAAAATGCAGGGAACTCAACAATTTAGGCAGCCAATAGTATTTTTTATAAATGGAACCCTTCAAGGATGTTTCAACGAATCATTACTAGTTAGCAAGTGTTATGATATCGTAACTTCAATGTAGTTAAACATCCATATAAAAGAAGTTTTACAAGCAGAAAGAGATCTGGAATGGAAAGCTGACACATAAAGATGGAAGTGTTTTACTAGATTATTAAAAATCTCAACCATTTTCATGGAAGAAATGTTTTCCTAATTACAGGAGCTCTCATTATCTTTTTATGCATTGCATGTGCAGTCTAGAAAAACCCAAAACTCTTCACCCTTACCACCTTCAGAGCAATATCACAACAATCCTAATAAGCTTTCTAATAAATGTGTATAATCATACACTTTTATTGCTGCTGTTGAAAAAGAGCTATTTGAGGCATTAATGACAGAATAGCCTAGTAAAGCCCCATGATCTAATAATACTTGCTAGATCACATTACCCTTTACAAAAAGCCCAATTAAATTAAAGGGATGGTCTTCTGCAGCTTTTTCCTGACAATCCACCAAACAAAGTTTTACATTTTATGCAACTAAATGACATCTGCTGATGGAAAAAAATAGCAAATATGTACATCAATATAAATTTAAGGGCAATGTTTAGAGTTGAATAAATCACAAACCTTGTTTATTCTTCATGAACAATCTCAAGTGCAATAGACAGAAACACCTTTAAATGCAATAGGCAGGAACACCATTTCTCAGTAATGAGGTTGGGAATGCTCAGGACATCCCGAACTAAAAGATTAGTGCAATCAGCTCCCATCACAAATATATTTCAGAGTTTCACACCACAGAAACCTAAACTAAGCATGAAAAGTGCAGGAATACACATTTCCAAACGAAAATTTTAAAAAGATTACTATAAAATTAGTAAACTTCATCCACCTATAACAGCAACTCATAAATTTTATTATCTTAGTCTAGTAGAGGATATCCCTGCCCTGGAACAAGATGATCTAAAGGTCCCTTCCAACCAAAACACTCAGTGATTCTCTGATTCTCTATCATGCAGCAACATACATTAAAAAATTGCATTGACAAACCAGACACTTTGTTTTCCTCTTACAATGTTGGCATTTTAATAATAAATATTATGTTTTACTATTTAAATATCCTCGACTTATCAACAGCCTCTCACTTTCCCTCCTTTAAAAAGTGAAAAATCACTGGACCTCTATTCCAACACATGCAGTTGTCATGAATCCCATTCAGTTATGAAATGAAAAACGGCAATATTCAAGTATTTATTTTTAGCAGATTAAAAAGTTCTTTTCTGGAGAAGAAAGCTCCAAAACTAAAGGGATCCCATACAATGTACAAAATGTAATGCTCTGTAAGAGAAATGGGAACATAAATGCCTTTTTGACAGTTAAATTGGACCCATTTAGTTGGGAAGAATAGCAGCACACATTGAAACATCTTTAAAAGATTCAGACTGTAAAAAGCCTTAAAATAAATCACAGGATCTGACACTTTACGTTAGCAGTGAAAAGATTTTTGCGTTCCTTGGGCATGAGCGCCTCAGGTTCAAAACAGGAACATTTTTTTCACAAAACATTTCTTTTCTGTGCTGCGAAAGACACTACACTGGCAAAATGTCTCAGCGCCATGGTTTACACAGGCAGGAGAATAAACAGCTCACTGAGTGTATCTCATCTTAATACATTTCCCTCTTTCTCATTTGATTTTTTTGGTTTTCCTTGCCTCCACCTTTTTCCTGTAATTTTTAACTTGCTCATTTGTCTTCTGTCTACTGTTGTACCACCGTGTAAACCCATTGGAACACTGCACTGCTTTTCTAGATACACTGAGACACGCTTTGGTCAGCGAACGTAATTAATTCAAACTTCTCCCTATGATCAATAAAATAAATAAATAAAACCACTAATGGACTAGAAACTGAAACTAACTTCTAAAAAGGCTGATTGGTATAAACATAAGCTTTGAAACAGCTTAGATGAAGCAAAATATATTTTGTGGGAAATCACAGACAAGAACAAGGTTCTTGTTTCTAAAAAGTGGGAATGAGAAAGATTAATCTGACGAAGTTACTTAAGAAAAAAGAATAAAGAAAGAGAAAGCCACTTCTGATTGACAGAGAGTTTAGAGACATGAAAAAATCCCCTCAAAAAACCCCTTACATTGCACCAATAATAAAAGTGTTAGGGCATGGCACTGTGCACATCCTGGACTGGTTTACTGTTGTTGTTGTCATTGTTTCCTCCTGCTGAAGACAGGACCCCACCAGGTACAGGAATCTTGGCGAGTTTGGAATCTGTTTTTAGTGAACCAGAACAAGGTAGATAAAGTTGTTTATACGCTGTAAATCTACTTTCCCTGAGCCGAAAACGTGTTAGCTAATGGGTTGTTTATGAGTTGCAAATCTGTTCAGTGAGGTGAAAATTTGTCAGATAATGGCTTGTTTATGAATTCTAAATCAATATTCAGTGAGTCGGAACTATGTTAGATAATAGCTTGCGTATGGGTTGTAAATCTGTTTTCAGTGAACTGGAAACATGTTAGATAATGGATTGTTTCTGGGTAGTAAATCTGTTCTCAGTGAGCTAAAAACATGTTAGATAATGGGTTGCTCGTGAGTTGTAAATCTGTTTTTAGTGAGCTGGAAACCTGTTTTACCAAGAGCTCTATGAGTCTTAAGTGTTTTTAGTGTGCCGAAAAGTTCACAGATCTATTAGATTTGAGTGGCACCTCTGATATCAGGGAGGGAGAGATCCATCTGAAAATAGATCCTTTATGAGGAGATTTACATTCAGGGAATAAAAATCTGGGACAACAGAGTCTTGGATGTATCGTACACTATTTTCTCTATTAAAGTCAATTACTGAGTAAAGGTTTTCACAATTTGTAGACTTCAACTTAATGAAGCAGAAAAAGAGTGTGGAACTGATATAACCACACTAGGTATTTCCAATGGGGCTTTGAATCTCTTCCTAATAAAGAAAAACTTCCTAAAGATGCATTCTAATAATTTTCGAGGAAAAGTAGCAAAAATCAACATCAAATACATAATTTTTCAATACTTAAATGAAACATTATTACTAAAATCTCTCAGTGAGATTCCATTTAATAATTTCTAGATCACATATTCTTAATGTGGAAATAAGATAATTTTAGAATTTTATATCTTCCAGGGGGTGGAATGACTGGTGTCAACCAATCTTACCACGGCTTTTCTCCTTATAGGTGGAGGTTGAACAAATACCTCCCCTACATCAAGCAGCTTCATGAACTGTCTGCTGTTTACAGTGAGAAAAATCACGTGGTATGGAAGGCTACAAAAATAGCTGAAAAAGAATTACTCACCATAAACTGAAGGAGTTTAAAACACATGAAAGAGAGAAATAAATATATTCATGTATGTTATGTCCCTTCTCACTTACAAAGAAGCATTCCTACAAAACGCCATAGTTCATGTGTATATCCCAAGCGTGTACAGTGAAGGCTTTTACAAGGACACAAAATTTCATCTGACATTCAATTATTCAGAGTGCTGACTCTGCTAATGAAAAATGAAAGCTGGCATATTAAGCTGCAAGTAGAAACACTTCCTTACAATTTCTTAAAACTAAAATTCCCAGCTATGCTTTATGGAATGTCTTTAGCTCTTGTAGAGCAACCTATTATGAACTAACGAGAAATACTTTATTGTTCTTTTAAAAACCAATTTCTATCTGCATTAGTGCTTCACCAGTATTTATTTCTCCTCTTTGTCTGTTTTAAATGTTGAAAATTCCAGTGACTTTTCATATAATACTTTAATCTCTTATAAAACAAGAGTTAAAACAGTGCTTCCACATCCTCACTGCACATTTCTGTCTCTCGTGCAGCTAAGCTCAACTCTGAATCCCTGGGCGCTTTTCTGGGAGTAATGGGAACATCCTGACAACATTGCTTAGTTTATCTTCAACATATCTCAATAAAAATGCCATAAATTCCTCTAAGACATCCACAGGTGGGAAATCAATGGGAAAAAAAGCTCAACGCCTTGGATCATATAAAAACACAGGATGGTTTGTCCACATCTTAAGGAATAAATGCTGCATGGAACATAGGACATTTTAGAAAACAATTACTGAAATGGCAGCCTTCAAATAAACCAGCCAGTACTGAAATAAGGACAAGAGAACAAACAAGTATTTGCATCTGATAAGTGACTACAGATGAATATGGTTTGTTGCATACTTTAGAAAAAACTAAGCAGAACAGAAATGAAAGAGAATAGAAGTGTTTACAATTAACACTTTTGTCATGTATGTTTATGATGTTTATCGTTAAGGATGTATTCCTTATGCATTCACATTCAGATTTTCCTCAAATTCAGATTTTCCTATGACTAACCTGGTACCTTCCTCCACCTCATATTACAGTTGTGTCAGACGTGGTTGATAATTCATTGCCAGATATTGAGATTTTATTGAGACCTCAGATATAAAATATGGTTTGTCTAATCCTGAAGACTTTGGTGAAGATGCTGGCAGAAATTTCTTGATGATAGTTCAAAGCGTGAAGTTTCAAAGGCTGGAAGGTCTAGGCTGGAATTTGATCATCAATGAGCATAAATCCTTTCTTGGGCTTCACTTCAAGAAGGGTGAATAAACTGAACATGCTGACCAAGGTCCTAATACTTTATACTGGGAAGTGGCTACACCAGCGACTTCACCCTCACTAACCAGAAAGGTAAACAACCAAATAGTTTCACTTCCAAGCAATTCACAGTGAGGTTTTGTTTCAACAGTAAAGCTCCTAAAATCACAGTAATATAAATAAGGCATTGCCACCATCACTTCTGTTTTCTAGTAATATGCTTCACACCTCATAAGCCCATTTAAAAAGAAATTACTTTGAAGTGGTTAATGTTTAAATATATCTTACAGGGATAAGATAAAATATAAGAATTATTTATGGTAAAATTTCATTGACTTTTTTTACTCTATAAAGCCAAGTGATCACCAACTTTTCACTCGAAGCTTATTGAAATACAACAGGCATTTGGGGAATTTTTTTTTTGTTTGTTTTACTTACTTTCAATCAGCACTTTTCTGCCAGTCCAGTTGTCTTTAATAACCTGGATGTTTCCATAGTGGGCATCGCTGAAGAAGATGCGATTGGTGCCCCTTCCCTTCAGGCTGTAGTCGAAGGCCAGCGCTATCACATTTTTGAAGTACTCTGGGTTTTCGTAGGGCCTCACTGGAGAATTCAGGTTGGTCTCATCTGAAAGGTGGATGCTCTTTAGTATTGTCCTCCCCGAGTAGAGCAGGTAGCCCTCGTGCCTGAGGCAGCTGATCCCATCCTCTGCCAGGTAGCCGTGGGCGCAGGCACAGGTTCTCCGCGCGTTGCCGCGGTAAAGGCAGAGCTGGTGGCATCCGCCGTTGTTCTTGGCACACACATTGGTACCTGGGAAAGAGCACAATAAATCCTTTTATAAATAGAAATATACTTAGTTAACTTTAACAGAAATGAATTTTTATGTATTCTGGGGTTTCTCCCCTTAAGAATTATTTGGGCTATGTTCACAAGGAAAACAAAAGGTCAAAAGAGCAAATAATGCAACTTTCACAACGCCGAAAGATAATTTTTAAAAATACAATCAACGAGGAAATACAATTAATTTCCTTTTCAATTCACAACAGCACATATTTTATGAATAGAAAAAGATAAAATGGGTCATTCCTCCAAAAGCAGCTGAAGACTTACAAAATGTTTCAAATCCTTTGAGCTTTAATTTTTTTTTTAAACACTTGTTACTGGCAGAAAGTGAAATTTAGCTACAATCAGAATCCAGTACTGCTTTAAGGTATTTTCTACCAAGTTAAATATGCATGTATTGACTGGTAAAAAACTGTGTGAATCCAGTTCCCTGTTTTTAATGAAGACATTTCCCAACATTTTGTTCTAATTTAATTCAAAACCTGACTTCAAAAACCTACTCCCCGACAATTGCACACTATTAAGGAATCACTGTCAAATTAGTAAATACAACTGTTACAAGTTATATTTAAAATAACTGTAATCATCAATAATTGGGAGCTATTTGTCTTTTTTATTTTGGACTATCTATGAATTACTATTATAGCTAGTTGAGATAATTCAGTTTCTGTTTCTGACAGCCCTTTCCACCTAACAACACAGCTTTTTTAGTATAGTAATTTTCCCATTTCTGAAAATTTTCCACATAATGAAGGTGAATAAAACATTTTAATAGAATGTTTTGAGGTACAAAACTGTAATTGTTGGGAAGATGTAGTGTCTGAAAGAACTGTTGATTGAATTCTTTAACTGATATATTTCAAGCTGAAAATCCTTTCAAGATAAAAATCATAGCAAATGAGAGGTAACTTGTTCTTTAAAGAAGAAATATTTAATTTTGTTCTCCTAGGAAAAATTCCATGAGCTAGTCCACTGGAGTTATGTAAAACACGTGGAGATTCAGGTATAGACATTTTTACATTTCATTTGCTTAAAAGATACTTTAAAATTTTATTAGGCTAGAAAAGTTAATATCTGTTTGGAAGGATGAGAGGTCAAGAAGAAAAAAAAATAAAATACATTAAATAGATCCTCAAGCTTCTAAAATCTCTTGGAAAACTTCAATGCTTCCACAGTTCACCAGCTGTAAACATCTTTAAAAATGGCCAGTTCTGAAGCCAGGGCAGTCAGGGCATATCCTTGCACACCTGTAAAATCCACTGAAGGATGGGAATCTTTGCAAGTCCCACTGCAGGATGGATTCATCAGAAAGGGTAAAAGAGATGTTTGAAAAAAAAAGCATCAATCACAATCAGCACAGCTCATTGAGGTGTTGGGGGTTTTTTGTTTGGTTTTTTTTTTTTTTTTTTTTTTTTTTTGCTTGGGGGGGTTGTTGGAATAACAAAAGTCAGCAAACTATTTAATTATTTAATTACATTGGATTTTTTCAAACACTTAACTGCTTCTAGTTCAATAAATTAAAAAAAAAAATTATGTATATGTATATAATAGTGTGAGATAGAAAAACATTCCAAAACCATTTTTCACCTGTTTTTTCCCTTTTGTCCTTCTGGCTCACTGACATCCCCTCCCAATGACATTAACCATTTGTACCCTAGTAAAATTTGAAAAATGTATTAAAAAATCATTCAAGTACTAGCATCAGTAGATTTCTAGCCTCAGTAACCATTTCTCCTGTTCCTTATGTGATCAAGTCTATAAATCCATCAATAAAAAATACACATAAAGAAGCATTGTTTTATCCCACTGTTCTATTTTCCTAATTCTATAATATAAAGCCCTTCCAAGCCAGCAGACATTAAAAATTTCTAGCCTAGTTAAAAGAAATGGATTTTGGTGTGGATTTATTCTTATTCACAAAATATGAAATTGCATGCAGAAATCCATAGTAAAATTATTATGCATATATGTTTACAAATTATTTTTTCTCAAAAATATTTACTTTTTTTAAAGTGATTTATTAATTAGTAAATATGTTTCCTTTCAAAATGCAGATTTTTTAATATGTATATATTTATTTAATATATATAATGTAGTTATTTGGAGAGATTTAAGTATAAGACACAGAATCTTTGGATGCATAATGCTGCATAACACTGTAAATATCTTTGTATTAAAAACTTTATATATAATGCTGTTAACGTTATTTTTTTACTCTCTTTTGAGTATATTTCTAGAAAAAACTGCTACTGGGTAATCCAGAAAAAATTTTCTGAGGAAATCATCATAATTTTTGGTAGACATCTAACAAATTTTTCTCAGTAGAACAAGTTTTTCAAGGTCTTGTCAAAACCAGAATTTTAGAAGTAAAAAGATGGTTAAATAGAAAGAATATTCTTAGGTAGTGGAGAATAAAGTTTAACCATCAGAACCATAAATCACAGAGAGTCTATAACAACTTTTGTCTCTTGAGTTTGTTAAACTAATTGAATAACAAGGAAATCTGATTATTTACAAGGTCTCTTTCCACAGAAAGAGCAAAGGAAAAAAAAAAAAAAAGAGACTCAAACCAGGTAATGTCAGCAAATAAATATTGAGACACAGAGGATAGGAATTTTTAATAAGAAAAAAATCTGGTTTGCTTTCCAATAGAAATCTGAATCTCCTGAAATTACTGCTCTGTAAAGCATAGGTCAAGGTCTCCTAGTCCTAAGACTGTCTTTTAAGTAAAACAAAACAAAAGTCATCAAACCTGGAATGATAGGAAGTGTTTTGGCTTTAGGTTTTCTTTTTGAAACACCCAAGAATTTTAGTAGTATTTGTACTATATGTTTTCTTTAGTACATTAATTTTAGTTTAAAAAAAAATACTTCAAGAGTAAAAAGTGGTGATAAAATCATTGATTACTTAATTTTTGGTATGCTTTAATATACAGAAAAAGTAGCAGGTGATATTAAAACAATCAATAGCATCCTTAAGAACAGCCAACCTTTCTCTCGTGCTCTATTAAAGACTTTCACTTCCTTCAGGTTTATCCCAAGGCCAGTCCTCATGGTCACAGCATCCGTGGCCTCATTCTTGTGGCCTCTTCTAATAGAGCCATTTGCATGTGCTCTGCCAAAAAAGTTGAAGATGTCTCATCAACAATCCTCAACTAATTCACACCGAACAAATGACTGAGGAGCAGTGGAGCGTTCCCCTAACAGGAGGTGGAGAAGCCTGCTCTCATCTACGGCACTGAGGCACTTTTCATCTTTCAGAACTCCCTCTCCTTGGAAACGGCGCGGGATTCCGCGATCCCGCCTGCGACCTTGCTAAGGAACGGCTAATCCTACAAAGGTGAGGCACCTGGCACCCAAACAACGTTTTGAGATTTAAAATACTTATGAAAAAATAAATTACCTGTCAGACCAGTAGATGTAAGCTCCGAAAACAGCAACTGAAAACATATCCACATTGCTCCCTGACAGCACAATCTCCCGACTCCCTCCACTCTCAAGGTCAATCCTTTCTATCTTGTCGGTACGAGCATCACACCAATACAATTTATTTTCCTAAAGATTAATTTCAAAGGAAACGTCAACAGGCTTGTCCAAGTATTTAATTAAGAGTTATTAAGATTACATCAAGGTGGAACGCCAGCTGGCTTTAATGAAACATAACAAATACTGCATGTTTTAAGATATGCTGGAAGACAGAGGAACCAACCTCATAATCGATGGAAATCCCATTAGGCCATGCAATCCCCAGGCTCACAAGGACAACCTTCTCAGAGCCATCCAAGTGTGCTCTGCCTATGCAAGGGCTCTGTCCCCACTCTGTCCAAAATAAATACCTAGAATGTTGTAGAAATAACCAATTAAAATTGCAAGCAAAATGAACTATTACCATTAAATGGATATCAAAAAATACCATATGGTGGGATATCAAAAAATACCGGATGGTGCTCATGCTTCTAAATAATCTTAAGAAGGTAAATGTATCATAATACTTGCTTATTGGACACTTTGTTAAGATATTGTTTTCAAATTATATATATATATATACATGAGGAAATTCTTAAAACTGTATTCCACGACTCCATATGCAATTCTATTCCATAAAGAATTCAGCTTTGTGCTTGGAAAAAAAAAAAAGGCAAGTTAATAAAATAAAAATAAATTCTGGAACAGAGGCTCTTGCATCTAATCACTAACAAATGCTGGGATAATACAAGGGATACCTAATTTTAAAATGTTTTAGATATGAAGTAGTGAGAAATCTTGTGGGAAATGGTAGAGAAATTAGACCACCTTATTTGAGAAGAAAATATTTTTCAAATTCTGCCAACTGCATCATGGGAACAATCTGAATCTTACTTATCTAATCTCATGTTTCTGTATACTTACTACCACAGTTGCATGTTTAATCTGGAAGAAGATTCTTGGTCAAACTTGTACCTTGATAAACTTCTCTGTCTGTTGCAAAATGGAGCCAAAAATCTACACAGAGCACTTCCTTTATGAACAGTAACCTTAAAGACTACAAAATCTTCTGGGCATTACTCAACAGTTCTCCCCTGTGTCTGGGGACATCATTACACCACTCTGAGGTTAAGCAGCTGTATTTGACTAGATGACTGCAGATATGTGAAATAATGAGGGATAATAATGTGATAAGGGTGAAAAAAATATGAATTCTATAATTTGCTCATCAAGTTCAGCTTCTGAAACAGCCCACTTTGGCTCTCATTGTAGAGCTTTCTGGCTCCAGGAAAAATGAATCTGTTCTCATATCTCTTGATATAATAAACAATACCATTTATACTAATTAAAAAAAAACCTCATGTGGACTAGGAAACAGAACAGCAATGTGAGTTAAATTAAAAATATGTTGAGGAATGCCAAAATAGGCAGTATTAATCAGCTGAGTTTTAACAATCACCACATAAGTTTAATGCAATTTTAACCAGATCATTAACAGCACTGCTAAACAACTAAAATTGCTTTCAGGCTTCTGGTCAGAGGTCAGAGAGTTATTTGAGACTTTCTAAATAGGTATGAACTAAATGTTGACCACAGGAAAGCAGACATTCATTATACCCAAATATTCCTTAAACCAAGCCATAATTAGCAGGTTAAATAAATCTAAAATTCTCCAAAGAAAAGCATAAACAGCTGCCAAAAAATATTATATTAATAAATATACTTGATGAGGGACAAAGTCACCCTTTTGTAGGACTACACGTTCCTCACTTTTTCCTCAGTGACAATAAATAATGTCACCAAGCAGCTGAATGCTGCCTGCTTCCCATCTTGGCATAACTGGCAGATTCAACGAGCTCTAATAACTGCTATTTTCTTCTCTATTCTTACAGCTGTCAACTCCAGCTTCCAGACAAATGCAGAATGTGAAGTCAGGCCAAGGGGAGGGAAGAACACCTTTGAAAGTTTTACCTCAAAAAGGGGAAGAGATTTAACAATAATGCAAAGGGTAAAAAGACCTTAATCTTGGCACAGAAAGGCAGCCCTGTGCTTTCCTAGCAAAATGGTGCTGTGCTCCTCGTGGAGGAACTGAGTGGAGACATCTCAGTTATCACAATATTATAGAACAAATGAAGATTTCCTTCCTTTGTAGAAGGCACACCGTTCTACCAGACGCATAAAACAGTAGTCTGTGGTCCTCTAATTTTCCTTAAGTATCCTAAACAACCCCTGTGTGTGGGGGTCCCAGAAAATATATGTGTCTCCATCCATGCCATGGGCAGGGACACCTTCCACTAGGCCAGGTCACTCAGAGCCCCATCCAGCCTGGCCTGGAACAACTCCAGGGATGAGGATTCCACAAGGAGTTCTGGAAGCAGAAGGGGATGGTACATTCCCTATTTCTGTCAATGCTGCACGGTAGTCCCTGCCCTCAAAAATCACCTGGGTGAATACAGATGTCACTTTTGCCAGCTGTTACTCTCCAATCCACAACCTTCATCTCATGTGACTTTCAGCTACCCTGGCCGCTCTCCCTGGTTGCTGCACTGGGATGTTACATGATCCTGGAGTTTATAACTACCAAGGATTGCACTGCTCTTGGATTTCATCATGAAATCCTTCATCAGCTGACATGACTTCCTTGGATTTGTTGGGCACTTCAAATTGAAACGTTTCCAAGCAATGCCTAACTTTCTGGTAGAATGGCTTCCTCAGAAAACTAAAACCACTTTGCAGAGAGCTTGCAGCATGTCATGACTACAGAGAGCAGGGCAAGAGCCCTGTGTACATTAGGAATAACATGTTACCCTTTCTCTGGGTGTACCGCAATAGAGCGTGGCTGGTCCAGCCCCTGGGAGATCACCACGTAGCGGAAGGAGCCGTTCAGCCGTGCCACCTCGATCAGGTTGAAGCCGTGGTCTGTCCAGTATATGTTACCTGGAAAAAATACCCTGAAGTCACTGCTTGAAGGAAAGAAGACTTGAAAACTACTACTTAAATCGTGGGATTTTAGCTAGTCAGAGTGACCCTGAGATGCATTAGAAAATCTGTTTTCCAGCTCAGCGGTCGAAGAAGGAGTCAGGGCTCTTCAGTTCTCATTCTCAAGGTTGTTTATTATATCTTATCTATAAAATTCTTTCTCCTGTCCTGCTGAGGTCCGTCCAGCAGGACAGTCAGAGGCACTCTGCCTGCCCCTGGGGCGGCGTTATCTTTTTATACTAAAAACTAGGTGTACAATATTTACAATTACTTTCCAATACCTACCACCTATGTTAGACAGTGAGCTTCGACTCAAAACCAATCCAAAAGTGCCACCATCACAGCAGAAGGTGGAGGCCAAGAAGAAGAAGGACAAAGGCTGGAAACGCCCAGATTCCTCCATCTTGCCCCCTGAACCCCCATTCTAAAAAGCCCAAAAAACCTATTTTTCACCCCATGACAGACTAATTGTTTTTGTACTTAAAATTTTGTGGCTTGCAGATCCTCATATAAGGTTGGTAACTTGCTCCATGGGTCATAATCAAAACCACAGGTGTCTTGAGCTCTGTGCCAGGATCTCTGAGACCCCTGGCAGGGGTCCTGGCAATCCAGGACAGCCAGAGGGATGTCCGGAATTCCAACACTTAAACAGACTACTTCTGTTTAAGTCAGAACCAGAAACTAACTGCTATATTTTCATTTGCATAAGTTTTATATTTGTAATTTATAGTATTAGCCAGCCTTTTCATGGCATAAACTGGTATTGAAACTGTTCATCTAGGAAGTACCATCCTACATATATATAATTTTTTATATGTCATATATATATAATTTTTATATATGTCATATATATATAATTATACATATATATATATTAAATTATTTTCCAGACATTTATGATACTAGACATTAGAGCTGAAAGGAATCAAAGCTATTTAACCTTGGGCTGAGGAGGCAAGCCTCAGAAATGATACTCTCAGAAATGATGACACGTGTTGCAGTAAGGTAGAAAAATCATAGAGAAAGGGTTCATAAAATCAAGCCTGCTCTCCTGGAATCAGTGGCTGGCCTTGTGAAAGCTAGCATTTTGCAAGTTCCCATCTGAAAGCAATCCTGTTGTGAGCAACTCATTAGTATAACAATCTATTCCTGGGTAAAAAACAGTTTGCACGTGTATAAACATGTTTTTGCACCCTTAGACAGAAAAATGGAAACTACCTTTCACAAACAACTTCCAGGCACATATAGAAGAGAGTTTGAGTGACCAATCAATACAGAGTAACAGCTTGTTACTAAGCAAAAGTAATTGGCAAAAAAACTACCAACCAACTGGAGTCCCACACAAGGTCTGTGAACCTGTGTAAAAAGGAGTCATGTGAATATATTTATGAGGCTTTTTCCACCATGTAGAAAATGGAGTCCTGTGTGATTTATTCTCCACGCAGACACATCCTGGAGCAGGCTCAGACCTACCTGCTATCCAGTCCACTGCAATGCCTTCAACTCTCCCCAGACCATTTGTGACAATGTCTTCTTTCCAGGTTTGGTCTCGCTTAGCTCTGCTGATCTTGTTGAAACCCATGTCTGTCCAATAGATTGTATCATTTCCTATAAAACACGTGCCCAATGATTCTCAGATTATTTCACTTTCTTCAGTCCAAGTTGCTGCATTAGCAACTGTAAATATTGCCACTTATACCTTTAACATGTATTAGGTATCAAAATTATCAGCATTAATTCCTCATTCCTCTGCCTTTTCTTGAATTTTGTTTAAAATCATTCTGTCAGGCTTCTAGGTTGTTTAGTACAGCACATGTAGCACAATAGGGCTATGACAGGAAGCGACTACCTCTGTTAGAAATCACAATAAATATGCTGTCTTTACCTTTTCCCTAATGGAAGAAATGCTTCAAAAACATAGCATTTTGTTTGCCACCACTCCAAAATATTCAGGAGTCTGAAAAGCTACAGTGTAAAACTGCTTATACAGACTTTTCCTTCAGTAATCAGACACATTGAATTTTAACAGTGTAAGGGAAAAAAATTAACTGGGGAAATAAAAAGTGACATTTGACAGTGATATGCTGACAAAAGAATAAAAAAATATATTCCATCCACAAGTCAGTTTTTATTTTAAATGTCCTGACAAGCTTCCACTAGCAGTCTTTTTGTTTGGTGTTTCAAGACATCTCAGCTGTCTTTCCAGCTTTTCTGCTGCAGTGATTGTCCATAAAGTGGAAAAAAGGGACGACTTGACCATTTAAACTCAACAGCCAGATGGAGAATTTGAAGTGGCTCAAGCACAGAAATAAACTCTCTTCTGTGGCACATAATAATCTCAAAAAAGAGGTGGGGCAAATGAAGTGAGAACGTCCCTCGAGCAGAATTGTCTCTATTTTCATTGACAGTGTTCTGTAAATAAGCTGCAAACAACATTCTGTTTGTAAAGTAATGAGCTGATGACCTCCTGAGTGAGATGTTTTGCAAAGAGATATTAAATAGTATTTGTTCCTTCATTATTTTTCTCATACATTGTAAATCTTCTTTTAATTCCATAATAGTGTGAGTGCATGTATAGACTATATATTTCTAGTAAAGTGTAGAGATTTGACCTATATAAATAAATATAAATAATTCATATCTACATATCTACACATGTATCTATATATATATGTATGTGTGTGTGAATATTTGTGTAGATTGATAGATATATTTATAAAAAAGGACAATTATTTGTGACCAAACAATATTGGTATGCTCAAGAATCTGACCCCACCTCCAATTAAACAAATGGCAATTCTGACTTTGAGTAGTCAAAACAAATATGAGAATCGTGCATTTTTCTATTTATTCACTAATTAGAATTTAGTTAGAAGCATCAAAACACAGGGAGAAAAAGGGTGTATGCATCTTCTAGATTGTTAATCTCTGCAAAAACATTGTCATTAGACTTTTAATTATGATATGCTATACTACTAGCATATGTAAATATTTTATCCACTTTGCATACCTAAATTACTGAGATAACAGCAAAATCTGGGAATCCTTCATGATTAAGAGTGAAATGAAAGCACCACTCACTAAATGGAAAACAAACAAAAAAAAAAAAGAAGAAATCTGAAACTACCTCCACTTTCATTCTGTGTTACATTTGATATACGTAGGTTTTAGAAATGAATTTATACAATTGAATGTAAGGTATCAAAATGAGAAAAACAGATGTTTTGGAAGCTGAAATGCAGTTGAAAGCTGTAACATTTTTATAACACACTATCCCCTTGTGATTTCCCTGCTGCACACCATTTACATTTATCTTTGCAATGCATTTATCACTGCCAATTCTAGTCATGTTCCCTGTGCTGTGACTACATCAAGCCAAGTGGGAGAACCTCAATTTCATTCAGCCTCAAATTTCATTTTTTCCAAAAAGACAAAAATCTCACTCTTCCAAAATATTAATTTGATACTTATTAGTTAAGTCCACATAAACCTTTCTAAAGTAGGAGCTAACATATCATATGACTATTGTAAAAAAAAAGAAAAATAAATCCCAAACCAAAAAATGAGATGCAAAATAGCTAATAAAACCAATAAAAGTCAATACAATAATGTTATTTTAAATTGAAAAGGACAAATTTTAATCTTCTGTGTTAGATGCAACAATTTTGTAAAGTTTTCCTAATTTAAATTTAAAAAAAAAATTAAAATCCCTAGAAAACCCTATTGCATTTTCTTAGAAGTCTCTGAAATGAATAAAGTGGTGTGGCCACCACTTCTCTCTCTTCTCTCCTGTGTCTTTCCAGGAATAGATTAAATCTCTTTAACAGAGTCTTTTCCACCTCAGGTATGTGTACAAAGGTTCTGGCTTTTAAGTGATTTTTATGTCTCTGGAGACTATAACTGAGCTATACCCATGATGTGAGAAAAGCTCTGAACATCAGCTGCCACTGATTTGAAAGTAAAATATCCAACTATTAATGCTGCAAAATGTTGAGAGAACTGGAAATTTTGCTACTCAGAGATGCAAGGGCATCAGTGAAGAAGCAGGTCAAAAAAAAGTGAAGATCTAATGAATTTAACTTCCAACCTGATAAAATAAATTCGGTGATATTTGTGTGATGAAGTAGTCCAACAGAGCCAACAGAAATAGGTCTGATTTCAATACCAAGACAAATATTAACATACAATTAAGAAAAAAAAAATTTGGATCTCTAAATGCTGAATTCCCAGGCAGAATCCATGTCAAAATAAAAAACAATGGAGTATGGCAAAATAATTGTATGCTGCAGGAGGGTAATGTCTGGATTTATATAATATAGGTAACTTAAGATTTTATTTCAAGACTGCCAGTTTGGAAACTCAATAGGCAACAAAATGAGTATGGAAGGAAGGCTGATGGCAGAAAAATACAGAGACACAGGATATTTTTCAGGTCACTACTTGGTCACAGATTATTTATTTTTCAAAAACTAGTCAAAACTTGCTAACATGTTTGAAGATATCCAAACACCACCATCGTCCAGTCACTTTTAGAATCTGATCTTTAATTTTTTCCCACCTTCTTTCACATGCATGCAGAACTGAAACCTCCTAATTTCGTAGGAAGCTTGTGAGGCTGTGTAAATGAAAAATTATTTCTGTATATACATTGGAAAGTATGCAGTGTACTCCAGGTGGAAATGCTCCTTCAGGCTTTCAGAGCTCCTTCCAGAAGGAAGGGACAGATCCAGGCTTGGCTTGCGCCCTGCAGGAATGTGGCTGAGCTGGACAGGGAGAAAACCATCCCAGGCAGCTGTCAAAGCCACCTGTGAGGTACTGCACCACCCAGCACTAAGGAAATTCCATGGAAACACAGAGTGTCATAGCAGGAACAAGCCTTTTCACACTTTCTCTAAAACCACCAGTTTCCTACTCAAGTTCTCAGTGATGACCCTGCCAAAAGAGAGCAGCTGCTGCCGCCAGAGCAATTGGCTGTAGACAATATTTCCTATTTACTGTAAATATTAAAGGTAGAGTTTAACTCTGTAACGTGATCCATTTCCAATTCCTTTAAACACAGCTGTAATTTCTTAGAAGGTTTGAGAACAAGGGGTTATTTCATTTATGAGAAGAATTTATGATTTTAACCATACATACAATAAATTATATATCATATTTTACCTGCATGGAAGTCTATGCCCACAGCAAATGAAGCCCCAGATATAGGCATTAAAGCATCCATTTTATCATTTGGATCAAGAGGAATTCCTCTAATTCCCTCATGGACAGAGTACATGAGAAATGATTCAATACCTAAGGGAAAGATAAACCAGCCAATGAGAGCAAAGAGAAAACTCCAAATAACCAAGACTAGAGGAGATAACATACATTAAACATGATTTTCCACAAGTGCTCCACAGTTTTGCAGAGGGACAACTCCAGATCTTTGAAAAGATATCCATGAGTCATTATAGTGAGTTTCTAATTAAATTAAAAATGTTGTTTCATCAAGAGAAGAGAATCACTGTCCATGCCAAACACCACCTTATAATCAGGTAATTCATTCAATTAATTCAATTTCAGCAGAAATAAAAATTAAAGTTTAAGAAAAAAAATGGTTCAAATTACGAGACATTTAAGAATATTTTCAGTACACATCTGAGCTTTGTGGATGTATTCAGCAAGAGATAATTTTAAAGAGTTTGTGGAAAACAGGAAAGTAAATTTTCTTTTGAGGTACAGGTTTCACCTCACTTCAGTTATGTACATTTCTTTTACAGAGAGAGAGAATTACATAGATTTCGTGATGCATTTTAAATGTCTACTTTTGTGTTAGATTAATCAAATTCCAAGTGCACCTATTAAGTAGGAATGAATTCTACTGTGTAGACTTCTTCTTACACAGTAATTCTCAGGAATTACTTAGTCCTAATTAATAGTCATAAATTATATTGAATTTATAAAGCTATAAGACGCCTTGACCATAAAGTTGTTTTGCATTATTCAGGCAAAGAGTAAGAATTTGGCTGTGAGCTATGTTCTGACTTCTACCAACTTAAAAAAGAAAAAGATCTAAGGAAAAAAATTGGTTTTATTTTATAGTAAGAGCATTACAATAGGAGGAGATACCCAACCATTCAGATATTTGTAGTCTGTAATTTAAAGATAAGTTATATGACCTTGAACAAATATTTATAAATGATGGTTCATATGGTCTGCTTTTCTGTCTATATAAAAAAAAAATCAAAGTTACCACAGAACTATTCATTTTTTTGAATAATTTAATGAAAAGCTAAATTTAATTCTGCCCTGACCACTACAGACTTTTCTCTGTTACTGTTCAAATCAAGCATATTAAGTGTAGTTATTCAACTAAAAATGACTGAATTAAGTTTATTTACTCATTGCAATGTTCCCCTGGAATTTAAATTGGTTAAAACAGATGCTGCAGCCATTCTACCTTTGCAGGCCATGCGGTTCTTTTGGAGGTTGTAGCCCACAGTGCACACACAAGTTCTGGTGGTTTCTGACGTTGGCAAACAGAGCTGGGAGCATCCCCCATTGTTTAACTGGCAGGAATTGCTGCCTATGACATGACAGGAGAGAAACCAAAACTTGAGCAATGCAACCCTGGCTAAAAAGTAAGTGTTGTTGGCGATATATTATTATTATTTCCAATTTTTTTGGTCAGATAACTGATTTGAAAAATTGAGATATGCATAAAATTTCATCAATTCATATACCTTTCCATGCTTCACTCATGCATTCACTCCTGCACGTCCATGCAGAATTTCAACCCCACATTTCCCCCCCAGAACATAAATAATTCTATTTTCTGAAAAATCTGCCCATTTTAAAGTTAAAGCATATAAAAAACCTGAACATTGTATGTTGAGTTAATGATGAAATCTCACTGACATTAGTGTGTCTTGATCTAGACCAGGAACAAATCATTGGCTATATACTATTCATTCATCAAATATTATATTAGTCTTGTTATCTTCATGAATGAGCCATTTTTAGTATATTTAAGACATACTCTAGTCTTAGAGTATATATAATACATACTCTAGTCTTTATATTTAATATACTCCAGTCTTTAGTATATTTAAGACATACTCTCTCAAATCCATGCTCCTAAGTACCTGATTATTACAATATTTAATAGAAAATATATTTTAATAAGACTTATAATAGACATTATACACAGTAAACTAAACACATCTCAGCAATTGGAAATTTCATGAAGAAAAATTTAAATTCACTAAGATACTCAAGGAATTAATTGATTACAAGTTAATATTTTCTTCACATGGGGAGAACCACGTGAGAAAAGATACTGTGCCCTCTAGAAATTGGTTAAACATCCTTCAAATGTGACTTACCTTGCTGTGCAGCCTTATCATACACTTTCATATGAACCACACCTGCAGTTTTGTTTCTAAGGACAGTTGGGTTTCTTCCGTCTTTTTTATTACAGGTGCCAATCTGAGCCAAGTTCTGGTCCGCCCACCAAAGCTTTTTATCTGTAAAATTTAATTTCAGAAATTAGGAGGATCACTATCAAACTGGATGTGGTTGAGACCTGAGGTGGGAAAAAGCTTTTGAGGTTAATTCTGAGATCAGTTTTAAGGGAAATTGCCTAAAGAGGTTAAAGAGAATATCTGAAGAAATTGTGTCATTAACATTCTGCAGACATGAAAGCAGTTTTCACCAGTTTTACTTTTGCTGAGACAACTGCTGATTTAAAGCTACCTGCATAGAAAAATTCCTCTTTTTTTAATATATATGTGGAAATTCTAGTGTTACCCTAGGGGAGAAATTCATTTTCGCAAGTAAACAAAATTGCTTGAAATATTAAACTAAGTCTTTTCTTTTAAAAAGTTACAATCAGTTACTAAGAAATCCTGAAAAAATTGAAAAGCAGGCACTGCCTCCCAAAGTTTCAGAAATATAATTTTAATTGCTTTGATTTCAAACTCAAACTTGAGTGAACTAATGACTGAAAACTGTAGCCAATCTTGTGATTGTCCCTGTAATTGGTCCTCACTCCTTGAGTCCACAGAGATGAATGATGAGATGGGCTCAGGGTTCTTCATTTTAGATAGAACAGATAATTACTGCAAAGGAACCAAAAGTAAAACCTTGAGCTGAAAACCTTTAAACTTCAGGAACGCTGCCTTCCCAAAAAATACTGTGTATTAACTTCAGTTTCAGTTAATTCCCTTTTCAGTTAAAAGAATTGTTGCCTATCCTGCAGTTTTAATATTTAAATAACAAATTTATAGAGCCACACAGCTGAGTGATTTGTGTCAAGAAATGCAAATCTAAAAAATAATTTTCACTGTGATAACTGTAAAAAGTTACAGCACAAAATAAAATATTTTTCCTAGATATACATACTCTCTACCAGTATATGATAACACCAGAATCTGTGGAATGAAAAACATTCTAAATATCAAAATTTGGAGACACAAATGGAACTCTCTATTTAATTTTGGATAAAATTTAAAGAAATCCTATAATTTTATGCATTGACTAGTCAGTCTAAAATTGACTTATTCAAAACATTATCATGCAATAATAATCAATTAGCAGCGGCTTACATCTAAAGACACTTTTGTCAGAAAATCCTTAGAACAAGAAATGCCTGTGTTCTATTTTGATTATGTCAATTGTAACAAAAAGGCACATGAAAGCTAAAAATATGAAGGTGACTCTGTGCTATAATCTATATATGAAATATTGGGAATTGGAGTTGGTTTTTTTCCTGTTGAATAATGACCCACAATCCTAAAGGTTATGTGAACAGTTTCAATGAAATGTTTGTATGTGACAAAGAGCTTTTGTTCCTCACATCCTCTTTGTGACCACAAATCAGAAAAGGCCATTAAATAATTTTGGTCAATTTAATTAAATTAACCAAATTAAATAACGACTGCTGTTTTGTGCATAGTAACATGAACTTACTGTTTTACATATCCAAATCCATTTATAAAAAATGAGTTGTTTTGTAAGACTGGGGTACAGGAAGAAAGCAAATTACATCTAGTTTTGGTGTTTTTATCCTTTAGTTGAAGCAATCAAACTGTTTTAGTCATTCCTTTAGTATTTTGTGCAAAACCTCAGCTTTGGCTACGGTTTCAACAACCTCCCAAACCTGTCCTTGGCTGACCTGCCTGTCTCCTTAGGAAAAGGAAAGGAACAAAAACTCCAAATAAACAACTTGTCATATTGTTTTACCAAGAGATAAACACATGGCATGTACTTAAACAAGAAGTTTGATCTACACCACGAATATTTTCCTTTCTCCCTTTTGATAACAAGTCCCGAGCCAAAGCCATTTTTACACGAGCAGCTGAAGGTCCCACCAGGTACCTCTTTTGTTTATTGAGGTACTCAACGAGACCACATCTGCTTCCATGAACAGTTAAGAGTGTCTGAACAATTCCCATCAACGGTGTCAGACTCATCAGATCCTGGAGTTGTTCTCCTCTGGTGACAAAAACAACACTTCATAAACTCATTACTAATCCTAAGGCACTCGACTGGGACTGCAGAGGTTGAGGAGTCCCCTACAACCCCTACACCAATATAAAGGAGAAATCACAACAATTCACAAGTGAGCTATCACAATACTCTTCAAATTGATTATTTCACCTTCCACTTTCATTCTTGTTAATGTGAAACCTGCATAAACCTTTAAATAAATGTGTAATTTTGAAATTACTGAACTAGTGTTTATTCTTCTCTTACACAGAATGGTACACTATGATTTTTAGAAATAGACAAGGATAGAGTAGGGGGATTTAAAGGAGAAAGGTCATACAAACCCTGACCTAGTTAAAAATAAAGGTAAAAAATACAATAAAATAAAAAAAATCCACCAATCTAAAAAAAAAAACAAACCAAAATGCCCAACCAAACAAATCAACACAAAAATTCTGAAGTACAGACTCCTTGAGGTCATACCTCTTATGACTTACAAAAACTTGCCCGTTATGCCCTAAAACCTTAGAAATAAATGTTTCAATTGTTTAGAAAATGCTACGTGACCAACAAATACCACTGCAGTCTCAAGTAAAGAAAAAAACCAAACCAAAACAATTACATGTCTATTTTTAACCATAATTCTAAGTTAAATTTGGACTACTTCTCTCTGCATTATTGATATTCTGTCAGTAGACAACTCATTTATGATGTCTACTATTCAGGATTGACTAATTCTTTCTATATTCATTTTAAAATATAGTAAATGATTTTACAAAAACCCACTTCAGCATAAAGACAACTTGCTTTCACACACAAGGGACAAAAAATGCTGTTTTGGACCTTTAATCATCAAACTAAAGTGATTTATCTGCTTGATTATGCTAACAAGAATGTTGCTCGATCACTAATTACAACCTTGTTGCTGAAACTGGGTTATAATATATATTAAAATTGTTGTATTTATCCATTCTGCTGGGTAATTAGCATTAAGCACAGCAACATATTGGGAAACAGCAACTTCAGATGCCAAAAATTGCTACCCTGGCTTTGTGGACGGTCCTTTGGAGACTTCAAGTAGTACTCTGAATGCAAATTTTGATGGGCCATTAGTTTTCATTAATGGTGGTTTGAGTATTTATGGAAGACAACTATGTACTGCACTTAGAGCTGGGCAAATTGCCTAGATATATTTCATATATTAATGCTAAGGTAATGAATGGTGTTACAGCAATTAGAAGATTGATGACTTGGAAAATTAAGGTGTGTGTGTGTTTGAAGTCCCCTGATCTGAGCAGCCCCTTTCACTTTGCAAACAGATACAGCAAAGTCACAGCATCTGGGCTGCTAAGGAAGCATTCTGGTGTTAGTTTTGAAACTTTATTTAGGATGAAACATAAATCAAATGACCAATATACCATCTAATGCACGACGAAAATTAACAGGGGCATGAATATATTTTGGTAATATTAACCTACATTTTCTGTCTAAAATGAAATACTATAATTGTTTCTTTCAGTTTTGATGGCTTGATAATACAACTTGATGGCTATATTTATATACAGCTTTTGTTCAAAAAATTGTCCTTCTAATATCTGCATGCCCATTGAAAAGCTATTATGTATATTTGATTTTGTTGTATTGCTGATTGAATATTTTTATATGAACTTCAACAGAAATAGCACTTACACATAAAATCATTCACTACGTGGAGCTACTCTATTTTATAGTAAAAAAAGACCAAATGCACAACAAATTATATCCTCATTATATTCTTATTTTGTAGAGACATGAGCTGAATGTTGTGGCTTTGTGTCAATTGTATTTCTGTGAGGACCTGATGCAAAATCCAATCAAATGCAACCACTAAAACTGCTGACAGAATCCTTCAGCATCCCTTTCTCCTCAGCTACAGACTTACAGTAACTAATCAATACTTTTCTAGTTTCTCATTCAGAGTCATTTGTCATTCAAGAAACAACACACCAGTTTGGAAACACGTCAGATATTGCTGCGAGCTCCTCTGCATCTCAGATTGTGTGAAATAATGACTCTGCTCCCCAACCCAGAAACACAGCTCTCACATCAAAGGAAAATTTCTAACCAATCTCAATAGCAGCCAATGAATCGTTTTCACTAAATAACTTGGAAGGCAGGAAACGAGACTTTATGCAGAATTCCAAATATATCTTTATCATTTGATCCCACTGAAAACACTGGCTATCAGGAAAATGGCTAAAATCAGATATTGAATGGTAGATTAAACTCAAACTTTAAGACAAATATAGAAAGCATTTTATTCTCCTTGAAAAGAATTCTGCTGTACCGTATAAGACATTCAAAGATTCTTTCACATGGAACATGCTGAATACCAGAACAGGGAATCTATTTGATATCAACTTATAAATTGTGCCAGCAACAGGTGTTGAAAATTATGTAGGGCACAGGGTGCTGTGAATCATATAAGCTTCTAAATTACTAAAAAAAAATCAACAGAGGTCTTTGAAGAAAATAAAATGTCAAGTTTACATAGTCAGAGAAGAAAATTGTTATGACCAAATGCAAGACAATAACCAGTGGGAGGTACTAGACAAAGCATTCATGTGGTTTTGAGTGACAGATTAATTAAAAATGGCTGATGTTCCATACACTGACATCTCACAGAGTGAATATGGATTTGAAGAAAAAGTGGTAAGAGTGGGAAAGCATGTAGGACTTCATGGATTTACAACAACTCTTTTGTAATACAGAATAGCAACAGCACACTTTTGTTTTTTTGATATGGTTAAAGGCATGGAAAATCAGCCATTTTGTACATATCAAATGGAATATTATTTTCATCCCATAAAATAGGATGAAAATAATATTCCATTTGATATGTACACATTCAAAAAGATTTAGCAAAAGCAGACACCAAAAGACTAGGAATTTTGCTCAGCATATTGAAAAAGAAAGATTGACACTGCTAAGTAGAAAACCAATAAATGAAAGACCCAAAAAGCAGAAATATGTGAATTATATATTGTTTCCATTCCCCTCAAGGATAAACCTGACAGTTACCTTGGCACCAACTTGTTTGCTAACATTATTTTTTATGTCTTATCATTACCTTCTATAAGCTTCCACTAAAGAATGCAATAGTAGGAAAATGTAAAACAGAGCCTGGAAAGGACAAAACAACAGCAAACATCTGAAACAGAAGTGGGAACTTCCAAATGGTTTCCAACAGCTAAACTGCAATGCTAAAATAGAGGAATTGGAAGCAATAAAAACAATGTGGAGATTGAGGGGTCGTGCTAAAGGAGAATCCTCCTTGCTGGTGAAGCTCTGAGCCACTCCATAAATTGTATTACAAAGCAAACCAAAACCTTTACTGACTTCACTGGCAGTGTCTATTGAGCTCAAATCAAAGAACCCACCATGGAGGGCCTAACTGCTTCTCCATTCCAATACAGAAACTAACAGAATCACAGATCAAGAAACTCAAGCTATCAGAACAGCACAGAGACTACCAAGGCAAACCAGAGAATTCTTGATTGGGCCAGGCCTTGCCCAGTCATTGCCTTTTTTATAGCTCTGAAAAATCTTCTGGAACGTGAAGTATAAGATGCAGCAATAGCCACTGGGAACTGTCAGTTCTATGAGTTTTCTGTGCAAAATTCTGTCCAGACATGGCATGGAAGGCATTAGCTCTTGACGCAGGCTGTGGGATTCTCTTTTGGTGTCTCTGAGATCACACTTTCTCACAAGGAGACTGATGGCTGGGGAAGATGCCTCCCAAACACTAAAGAAATTTTCAAAATCAACAGCTGAGGTGCTTGAAGAGACACCAGTGGTGTTGTAAATTTGTTAGAAATTAATTTTTTTTCAGAAGATCCTTCCTCCTTTAGAGCACCTAGCCTTGGCAGGGAATGGGTGCACGGCAGCCAGGGCTACCTCAGACCACATTGCCCCTGCCCTCTGCCCACTGAGGTGCCCTCACTGTGTCCTTGTTCCAGCTCCCCAGTCCAGGAAAGGTCCTGGAGATCAACGAGTGACCAACTCTGTGACCTGGAGGCACAACTGTAAAAAAGGGAGTTCCAAAATACCAAACTCCATCTCCTCTTTCTGCTCAGTGGAAACATAACCCAACAACATGACAAGATCATATAGTAAAACATACCAACAAAGAAAATTAGCTGTCCAAAACACCGCTTTTAGCTGGGAAAACACTAAATGCAAAAGACAGAATAATGCAAAAGATTATTATATATTAATTCTGAAGATTACAGAACTCTCCAGCACTAAGCAGAAATTAAATTCCACAAAACAGTAAAGGGTTTGGGCACAGGTATCATCTCTCTCTTCAGTCACTGATGAATTCAAATGGTACAAAAAAAATATAGCTCATTATATACACTTCATGCTTTATTGTGTTTACTGTGGTTTTAGATACAAACAGTCAAGAAAATTTAGGAATAGGAGCAAAAATGATGCAATAAACATTGCAATTACTGTGATTCACCTGCTTAAACCTCTGATTAAACTTGTAGACAAGCAGATCAGCAGGGGTAGTAAATTTTCGTACCCTACCACATTAAATCTTTCATTGGAACAAATTAGTCATTCTTCTTTACTTATATATTATTAGTTATGACCATTTATCAATTAGATAAACTCTTATCTTGCTTCATATGGCACTGGGTTTTCTGTTCTGACCCAATTTACATGCACAAAAGCCTGCTTGTAAGAAACTGACGAACATCCACTCACTCTTTAGGAAAATAACTGGCATTTATATTACCGCAGTGTGTTCCACAACATGGAAACTTACAGGAGAAATGAATGCAGGAACTTTTCACGTTTTTCAATCAGCACATACAATACTGTGATAAAACTGTATGTGCTCGTACTTTTCCTCTAGCAGATTTTTATGAGGAATCCCACTGCAATGCCAAGATGAAGTTTAGCACAACTATGACTCTAAAACCCCAAATCGAAACAAACAGAAAACTCCAAACTCTTTGTAAGTTTTGTTCACCATTGTCACAGACATCTTTTGTGAAAAATCCTTTCCTTAGGATTTTTCCTCCTGAGAAGCTGGGAGGCCTCAGGAACAAAATGTAAACAATGGTTATCTGCTGCTGTGGAATGCTACAGGTGCATCTGGGATTGGTCTCATAGAGTTGTTTCTAATTAATGGCCAATCACAGTCAGCTGGCTTGGACTCTCTGTCCAACACAGGAGCCTTTGTTATCATTCTTTCCTATTCTATTCTTAGCTAGCCTTCTGATGAAATCCTTTCTTCTATTCTTTTAATATAGTTTAATGTAATATATATCATAAAATAATAAATCAAGCCTTCTGAAACGTGGAGTCAGATCCTCATCTCTTCCCCAATCCAAGAACCCCTGTGAAAACCATCACACACCATTTTTAAAGGAGCGAGAATTGTCACCGCCCATAAAAACCAAGCATCCCAAACTATTAATATTAGAGGCACATGTGATAATGCCAACATAGGAGAAATTCTTCCACCTCCAGATGTGCAAAACTTCAACTACTTTGATGCACTCTTCTTTCCATGGCAGCTATAAACTCTTTATTCCCTGTCCCAAAGGGATCTTCACTGCTGTGTAGCCTCTGTGGATGGCAGGTGAAGACCTGGCACCTCCACCAGCTCAGTGACAGAATGAACCAACACAACACACTTTACACCTCCTGGTAAAGGCTTCCAACAGCTCCCCAGAGTAAGGGTCATTCATTCAGTCAACATCCAGTCACAATCCAATCAATGAAAAACAATTTGTCCAAATTAACATTCATGATTCCTTCTGACACCAAACCTGCTCGTGGTTATGAATGCACATATGAAATCCTAATACCCCCAACAGATACTGACAGCATTTAGAGTTCAGTACTGGCCAAATGGGTGTATAATAAATCTAATTTAGTAATTATCACTTTAAATATGACATAATTTACACCTATGTGCATAAAAGTAATTTAATCTTATTTAATTTTAACTAGCACATCATCTATATGTGCGTAATTATTATTTAATCAATCAAATAAGCTATTAAAAAAAGGAAATATAAAAAATAATAAAATATTAAAAATAAGAAGAAAAAATAACAGTAATAAGAAAATATAAAAATAATAAGAAACACAAAAAATATAAGCAATATAAAAATTAATAAGAAGTAGAAAAATATTTCATAAAAAGACTGGCAGTTGATAACCCACTCATCCCAACAGAAGTCTGTTAATCAACTGAACTTTTTTTTTTGAATATCCAAGATAAATACAAGTGATTTTTAAGTGAACCAGAATAAAGGTCAGTAATTTACAGGAAATATGGAAAGCTCTAAAGTCATCTCCAAAATGCAGAAGCATAAATGTAAATTCTGAGTCAACCTGGAATTTATTACTACACTCTGTCCCAGCTACAACAAGGACCAAGAGCTGCATATGATAAAAAGTCCATTTGAAGCAATATTTTTCTAATATTCAGTGATCAGCAATTAGCTGATTTTTTAGTTTTTCCTTATGCTACTCTTCTTTTGATTTTTCTCATAGATGTTTAAGAACATTCTAAACATTATTTACCAAGTGAAACCAACGGAATATTTTTCTTTCAATCAATTTAATACAGGGAATATGAGCAGACATCTGAAAATCCAAATCCTCAATCATCAATTCATAACCCAAAGAAGTCTTCCTAAAGTGCCAGGCAATCCAAATAAATAGGAATAATCTGAATTAAGTAGGAGGAATTGAGCAGAGGAAACACGTAATGGATAATTCTGTGTAACAAACAGTGGAAAAGCTCCTTTCCCTTTCAAAATTCTTTACATATAAGCCATCAATTTGTTACCTTCATTCCTCTATAGAAATATATATACATATATATATATGCAAGTATACAATTAGAAATATCCTTGTAACAGAAATTGCAAAAAGTTCAATTGAACATAAAGAACTTTTCATGGACAACACAGTCTGACTTGTGAATGCTCTGTATGCATTATTTACATAAAACCAACAATAACTTCCCTAAGCTTCTTATATTTCATTATTAATTAGCTTTGAATAATTAAAAAATATATTATCACTGGACTTACCCATAATGGTTAAAGCTGTGGCTTTTGTTAAATCTTCTTTCATTGATTCAATTATTTCGAGATTACCACCATCCAAATTGCATCTACTTATGGTTCCATTTCCTGAACTGATCCAGTAAAGCTTGTTCTCCCCATAATCTATTGATAAACCTGCAATTAACACATACAACTTTAACTGTGGCTTTAATGGCTGATATACATTGTTAAACTGATGTCATTATGAAAGTGCATTACACATTAAAAAAATAATTTGCGAAAACTAAACTTGGTCATTTCCTATGGAAAAAAACCCAGGCTTTTGGAAAGAGTAGTTTCTTTTATTTCTTTCAGCAGTTACCAAAACCAGTGACTGACTGATGAAAGAGCATTATCTGGAAATGAGGAATTACTTGAATAAGCTGAAGTCCTAAGTAAGGGTATTAACAACTTGTGAATGCAAACCAGAAGCCATCATTTATATTTTAAAATTATAATTACACAGGGAGGTGGTAAACAAGGTACTTTTTGTGATTCAGAACTATAAAAAGTCTGTTCTCTCCCCGCTTAGGATGATGAAATACCAAAATCTAATCCAAACTCCTGATAAATTTATAGTATTACTTTTCATTTTGATTCATAGTGAACTGACCTCATAATCAGTTCTTTGGAGCTTGAAGCAAGAGAACTGTCAACACAAAGATACTTGCAAAATAAGCTACTAAATGAATAAAGTATAGAGTTTTCTGAAAGTAAGGGCAAAGAACTAGGAGATAATGTATTTCAGACTTCTGTAATCCTTTAAAAATGTTCAAGAAGTGGCAGCAGGGGATTTTCCACAGTGAAATATTCTTGGCATGGCAACAATACCCGCCATAACAATTTGCTTCAGTGCTCCAGCTTTCCCAGAACTCATGCTAAGTATCCAGCAGCAAGTTGCCAAAAAATAGTGTATTTCACTGCATGGGTCAAGCTCTGGATATTGTACTGTAATCTTTTCCATCCTGGGGAAAGATGTTTTGGAAACCCTGACAGGAGAGAGCAGTGCCATGAGCTGCAGCCCTTACAGCTGCCATCGTGTCACTACTTCTTCACGCACGTTTGACACAGAAGGCCAAAAGGTCTGTCTGCTTTCTGAGCTTCTAAAAATCACCTTTCCAATCCCTTTGCAGGGACTGATATTTCCTTCCACCTCTCTGCAAGAGTATTATCCAGGAGGAAGCATCACATGCTGGGGAGAGAATCTGGGGCAGTGCATTCAGGAGGGACTCGTCTCCCCAGTGTCACATCCTCACATTGGCACCAGCTTCCCTTCAAGCACAGAGCCCCAGGGATCCCGGACACAGCACAGGGAATTCCCAGCACAGGGATCTTCCCTGGGAATATCAGCGTGGCTTCACAGGGAATACACCAGCAGGAAGGCTCCCCTGCTCCGAGATGCGCAGCATTTGGGATCTGCCACGGCTCCCGCCCGTGAGCTGCTGCTCACAGATTGCCCCTGGATGGGATCTGTTTGTGAGGCTCTGCCAGGGCCAGCTGAGCAGCAATTCCAGCCCTGTCCTGTCTGGTTTTATACTGCAGATATCCAACTGGTGCTTCTTCACACAGGCATTCCAGCTACACAGCAGCAAAAAAATATTCCTGTCTCCTTCTACACAAGTCTAGTGCGTTATTCTCCCCCAAACACTTTCTACCTATTACCAACCTTTGCAAAAATACAGTATTTTTAATATAGGCAGAGCATGTTTAAATAGATTTTTTTTTCAGAAATTGTCCTGCTATACTAATGAAAACAAGTGGATTATTAGCCATAAGCATCACAGATATTCATGATGAATTCAAATGTAACTGACTGGCTTAAACCTTATGAGATGCTAAAGTGAATCTGAACGTGAGAATTGGACAATGCTCTCAGGGATTTCAAATGAGCAAATGATTTTCCCAACAAAGTATAAAATTAAGCAGGAATTCTGAATTCCTAAGAATACAGATTGTTGGCACTCCAATGACCAGTTCTATCAACAAATATATGTGTTAGCACTGTAGACTTTAGAACTGCAGAATGGACCAGCAAACCATAACTAGTTTGTACTAGTTAAGAGAAAATAAATTATACCATCTGTCACCCTCAGAGTATCAGTTCTTAAAATTTCCAAACTAAAAATACTCTTGGTACTAACAGAAAATACTATAATTGAAAAATTGTCTCCTTGTTTTGATGGAGGTCAAATAGAAAAAATAAATCCATCAGCTTAATTCAGGTCACAGACTGGAAAACTCTTATTTTTCAAATTCTGAAGTTTTACATCAAGAACATCCCATCAATTTCCAGGATATCCAACTCTAATAAACCAGATATTTGTCTTTTTCAGCAATCTACCTGAGAACTCCCCAAACACTCAAAATTAGCACTGCATGAACTAGAGCTTCACTTAAGGAAAAAGACAGTTTTCTCAGAGCACAAATGAAATATTAAATTAAGGTTTTAAGACTGCTGCTTTCTAAATCTTTAGAAGGATTTTGTTGTTCTTAGCATGGGACTGTATTTTGCTGATGGAAAAAAATATTTAAACCATTGAAACTGGTAGTTTGCATTTATTTTTATTTCAGAGGTTGATACTAGAAACCCTAAGCATTGCAATTTAGGACCTTGAGACTTCTGATCACAAAATATTCCGAGCAAAGTTTTGCACACAGTCCTTAATATTGTTCTAATGTTATTAAAAGTGGTTTTTTCTTCACCTTAAAATTAGTGGGTTTGCCACTCTTTTCTCTCCAGATAAAAAGGTAATTATCTCTTCAAGTGGATAGACAGATAATTTTATCAACAGTAAAACAGTTCTCAAGTAATTTCTACAAAATGCATTGAATTTAGGCTGTAAAATGCATGTCATGTTGCTCTTATTTTAAATTTATTGAATTCTTTAAATCACTTTCACTTCTGCTTGCTTAATGCATTCAGTTGTAAAAAAAAAATGTTTTTAAATCACTTTATTGGTGGGCCATTAATAAGGCAGCAACAATTGACATAACCACTTTAACTCCCTAAAAATGAAATTATCTACAAAGAGAGACTTGAACAAAACAAAAAAATACACATGGAAAAAGCTATTCTTTTTTTTTTTTTTAAGTGCCATAATTTATCAACTATGTGAATCCTCAAATACTAAAACTGAGGTTAAGTCATAATATGAAATTCATGCTTCAATGTTGCATTTTCCTCTGTGTGAAAAGTTAAAGGCCAGTCTATATTTTGATTATGTAGCTGAGATTCTGGGGAAGGATCCACATTTGCAGTCAAAGCCTCTCACAAATATCCATGACTTATTAAAACCCTGACCTCCACATTTTTGTAACCATGCTACAAAAATTGAGAAATACAGATGGGCTCTCCTTCAGTCTACTGTAGTCCTAAAAGTCAATATTACTCCACTAAATCTACAGTGGATTTCAGTTTGAATGGGCTAAAAATATCTTAAATTGTGAAACACAACAGTAACGCAAGTGTTGTTCATTTCTTTATGTCTGTTCTTATCATTGTAGATGAAAAACATCAGTGTACATTTAAATAGGAATTCAAGATAATGTCCAAAATAAATCACTCTCAGTTAAAAAAGAAACAGGAAAAAAGGTATTTACCAACAGGATCTTTTTGATTCTGAAAGAGAATTTTGCTGTTGCTGCCATCCATGTTTGCCATGTTGATTGTGTTGCCATCCGTCCAGTAGAGCTTCCTGAAGAGGAGAATTTAAGTATTTACAATATTGCTTTGTACTCACAGTGTTTCCAATGAGTCAGTAGTGAAAACATTCATCAATTTAGGAGACAAAGTGCAAAACTAATAAATAATAAATAAAATAATAGTTACGTTGTTTAATCAGCAGCCTTCTAAAGGAAGTATTCAGACAAGATATTTTCAGTAAAATCTTTAGAATTCATGCTTTTAAGTTTTAAAGAAAACAGAATGGCCAAACTTAAAATATAAATGAAGAGCCACCTTCTGATGAGCTTTACAGCAGTTTATTTATCACAACCATGGACACCTTACCCTTTTACTGGGTGAACTGCAAGACACTGGGGTTTATCAATTCCATGGATGATTGAGGTTTTCAAGGAACCATCCAAATGTGCCACGTTAATTTGGGTTTCATCAAATTCTGAGCTAATCCAGTATAAATTACGGGATATCCAATCCACTGCAAGACCTCTGATACTCTGAATATCTGCAAAAAGGGAAAGCAGTTTGTTTGATTTCCTTTCTGGATTGTTGTCAGTGTTAGGGATAAAAAATAAACAAGAATAATTTATTCTACAGTTTGTTAACAATACTGTGCAATATTCTATTCAGATGGATTTATTAACTAGTTGCCAAGAATTAATAATCTTTATTTTTCTTCCTGGGCCTGATACACTAACAATAAGAACATGAAAATCACGCTGAATATTCACAGCATGAAACCTATTATCCCAAAAAATTAATCAGAGATGCTGAACTTCTGCATTGTATTTTTCTACTTCAGAAAGTGTTTATTGCTCGGTGGCATTCTAAAACAATGCTCTGCTGAAATTTAAAAGCCTCCTTCCTACTTCAGCCCCACAAAGGCTCAGTGCAGAGGATCTGGATTAAAACCACTGGTCTAGAGCATAGTTCTGTAGCTCTTAAGTACTTGTGTCACTGGAGAAGTTCACTGGTTTTATTTTTGAAGGCTTTAAAGACTTCAAGTTACTGCCCTGCTTTCCTTGGTATGGCAAAACATCCGTCAGCCAAAGGGAAGCAGGGAATGAATTCTTTATTTTGCTTTCTTGCTGTTCATAGCTTTTACTTCTCAAATTAAGTTGTTTTTTATAAGATACACAAGACTTTTCTCACTTTTACCCTTCTGATTCTCTTCCCCATGAAGGAGCAGCTGTGGGGAGCTGAGGGTCACAGCACCATTATTACCTGAGGCAGCAAAACAGGAATATGATAAGGCTGATTTGGTAACTTGATGGTCTTCCTTAGCAAGGTATTTAAATAAATGTCAATCTGTGTTAAAATCTGCCTGAAATACTGAGTGGAAAGTCACTGCTCCATCTCTGGGTACCAACATACCCCTCTGCCCTGGGTTAATAGTGGCTGGCATCTTTGTGGAGAAGGGAACAGGCCAAGGGTGATCCAATGATTCATTATAGTTCATCACTTATACACATCTCCTGTCAGCTCCACATGGTAATTTGCCCTGACAGCGTTATTGCCCTTGACAAACTGACATGGAAGTGGCTGAGGACAGGTTTGCACGTCCATGAGGCTGAGCAGTGATTGGGCATTAGGAAGTTTGCCAACATCACAGAATGCAGCAAAGGACACCAAACACACAGTCCTTGACCCATTTTAAATTGCTCCCCTGCCCTTCTGGTTTTTTTTTTTTTTTTTTTTTTCTTCTTTTAGGATAGAAAATAATAATTTTATACTCTTAAAAAGATTAAAGTATGACTTGGCATCTTTGTGACACTGGCATGAGACTTCACCCAACGAGAACCCCAGCAGGATGTGCTCACAAAGCTTCTTATGTTCTTATAAGAAGTATAAAAGTATAACTGCAAGCAAATGAGATAGTTTACACATAATAAATAGTCTTTACAATGTTTTGATGTGCCAGAACATTGCAATTTTCTCAAACTTACGATAAAAACTTACATCTGGAACTAAAAAAAAAAAAAAAAAAAAAAAAAAAAAAAAAAAAAAAATCAAAACGAAACAAACCACAAAAACTCTACCACAGAAGCTACCATAATAAAAGGAATATGAAAGAATAGTATATTTATTTTGGTTTCATTAAGTTCCTTGACAAGTTCAGTGGTTTTTGTATAATAAACAGCTTTTTTATTCTACTACTTTCTGAAAAAAGGCAAGCAACAAGTTCCTCTGTGGGGCACCTGAATACCTGATATAAAGATCTCTAGGAGGCATTCTATGCCTTCTTCTCATTACTGGAACTGAAAAACATATCTGATTATTAATAAAGTTATCTCTGAAAAAGCAGGGGGAAAAAATAGCTATGCAAAATAAATTCATTCACAGTCTAAAAAATGGGGAAATTGCCATATTTGTCCAAACATTTCCCAGAATGTGCTAACACAGAAGAAATTTCTTCTAAGGCAACACAAGGGGTGAGAGCTTGAACTCTTTTCTACAGTCCCCAGATAATACACTATATGGTTTATTTGTTCTCCAAGTCAGAAAAGGTCTGATCTTACACAGCTGAGCTATTTATTTTCTCTTCTTCCCCAGCAAACATTCCTTAACTGTTGGGGAACCAGAGTTAGCAAAATTTGCTTTCACATTGTCAGTTTTTCCTATTTTCAAGCATTACAAAGTAGAACAATAAGTGCTTTCAGGAGAGGAACTGCCAGTGGTTGGAAACACAAACCAAATGTTACCAGGGACAAAAAATGGTTTTCACTTCAGTACCAGGACTACTGAAATAGGGTTGAAGCAATCAGATATAGACTTTATATTCATTAAGTTTCTGTGCTTATGTACGTATTCAGTACAGAAAAAAAAACCTACATTACACCAGTATCACCAAAATTACCAGGCTGCCATGTTGTGGTTTCACCAATGGTCCCAAAGCTGGGAGATCTACATGGACTGGAAAGAGAAAACAACCCTGACAGAGCCAGTTCCATTGCTAGGTCAGCCTAGGTAGCCAAAGGACACAGGAAATTCCTCAGTGCAAAGCTATTTCAGTACACTGTGCTTCTCCTGCTTTTTATCTTTATTCTTTCTACCTTCAAGACATTAGCTTCCTTTTTTTTGCTACACATTTCAATCTTGTACAAAATCAATGCAAAATTACATCTCAATTTGTTTACATACAATTGAATTATCAATCAATAAAGTGAACTGATATGCTAAAGAAAATTCTGCTGGCTTATTGTTTAGATCAATTATCCAATACCAGGGCACGTTACACATATCAACAATGTTCCTATTTTATCATGCTAATTTACCTAGAAGGAATAATTTTTTACTTCAATGCTGTGCTGTTTACCTCTTGAAATGATGGTTTCTAAGCCAGTCCCGTTGATGAAGGCACGTTTGATGGTCTGTGTTTTCACATCAGTCCAGTATAAACGTTCCTCAACGGCATCAAAATCTATGACTGTCACATCATCAATGTCAGGAACAGTGAAGGCTGTGATGAAGTTGAAGTATGGGTTCTCTATGTCCACCCCTCTTATTTCTGAACGCCTTGCATAAAGGAGAAACTTCTTTCTTTCTGTTAGAAAAAGGGAAATGTCATTCCTCATCCTCTTCACAATATCCCTAATAGAAATCATTCACTTGAGAGCACTTTACAAATGTGTAGATGACATTTATATATGTGATTAAACATCTCCAGAAAACCTGCAGCCTAGTGACACTTGAGAAATAATGTTATAGAGCATAAAAATCACAGAAAAAATATAAGAATTCTGTATATTGGACATTGTCACCACACCTCTAAATCAATATGAGTGTGAAAGAAAAAAATGTTGAAAATGTTGTTTTAAACATTTTCCTCTCTTTAGTCCACTCAAATAAATCCTGTTTCACCTGCACATCATAAGAGATATTAACATTTGGTACCTCAGGGTATCAGATTCACTGAAAAAGGGAAGTTTTGCAAACAGCAAATGTTTGTGTGCGAAAAGCTAACAGCTGGAACAAAAAGGGCAAATTGGTTGTTTTAATTTACACCTCCTATAGTGAAAAGGGATGATAAATTAATGGCAAAGCAGAGCTCTCTTTTTAATCTCAAAATTCTTAATGGTTGGAGCAAGCATCTGCAAACAAACAATAAAAGTAATTTTGTTTCCCTGTAATATCCCTGACATGCCAAAATATTATTTTCTTTTCTATTTCTTGAATGTTATTAATCAATAAGAAAAAGGATAATTTAGTACAAGGTTTTATAGATAATACACACAATTACTTGACATTTCAAGGGCTTTTAGAGCTTAAAAGTGTATATTGCAGTTTTTTATAAAACTTCCCTGCAAGGATGCACTCCTAATATTTACTCATTGGTTTTTAATCCTTAAAAATGAAAATAAGACAACTCCAGAGCAGGTAGAGATTTAAGGTATTAAGCATCTTTTTGTTATTCAGCTTACCTGACTCACAATGTTGGGAGGATGCACATTTCAGTATAAAGCTTTCTGTTTTGCAGAGATAAATTTTATGAACACATCACACACAGCAGCAGCACAAAGGAACGGCTGTGGCAGCAAATATCAAAGCACCACAGACCTCAACTATTACAATAAGTCATCGATTCTCAAAAAGCAGCCTCTCCTTTAAAACACACCATTAAAAAGCACTGTGCAGATCTTATTTTTAACATTAATATGCCCATTGACTCTAAAACCAATGCAATTGCCAGGCTGTGGGAGGAAAACTTACCATAACATGTTTTTTTGTCTGAAGACAGTTTCATCAGGTGTGGGCAGGCACAGGCGGCGCTTCGGTTGTGATTGATCAGACACATGTGAGAGCAGGGACCCCTGCCCTCGTTGGCAGCACAGGGGTTGGGAGCTAAAACAGAATCATTGAAACACACAACATGTCAAAACACTTGTTAAAAATCAGGGTTTGCCAAACTGCTGGGAGAAGGTAAAAATTCTGTCCGAAGACAAAGCCAGTATAAGTGATTAACTGGGCTTTTGCTCTAATAATTTCTTATAGGCTAATGTTCAGCTTATAGGCAAATATTTAACTCTAGTCCAAGAAAATATATCTATAAATAAATATATATATTATCTATATATAGACATCTATATCCATAGACATCTATATGTAGATATATACATCTATATATAGATATCTATAGATATAATATATTCATCCCATAGCAACACCTTTAGATATATCTATATGCAATTTAGATATATACATATGCAATTTTTGCTTTTTAATACAGCCAAAGTGTATAATTTTAATTTTAGGAAGCCACTGGACATAATTTTCTCACAGAGATACTAATTTTGCAGCCTTTTAATAAGATTTAAATCTTACACCCCTAATCAAGGCACATGGGTTTAAAAAATGTCAATATCATGTGGACCTGAAAAACAGATTTAATTGTGTGAAAGCAATAGTCAAAGTTTAGATTATGAGATGAACTATGGTAAATTCAATTTTCCTCTCAATTTGATTTCCTTACTAGAATATTAGTTGGAAATCTAACACAAAAAGAGAATCTGAAAGAGAAAAAAAAAAAAAAAAAAAAAAAACCACCCCAAAAAACATACAAAGTATTTCTGCTTTTCCCAAAGAAAACCTTTGCTATGTGTAGGTTTTCACAAGTTGCGTCCTATAGTTCAGTGATTGAATAAGATGTGCTAAAATTGCTTTAAAGAGCAGGAGCAAGCTGACCAGAGAGAATCCCCTTACTCTTACAAAACCTGGAAATGGTTCTTATCATCTTCATTCCTTGCTATAAACCCCAAAGCTCCAGAGCACCGCTGAAGAGACATTTCAAGCATAAACAGAAATAAAGCTGATTCTTCCTTTTGTAAAAAGAACCCAACAAACAAACAACAAAAAAAACTTTTGAAAATTAGCAATGATGAAAAAGGGAAGTGGGATTGACTGACTTGAAGACAAACTTTTAATTAACAAAACCAGTTAGTGAGTGTAGAATATATTCCTCTAACATTGTGCTAGACTGCAGTACAAGTTATTGGATAACCACAGCAATCTAATGTATGAATTTCCTTAAAAAATAAATTTAGCTCATCCTAAAGCACTAAAATTTGAAGACAAAATCTGCTTCCTTGAACCATTTTTTTTCCACCAGTGCTTGCTTCCTTAAATTTATCCAGCAGTTCCTGAATCCTTTAACTACTTACTTCTCTAGCCTGTACTGTAGGAAGAAAGAAGCTTTCAAAATTTTGGAAAAACAGGTTAATTACAATTGTAGCCATCCTTCTATTAAACAAAACAAAGAAAAACCCAAACCAAACAAACAAAAACAACAAAACCCAACCAACCAACAACAAAAAAAAAAAAATCCACCCAAAACCAAACCTAAAACACCAAAACACACAAACCAGGCTTTTACTATTTTCTATAAAATCATTTGCCCCTTTGGAGCACTGGAGGCCACTCAGCCTTTGCCAGGAACTAAAAAAGAAGAATGTTTATTTAACATCACTTTTCTTGTATCAATAGGAAAACAGATAAAATCTGGGCGATCTCTTGCAATAAGGTAACAACTTCATGTGGAAGACAAAAAAAAATGTGAAGTTGAAGAAAAGACACTGAAGTTTACAAGGCTCAAGAACCGTTTCCAATTATTAATCAACTATTAGTAAAAAGAAGTCACCTATCCCCATGAAGTGTACATCAGGAACAAAACACAAATTAGAGTTTTGAAAATATTGTGAAGGAGACCACAGAATCATTTATGTTGTAAGGGATATCAGGACACCAGGTAAAGATTCAACTTTCTCCAAATTTTTGGCATTTTTTCCACCGGTGTTGCAAGACTGTAAAAATCTGGTCCTGTGTTTTGCAGAGAAGAATTTCCTTTCATTTATTTGCCAATTTCTGTGGAATTTCAACTTCTCTGTATGCATACAACCATCTGTGACAAGGATTTACTTTGAGCCTAAGAATAATTAATCCTTATATTGTCTTTCCATGCAAGTAGTGCTCTATGGGATGGAATTAAAAAAGAACAACAGACAGCAGAGAATAAATTAAAGGCATGGTGGTTAATGATTATTTTAAAGAGAGTGTTGTAGTTCAAGTGTGCTCCAAGCATCCACCAAGGAGTCAGTGCAATTTTTGTCCTGTTCACATCCCAACTCCCTCCATATTGCACAGAACACAAAATTGGTGGGAAAAGAAATGTTATAAAGCAGATGTGTTTGTTTCCACATGAGTGCACAACTCTAGGAGCAAAGCACCATGATCCTAACATTTCTTCTAGCAACACATATTTATAGATTCCTTTCATATTCATACTGCTTTCATTGAATAACACCTAAGCCTGCTCTTTATTTCCTAATAAAAACTAATTCTCCTGAGGGCACACTGTTATTGTTCTGACTCTCAAAAATTTGGCTTTTTTATTTTCTTGTGCTCATTCTAACACTTCTATTTCTATTGTGAATATCCTCATAAGCATTTTTTACTCACCTTTTCTGCGCCATTTATGATTTCACAGACTGCCACCATACAGAAGCCTGTCTATAAATGATATTTCCAGCAGCATCAGCCAACCTGTCCCCAGAGCAAAACCCATCCCATACTCTTGATCAGCCTTTGAGGCTTCCTTGATGTGCTGTATATGATCTGTATGCAGTATTCCAACTGTGGGAGTGGTATGGATTATACAGCATCACAGTTCACTACCTGTGCTGCTTTACTCCTCTCCTAATCATTTCCACCAATCTATTTTCCTTTTGATCACAGCAAGGCACAGATCTGGCATTTTCCCTCACTGGACAGCCTTTTTCATGATTTGATTGATTTCCAGTGCTGATTGCTTGTCAATCTGTTTGTGTCACAGGTGTACACATGTCAGTGCTGTCACATTGCTTCTTGACTGCTCTCTAAAACTTCATTTAAACAAAATGCTTATTTTTCTTGACCAGTAACCCTTAAAAACAACCTCCTTAGACATTCCATCACCAGCTGACAAATGAAAACTTACTCTTACAGCCTCTCAATATGCACTTCCTACGGCCAACTCATCCCCTGCATTAACTTCATATTGAGCTTGTCCCTTTGTGGCACCAGATTTTAGTGAGACAAAGTTTGATCTTACACTTTAACAGTGCTCAAAAGGTTTGAATTCTGCCTAAGCCTTCAAATATCTGCACTACAGTCAAATCAAAAGGTGCTTTCAAATTGCTGGCAATTGATTCCCACTCATATTTAAAACCAGTTACAGATCAAATTCTCTGCTCACTCCAATGGAATTGCTTTTCCTAAGGCCAAAGTACTCAGCCAAAGTAAATCTTTATATTGCCTGATTATATCTGGTTATTTTAAGACCAATCTTTGAAATTTGCAGGTTAGGATGGATCAGATGTGGAAATTATAAAGTAAATATTTATTTCCTCTAATCACTCTGATCACTTTAATCTTTCATTTCAAATATTAGTAGAAAAAATTACATATTCACCAGGAAACTAAATAAACAGCAACACACCACAATTCTTGATAAAGCTTAGAAAATCATATAAATATTATATATACATATAAAATAACACAAGTAAATATATATTTATAATATTACTAATCATATATAAATATATATTTATAATTTAAATAATATATATATTGGTGTATATATTTTGCATTATTTATAATACATATATCAAACTTTTTGCTCCTTTTGAAGTAAAAAACATATACAAGGTTGAGATAAGATCTTTACGTAATAAAAATTTTAGTTCTCCTCATCTTTAGCTACATTTCTGTAAGAGTTTATTATTTTAAACAGCTGGCAATCTGGGCCTCAATAGAATATTGTAACAAAACAGTGCTATGAAGTTAAATGTTCTTCATTTTATTAATTACAAAAGAGCCCAGTGGCACCAATATACTGTATTTCTTATTGTACTGATTTCTAAATAAAAATTTAATCTGCAGAAAGATAAATAATGTCATAGCCACGTTTGCTTTTTAATTTTAATTCAAATTAGTACCTTGGAGAAATAAAAAAAAAAAAAAAGAGGGGGAAATGTGAGAAATTCAGTGCTGTGTTTTCAAGCTGTGATCCTTCCAATGCTTGTATTTGCCCCTCTTACCACCATCCTCAGTAGTGCACTGCTACAACTTCTTGTGAATAAAACAGACGTTGTTCTTTGCAGCAGGTGGATTTTTAAAAGACAATGATAGTTGAAAAAAATAATTAAAATCTTCCTATAAGCCCTGTGTTTGCCATCTTACCAGCACTCCTGACACAGCTTTGATTCTGGGAAGAAAAGTGGGGCTCAAGCTCACATTCCTGAGAATATTCTGCATTAGGGGAAAAGCTTCCCCAATCCCTGTGGTTTGCTGAGAGCTGAACTTATCATCACCCCTACAAATATCTCACTTTAACTTTGCTACCTTGAATTAGCATCTGGCCTAGATTGAGTCAAATAAAATGGCTTTAGGCTAGGAGAGCTTGTTTAGGTCTGCTCTAATTCATTTCAATCAAAATAACTTCCTTGATATATACATTAAAAGCTAATCAACTTTCACCCACGTAGATGACCCAGATGGAGATGAAAATGCAAAATCTTCATCCTGCAGTGCTCTGCTCATGCTGACAATTTGCAGTGTAAATCTACTCCTAATTTTATTTTAGGATTCTAACCTGCACACTGTCTTGTTCATTTATAGCAAAATAGCTACAAATTCAAAGGAAAATTTAACAAGTAATCAGGCAGTATCATCATTTCTTCAGCTCAAATAAAAAGGTACTGCAGTCATGAAGAAAAAAAATTGCTCCTGCTGGAAGACAGTAATTTAGAGCAAACCCAGAATGCCAAACATAAATCAGAATCCAGTGCTTTCTACATCATAAAATAAAAGCTGCAATTACACAACTTGATCCTTGAACTTCTTGATTTTGGCAAAAAACAAGTGAAGACTTTTCTACAGCTTTTATTTGCCTGGGGGCCAAGATGACTGTGGAATACTGCCTGATGTCTCCCTAGGCTACAGAATCCCTCTGAAGATGCTGTCTGGCCCCAGTCCAAGCAGAAAGGAGTTGTTCTTTTTCTGAGAGCAAGAAAAGGCAAATAGCAACTCTCCTGCTGCTCCAGAAACATCAGATATGGAACACTGCTCCTCAAATCCCAAAGTTATGAGTGATTAAATGAAAAGAAAAATTGCCCAATTAAAGAAATTAAAAGAAAATTGCCAAAAGCCCCCAAACAAAAGCACCCAAAAACCTGAAACAAAAGAAAGAAGGAAAAAAACCCAAACTTATTTGAAAGGTGCGTGCAGAGATGCATATTTATTCCACCCCTATTTTAACTGCCTGAGCACACATATTATCTTCAGCAGAAGTCAGACAGCTTTTAAGAACCCTGCCCCAAAAAGTAAATTCTGAAGAATAAGGGAAATAAATTGCTTATTTCAGAAAGTGATGAAGTCCAAGAGACTTGACATCCACTGAAAGCATGCAACATTCATCTTCAATATACATTCGTTTTTATTTTAAAATAAAAGCACCAGAACAATGAATCCTGACACTTTATGTCACATATTGAGAGGTCACAGTTGTCACCAGTCTTGGAAACACTACCCAAAAATGATGCGTATTCATTGCTTTTCCTTTATTCCATGTGAAAGCATTCCTCAAATCTTTTGCTTTCTAGTGTGCTGTGGAATTTTACCTGCTGGTACTCATTTTATGTTAGACCTTTAACCATTGTTTTCTAGGGATAACTAATGCAGAACTGGGCTCCAATATATTTACACAGGATTTGAAGTCTTCAAATCAAGATTGCTCACAACCTACTAACATAAAAGTCTAAGTTCCCTACTGAGAACAACAAACCCTGGGTGAGCAGGAAAACAAAATATCATTTCTCAGTATCAAAAAAATTGGAAAACAACAAGTATTAATGAGATAATTTCTAAAATAGTATTGTATTAACATCAACTTCTTGCCAGGAAAGTTGAAATTTGTCCCGAGAACATGGAAAATTCTGTAATTAATTGGTAGTCATCCTCCAGAGGTATTTTTCACTTTCCAATATTTAGCTATAAAATATTTGCTGTATTTTGTTATATCTCACCAAAAAAATTCATATTTTTTTTTAGCATTCCTATTTTGCATGGTACATCCTAACCTATACATACATATATATATATATATATATATATGTAGCAAATAAAAACTTCTGCCACATGGGTTGTTGTGGTTTTGACTTCATCCAGTGCTGAATACAACAATTCAAGACAAAATAATACACAGGTATTTATATAGATATTTACATATAAAAAGAATATGGATTTCCCTCCTCAGAGGAGGGGTGATTAATTATTCTATTAATAATCCAGATATTTATACATAAAAAGAATACCATTTCCCCCCTCAGTAATAAGTTATTCTCTAAATATTCACCTTGTGGCTGGCGACTTGGATGATAAATCTGGAGGTCAAATGGCTGAGCACTTGTTTTTTGTATTACACTGACATTTTGGCCAGTCCATTTATTGGCTTTGGCGAGGGTGTTGGTCCTCCAATCTGTCCAATAAACTTCACTCCCATACAAAGAAACAGCAAAAGGGTGAGAAAGATATTCGTGACCCCGAATAATCTCTATCATGCTGGTTCCATCATACAATGCAGAATAAATGGCATCCGATCTACAAGACAACCCCAAATTTAAGATTATGTAAAAATAAAATAAAAATCACACAGCCATTATGACATGGGGCAAAATGTGTCCAAAACTTACTTTGTAAGAGTGGCAAGACTAAAGAATTTTTGCAGTGCAATCATTAACTTTATAGATTATAAATTTCATATTATTAATTTAACTAGACATTTGAAATACTTGTTTGTATAATGCTTTAATTTGCCTCAATGCATGAGAAATAAAACAGAAAATTCACTTTTCTTTCAGATGAACTTTAAAAATAATGAACTAACTTGGGCCTTGCATGGATGAGTGTCAAGGAGGACACATGGAAAGGCACAGGGAGCCAGAACTAGGGGTGATCCCACAGCTGGCAGGGAAATTAAATCAATGTACATTTTGTACATGTGCCTGCCCAGGGCTCTCCATGTCCGTATTGTCCATACTCATAAATTCCATAACTACATTCCACTTAATGCAGCTCACATTTCTGCATGGAGGAATGAGCATTTCTGAGTGCCAATAAGGATGCTGTGAGCACTTTACCTGGCATCTGTCCACACTATTCTTTTCTCAAAGTGATCCACAGTGAGGCCATTGGGCCAGGCTCCAGTGTCCATGTCCTTGTAGATGATTTTCCTCTCTGCCCCACTCATGGATGCAGACTCAATGCGAGGGAAATTTGCATCCCAGTCTGTCCAAAACAGAATTCTGGTGAGAGGAAAAGGGAAAGAAAGGGGGATAGAAGAAAATATTAAAGCATGAAGAAAAAATATGAAATGGTTTATGAGGCAACAGTTAGAAAAAAGCTCGAACCATTGACATACTTGAAATGAAAGGATTAAACATAGTTCAATTTGGGTCTCCATATATTTCATTATTAGTTAGAGCTATCATGAAAATAAAGAACTTTAAAAAAATCCTAGGGGTTTAATAGCATTCCCTTTTCCGTGTCCATTTACACAGCTTGCCTTGTCTTCCCTCTATAATTAGAAACCCAGCTCATTAACAGAAATTATAATGAGAGCCTTTGAAAGCAATCCATGGATAAGAAGGATGGGGAAGGGAGAATGGGAGGAAAGGTGATTTGAGGTAGCAGGGATCAAGGAACAGGCTAAACAAGAGATTTTCAGCTGCTCTTAAGAGTGTTTTAATGAAGACCCCTGGATTTTGTTATGTCACTAATGAATTTTATACAGATTACACTTGCTAAGAAAACTTCAAAGATGGGTTTTATTGTTGTCTCTCTCAGTTTGTACCATCTCTAATGTTTTTCTAATAAGGAGAACTTTCATTGTTATAACCAAAGAAGTGGCTTGTTAATTAACAGAAGCAGCATCACCAAGAAGACAGAAATAAACTCTGTTCTTAGATTACTGAATTTTCAACAATGCACAGACTTGTTAAAGGAAAATTATACTTTTGATAGGAAAACTTGTGGTTAGCTGTAAAGAGTTAATTGCAAAGAGCCAGACTGGAACAAAACTTCTGACAAGTTTTTGTATTTTCACTAAAAGTCCTTCAGCCTTAGCAGCCAGGGAGGTTCACAGGGGATGTGTTTATCTACAGATGTTTATTTTGCACACATCTGTATGGGTGTGGAATGAGAACACCAGCTCTGCCCCCACTGGGACACAGGATTTCTTTACTCCTAACACAACCCTTCTCCTTGAATCACCAGTGTATATTCATATTTATTTGTGAAAGGACGAGGAGCTATTCCTGGCTATATTTAAAGATTTTTTTTTCTTTCCTGACTTCTAACACAATGTAGCATCAATTGCTTCTGGCTCTTCAAAAGGCAGATTAAGCCTTCAGTTTCAAGAAGAGTGGTGGTTTGATTTTTTTTTCCCTCCCAACCATTTAATTTGAGCAACTTCTCTGCCAATTTTTCTGCCAACAGGATGCCTCTTTTTAAAGATTTTATAGATAAGCAATGCACTCTGTAAATAAGCTTTATAGCAGCTCAGTTGAGAGGGCAAAAGCCTCAATCATTAAGGCATGTACATCCTAATTCACAATTTAGATCCCAGAAATTGGGGCCTTTATCAATCTTTATTTTTTTATTCACAGCTTTGCTTCTGAGAGAAATATTCAGTGAAGACACATGACAGACAGCAGGCAGCAAATTCCTAAACAAATTAAATATAATGACTTTGAAAACAGGTCAGGTGTGTTTTTTGGCTATATTTAATTTATGGTTGGTGGCTTGTCGATTTTATTGTGTTTTTCTAAAGGTTTTTGTTTGTTTGGAGTTTTTTCCCCCTCTCTGAAAGAGCAATAATTCTGGGAAGAGGATGGAGCTATTGAATATACATAATATTCTGATTTATAGCATATCCCTAATGAATAGGTAGAAAAAAATACTGACAGGAGCTGGCAAGCATTATCTCCACTTTAGAAATGAAAACCAAACAGAAAAGGTGCCATTTACTTCACTCAGCTATTAGGCTTCTAGTAACATCTAAGCTGTATTTTTATAGTCCCACAAAAAAACCCCAAAAAAACAAAACAAAAAAAAATCCCACCAAAAAAGCCAACAACAACAAAAAAATACCCCAAAAAACAAACACAAAAAGACAAAATAAAACCAAAAAATTGGTCTCTAAGTGAGAAGAATCACCTAAATCTCTCTGTTAACTACACAAATGTTAGACCAAACATTCCAGTTTTCATCCACATTGAAAAAAAAGAAATAAAACAACAACATGGCAAGACAAGTATTTGCTAACAAAAACATCCCCGTATCTCCTGATTTACCATTTTTAAATCCTTTTCACTTAGAACAAACACATTAATAATGGATTCTTTATTATTCACAATAGACTTTCATGAGCTATTAGAAACTATAACTCACAGCAAAAAAGGAAATAAAACATATCACGTTTAAGCATCTTCAAAACACTTTGAAACAAGGAAAAATAATGGTTTTTATAGTTTACAATTACCCATATCTGGGATCCAAAGCAATAGCCCTTGGGTGCTCCATAGCTCCTGCTATTAATGTTGTCCTCAAAGTGCCATCGAGTTTTGCCACTTCAATTTGGTCCAAATTGCTGTCTATCCAGTAAATGTTTCCTGCTATCCAATCCACAGTCAGACCTTCAGGAGTGGCCAGGCCATGCTGCACCACGACCTCAATGGCACTGACACCTTAAAGAAAAGGTTCAAAATTAGAAAGAAGAAAAAAAAAAAAAAAAAAGAAAGAGGAAAAGAGATTCTTAAAGAACTGATGTAGAGACTGGTAGAATGAACACGGACATACAAGCTTATCAGATGTTCCTGGAGTAATTTCTGGATTATTTGGGGTTTGCCTTTTAGATGAAAGCACTGGAACACACACTTCAACAAAGAACATTTTGTAGAAACTCTTTTGTATATACTATGAGATTATATTGAGTTTTTGGCCATCAGTATGTCACCAGAGCAAAGAAAAAGTCTTTCTGGATGCTATAAAATTTTAAAGCAGATTCTTTCACCTAGTGAGAGGAGCTAATTTATCATACATCTGATAAATTCTTATATTTTCTTAATAAGGTGAAGATAAACTGCAAAAAATGAAATGAATCAATATTGCACTCATTGGACCAGGAAGAAACACCAGTTCTTTGCATCTGCCATTTTCTTCCCTCTAGAGAGCATACTGCAAAAGGAAACTTTGATAACAAAAGTCTTTTTCTATCTGGAAATGAAGTACAAGCTTGATATAGCCCTCGTGAAAGGCAGAATGCCGCCATAAATTCTGTTTCTGAGAAAGGCAGCTCAGTTACGACTGACCAGGTCTCACACCCTGTAACTGCAGGAGCTCCAATGTTAAGGAAATAAAGATCCAATCCATACCTCCAGTATCAGAGAGCTTCCCTCTGTAAATTTTATCCTCCACCACATCTGTCCAGTACAGTAAACTCTGACTGAAGTGAAAATCCAGGGCTATTGTGTTTCTCAGACCAGGGACTAAGAGGCTGTAGTCACGCTTGTGAAGATCAATTTTTCTGATCTCGTGTCGAATAGAAAAAATTATGAAAGCCTCAAATGGATCTGGAAGATGAAGATTAAACATTTCAAAGGAATAATAAAAAAATATATTGCTACAAATTGATATAAATGACAAGTGGAAGGTGAAAAACAGAATACTTTATCAGGAGAAAGAGATGATTAAAACAATTCATCTTTTGATAAGGAGTCTTTCAATTACTTTTTCAGTCCAACAGACTTCTTAATTCTCCCTTCTAGCATTATCTTTGATCCCAACTAGAGATATTAGACATTAAATTTGGGAATATCAGACTCAACTGTTGAACTGTATTTTGTAGCTCTAGCATTATGAGCCCATAATTAGAGCTTTAAAAAGTCACATTATCAAATTTAAAATCTGCTTCTCAAAAGGTTCAGAAAAATGAAACCATTAAAACATACATTGTTTCAAAAGCCAATCAGCTGAAACCATTTACTAATACATAAAGTACCTTTTGAATATACAGTGTACCTTGTGTTATCAACTGAAGTGCATAAAAAAACCCTTACACCAAAATAACAAGCAAGAAAATGAACATTTGATGTCATGTCATCACCAATCCAGCTACCAATGACTTTCTCCTTCCATTGTTAATGAGTTAATGCTGCATGATTTGTGCCAAAGTGATACGAAAGAGTTGATATCAAAGAGCATAAAAATATCTGTAAACATGACCGGCATTGGTCAACCATACTATGAAATTGATTTTTTTATTATAGTTCTTACATAGATCAGGAAAAGTTTTTCAAGCAAGTAACTGTGTTAATAAAACAAACAAGGAAGACAAAAATTTGGATTCTATAAACTGTTGAATCAACTGAGCATATCCACTTTGATAAAGATATTTTTTCCCAGCAAGCCTTTTCTGTGGGGATGCAGTTGTTGCCCCCAAAACACTCCGAGTTCCTTCTCCTAGAGTAAAGCACAGATTATACTGGGAACCTTGCTTTCCATACAATTAAACTTTTTTTATCTAAAATATTAATGGCAGTTTATGGCAACAGGCAATACTCCTGCTTCTCAAGAGAACTCTCAAAATATCCAGTTTATCCCTTCCCATTCCCTTGAACACTTCACTGCTCACTTCCTCCTGCCGCTCCTCTTCTCCTTCTGCCCACTGCACACACACATTAAATTATCTGTGATGTTTCAGGCTAATCAAGCAGCTCAGCAGAGCTGTTTCTGCTCTTGTTCACAACCTGCCTTGAACTTTCCCAATGACCCTCCCATCTGTTAAAGCAATGGATGACTTTCTGCAAAGCAAATTAGTCAAAGCTCTGCCGTGGTTAAATAATTTAGTGCAGAACAGGATCGCTGACATTAGGTGCTGTTTCACAAGCACCAGCTATCTGAACTTGAGACACACTTTAACTGCACTCCCCAAATTCTGATAAATTGGCAGCTGTTATGCAGGAGGATACTGATCTATGGGGTTTTTTGGCAATTCCAATGCATAAGAACACAAATCATAATCCTCACTATTAGATTTTTTTTTTGTATTTCTCGCCAATTAACAACACAATGGGGAAAAAAAAAAACCCTAATAAATCTGTGCTATGTTAGATTGTGTTTTTTTCATTCAAAGTAGAGGAAACACAATTTAAGATAAATAACCAACAGTGCAAATTATGAGAAGGATTAAATTTCAATGGGATCTTGACAGGATTTACAACTGAAATCAACACAACAAAACCCTAACCTCGGCTGACAGCAGCCTGCAACACTGCACCCTCCTCTGAGCACAGCTCTTGAAGAGGAGTGTGAATCAGTACAGAAATACAAGGGGAAATGAGCAGCTCTTCCAAGGGGTCCAGAAATCATGGCCTGCAAGGGAAGAATGAACAATCTGGAACTGCTTAGTCTAAAAAAATGGAATAAGAAGATGAGTGGAGGCGCGCAAAATTTCCTGAAGACATAAAAGGCTTATGAATTGAAAACATGAAAAATCCTGTTTTCTGTATAAATAACAAGTAGGGCAAGGATTAAAGGCTTAAAGTGGACCAGGAAGACTCAGAAAGCCCAGAAAAAGAAAATTCTTCAGGAGAGTGAGTCAACAAAACATTTCACCCCTGGGAAACTTGGAGTTTAGCACTGAAGGTGTCCTGAAGGTCTTGGAAAGGAGATAAACAGCAGCAGCATTAGCTGGGCTTTGATCTTCCATCCAACGTGATCATTCAATGGCTCTATAAAATCAGCTACATTACAGGGAATTGGGATTTTCTGGCTCAATCAAATAAATTGAAAAAAAATATGCTGCCATTACCCAATAAACCCAAAATTTGATGTTATTTTCCTGATTCATCTGCTAGAATTTGAGAGGAAATACTTTTTATTCGGCAAATTGATTAAAAGAATTTCTGTAAAGTCTCAAATCAATACCATGGTTATTGATCATATTCTTTAAAACTTTCAGGAAAATTAACTGCTATCAGTTTGTTGAGAAAAAAATCATACATTTCTGCATTCTGATTTCATAAATGCCTCAAATTTTTTTACCACAAAGGTTAGGATATAAAATATACGAGGCAAACAAAGTATAAATTACATGAAAAACTGTAAAAAAAAAAAATCTCTGCTAGAAGAAAACTGCCCACAAATGCCAACAAAAAAGCTTGTATAAAGAATAATGCCTCACATTTTTCAGTGGGTTAACTTTCAAATTTTTTCTTAGGAAAAATTCTGATTGAATCTGATTGTTTGATTGAAGCTCCCTTTAACAACAACAGCACAGCAAGCAATCTACAATGTGCTTTTATGAAAATTACCTCAAAGAAAAACAATAACTTGATAAAGATTCTGAAAAGAGACCTTAATTAAAAGCTTGGCTAAGCTCAGAGAGGATTGGAGTATTCCCCTCTCCATTTTAGTATTGAAAGGTATCTGGGAATTATAACAAAATTGAGTTTCAAACCAGCTAAGACAGATCAAATAGTCAGACACACCATCCTCTATTAATAAATAAATAAATATAAAGTGATATAACATTTTCCACTGCTTAGGAAAGTTTAAAATTAATTGCCAGCCTAAGTGTTTCTGAGCTCATCTAACATTTACTATACCCAAGTCTGAAAAGTTGAATGTAAACATGAAATTTAAATATCTTTTAAGCTCAGTTGTTTTTTTTTTTTTCCTGAATGCTTTTATCATTTAAAAGAGCAAGTGCAATATATCAGCACAACCTATTTTGAAATGTGTTTTAAGAGAAACCAGGACCATGAGTATGAAAACATATAATTTGTATTGACTTTCCATCTGAATAATGGAGCTCTGTAACACACTCTTAGTTCAATCAATACAAATTTAAATCTAAAGGAAACATTTCAAGTTTGGGAAGTCAGTAATGCCACAATGCCAGAACAGCTACAAGCAAAGGAGATGAAAACAGGCATGGAAAGTGCAGAAAGTCTGGAGGAGAAAAAAGACAGCATTTAAAACCCTCAAAAAATTAAGGCAACACGTGCAGAAATGAGATACAACAGAGAAAGGCTTGGAAAAAGAAACCGGAAAGAGAAGAACTGCTCAATTCAAGCATTTTAGTTCTATATACTTATTATTCTGTAACTCATTATATTTCTCTGGAAATTCATTTGATTCCCCTGACAAGCACACTTTCTGATACTGAAATGCAATCAGGAAAAAAAGATAGAATCACATAATCCCTGCATTTTCAGCACTCATATTCCCCTTCTAATGGGCTCACAAATAAATGTTTTTACTACTTTCTGAAAACATGTTGCATACTAACTTCACATGTTATTGCTGTGTACTTGTGAAATGTTTCTTATACGTAGGAAAATGCTATTTCAGACAGAGAAAAGAAAAAAAAGGTAAAGGGCAATGTTCTCATTTTCTTCTGAGTAATTTATTTTTTCTTCCGGAAAACAGATTACAAGTTACTGTTCTAATAGAATACACACCTGGTTCAAGGCATCTTAAATCACCATGGCTATTCTAAGAATTACTTCATAACAAGTGGAATTGTTGAAATAATAGTTTGGTATTTGGAGGACAGCTTGTCCTCATAAGGTCACTTTGAACTTTATTTCTAATAGCATAATATAAAAGTTTTTTCTTCATTCTAAGTTCATTCAGGATCTCATGCTCAGAGACTCAGATGATGGGGACATTTTGAGTCTCACAGGTTCACAAAAGAAACTAAAATTGTTCTCACTTTCCTAAAATGCCCTTCACACAGTCAGCAAGTGAAGTGTCAGAGGATGTGTCCTCCAGAGAACTTCCTGTGCCTTTTGAATTAAATAAACTGAAAAGGGCCAAGATGATTTGTGCCTCTAAAAGCACATGCCATATTTAATATGGAATAATTTTGTCACAGCTTTGATGGCATTAGGGCAGCATCATTACAGTTTGTAAAGAAAAGGATCATTTTTCTTTATATCAGCTGACACCACAGGTCTCAGATCATATATTTAGTATTACATTCTTTGAAAAAAAATCTGGAGAAATCAATTTGTAACTTCAGATTCTCACCAGCACCAGTAAACATTAGGCAGAAATATCTCATGGGCTTAAGAAACCCAAGAAACTGTAGTCTTACTTTTCTTATTTTATACCACAAGTGAGTATACTTCACTTTTTCCCCCACTTAGTTTCCAAATATCAGCCATTTCCACCTGATTTGGTTTAAAGTTTGTTTCAAGCTTTCCTCATATGAGTTACTAACACTGCCTTAAATTCCTTTAATCCTCTCTTTTCCCTAACCCAATAAGAATGAACCTTTTTCAGTTACTGGAAGTGTCCATAATAGAGCAAATCAGATTGATCAAAAATCATTGGGAACCAGACCAAAGCACTGAACTTTGGCAGCAATCACTGCAGAGTAAAAATAAACAGAGAACATCCTCATCATATTTACTGAATTGTGAAATATCAAAATAAGCTAAAGAGAATGTGGAAGATATTTCTGTTTAGAATTGCTAAAACTCTATGAAAGAATAGAGATAATACAGAATAAAATTATCAAAGAATCCTGAACCAAAGAAAACTGAGTTATGAAAATCTAGAAAGCAAACTCAATATTATTTTTAAGTCTCTAGCAGGGAGGTAGAAGTGTGATAACAGTTTATATTGCACATGCATGTTTCTGTTTTACACACAACACTGCACCTGAAAAACACACTCCTAACATGGTTTCCAGATGATACCTCAGTACTTATTAAGAGTGAACAACGAGGGGAATACATTTCCCTCTCCTGTTTTGGCTCATGTTGGTTTTCACCTCAATTAGTGAGCTGAGCAAGCTCTTACTGCTGTCAAAAAAAAGTGCCAGAATGCCTTAGGGAAAAAAAAAACCTATCTTAAATATTGAATGCTAACAGGCAGCATATAATTGCACATTCAAAATTAACCTTCTGAACCCTCAATCAATACTGATCAATATCACGATTGATCCATTTCTTAAAAATACATGTTAAAGCTCGCACATAGAATGCAAAATAGTGTTTATACATATATGTCCATTTATATTAATTGTACATGAAAAACTGCATAAATTTTCAAACTGTTTCAGAATTATACCATATTAACATTCCTAGAAACACCTGATATTAGCCTTCTTAGGTTAGCAACAGCCTAATATTTCAATATCCCTTTGTACATCAATAATAGGGACAGTTTTAATGAGTCCTTAGATGGTAATCAACCCCCCATTTGGAAAATGCCAGTCTGCATTTCATATATAGGAAAAAATAAAAAGTGAAAGAAGCTCTCAATAAATTACCATCACAGCTATTAACATCCTGAATATTGAACATGCACCAAATTTCAACTTACCAGTACTCACACAACTCTCTCCATCCTTACTGAGCTTCCAGCCTTCATAACATGAGCACTTGACAGTATTTTTATGCTGTTCACAAACTTGGCTGCACTTGAGGTGCTTGGTGCAGAAATCCATAATCTCACAAGTTTTGTTGTCTGCAGTAAGATTGAATCCTGCAGGGCAGGAACACACAATTCTTCCTCCAGGAACCACAGAACACTGATGGCTACATCCACCATTGTTAAGTGAACATTCATCTGAAATAACATGGAAAAACAATAATTAAGGGCTGCAAAAGCTGTCAGGTTGTATATAGCAAAGCCAACTAAAACACCTACAAAAGCCTCCAAGATGGGCAAATAAAAATTCATATTTCTAAACCAGATTTCTATACTTGTTTTCAAAATTATCTAATGTGCAACCATTCATCTGGTAGCTTTAATGAACCCTTCATGGTTTTAGCAGAGCTCCATGTCCAAGTGGTGATCCTCAGGAGTCAGTGTTGGGATTGATACTGTTTATCACCTTTATCAGTGGGTTTGAGGGCACCCTCAGCAAGTTTCTGATCAGACAGAGTTGTGTGAGTGAGGCAGCAGGGAAAAGATGGACTAGAAGGACTTTGCCAGGCTTGAAAGGTGATGCCTGTGCCACCTGAACGTTCAAATTCAACAAGGCCAAATACCAGGGCCTGCACTGATTCAAGGCAATCACAAGAACAAATACAGGCTGGGAAAATAATGGATTAAGAGCAGCCATGAGGGGCAGAAAGTGGAGGTGTCGGTGGATAAGAAGCACAACATGACCTGGAAGTTTGCAGCCCAAAAAGCCAAATGTGTCTTGGACTGCATCAAATAAAGCTGTACCTCAAAAGGAGGAGATTGTTCTTGTGAGAGAAATGCATCCCACCTGAGGGACAGAATCCAGCTCTGGGGCCCAAACATGAGGAGGATGGGGGCAATTTGGAGCAAGTCCAGGGAAAGCCACGAAAATGCTCTGAGGGCTGGAGCACTTCTGCTCTGTAAACAGGCTGAGAGCTGCAAGTGCTTAGCCTGGAGAACAGAAGGCTCCAGGGAGTCCTCAGAGTCCTTTCCAGGGCCTAAGGGGGCTCCAAGAGAGCTGGAGAGGTACAGGACAAGGAGGAGTGGCTTCAAATTGACAGAGGACAAATTAGATTTGATATTGGGAAGAAATTTTTAACTTTGAGGGTGCTGAGGCCCTGGCCTCCGAGAAGCTGTGGCTGCCCCTGGATCCCTGGAAGTGTCCAAGGCCAGATTGAAAGGCTCTTGGAGTAACCTGGGCTAACAGAAGTATCCCTGCCTGAGCAGGAGGTCAGAACGAGCTGACATTTAATGTGGCTTCCAAGTCAAACCATTCTATGGTGTGAACTCAAGCTTCTGTAGTTGAAAAGAGCTGCAGATGAGCTGAAGTCCTTTCCTACACATCAATGCCCATTAAATTGTTTACCTCTAGGAAAGTTTTAAGGGGCTTGAAAACAAACTACTTGCCTCCTTTGCTTTATTTGAAGAAAGCTAAAACTTCAAGCATAAACGCAGTATGACTTTAACTAAACTAAAATCCTCACATAGACGCCAGTACTAAAATTTCAGTAGAGGAACCTTTTCCTCAACAGGAGCTATCACAACAGGCAGTACCATGAGCAATCAGAAAAAGGTGTCTAAAAAGTACCACAAAGATCGCCTTCATCAGATCCATCAGGACAATCTCTTCTCCCATTGCAGAGCTTCTCAGGCTGTAGGCAGATGGAGGTATCATTAGCACAAGGGTATTTTGGTGGTCCACACAAATAGCCCTCGCAATTATCCTCATCAGACTGATCCTCACAATCAATATCGCCATCACATAGCCACGCTTTGCTAATGCATCTCCCTTGGGGAAAAGAGACAATAAACACAGCAAATCAGACTGGAGGCAAACTTCAGGAGGAAAAAAATCTTCAAAACAATGTACAGATTTCTCTTTTATTATTATTCTTTTCTATCAATACTTTTTTCCTCTTTGATGAGAACAAAGAAACCAACTTGCACTTACACTCTGAAGCATCGTTCACAGCACTTTTGACAATCTAATTTTCCAAACACCAGTCCTACTTATTTGTGTGCTGCACAAAAGTGCATGCAGGCAGGACACGACCTCAAAATCTGTTAAATACACCACATCATGCTAACATTTTCTAATTATTTAAAATTTTTGCTTTTCTTCATCTCCCTTCTTTTATCTTCTACAGCAACAGCCCTCCATGGAAGAAATGTTTCAATATATGACTTTTAATTAGCATGGGTTTGCAAAGCAAAAATCTTTCTAAAAGTAGACACAACCCATTCCCCAGTGATGTCAGATAAATTACCAGCTTTTAGGCAAAATAAAATACAGCAGACAAAATTTCTTAAATTACTTCAGTTTTGTCAAATCAGTGTTCAGATCATGTCTCAAAAGGGAGAAAAGGAATTTATGATGACCATCAATGTTTAGAGAGGCAAGGAAGCCTCTTGATTAGAAAAAGGGTTTTAATCTTTAAAATCATGAAGATATTAAATTAGAATCAGCAAAAGGAGGGAATTTAAATGAAAAGAGCCAAGACTCTGAATGCTGACACTCACAGGTAAGTGTGTGTGCTCCTGTCCCAACCTATTTTTCTACTTGCTACCTACAGCCAGGAGGGTTTAGCTGTAAATTTTGATAACAATGAGCATGAACAGAAATGTCATGTACTTTATTTTCCAATTAATAGAGAGAGAACAGACAGAATCACAGCTAAGGAAGCTGATCTAGATTTTTTTTCCCCATGAATTAGTTATGCAGAGAAAAATTCAATTGGAATGGGAAGGAAGACCCTGGGAATGTTTAGTTCCATTAACAGCAATGCTGGTGGATGCTCAGACACTGACTGGCAAAGCCTGAGACTCCTAAGTTCAAACCTGCTCAGGATGAACTGACACAACTCTCTGCCCACCCTTCCCAGCTTATACAATACCAGATTTCAGTTTTCTTAAAAGCACACATTTGTTGGAGATTGGTTTAATGCACCTGGTTTGACATTTCAGTCTTCTTTTGATGGAAAAATAGTTAATGTCCTCACAGAAAGTCAAGGGGATAAAAGACAGTGAAACAAGAAAACTGAAAAAAAACATTATTCTGCAGCACTCATGAGGAAAATGTGGGATTGTTCTCACTTTTGGTGAAGAAAAGCAAGAAGTGAAAGTTCAGGATCATACTACACTGAATGTGAGGTTTAAACAACAGAATATCATTTTGCCAGGGCAAAATCAGCTTGAAAACAAACAGGGAGGGGTGGCAATTAGAATGAAAAGCTTCCATCATTTTCTTTAGTGGCCAAAGTCCCAAATATCCCATACTGAAAAGACAGAACTGCACAGACATGAGGAAGCAAAATTGTATGCATGATATGTATGCAGCTTATCATTGCATGCAATCACAAGTGTTTCAAAAACTGTCCCTATTCTTTATTATCCTGAATGATCATCGATTTTATATATTACTATAACACAGCAGCAGAATGCAAGCTAATAGAAAATACCAACATGAACCAAACCAACCATAACCCAAAGTAAATTGAAGTTGCTTCCAGTAGTGCTCCTAATCTGTTATTTTAATCTTTAATGCATTCAAATGTTTACAGAGAAAATCAGTGTCCCTGCTTTTCTTGTACCTTAGTGAAGATATGTTTTATAATGATAGATTCATCTTTCATTATGATAGATAAGACATGTTCTTAAGTAGAATATACTTTTGAGGAATTAATCTTTGCCAAGATTCTGAAGAGATGGACTTAATGAAATATTATGACTGTCTCGAAATCATCACTTAAAATTCACTGAAGTATTTTTCCTTTATTGCCCCTTAGTGAAACTCACACTTCTGGTTTCCAGGAACCTCTTTAGTAAAATTCCATCATAAATTAATTGCCTCAATGGCTGTATCTGCCCTTTTCCTAGGCTCTTTTGTGTAACACAGTGAATCAGGAGGCCTGAGAGCAGCTATGTGGGAAAGCCTGATCCAAAGGCTTCTCCAATGCTTTTTATTTCCTGCAAATATTATCCACAGAATTAACTACTTATATATCCCTTCAGTTTTTGTCAGGATACTGAAGTCAGGAGGTTTTTTGATTGAATACGTCTTCAATTATAAGAAAACTCCTTTAGTGGAACATTGATTGCACTGTTTTCTCTTACAGATAATTCTTACTGCCTAAAGCTGTAATGTAACACCTTCCTAAACTGGAGCACGGATTCAATCTCCATCCCATCAACATTACAGAATGTTCCAGGCTCACACATTTAAAAAAATGTTGTGATGGTTGGTGATCTCACTTGTCCTGCAGAACACACATGGGACTTAGACTGAATCACATTGTTTCAAAAATGCGGTCATTTCTCAATTTAAAGATTTTAGTACAAAGCAGATGTTTAAAAACGACTCCTGGATGAAAAAGGAGGAAAAAAAGGAGCCAAAAAAACAGGCCTAAAGAAGAAGAAGAGAGCTAATACCACAGAAAACAATGTGACCATGAGCTAAGGATACAAATACCATCAATTTCTTCATCATGTTTCTGGAAAATCTTTCCTTCCCAGCCTCCCTCAGCTCCAGGTTCTTTGGTCACAAATCTAAACTGGACTCTGACAATCCCCATCCAGACAGCACCCGGGCTGCTTTTCTTATAATCTTCCAGCAACACTGTGATGTACACCCATTGATTTGATTTCCTCTATGTACGTTCCTTATTTTCCATTCCAATCCAATACTACTTTTTTCCTCAAAATCTTTTTTCCCCCCTCTAATATATTATTACATCTAAGGAAAGAAAAAAAAACTAATAAAACAACAAAGTATAAAAAAATAGTCCAGAGTAGCATCAAAAATGGTGGGATACCATCAACTACTGCTTGAAAAAATAAAAAGAACGGTAAGTATGACAAATAAGCATTACAGCTCAGATGTACTGCTTACTAAACTGAAGTATTCGTGGCTCTTTTGCATTTGTCTTCACAGAAGTACTTTATTATGATCATTAGAGTAATTAGATGACATTTTAAGTGAGATTGCACAGATTCTGGTCTTGGTGCAGCACTACTAACTGATAAGTAGGGAGATGGAATAAAAAGGATAAATTTATGTAGTACATAAAATTGAGCCGAAGTACATGCCTGTAATAATTTTTGGAGGACAGAATAAGAATTTAAAATAGAAAGTTGGACCTTTGTACAATTTAAATTAATCTAGTCCAATTTAAAAGAAGCCTAATCTAATTTTAAACCAGAAAATAATTGGCTAGCAGCAGCCCAAGAGTAGTCAATCTCAATCAGGTAATGACTGCCTCTCACATCCTACTGCTGTGTAACCCCTAGTAGATTTTTCATCACACATCACTGCAAACAAACATGGGATGGTTTTGGAAAAAAAAAATTTAGAAAAGAAATTCTGAAATCTGGTAGCTCAAGTACCCCGCAGAATTTTGGCTGACTTTGGACACAGCAGCTCAAGGACTGCCCAGGCTGGACAGTTCCAGCAAGACCAACCAAAATAATAAAGGTGTAAAAACACAAAACAGAAATGGAAGATGTGCAAGGGGAGAAGCAAAGTATTTGTTTATTCAACAAATAATGCTTTTAGAGACCCATAAGGCATTTAATATCCAAAGGAGTCAGATGACTTGTTGGGAACAAAATGTTGGAAATGTTCAAATGTGCAAATGTTCAAATGTTAAAATGTTACCACAGGCAGATGACAAAAGGCCATCTCTGTAAGTTTTAGGATACACTCTGCCATAGATCCTTCACTAAGTATTGGAAAAGGAGCTGGGTATAATGGGCTCTTGAGATCATCTCCCCTGTAAGCAGAAAAATCCCTTTGGGCTGAATGCTGACAAATCCTGGTTTTGGAGCCTGGCACTCCTCCCCGTGGCATTGTGACACATCAGCCAAAGCCACAAAAGCCACCGTAAGGAAAGACCCTGCAGCTACTAATCACAGGCATAAAATGGAAAGAAATCAGCAAAAAATGGGCAGCGCCATCTCACTGTCACTGCTCCCACCAGCTGCCCCTTCCCTCCTGAAGCACTGGCTGTTTCAGCTGCCTCCACACACGTTCCCACCCAGACCCATCCCATTCTGGATCAGATGTCCCCACCCAGCAGTCTCTGAGGGGAGAATTAGCCAGGGCCTCCTCGCCAGAGCAGCTGCCAGCAGTGAGCGAGCCAGACAGCATTATTTCTTTAGAATCGTGCACAGAGAAAATTGCACTTCTTCTGAAACATTCCAGTAACTATTCCTCATACACCCATTATTAGTCCTTTGTCCAAACCACATGGAAAAAATGGAAAAGTAGCGAAACAAAAATTTATTTGCCTTTGCTGTTTTCTGCTACAGGGCATTACTGCATGCCTCCTACAAATTTTGCTCCTTCCAGGAGGAAGGAATATTGCAAAAGAGAAAATTATGACCGTCATAACTGGTTGCTCCAGTGGTGTTTTCAAACAACAAACAAGCAAAATTGCATTTTCCTTCAAATCAAAGCCATATTCCCTTGAATTGAGCAAATTTTTGATGAAAATTTTTGGTTTTGCTGTATTTCTATGCGACAGCCAGAGAAGTCATCTTTCACCTTGTGCACTGAGACAGTGCCCTCCTTTAACCTGACTACAAACAAAGGGAAATACATAATGAGAGAATGCAGCTTGGACTGTGGACTTTGAAATAGGGTTCTAGTTCTCTGTTGGAAAAACAGCTCATTCAGACAATTATGCTGAATTTAAATCCTTGCTATTTCCTGAATTTGTAAAATCTTAGCTTACCAACAGAAGGGCTTTCCATTCTCTGTATCTAAAATCATTCAGGACAAGTAAGAAACCAAAGCCCAGCCTAAAAGGCAAGCTTTTCTAAAAGGAACAAAGCCTAATAACTAAAATCTACACTCCATTTTGTATTCCACACTGCTTCTAACCTATCTCTGCTTCCTCTTAACTAAAGTAGTAATATCTTGTCTCATTAGCTTTCCAAATGCAGCTGATGAAAATAAACCTCATCTATTGAGATTTATTCACCTTTCTTGCCTCTAATAATTCTGCTTTGGCCACTTGACTGGTGTTAGCTTTTCCCCATTTAGGCACTAGGAAACACACTTGCTCCTGGTGCTATTTCCTTTATCAGGGTTTCCATCACTCACTTTCAGGAAACAGACCACTCTTGGAAGTGAATAATCCATTTTTACCTATAGAAAAAATTTCACGTAACAGCTACTTATTCTATGCATCTTTTGGGACACAAAAGGAAATGTGTTTTCTTAGACACAATTCAGCATTCCATATTTCTTTTTCAAGGCATCATGATTTTCATAACTTTAAAATAGAAGGAACAGCAAATACTTTTGGACAGAGATCACACAAACCCCTCTGACACATTTATCATGCTTGTAACACAGGTATTAGAATGGGTTCTCACATCCTTCAATATTTGCAGTTGCCCAATGTTACTTCTTACAGCCTTTAAATGTTGCTGTGAAAGTTATTTTAGCCCTAATATTACACAAAGCTTTGATAGAAATCACAAAAATATTAGTATTGCGCTGACATATATTAGTTTCTTCTTTAACTGGGCTTTCCCTTAAAAAAAAGTTCCATCTAAACGTTATTGTTTATATAATTTCCTATCCTCATGCAATGATTGCCACATTCTTACCCCACCTTTGAGTGTAGCACACTTAGAGAAAAAAAAAAAAATGGTTTTAAACACAATCAAAGAATGTATTTTTCATCCAATACTGCACTTCAAATTTCCAGTGCTGTAGTTGTAACTCTTCAAATATTCAAGGTACTTTATACCATTTAATTCAACTTATTTCTAGGGCCAGAAAGGGGAAATAGAAGAAAATAACTGAACTTTGGAGTGCTATTAAATGCTTTGAGTATTTGGTGTGGTGTACTATCATAGAGAGTGGTTTCAGCTTTAAGTAATCTCAAAACTCATCCATTTCATATTTTAAATCAGAAAACAGGACAGGTAAATCAATATTATTTTCCTGGTAGGAATACAATGGGTAACCTCACCTCATGAGTAGTAAGCATTATTTAAAGAGTAGATATGTGATGAAACAACACAAACTCACACAAACACACAGAAAGTGAGCGGAAAATGCATCTGCAAGCCCCTACCTGTGCTCCTGCAGGAGAACTTTGTTTTCTCATCGCACACCCTGAGGGTTCCATTGCAGCCCTTCTCATCGCTGCCGTCCTCGCAGTCCTTCTCTCCATCGCAGCGCCACAGCTCCGGCACGCAGCTCCCCTCAGGGCTGCACTGAAACTCCCTCCCGCTGCACCTTCCAGGAGAGGGAGTTTCTTAGAAAAATAAGAATTACATTGAAAAATTTGCTTGTGTGAGGTTTTTTGTTTTTTGTTTTTTTTTTTACCATTCCAAGTCTACACTGGCTCAGAATCCTCTTCCCTAGCCAAAATCAGAGTTCCCAAGTATAACAATCAAAATGCCCTATGCCATCCTGTAACTCATCACTCCAACGTAAGCTTCAGACAAACTCTTTCTTACCTCCTAACTTCCTTCACTTCCCCCTCCAGCACATGCTCAATACTGATTTTTATTCACTTTTTTCACATCTGTCAGACAGGAAGGAGTTTGGAGGTATAAGGCATAAGGTCGATGAAGGCTCCCTGATGTTTCATAAGTCCTGTGCTTAATCCTCAAGCTGCTTTCCCTCATCCTTCCTCCTTCTCCTTTTTTACCCAGCAAGGTCCACCTCCTAACGCACAGCACCTGAGAGGTCCCACCTGTGCCCTGACAAGCCCCACACCTGCTGCTTTGTGCTGCCACAGCACTGCAGGAGCAGCTGGAGCTGCTCCAAACCCCACGGCAAAGGGGCTTCACTCAGCGCAGCCCTGCAATCAGGGCTGACTGCTTCAAACAATAATTACTGGGAGGTTTTAATTATTCATCACATACATAATTCTCTAAGCGTTTTCTAGCTTATGGCTATTTCAATTTTATTCTTGCTTTTCTTTTCCCAAGCTATTACAACTGTATTTCTATTATTTAAGAATGTACTAACGACAATTGCATGAACTTTAAAGTAATGGCACACTTATACTTCCCTGCTTGTACCAAGAAGCATTATTTGAATCAATTCTTATAGCACTGTTTATAAATATACATTTTATTTTATTTTATTTAACATTGCTTTGTTGGGTTTTTCCCTTACATAATCAACATTCTTGTATTCTATTGTAAAAGGTTAGAGCAAGGCTTTCAGTTTAAAATGGAAATGAACAGGGGTAAAAGTGGGTTGTTCAGTTCTAGACTGATCATTTTGATAGAAATAGATAAAAAATTACTCTTGTGAATATATAAAATTAATATGACATTCTGATAATTCATGTATTTGTATGAGGCATCCAACAAGATTTAAAATATAAACTAAAAGGGACCAATAACATTTTGTACAATTACTTTGTTGCAGAAAAATCATTAAGAGGAAAATATGAAATATATTCCTCATTCTAATCTGATTATTCTTTATCCTTTGCCATAAGCATCTTTTCTTTCTCTCCCCAGTCCAAATGCTTTGGACCAGCCCAATGTTATTAGGACTGGAGCAAATAAATACAATGTATGGCATTTAAATAGGGCTGGAGTTTGTTAAAATGCTTTTATGTAAAAAAAAAAAAAAACACAAAGACTTGCATCACACAAAAATGAGAGTATTATTGTTGAAATTTAAAAAACCAGAAAATATCAATAATATCATAAAGAATGCCTCTGTCTCTTCACCTAGACAGCATGCATCTCTGCAATAAGACAAACATCTAGCATAATTCCCTGATGTAAAACTGAAAACTTATCTCTCTGTAATACCTGTTCTGTTTTCAAATGCATTCCTCTTCATGATACACTTCTGTGTTATCACATTGCACTTGACATATTTCCCATTCCAGCCTTTACCAAGGTTAAAAGCATCTCCTCTTTTCCCACTGGCTGGAGGTCAGGTATTCATAACAAATTATTCTCTGTATTAAACACTTGGGGGAAAAAAAAAATAAAATCTAACCTTCCCTGCTGCAGTTTGTCCTGGTTTCATCACTGAAATCTCCACAGTCGTTGTCACCATCACAGGCCCAGTGCCCTGGGATGCATCTGCCATTCTGACACCTGAACTGATCAGCAGAGCACGAGTGAACGCAGCCCAGCTCGTCACTGCCGTCACCGCAGTCATCATCTGCAAACAGCATTTTGCAATATTTTAAAATATAAAAGTTCTGAATGAAATAGGCAAGGAGGGAAAATCATTTTGAAAAAGGCAAAAGAAAAAACAAAATCCAATAAATAAAGTAGTATGTTTTCTCCCCATAGGCATCAAATTATTGCTAATGCACATAATACTTTAAATGTTGTTTACCAACAGCACTCAACTCAGTCATAGCTGGATAGTCCAACCCCTTACTCAGTTATTCAATCAGAGACACCAGCAAGCACGAGAAGCCTGTAGATTTTCTTAATTTCTTTAACTGTGTGTGACAACACAGGCTGTCAAACATGGTTGGTTTCCTTTATTCTCTGTGATAACCTAAGATAGTTAATCACATACACAAACAGCTTCATATAAACCAAAATGAAAACCTGACAAATTTCTTTCCAGCGCTATTAAACTTTGTTTCCAAGAGTGCAAAGCGGAGAAAGCACATAAATAATCATGGACTGCAGTTTCTCATTACTCTAATGTTGCAGTCATTACAGCAGTCTTAAGGCAATTCCCGTAATTTGATCGTGGTCATCAAGGGAAGAAGGAGATAAATATGTTAGGTACACTCTAAAGGGTCTCCATGCACAGAAATTCATCAGCACACTGTGATAATTTCGGGAATTTGTCCATTTACAGCTAAAAATTCCTGTCAGACAAATAAAATTATAGAAACACCAAATGCTTTGGACCAACCAAATGTTATTAGGACTGGAGGAACATCACTCCCACACCACAAGCTCTGAGAGGAGATTCATTGTAACATTCAAATATGTACTTTTCCAGCCAAAAGAACTAAATACATTATAAAGTTTTGCTGGCTTCAGTCTTCAAGGATGCTGTTTATGTTAACTGAACTTGTCCACAAAAAGAAAAAAAATCTGATATATTGGTCACTGAAATCATGTTGTTTTGTAAGAACAGAAAGCACTTCCATAAGCAATAAGCAATAGCTTTGCTTTCCCTTTTTTTTTTTTTTTAAGTACTGAATCATCATACTTCATTCTACATAATATAGTATTTGTACCCATTACAATATCCAATGCCTCATTCCTTATCTGAATCTTCAGTGTTGCTGATTTCTAGGTCAGGTCAGTAATTCTAAAATGCTTTATTTATTCTCTGATCACTTACAAGCCAAGCTGACAAAATGAGTCTCAGAAAAAAAGAACATCAAAGAAGTATTTATGTGATATCCCTCATATTCATTTCAGATATAGAGGACTTGATACTTGCCTGAATCACAGAGCCATTTGCTGCTAATGCATCTTCCATTTCTGCAGATAAACTGAGTTAGTGGCTCACATGTTGGGAATTCTGTGAAAGCGTTCAAAAAGAAATAAAAACTTTTAAACATAATTTAATATTACTCTTCAGTAATATTCTGTCACCTTCCTGTATGCATAAATTACACAAGTGTGCTGTAGCAAATATTTGCACCTTCCAGATATTGAATCTGGAGAGGAGAAAACGGTGAGACACCAAAAATAAAAATAAAATGGCTTCAAAGTGTAAATACTGTCCAAACCCTACTTTTCATCAGCACGAAATTCATTCCTCTGTGATGAATGGTCTGGTCCTATATTCCCATCAGACCAAGGCTGGTTTTCCCACTATGCCAATACTTAAGACTATAGCTTGATGCCTGATACAAACTCTGCTTTCCATGTGCTTATTTACAGAAGGGTTCTCCAATTGCAACAGCACTGCCAGGAAGAGACAGGAAATGGAGCACTATAAAATGGGAAGGTTAAGTACCAAGCTAAAGAACAGCCAAGAAATAAAGTTACCCTACATTGGGATAATAAAATACAAGATTAAAATGTCAGCATTCACAAGCAATTCCTCCCAGCATTCCAGTAAAGCAGTAGAAATCAGAGACAATATTATTCACAAATAATTATCTGTATTGAACACAAATTTGTGTTTCTATAACTAACAAGTATACTTCTGAATACAGTAACTTAAATATAGTTTGAATTTTTCAGACTTTTCTTCTAAAGCCAATGACATAGGTAGATGTGTGCATTTATTGCTAAATACTCTGGAAAATACTAAAGAGATTTATGTAAATTTTTAAAACATGCCACATAAATATAAAACTTTCTTAGGACGAAAACTGAAATAACTTTGTTTTTACTGAATCTCACAAAGTTTTGGCTCGAAAAGCGTCACATTCTGATGAAGCACTAAACCAAACCAGCTTCATCTAATAACAGATTTAAAATGAAATAAATTTTATTTAAAAATTACATAGAGAACACAAAGAACTTGAACAGAAGTGATTATCCTGCTTCAAATATAAACAGGGTAAGAAAAAAAGCTACCATTGATGATAACACTTTGTCAGTTACTTCTAGAAAGTTCTTGCTTTTTTTTTTTTTTTGGGTGGTTTTGGGTTTTGTTTGTTTGTTTTGGGTTTGTTATTTTTATACATGTAAAAACTATGTGTCTTTTTTTTTTTTTGCCCCATCCCTGCAAGTGTTCAGTGCCAGTTTAGATGAAGCTCTGGCCTGGTGGGAAGTGTCCCTGCCCATGGAGGGGGATGGAACAAAGTGGTCTTTGAGGTTCTTTCCAACCCAAAGCACCCTGTGCTTCTGCACTGCACTGCATCACATTCTGTGATTCTGCATCTGCAGACAGCTCATTGACCCTCGTGCTCTCAGACTCACAGCAGTCACCAGTGCCCTGCAGAAAAAGTGACTATTAAAATCCTTAATTGTTTGGAAGCAGCTGATTAGAGAGAGCACACCCCTCTCTGCACTATCTCAGCAGAGCAGCAGTCAGAACAGCTGCTGATACTCTCTCATGATAGAACCAAGATTTTTATTTTTTTACTGAAAAATACAAGATCAAATATACTTCTGTTGAGGCTCGAAACAGGCTGATTTTATTGACGTCTAGAATATGCTGAGGGGGCCCATTGGAGAGGTATGTGGCAGAGATAAATATAATTTTTGAGGGTGGCAGGATTTGATAATGGGCTGTAAATTAAAAAAGCCTTGATTGATCGGCATATTTGGTATTGTAGTTGAAAACTCATTAAATAGAAAATGCTGCATTTGCTTTGGGTTCTATTTATCAGCCAAACAAAGTCTATTGGCCATTTCAGAAACAGTATTTTCATTTCATTGGACGAGAGATCCTTATACGTTAGTGAAGAATTTTCCTTTTCCCCCCCAAAAAACAAAAATCCACTTACCACAGGATGCCATTTCATCAGTTCCATCTCCACAGTCATCCTCCCTGTCACACAGCCACGACGTTGGGATGCACCGTCCGTTCCCGCAAGAAAACTGATTAACCTGACAAGTTCTTGCTGTCAAGACAAAGCACTCCAAAAATACAAGGGAAATGGACTAGATCCATTGGGTCTCTTGGCGGGTGCCTGATTTCAGAAGCTGCAGGGCTGGAGGGCGCCTCCTGGCCTGCTGCACCTTTCCCTGCTCTGACTAAACATCGTTCACCTCTGCCGTGTAGAATTATTAGTGGTTTCTCCCTTATAAAATAACATGAAATTCTAGACGTAACTGTGCAAAGCTAGGCGGTAACGAAACAATTAATGTGTACTAATGCTTGAAGTAAATAAAAATCAGGGCATAAAAATGCCTGATTCTTAACAAATATTAATTGGAATATTAGTATTCCTATTAATAGGAATATCCAAGGAATATTAACAACCTGCTTTCCACACCACGAACAATGATCTTGTGAATTTTGTATTTACACAGGAAAATGGGAATTAGCCTGTGTGTGATATGCCTGGCCTCACTGCTCTTAGAATCCTTGCCTTTGTAAACACTTAACTGTAATCATCCATTAAAGGAATCAATGCATGTCTTTCTCTTGAAGAAATAAGGATCATTTAAAAAATTTGTGCTATGTAGCTACAGATATTACTTTGAAAGTAATGAATTGTAAAATGAATTGTTAAATGTCACTGAAAAGCCAACATAGAAAACTGTCATTATGCATAATTTTGTTTATTTAAAATTTGAACCCATAAAAATGCCAGATAGCAACACAAATTTTGATTCCAAATTTAAACTTTTAGAATTCACCTGCATGTTATTCTACACTTTAAAAAATAGCTGATATGTCAAAAACCCCAGTGACTGAAATAATATTTCTTCCTTTATTATTTTCAAATACCATTTTCCTTTTTCTTCAGAGAAGTAGCCCAAAACACAAAAAAGGGTTCTAAGTTTAAAATATTTCAAAGTAATTTTTTAAACATTAACTGTGTTTGCCACTGCAGGAATAAATGGAAAAACAAGAATACAAAATTTGATCCATCACCAACTGACACAGGGTTAAAAAAATGCTCTTCAAATTAGACTCTCACCCTACAAGCAAACAGTTGGATATCAAAGAATATCAAGGCAGTAAGGCAACAGGGAATATTTTAATACACAGTGTGTGTTGTCTTGCAGTGCACTTCAGTTCAAAACACTCATCAGCTTATTGATGGATGGCATGTTGCATATTTGAGATTTAATGCTTGTTTAGAGTACTCTGACAACGAGCACTAAACATCACTTCCACACAAGCAAAGGACAGATTTGGGAATTCCATTATTTACTACAGTGGAATCAGTAAACAATCCTCATTTTGCTATTTGTTTAAAAACTCACTCACCAGTTAATAACTCAGAAATGAAAAGACTTTAAAGGCACCGTGTGGAAACTGAATAACTAATTATGCATAAACTAAATCACCATTAAATAAAATTTACTGGTGATGTGGCACCCATCACGGCACGTTAATTAAAAAAGTTCTAACTGCCAAAAAAGATTTGTACCTCAGAGTTTGTACCTGAGCATTGCTTTGACAGTCAACCCACATGGAGAGATTAAGAGCTGAATAACTTTGGAAAGCACAGGATAGCACATGGATTAAGTAAAATATAATTTGCATTCCAGCCTCGGTGGTATCAAAATCTGAATTCATTTAAAATGTCAATAATCAGATTAAAAGTAGCAGCTTGGTTCAGTTCAGTTCAAATCAGTCCTGAACTATTCATGGAACTGATGTTAAAGAACCTGTTTGCACAACCAAGTCAAATTTTTACCTGCACAAGTTTTATTTGATTCGTCTTCGTTATTACCACAATCATTAGCTCCGTCACAAAGCCACCTCTTGGGAATGCAGCGATTATTCTGGCACTTAAACTGATCATCAGGACAGCTGTGATTGACTGTGGAGAAAAAAAAAAAAAGAGAGGGTTTTTTTCCCCCTAAGAAGATAACCTGAGAAAAACAGCTGTGAAATCTGTGAACACATTAAATGCTGTTCCCAGTGATGCAGTTAGTCTGGTTATCTTGTATGTATAACTACCATGACATAAAGATTGCTCAGCAAACCAACCAACTAGGAACATTGCAGTGCTTCAATCATAAATTAAATAACATCTAATAAAGATGCCAATATGGGGATCCTCTTCTATTAGGTGATAAAAGGTAGCAGCATTTTATGGAGTTGTTTCCTTAAAGAAACACGTTCTTAATCACATTTGGGCAGTGTGATGAGGTTTGCAAACTAAAGAGCACATAAACAAAGGAAAACACCAAGGGGAACAGCTGCAAGCTGCTAAGTGCAGACCCAAAATATGATACCACAGTGAGCAGGGATTTGGGCAGGTCATAAAATGCTTCTAAAATGAGGCACATTACTGTCAATGGCCACATATAGATCTGCTGTTTACTCACCATGAAATTGTAGGTGTCAAAAAGTGAAATATGCAACACGGTGTAAAACTAACAGAAAAAAAACTCTGGTATTCAGGAGTGAACAAGGTATCTCTCAACATGTTTTTGCTGGCTACCAATTCTCAAGGAAAGGATGAAGCTGAATGCACAGGATTTATGTAAATACTATTGGCCTGCTCTTGCAAGTGTAGTGTTTATGTTTTGCTTCTTAATAACATCTATTATTAGCAGATCTTGCTCATCTTGATCTAGATAAGAACAGCAAACTGCACACAGCTCCAAAGGCTGGGTTAAAAATAATCTCCAGCTATTTTTCACCTACTCAGCCGTCCAGAGGCTCTTTTTTAAAGTTTAACATACATCTGGAAACAAAGGGTATTTAAAATGAAAGGATGTCTTGCAGGCTTATCCTTGACATTTCAGTAGCTTTTATCTTTGACCTTTCTGCCTATTCTTGCAATTGAAGACGACACAGAGCGAGGGTGATATCAATAGCACACGAACCCTGCTCTGTGTGCAGGGTGCAGAAGCACAGGAAGCACAGATTAATTAATAACCTCAGCAGAAAGGTGTCCCAAATCTCCCCTACTTCCAAAGTCTGCAATGTGACTGGAGAACAAAACTGGGAGCATCTAAGTAATAAAATCACAAGTTGAAGAATTATTAATTTGACTTCAATACTTGACATAGATACTGCTTTAAATGGTCGTTAAGCTTTTGCTCATATATATTTAGTAACATGTATTCTACTCATAATTGAGAATATTTCAAACTCATAAAGAGCTATTGGAGTTACTATGGCAACTGCTGAGAAGAGATCAATGTTATCACACTGGCCATGTAAACTATAGATCACGTTCAGGTTATTATTTCATTTATATTTGTATAAATCCTCAGAGAATTGCAAGCTTTGATCAATGAACTGCTCTTCCTCACACTAATTTAAAAGACAATCAAGTCAAATCTGCTGAAAGATTTTCCTTCTCACTCTCTTTATTCGCTAAGCTCCTTAATTTAAGTGCAGGAAATGCTGGTTTCAAAACAAAATGAGAGTAAGCACTACAATTCAGAACTAGCAAAATATTTTTTGAAATATAACTGAAATCAGCTATGGCTACCACATGGAGCTACCAAAATACAGAAATGCTGAGAAAAAAACCCCCAAAATAATGAAACAGAACAAATCCAAAACTGGCTATTTAACAGCCATATGGCAAAAAGTCTGGGCATTACAGAGGACCACAAGATCAGTTTGTATCAGCAGAATCAGCCCATGTGAAGCAGGCAAGATTTACCCAAGGATGAATAAACAATCACAGTTCACAAACACATTCTCTCAGCCTAACCAGCTTCACAAGGCTCAGAAACACATATGTCCAGTTTTGGACATTCAACCCCTAGAATCACTTCAGAAAAGAGCAATGAAATCTAAAAAAAACCCTGCCATAATCCACTAGGAAAAAAACCCCAAAAAACCAAAAAAACAAAACAAAAACAAACAAACCAACAAAGCACAACAACAAAAAACTAACAACATCCCAGAACAGTTTAGAGTTGTTTGGTCTCAAAGAGATAAGAAAGAGAGACTATGAAAAGAGTTTTCAGACTCAATGATACTGCAGAGCAGAAGAGTGTTCATGTCTACAACTGATTGGGAGAAGTATTGTACTTTCATTTCAGTAAAAGAGATTTGGTTTAGAGAAATTATCTAAGGACAGAAATAGAAAGCTTTGTCACAAACAGAGTAAGGAAGAGGACTCTCCGTGATGCAACACTAATTTTAAAGCAGGCTACTTAAGAATCTTCCAGAAATGACAAGAGACATAATTGGTAAGTTTTCTATTATTTTTCATTTCAACAGTGGAACTCCTCTACAGCTAAAATAATATATCTCTTGTAAAACCATAACTTTAAAGACAACGTCCATTAATACTCCAAGTCATGTAGAGATCTGAGTTTTGGTTTTGTTGGTGGTTTGGTTTTCTTGGGGGAGTTTTGTGGAGGAGGTGATTTGTTTACTTTGTTGGTTTGAATACTTGTAGGGGTTTTGATTTTGTTTGTTTTTTTCCTTTTTTTCCTGAGGAGTTTTGGATTTGTTTTTTTAAGAAATGCATTATTCAATCAGAAATTTTCATGGCTGGAAGGGACCTGCTAAAATCCCCTGGTGTAATCCCCTACTTGAGCAGGGCTAGATAGAACAGGTTTTTCACGACCATGTCCATAGAAATTTCAAGCATCTCCACAGACAGAAACTCCACAACAAGTTTGGGCAATCTATTCCAGTGTCTGACAGTAAAATGTGTTATCTTTCAGAAGTTCAGGTAAAATTAATGCTTTTCAGTTTGCACCCATTCACCTCCTGTCCTGCTGGTGACATTACCAAGAAGAGCCTGGCTCCTTTTTTCCATTCCCTCCCATAGAGTGTTATACTGTGACCCATATAAGAAATAGAGAAAAACAAAGCAAAAACCACCAATATTTAAAGAATCAATGTAAGAAATAGTGAAAAACATAGCAAAAACCACCAATATTTAAAGAATCAGGAATGACAATACCAACCCCAAAAGATGACTGCTCTGGCACAGTGCTATCCAAAGAGTGCACCAGCGAGATTTGAAAGGGCTGCCATTACCGCACACAGGGAAAGAAGGAAATGAAAGATTTGCAGGAATGGCTGCAGGGTGATTGCTTTGGTTTGGCTGCACGGTTTGGTTTGCAATCCTGGAAGCTGAGCATGGGTTGAGGGGTGGAAGGGGAGTGCCTACGTACAGCAGATCTCCGAGTGCTCGTCGCTGCCGTCCAGGCAGTCGTCGTCGCCGTCGCAGCGCCAGCGCTCCTGGATGCAGCGCTTGTTGCTGCACTGGAACTGCTCTGCCTTGCACAGCTGGGGCAGCACTTCTCCCTCTTTAACTGGGAAAAACATCCAACAAGGACAGCTCTTTATCTGCTTGGTACAGCCAGAATGCAATACTGCCCCTACATAAATACATATCATAGAACTCACAGAATCACTGGGTTGGAAGAGACCTCCAAGATCATCAAGTCCAACCCAGCCCCAACACCCCGACTAAACCCTGGCACCCAGTGCCACATCCAGGCTTTGTTAAACACACCCAGGGAATGGTGACTCCACCACCTCCCCGGGCAGCCATTCCAGAACTTTATCACTCTTTCCATAAAAAGCTTTTTCCTATTATCCAACCTATATTTCCTTGGTACAGCTTGAGACTGTGTCCTCTGGTTGTGTCAGTGTTGCTGCAGACAGAGCCCAGCCCCAGCTGAGCACAGGCACCTTTCAGGGGCTGCAGAGAGTGATAAGGTCACCCCTGAGTCTCCTTTTCTCCAGGCTGAGCACTCCCAGCTCCCTCAGTGGTTCCTCACAGGGTTTGTGTTCCCAGCCCCTCTCCAGCCTTGTTGCCTTCTCTGGATGCGCTCAAGTGTCTCAAAGTCCTTCCCAAACTGAGGGAAATATCAACTCTTGTCCTTGCACTTCAGAACATTTTTACCTAAACTCTGTGCATCTCAGGTAATTCCACCTGAAGCCTGTAGTGGCACACACATCTGAGTGTGTCATTGAAGGAATGAACATTTAATAAATGGAAAAACTCTGAACAGAATGGCACTCATACTGTTTTTTGAATTGGTGTTTCAATTACAGTGTAAAGTATCAGTTTAAATATTGCAATATCTCATCAAAAGTAAACAGAAAGTATTCTGAGAGACATTGGTCAAATTCTGGTGCACATTTAGAGATAGGAAACGGAGACTAAAAAGCTGATTCTTGTATCCAAGCAACAACTCAAACACCTGCATTATGCAGTGGTACAGACCCAGCAGAGAAGAAAGGATAAAATTCTGCTGGGGTAGAGTTAAGTAGCGAGCTAGAAGCTTATTAATAAATCCAGGCAGATGTTCTCCTCCGTATCAGGTTCAGAATGCTTCACGTGAAAATGGCATACATGAGTCCAAGACCCTCTGAGGAATACCAAAATCCTTGGAAAGAGCCAGGCAGTGATGTGTGTTGGGAAGAATCCAGGAAACCTGCCTCATTCCAATCTCAAAGTCTCTAACCCCTCTTCCTAATGGCTATATCCCATCTTACCAGTGAGGAGTCCCCATTCCAGTAACTTCTGCTAAAAAGAAAAAGAGCTTTTTTATAAAGAAAAGTGATGGCTCTGCCTGGTCATTGCAGGCTCCATAATGTTCATCATGTTATGAAATAAACCTTATGCTTTGCTCATCTCTACTAAGGTTATTACTGGAGACTTATGTAAATCATTACAATTAATTTCAAGAAATACATCAATGAGACTTTAAAAAAAACAGAGAAAATTTTTAGAAAGATAAAACAAATCTAAACATTTTAAAGAAGAGATACCTGTAGTATGTGGCAAGTTATTATTTTAATTGAAATCCTCACCTTTTATTAGAACAACTTTTATCAGTGTTTCAATGAAGATATATAAAGAAAAGATGAAAGACAGCAATATTTGCAGTCTGTGTAAGAATCTATCATACATAAATACATCTGCTTGATGTGCTTTATGAACAGTTTCCTCATGAAAATTTCAATGTCAGATTTCTGTTTGAGATACTTAGAAAAATTTGAAAACTGTTCATATATAGTTTATTTTATAATTATATGGATCCATTTATGATATTTTTTAAAGATTTCTGTGAACTATTTAAGTGCTTTATCATGTCAGATATACTGAAATATTTTCCAATGCATTTTATCCTTAAATAGTGTACTTAATATTCTATTCTCTTTGGGAAAGCTTTTATATTCTGTAAACTGTAAACTAGAATATTTATTCAAGCAATATTTTTTTTGTCTTATAGACCCTCTAGGAGGCCACACTTTCTTGTTTCATTTTCATGTCTGACTTGATCCCTTAACAGCAGCATCAACTCAGATATTCTGTAAGAAACTTACTCATGCAGGTTGTACTGTTTTCCTCCAAAAGCTGATTATCAGCACAGGCACAAACTCTGCCTCCAGGAATGGCCAAACAAAGAGTGCTGCAGCCTCCATTATTAACGCGACAGGCATTATCACCTGGGAAAAGAAATAAAAAGCAACTTTATCAGCCATGCTAGGATTAAACAATGGGCTTTTTAGTTGCCTTTTTTTTTTTAAGAAAAGAAACAAATGAAGAATTTTTAGCAATTACTTTTCTTTTGTGTTAGGAGCACATTACTCTCACATATTTTGGTTACTGTGGGTTATAATATTTAAAGATAATTAGTTAAAGATCACAAAATAATAATAATAGTAATAATAGTAATAATAATAATAATAATAATAATAATAATAATAATAATAATAATAATAATAATAATACCACCACAAAAACCTGCACCACCAGCTCACAGCATTTTATCTGCCTGTTTTATGAAAGGAACAAATACTGCAAAATATTTGGCACAGCTACATGCACGCAGTGGCTTCAAGGAATCAAACAGCAGATAAAGGAATGTTCTGAAGGTAATTGGCATCTGTACACATTAAAAAATGTGGCTACAAATGCAGATTAAGGAAAAAAAAGAGAGTAAACAAAAGGATAAAGAGATTTATGGCAGATAGAACACAGGCAAATATCCCACTACTCTTTTCTGAGCACATCTGCCATTGCTGCGCTTTGCTTTTCTGTGTTATTGTTCCTCCCCCAAGCTGTTCCCATGAAAACACTGACAGCAGCCAGGTGTTTTACCATCCACCCTCACCTCCTCACTCCTGAGGCAACCAGACTTCAGTCACTGAGAGCCCACAAATGTCCCAATTTCTGTTTGTGCCACTTTGCTCACGACCTTTGCTTGGACCTGCACTGCTGGGACACCCAGCTTCCCATGAGCAAAACTCTGCTGATTCCACGTGCTGGCGAGAAGTGATTATGGCCAAGGAAGACAGAAAACTTCACTGCTAAACCTTTAAATTAAAGGTCTGCTAAACCTTTAAACTAAAACTTTTTTTTTTTTTTTTTCATTTTCCTGTTCTAGCAGTTCCTCCTTTTAAAGCTGTAGAAAACATTTATCAGCTTGCTGGCCTACACCAGACTCCCTACAATTCCCTCTCCTCAAAGTTCCTAACTTCATTTTTCATAGAAAATATAATATTAAGCTCTCATGGAGCTATGAACATGGATATTAAAGTGTCCCATCAGAGCCAGTCCTGGAGGTGCATGGAAATCTCTTTAAATTATCAAATGAACATCAGACAACAAACAAATAACTTAAGATTTTGAAAATTTTTATATTTTAAAATGCACCTTAATATGTCTTACAATATTGAGCAGTGTTTAATAACCTTTTTCTATACTTTTTCTGATCCACCATACACAACATTTCTTAGAAGAAAATGCGTCAACAGTCCATTAAGGACCCAGTGAACTTTTAAATAAAATTGGTCAAAATGATTAATAGAGAATGATGTGAAAGGCCATTGTGTTACTTGTACTTTCAGTGGACAGGGTGTGAGTGAGATGACAAGAATACAGCTCTATAACCAGGGAAATGGGAATTCTCTGAGAAGTCTGAGAGCTTAATCACAATTTTAGAAAGAGCTTAGACTGGACACTCAATATACATTATTAGATCCTGACTTCAAGTCTGAGACTATGATTAAACCACTAAAATAATCAACTGTTACAGCTATGGTCACCAAAACTGAAATATTATGAACAAAATATCAAAAAAACTAAAAAATGTATTTGAGTTTAAATTTTGAAAAATCTCAGGTAAAATAAAGTCTCAGAAAAAGTAACCTTGAAAGTCACTCCATCTTTACAGGGCCATCACTGTACAAATCAAAGGATGTCAGTAACACAAAGATTTAAAAATTTCTCAGAAGTGGCCAAAATAAACCAAAATACAATCTTCAAAAGTGACTCCACATTTACATGGCACATGTCAAAACATTTGCAGTGATGTAATTAAAGCATGCACATGAGTTTGTCATCTCACTAAAAGAGAATAAACCTACAGAAAAAAAGACTATTTCGGCCAAATATAGAAAACACGTGATGATTCTGAAGCCCAATGAAAGCTGAAAATGAATATATAAAAATTAAATCACTAGATCAAAGTCAAATGGTCCATCTTGAAGATGAAAAGTTCCTACTTAACCTCATAATTGGGATGACAAACTTCTGCACAGTGGGTTATGTGCTAGGTAAAGTGATAAAAGAGGGGATGATGACAAGGAAAAGAGAAGTAACAAGAGTTAAAGCAAAAAGATCCAAGATAAAAAGGTATATAAAGTGCTGTCTTCAACCTGAAGGTGCAATGAGACCTTCAGTCCCATCAGTCTTGCTGAAGAGACTCCTAGGCTTAAATGTCTCCCAAAACACAGTTCAAGTAGGTTAAGCCTCTTTATTGAACAAGCTGTAGGACCTGTAAAACTATCAAATATTTGAGGAATTAAATTTCCTCTACTACAATTCCTAAAAGTTAGTTCATATGGTTGTCCTTAAAGTAGTCTCAATCTTTTAAAATACTTTCTAAGCTATTATCATATTTTTCATATTTTGACAGCTTTTAAAACAGTTGTTGCCCTGTTGATTGCATGTGAATAAATTAGGCCAATTCCATTTTAATTAGCTAAAAAATTAGTCCAGAGCTAAACCAATTACAACAATGTAATTGCATTTCAGTCATCGTTCTCAGAAAAAAAAAAAAAAGGAAACCATGCATATTTGTTTAGTCTTTTCATTTAAGAGATACACTGAAGCATTTATTGCATTTGTGGCTTCATATGAACCTAACCTCAGATACTGTTAAATTGGGCGAGCCCACTCTTAGGATCAACCACCACACAAAAGGAGCAGCAGCCTGCTGCTCCAGCTCTTTGCAATCTGAGGAGTTAAAATATTAGCTGATTTCAAAAGAAGCTACTTTAACTGCTGTAAATTCACTTACTCCTGAATTATTTACATGAGAGTAGCAATCCAGCCTTTCAAAGCAGTGGAAATACCTGCAGGGTCATATTCTGAGTGTAAATCCAACTCCTATGATTACTATGCTTCACCCTCCCATATTTTATGATGCACAGAGATCCAAAGACTCAGCCCAAGAAAGTGAGGTGAATTCTAACCTCTGAAAGTAAGTGAAAAACAAACAAAGAAACAAAAATTCCTCCTCAAGGGGATCGTGCCTCATGAGAGAGAGACAATGAAAAACACCTCTCCTTGAGGAAATCCCAAAAGCTTCATGTCCCTCCCCAAAGCACAAAGCAAAGCAGGATTGGAACAGTATCCTGGGAAAGCCCCCTAAGAAATGCCAGTCTGAACTGAACCATGCCCAAATGAAACGACAGCTCCCGTCTGTGTGACAAGACCAGCAGCATCAAAGCAGTCCCCTCAAAAGATCACAGCCAAAAGTTTCTGAGGTATGTGCGTGTTAAAGCATGTTATATCTTTAAAATACAACTTGTCTATAAAGTGGTTTTTCTGTGGTTTTCTCTGTTCAACAATTCAGCCTTGAGCCTGCTCTTTTACAAGGAAAACATGCACACACACACACAAATAGTTTCTTTAAAAGAAATTTTTATGCTCCTTTGGGAGCAGTGGCAAGATCAACCTCACGGAGCATGACAAAAAGGGAAGTTCCTAAAGGCTGCAGTTAGCTTACAAAATTCCAATTACAATTTCAAACAAAGAATATATTAACAAGCCAAGTTCCCTCCCTTAAGACTTTAGCTCATTCAGCAAAACTGTCTAAGAGGCAATACTTTCTCTCTCTGGTGTCAGCTTATTTGGAAGCCAACAGCAACTGCATTAAATGCCCCTTTTTTCTGAAAAATAAAGGAATTTTCTGAGTACCAAATAAAGCAGCAGTCATATTGAAAGCAAACACTGAATCCTCTATTAGCAGGGACAGCATTCTGAAATTTGGCCACCTTGAGGGTAGATTAGAGCCCAGATTTTGCCTTAAAAACACCAACCAAACAAAACCCACACTAAATACAAGAAAAAACCCAAAAAAACTATACTTTTATATGTCTTTGAATGTCAGAGAGAGTCCCTGAAAAGCAGATGTGGTAAGAGGAACACTGCTGCAGCAACCCTGACTTAGCACAGTGCTACACAGATTAGCTTGGGTTAGGGAAAGGAAATTTAGATGCTGCAGTACCAGAAAAGAGAAAATTTAGACAATAAAAAAAATAATCTTTTAAACAGCATTTTATCTATATTAATTATTGATGCTCATTTTTATGTTTGGTAGCAGACCAAACAATCTGGTAATTAGAAATATGTTTTAACTAAAGCAAGCAAATAAATACTCAACAACTCATAGGGATGCTGCATGTAGTAAATGGAATTCAAAGTTTCCTTCAGTAAAACACATTTTTATCTTTACCTGTAGAGTAGCAATTTTATTTTCTAAATTCCATCCATGCAAACTTATGGCTTTTATCTCATTTCTCTACTGATATAAGTAGCAACAACTATGGATTTTTCCACTACACTCAAATAACTACCTTTATCCTGTGCAGCATAGAGTGTTGATTGTAGACCAAGATGGGGGAGCAAATTAAAAAAAAGACAAAAAAATGCAGGCAGGAGCTATGATCTCATTTAAGAAAAGGTAAATGTAATCACATATTTTATATCTATGAGCCAATGCAGATATTTCCCTCTGTAATTGATATTTGCACAGCATCTCTTGGTCACACAAGGAAAAACGGGCAATAAAGACAGTGAGAATGCACAGAAGGAATTCAGACAGGAATAATGCTCTGATTCACTTTTTAGTATTTATGAGATAATCAATTTCTACTTCAATGGACTGAAACTCTGGACTCTCTCATGTCACAACCCCTATTTGTTTTTCTATTTTTGTTCATCCAGTCACCTCAAAATGCTTGGAGACTCTAAGGGAAAATGTCCTTTAATAACAAAACTCTGGAGAAACTGCAAAAGTACCTTGCTGTTTGCGTGGATCATAAATCTGGAGCCCAAACAAAGGTGGCCTCTCACTTCTCAGCAGGGTCACATTCCTTGTTACCAGATCCAACTGGAAAATTGACCCATTCATGTAATCTGTCCAGTATATATAATTTCCATGGTGTGACAGTCCAAAAGGATGATTCAAATCTTTTCCATTGTAGACTACCTGCAATTAATGAGTGGTAGGTGAGCATCAGCAAGGTAGGAAGAGTCATTAATTTTTTAGAGATGGTAAAACAAGAAATAGGAAAACTGAGGTCATTACTGTCCCAAACATAACACTCTATTGCAATAAAATGAAATAAAGAGTGCAAAGTCATTCTGTGCAGCAGAACCAATATCTAACTTGAAATAAAAACTTCATAGGAATTCATGTTATGTGGCCCCCATCAGAGAACACAGGAAGTGGTGAAATCTCTAACCCTGGGAGGATCTGAAAGACCTAGAAGTGGGGTTTAGGATCATGGTTAGTGGTGAATTTGGCAGTGCTGGGTAAAGGGCTGGTTTTGAAGATATTAAGGCCTTTCCCAAAATAAACAATTCTATGATCCTGTGATTTTATCCCAGCAGATTGATTTTGGAGTCGTTGGTCTCATTCTTCTGGCTGTGATCCTTGCTTGAACCAAGAGCCTTTTTTCTACCTTGACTGTAGAGGGAAGGAAGCTCCTCACATGGCCTGACTTGTTTACTTTTAGACACAAACCCAAGAGAACGGGGAGATAAAGACAACTAAAATACTCTTTTGAGGTGATTGACAAACACCACCCCCTTTTGCCCTTTAAATTTTCTCTTTGGGCTTGAAATCTTATAGTCAAAGCTCCTCATCTCTGAACTGCTTTTGATCCAAATTCATCAATCAGTCAATAATCTGACAGCTATTAGTGGAATTAAGGAGCTCCCCATCCCCCAAAATCTTTACTGTATTAAAGAATTATAGATGTGACTGATCCAGTTAAATTTTAACCAAAATAACCTATAATTAAATACAAATGATTAAACATCAAAAACAAGTGTCTTATAGTTATTTTCAGCTACATAAATTCAAGTAGTTAAGCATTTTTTGTTACATCTCAGGATTATTGAAAACTCACTTTTCAAAAAGAAAAAAGAAAAATAACCATTTTGTGACACACTTCAAAACAAAACCTGTGGACATGTGTTTCTTATTATTCACCAGTCACTAATTTCATGAAGCAGATGGTAAAACTTCCCCAAATTATCAGACTGCAGTTTGAGCCTTAACCATTGTCAAAGTCTCTTATTCTGTGCTTGTTGCTTCTACAAACCCTCACAGAATGACTGCACAGACTTGTATCCAGCTAGTAAAGGCATTACTAACAACTAAAGCAATCTCTCTCTATCTCTAATAGTATTTGCTGAGTGCTGCCCCTCTGACTATTACCACAAATGCTCAAAAGGACCACAGAGATTCAGAAAAACCCATCCAGCAAAGTTCAAGGAAAAGCTGGTCTTTGGCAAAGCCAAAAACAAAAGGGTTTTTCTACCGAAAAGCTCTTTGCAGCTTCATGGCTCAATCCAAACATAACTCATTGCCACATGAGAAAAATAGGTAAAAAAAATAAAAGTCAGGTTTGGTGTCACTTAGGCCAGAGGAACACCCTAGGCTGTGTTTCAGCCTCTCACTCGAGACTGCCACCATGGTTCCAGCAGAGGTGAAACAGGACAGGCTGTGGGTTCTACAGACTTTAAAACCCTTGGGAAGTATTTTAAGACATGAGAAAAATAGGTAAAAACTTAAATAAAAGTCAGGTTTGGTGTCACTTAGGCCAGAGGAACACCCTAAGCTGTGTTTCAGCCTCTCACTCGAGACTGCCACCATGGTTCCAGCAGAGGTGAAACAGGACAGGCTGCGGGTTCCGCAGACCTTAAAACCCTTGGGAAGTATTTTAACACAACACAATAAAATCCAGAGACAGAACATGCCCGAGGCAAACCAGCAGCATTTCTCTTTTACCTTTCTGTCAGTCCCATTCAGATAGATCCTTTCAATGTGATCATAATAGGCATCACACCAGTAGAGCACGTTGGCGCGGTAGTCCAGAGTTAAACCATTTGGCCAGAGCATCTTTGATGTGACAAAAACCTGCCGGCTGTAGCCATCCATCCAGGCCTTCTCAATCCTCCCCACGCTGGCATCTATTTCATCTTCCTCCCAGTCTGTCCAATACATCCATCTGGGGAATTACAGAAATGAGCATTCACATCCCATTTTAATCGGGTGAATTGTACCGCAGGCTTTTAGCAGCAGCTCCTCCGAGCCAGAGCAATTTTGACTTTTTCATGTTTCTTTCCATTGCTGTTTCTGCAACTTTATTTACTGTCCCTGACCACTGGATGCTGCTGAAGTGACACTTATGTTATTTTGCTCATATTGTGATAAATTACATGAATACCAGAAAACTAACAGACAAGAAAAGCAATATAATTAAGACCTTATTTATTCCCACTAGAATTATAGAATTATAGTGTTTCTTTATTTGTTGTTTTTTCTTAAACCATTACTTGTATTGACCTTGTCAAAAACCTCACATTTACAGTGAGCTGGTTCTGGCCAGGTCAATTTGCCTTTGTGATGTAAATATCCTTTTTATTACACCTAATTCTATCAAAGAAGTTGCAGCACAATAATTATTTGCACTCTGCTTTTAGAGCTAAAGGACGACCTTGATGTTCTGTGAACTTCATGAAAGCAGCTAAATCACTCAAAAAAGGGTAAGGTGTACTTTTTCCATCACAAAAATGTTTAGAAACAGTTGCTTTGAAAACTAGTTGAAAAAAAAAAACTAGTTGAAAAACTAGTGGGCAATTTTAGCATAGTTTTATGGCTTATAGTGCAGCAATATAGATTAAAAAAACCAAACAAAGTCTGAAAGAAAGGCACCAATATTACTTTAGAAAAGTTTAAAAAAATCTATTAACTCCTCTAAAAGTATTGGCTCAGAGGAATTCTATGAGCCATTCTCTACTGGAAACTACAGAATAAACCTTTCCTTATTGAATTATTCTGAATATCGTATTCTATTACAGAATTTGCCCTTGAAAACAGTGATTTCAACCATTTAAAATATGCAACTTGAACTTGTGCAAAAACAGAGGGTAAAAAATATGCTAAGAAACCACTTTTCTTTTTTCTCTCTTTTTTTTTTTAACATGTTTTTCTCTAAGGAAATGAGTTAATGGGAAGAAACACTTAAAAACCTGTAAGCACTCTGTGAATCATCCCAGATTGTATCACATAAAGTCACATCATTCCATAAATGAAAACATTTGCCAGACAGCAGATGTTTACTTTTAGTCAAACCTAGGACTTCAATTAATAAGCAAAAGCATCCTTCCAATCTTAAATCCTATTTGTTCACCCTGCTTTAATTACTATTAATATACCTCACTTTTTCTTTCACCAGATTCATGTTTCTGAAATACCTTCTGTGATCCTAACCCATTAACCATATAATTGGCCTGTACTTGGAAGAATAAAGTCCTGGAATTTAAATACTGAAAAGGAATGATACACTGAAGTAAAAAAAAAAAAAAAAATTATTATCACATCTATGTAAATTATATCAAATCTAGTGGTCAAAAAAGTATTTAAATGCACTTTTATGTACAAGCATAATTTGATATTTATGAGAAATTGGAAAAAAAAAAAAAGAAGAATAATTGCATTACACAAGTTTGCAGATTTGCACATGCAGCTTTTTTGTTTACTTCTCATTTCTCTCAAATTGCCCCCTAGAAGTTTATTTTGAGTTCTGTTAATGTTTTTGTAAATATGTGCAAAGAACATCAGTCTATTTTTGATCCACAAGCTTTACAAATTCCATTGCATGTTTGACTCTAACAGCACTAGGTTTAATCACAGAATTATAAACCCTGCACATGCCCTGAGGCTGAGGTCAATATGGCACTTATTTTATTGGGAGGCAAAATATGTTTTACAAATATTTACATGACTTCTCAACAGCAATTACTGAGCTTTTCCCCATTAACTTTTTGTCTGTCCTTATTCCATTTATCCTGTCATAAGCTAAACCTGCTCACAGTGACAAGCATTTATGTCCATGTGCTTTAATTGTTTCTCAAAATGCAGTTAATGCTCCAACACCGGTTAAATCAAGACTAAAATTTTGGAAACACAATTAAAAAGCCATAATAAATGCTATCCCTCAGGAAGAGCTTCCATGAGAAGCCTAATCATGAAGGACACGCTATTTTATTAGAGAAGTGTTTTATATAATGGCCCTTTTCAGGCAATACATCTTCATACACTGCTTCCTGTGCCATGCATTTACTGAGCTGGAAAATTTAACAAAGTAATTGCAGGTGTGGTTATGGCTCGTGGTCTCATTTTATGCCCTCACTGTCTGACCTTAATGAATTGTGGCCTTTCCACAGCCACTTCCACTCCTCAAAGGATAGGCTCAAAAGGGGAAACCTGAGAGGGTAAATATTTTCTATAATAGGAAAATAGTAATCAATCCAGCCACACTGAAACTACCTACCTATATCATTCTTCAGTGATTTTTTAAGTAATCTACCATTATGTCACACTAATATAATGTGGTTTTCTTTATTATGCAGCTTATCAAAATTAATTTAAGCTAATAACTAATGAAGAGTACCTGTCTCAGTTTTGTAAGCCAATGTGTACAAGGATATGGTCATAATTGGCTCCAGCAATTGAGATTACAGAGAGAGAAACACAGGAGAGCATCTTAAAATTCACTTGATATTAAAAATTCATGCAGGACTTACACCTTCAATTTATTTGAGAAAAAGGTGAGTCACATTCAGATTAACAGGACAGACATGCAACAATGACAGGCATACAAATTCTTCTGAAGGCTTCAGGGCAAGAATGCTGGGCAGGAATTACAGATATATTGCAGACTCCTGAAGGATTACAGACCACTGCAGGACTCTGCAAACCTCATCCTGAGCAAATTGAATCCTGTGTTTATGCCACAAAGACAACCATTACAGGAAAACCAGTTTGCTTCATACCCATTGACAGGATCAACAACAATTCCTCTGGGGTGGGACATGTCTCCCTCCAACAGGGTTTTCCTGCTCTGAGCAGCTTTTTCCAGTCTGGCAACAGCAATGGTTTTCCTGTGGCCATCATTGGTCCAATAGAGATTATTTCCAATCCAGTCCACTGCTATGCCTTCCACATTATCTAGATCTGTGGAGAGAGAGAGAACAGTAGTAAGTGATTAATACTATTTATGTTCTATATGTACTTATGTTCACTATTTATTATGTGATATCCATGTCATGTTTTTAAAATTGCTTTTTTTCCCTTATCTACTGAAGGCCCAAACCAAATTACAGATATTTGGTACCAACCAAAGTACCAACTAAACCCTGTTCACTTAAGAAACTAAATTTAAATTTTGTAAATCAGTCACGGGCATAGAGATGACAATATATCCTGTGAGACAAAATTTGAGAAAGTTTTTTGAAAAATAAAATTTAAAAAAGAATAAAAAAAAAAGTTGTATGAGCTCAGGAGTCTTGCAAAATGTGTTTTAACATTTTTATCAATATTTTGATACACCTGAACATCACTTTTGGGAAACTATTTTTCCTTGTGGTTTAAGAAGCTGGAAGGAAGCAGAGGTGTCAGAAGGAGCTCTCTGGGACATGAAACAAGAGAATGACGAAATTTCTAACCCAGCAACCACCTGGTCTGACAAGAATGACCCAAAGCACAGAACAAGTGTGTCTGAGAGCAGTGGAGCAGCTCAGCCAGCTTCCCCAGGCTGATGGACACTGCCAGCTTTATTTTTCATCTCTCAGTGCCTTTGGTACATCCTTTTGAAAAGAAAATGTCAGAGGAAATTGAAAGTTCCCGAAAGAGGAGAGTGGCCTTTGGTCATGGAGTGGTCAAGGAGGTTGAGAAAAGTGCTAAGAATGGAAGGGAAAAGAAGAGAGAATTTAACCAAGGACCTGGAGCCCAAGGCCCAGAGAAAAAGAAACCAAAAAACCAAAAAGCTGCTGAACAGAACTGGCAACACAGAGGAACTTGAGCTGTGCAAGAAATGGGCTCTGAGAGGCCTCAGCAGATTTTGCTCAAGTCAGGAAAACACTGACATGGGTAAAATCAAACTTGAGGACACTGACTGATTTGTTCCAAACACATTTTATTTTTATCCTGTCTGACATAGGCAATATGGTGCTAAACACAGTTTTTATACTAATAAGATCAGATTTTTATATTAATAAGATTTTCCTCCCAACACCAATATGAGAGCTCCAAATGTGTTGAATGTAGATGGGAGGTTTTTAAAAGCAGTTCTAGAGGCAGCAGTTTGTCACGTTGCTTTTCAATATGAAACAGAGAACAGGCACAAGATGTGATTTGGTACAGAATGGCCAAGCTCACCAATGCCACGTGTAATAAATAGTGCCTCAAATGCTAGATTGGCATAAAAACTGGTTGGAAAATAATTCTTCTCTACACCAACCATCTAATCAGCTTCCAAAGAGCTTTACAGACTTACTGTGGCCTTGTTTAAGCAATAGGTTGATCATCTTGACTAATATTTACAAGTAAATGTTTTAAGAATTTTAGGGTCACAGCAACCCCCCAAAAAATATTAGTGGTACAAAGACAAGTAAAAGAAAAACAAACCCTGAGCTTGTGTACATGTTACATTCACTGAGCAGTATTTAGATTCATTTAAAAGATTCAGCGGTTTTTAAAAACTCAGACATTAAAATTGTCTGTGGGTTTTTTTTTTTTCCAATTTTTAATGTAAAAGACTGATTTTACATGCAAGTTTGAAAGGTTAATTATAATTCCTGTTGCTGGTGGAAGGTACAGCACTGCTGCAGCTGTGCCACCAGCTCTAAGCCAGGCTGTGCTGGGGGCTGTCAAATTGTTATCAACACCACCCAGCAGTTTGCTTCCCAAAGTGAAGAAACAGAAATCACAGCTGAAACTGTATGGGAAATCAAACTCCAGCAGTGTGAGGTGCTCAGTGATCTCAATTCCCAGTCAACAGCTGTAGGATCAGGCTCTCACGTAGGCAAAACTGTAATTATCTGAGCTGCAATGCTGTCTGAACAAGTGTATATATTCTCAAAAAAAACTGATAGTCACCAAAAAAAAGGCAACTTTTAATCTGAGAAGTGGCAGCTACCACAGCTAGAAGCTCTTAGCAGCATGCTGTTCAAAGCAAATATTACACCACCTCCTGACACACCTGATTTTCTGTAGTAGCCTTCCACCAAGGAATGATTTAATCTGTCCCTGCTGAGATTGTGAGGGTTGACAAGAATAAAAGCTGAGGTGTTAGGGCTGGAGGCCATATTAATTTTTTAAATCATGAAAAATACATTAACAAATGTTCTTTAAAAATACTTTAAAGTTATGAAACTGGACCAAGTTAGAACTAACAATGGAAGCTCCTGGGAAAGGGGAGACTGACAGTGACATATTTTTTGTCTTTGCAAATAGAATCACCAAAAATAAATCATCAGATAATCCACAGCTCTTTCAGTATTGCATTAATATTTTTGCTATCTTGTACTTCTAAAGAGTAGACACTGCACTTAATCATTATTCACAGGAATATCACCAATTTTCTGGTTTGGCATACAAAGTTTATTCATGTTTGAGTAGGCCAACCCCAACCTGTTTGACCCTGACTGTCTGACTCCAATCTGTCTGACACCTCTCAGCCAGGATGCTCCTTGCTGCTCCTCTACAATGTTTTAATTTACATATTTCCTGCTCCTTCCTCTGCTCCCTATTTGAACTACTTCCCTGTCAAATGAAATGCACAGTCAGGAAAGGAAAGTCAGCCATGGAAGATGTGGGATGTACATTATCCATTCCCGTGCTGGCAGCGAAATGAAGAATTACCAGAGTGACAGCTGAGTATTTGTTATTTTGTGAGACAAATGCCCTTTATTAACCATTCACCAGGGCAGGGTAAAGAGCCTGTCACTATTCCTTGCAACTGCTGCTGAAGGGATCTGTGTGCAGACTCTGAGGAGAGACCTTGCACTAAGAGAGCATCATATCACTGCACAGAGGAGATGGCTCCCCAGAATTGTGCATTAAAACATGCCTTATGAATGACAGGGAGTGAGCATCCCTCTGCTGCAACAATGCTATTCTAGTTACTTCCACTGTCCTGAGCTTCCATTCACAAGTAAATATATGAAGCTCTCTGAAGGCTAAGATGAATATTTATGCTTCTTCTTAGATTGAGGACCAGAAAATAATTACTGCAGAATGAATTGCAGCTGAGTGAGGCAGTTGCTACCTCCTGCTGAAGCAGTATTTCAGAGAAGGGTCCATAAAGAAAAACAAAATATAAATTGACAAACTTGAAGATTTTTTCACTACAACAACATTTGGTGTGATGAGATATGATTCTAAAACAAGGAGATTCAGTGTAGTGGGAGATGTGGAAACTAAAGACTTGCTGGCATTTTCTCTTATTGCTATAATAAATGTTACAAGCATCTTAATTAAGGTTCTAATAAATGTTTAGGTCTAACTGTTGCTTCCAAATTCACAATGGAAAATGCATCAGGAAAGACAATGATTTTTTCCTAATGAGTTTTCAAGCACTACAGACAGTCTCATTGTGCCAAACTACTTGAATAAGCTCCAGAATCCACAGTGTGATGCAGGCTGGAGTGAAGAAGTCTTATAAAGTCTGCAAGGATTTGGGATGGCTCAACAAATATCCAGCTTCTGGAAGGACACAGTGGAAAAATAGGAGTTACTCACCAGTGGTGAGCTTAAATGGACACAGTAAGAATCCACAACAGTGACTTAACCAAACTTTACATTTCTGCCCTCAGGAAAAAAAAGAAAAAAACAGGAGGCTGTAAAAATGTATCTCCAATTCTGCTCAAGGTCAAATTTGTGTCTCTTTTCCATGGGAGACCCAAAAAACCCCTTTAAATTATCTGCAAATGTCAGTTCAACTTCTCGGTAGCGAGCATCTCTGAATGCCACCAGCACTGAGCATCACCCACCGTCCTTGAGGATTGTTTCTCTCTCTGTGCCATCAATTTTCTGCCGTCCAATCAGGAAACTGGTGGTATCAGCAAAGTAAATGTAATTGGTTTCAGCGTGGAAGTCCAGAGCACGAGGATTGACCAGGTTCTCGATGGGGATCATGTACTCATCTGACATTTTGGTATTCAGGTCCATGCCCCGGATTATTCCCGGCCGCCCCTTCCCATAAAAAAGAAACAATTCATTCTTTGGTCCTGCAAAAGAAAGATTACAAACATAAACAACTGATGCTGCCTGATCTTCTTCACAGTGCATAATGTCCCTGTTTAATTAACTGGCATAATTAGTGGGGAGCAGGAGCCTTATTCGATACCAAAAACTAAACTTCCATATATTCTGAAGGTATCTAGATTAAAAAACCAACCAAACAAAACCCCTAAAAATGGGAAAAAAAAAAAAAAACAAACCCAAGAAAAAAATAGCTAATTCCATTAGCTTATTCAAAATGCAAGTTACATCAGTGAGGTCCCTACATCTAATTATTTTTTTTGTGTAAAAGTTCACACTGAAAAAGCAGTTGTCGATCACAGAATAACTTTGCATCTGCTGTGAAGTGGACATCTAAAGCTCTGTAGACATTTAATTTTACAATTCATTAGGATCTATCAAGGTAATGTAGACCATGACTGAAGTAATCTTAAAATCTAATAACACCATGAAGGCCAGCATATATAAAATGCTTTTTTACACCCAAAGTTTCTCAGAATCAAACAACAAAAAAGATTAAATTTCTTTAAGATTGAAAGGAATAAAACAAACCAACGTACTCTGTTCTTTCCAGCTGGGGTAAAAAACATGGATATCAAAAGTTCCTATTTCTAAGATTTTTACAATTTAAATAATTAAGCTGATTACAAAAAACTGGAGCTTAGCAAAGTGATTTTCTTTCCTTAAAGATACTTATCCTTAGAGCCTTAATGCTATCAATATACATCTTAAAATTCTCTCTACATTTTTCCTGTTGGCTCTCAGAATTTTTTGATGGAATTGTCAGTAAAAACTCCATCAGGTTTGACTGAGGTCAAATAAATCCATCTACCACCATCCATCAGAGTATCTAACTGCATGTCTTTTATCTGAACTAAATCAAAACTAGGCAAAAACCAGGCATTCCCCAAAACTCCTGTTGGCTGTAGGCGGCCGGTGGCCAACAGATTGTGCACATGTAACCTTAGGTATAACCACAGCTGCACAAATCACATTTGTTTTCACAGAATATTCTGAGAAAAACCTTGACTTGTTCACATCAAGGTTCTGCTTTTGTGCTCTAAGTTGATTGTATGGGTGGAAATTGTAGAAGTACCTTTCCACTGTGAAAAGCAAATAAACAAAGAGTGAGGCTGATTAATGTAAAGCTTGTGATAATTTTAGTATTCTTTGAGCATTGCAGGTTTAACCTGCCACTCCTGTGAACTGAGCCAAATCAAATAACTTTAAGGGAATGAAAGGAGCATGTGAACAAAGTGTCAGGTACACATTAAATTGTGTAATATTATATAGTGGAAAACTTAGAGTTTAATGTTTTAGAACAGAGCAATATATATAAAGTAAGACAGAAGTTAGGTTTTTCTTTACCTTTGTTATGAATTTAAGTAGTATTGCAATTATTAAATTGTAATTAAAGTATAATAACAATTACTATTAATTGAATTTAATAAAATGCTATTATTTATATTATTATAGGTCTATATTAATGGTTATAAGTAATTATTGGGTAAAAAGTAGAAATATTTTAAGTATTATTTTTTACTTAGATAGTTTATCTTTAAAACATTATTTTAAAGTATAACTCTATTTTTAGTTTGTTAGAGTATTGTAAAATTCACTGCTTATGAGACTATAACATAGATAAGAATTATTAAACATTTGAATTTCAACAAAAAATTCTGTCTCACACATTTAACTTGAAACAAACTTTACCCCAGAGCAGCCCATGTGATTTTCTAGAGAACACCCAGAACCATCCCCTGGATTATTCCTGGCTGGCAGCCTGTGACCCCAAGGACATACTTTTGCATGACCTGCCATCACTCCCCAGGATGAAGCCGGTCCTGCAGCGACAGGTCCTTGCTTTGTGGCTGCTGCTGAGCAGGCAGATGTGGGAGCATCCCCCCGGCATCCCAGACGGATCCACCTCACACGCGTGGCTTCTGACTATGGCGAGGGGAAAACAGCTCACATCATTCAAAGAAAGGCAATTACATCAGCATGGAGAGGAGTCAGACAGAGGGAAAATACAATAAAAGAGGGTTTGTGTCACAAGAAATCTTTCCCCCCCAAAATATAACTGCTAAGGAAGGTGTTTTTTAAAGATGCTGAGCAGGCAGATGTGGGAGCATCCCCCCGGCATCCCAGATGGATCCAATTCACACGCGTGGCTTCTGACTATGGCAAGAGGAAAACAGCTCACATCATTTAAGGCAAGGCAATTACATCATTATGGAGAGGGGTTAGACAGAGGGAAAACACAATAAAAGGGGGTTTGTGTCACAAGAAATCTTTCCCCAAAATATAACTGCTAAGGAAGGTGTTTTTTAAAGATGCTGAGCAGGCAGATGTGGGAGCATCCCCCCAGCGTCCCAGACGGATCCAATTCACACGCGTGGCTTCTGACTATGGCAAGAGGAAAACAGCTCACATCATTTAAGGCAAGGCAATTACATCAGCATGAGGAGAGGTTAGACAAAAGGAAACCATAAAGACAGGTGGTTTGTGTCACAAGAAGTCTTTCCCCAGGATAGAATGTGTGGCGTTCACATTCTCTGAAAAATATCCCTTCGCCCAGGATTTTTCTCCTAAGAAGGCTCAGAGAAAAGGAAAACAATTCTTATGTAATTTGCTTCTCCTGTGTTGTGCTCATGTGGAATGTGTTTGGAGATTGCTTACCCACAGATGATTGTTTCATTGGATTCTATTGTCAGTTGTTTTCACTCTTTGGCCAATCAGTGCTAAAAGTCATTATTATTTTTTTAGCATTGAGTAAGGATCCTTTCTGTATTCTTTAGTATAATATAGTTTAGTATTCTTTAATTTAATATAGTATAATAAAGTAATAAATTAGCCTTCTGCGAACATGGAGTCAGTTTCATCATTCCTGCCTATGTTGGGGATCCCTGCAAATACAATATATATAACTGCTAAGGAAGGTGTTTTTTAAAGATGGTATCCAAGCCAGGCCAACAAATCAAAGGGCTATCGTGCCATGCCCGTGGCTGTGTGCAGTCACCCCATTGTGAATGAGCTCCTGCACTGCATTTTCTGGGCAGTGCTTCCCTGGGGGAGCTGACACTTCTCTCCTTTTCCATTTGCTGCTTTGGTTCATGGGGTTGGTTGGCATTTTCTGAGGACAGAGTGCATCCCTTGCCCACACAGTCTGGCATTCCTTCTACCCCGTTAGACAGCACCTTTCAGGGCAGACACATATGCTGAAACTAAGGAACAGCACAAACCTCATAGAATTCTTCCATATCTATAGAATCACAGAATGGTTTGGGTTGGAAGGGGCCTTGGTGCCCATTTTATTCCAAACCCCTGCCATTGGCAGGGACACCTTCCACTAAACCAGGATGTTCCAAGCCCCATCCAACCTGGCTTTGAACATTTCCCGGTATGGGGTGCAGATTTGTACAGTTGGGATATAAATCCAGCAGAAGAAGTCAAAGAATTCCTTATCCTTGATTCCATATTTCCAAATGCATGGTTCTGTATTAGCAGCCTAAATTATTTTTTTAAACTATTTAAGGCAGTATGCTTAGGAAACAAAACCTACCAGGCTATCTTACATTTTATAAGCTGGCTTAAACCAGAAAAAGAGTATTCTAGTTGAAAAAATTTCTGTTCTTCCTACTTTACCTCAAGCTTTTCAGATTTTTTTCTTTTAAAATAAAGCAATCAAGTGGTTTAGGGTCGATAAGGTTAAAGGTAATACAAAAACTCCACCAAGCTGAGACAGCTGTTACAGAGAATCTTGACAAGCAACAAACATGTCCATTCAAAACAAAAGGAGTAGAGGAGTAATCACAGGATGTAATAAAAGATTACACTGTGCTCATGTCTCTCCTCTACTCAACCTCCCTGACTCCCTCAGGAGTACGAGAGGGATGATTATAGCAAAGAAAGAGTCTTTGCAGCCTCCTTCAGACATTGACATCTGCAAATCAATGTCCTCAGCTCCAGGGTGAAAATTAGTTCACCCACTCTACATCAATTTAGAGTTTGTTCCCACTTCACAAACTTCTTCAGAAGAAGCCATTCTGTTTAGAAACATTGACACTGAGAATTGATGTGTTGGCTTTTCTGTCTAAGCAGTCATGGCAACGATTTATTGTTATCAGTCATGCCAAAAACCTTCCCATAAAGCGTCACGGTAAATATTTTGGATCTTGCTATCTCTGCACAAAGTTCCCAGAGCTCCCACTGATGTTCTGCATACAGAAAGGAACGAGAACAGATTACAGTCATACAGACCTCAGAAATTGCTGCTTTACCAAAAAATTCCGAGATAAAAAAGAGTTCTTTCATTCTAGATGAAAATGAAGATTTCTTTCACAGACGGCAAAGGTGATATTCACACAAAGCAAGGACACTCTGTCAGAATTCCCCCATCTCACCAGGGAGAGCTTGGCTGCCCACATCTCTGTGCCTTATTGGCAGCCCCAAAGATGGGAGCTCACCTGAGATGTGGGTCTGTCTGAAAAGCAGACCCAGAGATATCAGGAATCTCTGAGGTCTGAGACCCAAAGCATGGGGACAACACTGGACATCCAACAATCCTGAAGGTGTTAAATTCAAAGTGCTGAGTGCTACAACGTGCAGAGCAGGGCTGGAAATTCTCTGGAATTCTCCGGAAAGGGTTGAGTTGGAGCTTGGGAAAAGTGGAACAACCATACAAAACTCAAGGAACACAAAGTTGCGCCACAAGGACAAATTTTCAATCCATCTTCAGATACTTTTTTCTGGTAGGACCTTTTTGACTGCACAAGCCCTCGCTATCTGGTTTTGTGCTTTCTGGAGAGAGGAAATTTGATCTTACCTGCTGCTTGAGTCCTCTTCTGGAACACACGGATCTCTTTGGCATCGTCCAGCCTGGCAAGAGCCTGAACGTCAGTACCATTGTACCTGTGGATTCGTAAAATGCTGAGGTTGTCTGAATTTACTGTATACAAATAGTTCTCAAACACTGCCAAGCCACAAAGATGCCTCATCTGGAAAAGAAACAAATGGTATCATTATTTTAGGTCGATATTTGAGGCATATCTGCGAGCTGTAAATGTCAAACACTGCTGTGGATTGTATGTGATAAACTGCACAAAAGGCTTTCTGAGTACTTGTAAATAATAAACACCAATTACACTAAAAGTATAGTTCACATTCTTGTAGTGTGACATTTATAATTAGAAAAGCTTTGTACAAGAAAGGTAGAAAATTCAAATTATTTAGCAATCTAAATTCCTTTACTCTACAAATTACCCAGTTTCTCTGTTTTTTAAATTAAAATCTTCTGCATTCTCGAAGTGCAACAGCTAAATTAGTATTAACTAATGATCATTAACTAAAAGTAACTAAGATAAATTAATTATTATTAATTAAGAAATATACCAAACTTAGAAATTTAAAACACACTTCATAGATGTAATTGATCCATTTTTAAAAATTATTTTATGATCAGATCAGGGGAAATGGTACATGATATACCTGCTGAATATTTTCTTGAGAAAATATTTTATGAGAAATAAACAAATTCTATCAGCTCTGCTGTGTTCCTTTTGTGTTGGTGTCTCTGAGTATGGTGGTGGCCACTTGGCACTGCTTGTTTATGAAAAAGTGAATTCTAAAATTGTGATAATCTCTGATGTGTCTGGTACATTGATAACAAATTACCTAATAGCTGGTAGTTAGACAATCACAACTCAAACACAAAGTGGTCAATAATTTAGAGGCTGTGCTTGATTTATAGATTTAGAAAATGTAAAATATCTCACTGGCAATTTTGAAAACTGAACAAATTAAAGAAAATGCTTTTGGCAGATGTTCCAATATTCTCAGGCTGAATATCGTATTACTTTAACCATTCAATTGCTCACCACAAAGTATTTCCTTATCTCATTCACTCCTAAATTCAGACACACGTCACAAAAACCCAACCCAAACAAAAAAACCCTGATGTGCATCAAGTATTTCAGTCATTCTGGAAATTACAGCACAGTTGGCCAAGTCTTACCATTGTATTCTGTTTTCACCCAGAAAAAGGAATAATTGTTGACATCATTGGAAGCATTTGATGAGGACCCAATAGAAATTCAATGCAATTATAGTAAGATGGAAAATAAAATAGCCTTGAAAATAAAGCCACATCCGTGCCAAACTATGGAATTCTCCCTTGAATTACAATCCTTTCTTCCCTATTTCCATTTGCACTCATGGAAATCTTTATCATTTATCTTCCATGAGTGTTTTTTTTTTAACTATTAAAGCTATGTGGCTCATTTTGCAATCCTTTTTACAATGATCTAATTATTTGTATTTATTTTTTAATTTGTTGGGTTTTTTACATCTCATGAAGCTTTCCAGCAACCCTGTGCATGAGTAAAAACATTACTGGTTTGTCCTTTGAAAGCCAGGAAGGCTGTCAACCACAGAATCCAGTCTTGTTTGGAAAACACATCTTCGATATGTTTGTACTTACACAATAAAATTTAGTCCCTAAAAATTCTTGGGAACAGTTTTATGGTCTGCTGTTTCCTTGGACTAATGAGGAGTGATTTGGAGAAACAATCATTCTAGATCATGGCACATGCAGCACAAAACATACTGAAATTATCAATTCTTCATTTCAGTAGAAAGGCAATCAGTGCCACTTGTGACAACAGGGAGAGGCCAAACTTCTTAATACCCTTCATCCTTATCAAAAAAACAGAGATTTCATTTTTTTATCTAGTATTGAGAAGAATCCTTCTAAACTTGATAAAGTATCCTCTTTTGCATCTAAATTTCAGCAAGAAGAGGAAGAACAAGCATCTTTCCTATGACACAAGTACAGCTCAGTTAGAAGCCTGTTAAGGTATTTTTTAATGGCTTCTGAAAAGGATTTTAGCTTTTAAAATATCTAATGCAAAATGATACTTAAAAAAAAAAAACCCAAAAACAAACCCAAAAGTTTTCAAGACCTCTTGTTCCAGAACTGGTTAAAGACTGGGGATAGATTGGCAGAAATAGGAAGGGGTTTGCCAAATCACCACTTTCACTGCTTTTTGTCACATTTTCTGCCTCTTTTTGGTTAAAAGTCTAACCAGTTGCATCTTGCTAACCACTGATTACTTGGAAGCAACAAATGACAGAAGAACTGGTAAAATGTATATTCTGCTTGCACAGTTTCCCATTCCCTGTTTAACCTCAGGCAGAAATATATGCAAACCTGGTGCCCACACCTGGCAGTCCAGGCAGTGACCAGAACAGTTTGGTCTTTGCAGATTTTCCCTGGATTTACATAAAGTTCACAAGTGCCAGAGAACTCTTCCACTCTCCAGGCTAATGGATTGAAATGCTCCTGCTCCAAACTCTGAGACTCACAGTCCCAGAGTTTGTATTTACGACTCTGAACATCAGGATCAGCTGTGAAAAGCATCACTGCCACCAACAAAAATAAGATTTAAGGGCATCCAGATTAGTCTGAATGGGTGAATAGCTTTTGCTATTCTATTTCACGTTATTGTGCCTGTTAGTCTCTCCTTCCTGAGTGGGTAAGGACATCTTGTCATTAATGATTTATCTCCCTGCACCTTCCCACCCCAGATTTTCCCTCCTGAAGTCTTTAACAATGGTGACTTACAAGGTGCATTGTTAATGAGACATTGCATGGAAATATTGATAAGTTGCAAAATTGCTAAATTGCAGATAAACCAAAGCATGTAGCTGCATCTTTTAAATTCCAACACATCTGAATTAAAAAAGTTTATCGTTTATTGAATTAAAAAGGTAAAAAATTATGAAATTCCTGTAGCTGCTGGCATTATGTGCATTTATTTATTGATATAATTACTTTTTACTGATTTACAAATAAATACCTACTTGTCTGCCTTTAGTTACTGTTTGCCTCCTTCTCCCCTGATAGTCAACGACTTCCACACTCTCCAGGTATATGTCAAGCCAGTACACATATTTATTGATGAGATCTAGTGCCAGAGCAGTTGGCTGTTCAATTTTTGAGTCTACTATCCACGTCCTGTTCATTCCATCCATGTCACATCTCTCCACCTTGGCAGCGTTCCCGTAGTCTGTAAAGAAAAGCTTGCTGTTGAAAGAAAATAAGATGTTGTAAGTTTTAAAGGGTGTGAGCAGAGTGCAAAGCTCCTGCTGGCTCTGGAAAAAGGAAGTTTTCATTCTTTGTCATTTCAATTTCCTATATACCCCATAATTATTTTTAAAATTCACCATATCTTCTAACAAATTAACAATTACACAGAATTATCTTTCAAATGTAAAGCACAGAAGTTCTAAATGCATTTCCTTACAAAACAGATGCACCATGTAACACTCTAAAATTACCATCCTAAATTCATTTTTAACCATTATTTGTAAAGAATGGTAGGATAGATACAGATAACAGTGACAAAAGCACAAAGCACTCAGGTTGTCTGGAGAACAGTTTTTGCACATCAGCTATAACAAATACAGGGATCCCCACTGTCAGGTGCTTTAACCTCTATTTCTGGAGGAGCTGCTTTAGTCTCTAGTACATTTGTCCCCAGCCTTGGAAAGGTGCTCAGGCTTCAAAATGCTTCCACAAATCCAGTGAGTCATTCCATCCAGGAATAATGGGAAACTATCAAAGGCTTAAAACTGCTGCTAAAGCTCCCTAACCCAATGCCTGATCAGCATTCACTGGGTTTAGCGAATCAATTCTGATTAACCCGACAATATTTTAACAGGATTACCTATTTGTGAGAACAAATTACACTTGCAGGCTCAGGACCACCTTGCCATGACTTTAACATGCTCTAAAGAGTAATCTGATTCCAGGCTGAATGCTACTGAAACCACTTTGAGAACAAGGATTTCATTATCCAAATGAAGTGTATTATCTCCTAGTTATTACCACTAATGGGAATAACTTTGGATCAACAGCACATAAAAGTTCAGATGTCTTTATGTGACAGAGCAGTAATTTATAGACTTGTAACTTCTCATAAAAATCCAGTTTTGGGCTATTTGCTGAACAGCAGAATGAAGTCCATATCCTTTATTTTTAGTCTTCAAATAAATAAGAGTACACTTTAGATGTAAAGTGTTTCAAGTGCAAAAAATACAAATAAAATAGAAAAAAACTACACAACAACTTTTTAAAAAAGTAAAGGCATTAGAATAATCTATAGTCTATGTGCAGGAGCTGTCAAATGCCAAAATCAATTGATCTCAGAATCATAAAATAGGGCTGGAGGAGACTTTGAAAGGTCATGTAGTCCATCACCAGGCCATAAGGCAGAATAAACTTTACCTATAACATTCCTGAGGGATAACTCCATTCCTGACAGGGATTTCAATTTATCAAAACAATTCTGAATTCCTGTCCTGTCCTTCATTGTCATTCTTTATCCCAGCTGTACTCTAAGAATATATTTAAAACCACACACTTAACATCCAGGTCTATATAAATCAAAATGTCCGTAGTACAGAATATTTGCAAAGAAAAAATCATTTGGACTGAAACAGAAAAAAAAAAGTGTATATAGCAGTATATACACTTATTTATGTATGTATTCAGATCATCAGAAATAACAAGGCCAACACATATATATTTAAAGTAAGTTGTTAAAATGTTATATGTACTCCAGACTACAATCTGTACTTCTGGGGATTTGATTTATGTTATTTAATGGAACTTTGTACCTCAATATTCAATAATTCAAATAAAGCTCATTTTGGAATCATAGAACCAACTGGCTTTGCTGGGATCAGACACTCATGTATAAATAAATATATAAACACACATTTATGTAAATACACGTCCAGACACACAGCACTTACAAACACCTGAAGTGACTTCACACTGGCTCTTCTGCATAGTGTTTGCTTTAATTAATAAATTAACATTTGTAAAGAATAAAATAAAAGTTAAAAAGAAAAAGATATATCGGCTTTTACAACAAGACTATCTTTTCAGGTCAGACAATAAATAAAATGTTTGTATGTCAGCAGCAAATAGATCCAGTAAGGAATATCTAAGAATTAAGAATATATAAGAATTTAAGAAGCTCTCCAGCTTTATGGAATAGGGGGTCAATTTCTTTATTTTCCTCAATATCTGTCTTATATTAACACCATTTGTGCAAGTTATCATGACTTCATGTGTAAATTACACTCTTTTTACTCTAAAAATCATTATTATTCTCCTTGAGACTGACAAAAATGAAACTTTATAATTAAAGGAAGAGGTAAAAGACAGAACAAGAAAGTAGTTCCCTAAGCGCTGCTGCATGATCAAAGTGCTCTGAAAATTAAATTAAGAAAATTAAATGCTTTAGTGTGTAATCTTTAAATGCAGCTATGTATTTAATGACCGATGCAGATTTTAGAGTGAGGTTTAAAGCAGAAGTGCATTTCTAACACAGGAAGTTGACCCACAATTACACTGCACTGCCTTTGCCTTGGGAGCTCTAAAGGATGCACTGTACAATATTTATTTCAGCTCTAGGCTAATTTTTGTGCTCACAAATGGTGCTGGGTTTGCCTCTCCATTTTCAGCAGAGGGCAATGGAATCTTTTATCCATTCACAGAGCAATTTTGGGAGGAAAACTGAGTGTGCATGTCCCTGCAGAGCCCAGCTCAGGGCACTGGGACTGACAGAGAGCTGAGTCCACTGCAGCCTTCATTTCCTGCTACTGCCAATGGGGCTAATTGATTGCTAATTGAGTGCTGCAACAGCACAAATGTTGGCACTAAACTGAATTTTATTAAGGCAGATTATCTTTTGAAAGCCATAGACTTCATGTGTGGAAATTCGGAATTCTGCCTCTAGTTAAACAACAACAAAAAGGGGAATCTTTTTCATCAAGTCCTGGTGGGTGCTTTGCAGGACTTGATGAAGTCAAGTATTAAACTCAAGAGTATTCAGTTGTTTTGACTCTTCCAGAATGGTTTCACTGTGGTCCCAGCAGTTAGGAATCTCCATCTAATAACTAATGGTGATATCTTCCAGGCTGAATTACACAGACTGATTTCTGCAGCAGCTTATTTGGCTTAAACAGCTATTTTCACCCGTCCTCCTCTCCAGAGCTATTTCTAGATGGAAATCAAATTCTTTCCCTCTGCCTAGGAGCTGGAGATAAGCAAGGCAAGACAGACCTCCTCCTCTGATAGGACAGGCCCTTTCTGCTGCCCTCCTGCGCAGTTATTGCAGTTTTAGGTCAGTCATTTACAGGCATGGCCAGCACTGGGTTTGCTGTTCAGAGCTGAGTTCACTGGGGTCTGCGCAGCACCCAGCACCAGCTGCAGTCTCAGCCACCCCTGGATGACATTTGCTATTTTCACGGCTCTGTTACACTGCTGATATAAACTCATCCTTCCCACTATTACGTGCACCCTCCTCAGTCTAACAACTGAGTCTTAAAAAGTGATGGCTGGAGATTTTCCAGAGGGTTTGAGTTCCAGCAATGAATAAATACACAGGGACTATTCTGTCCACATCTGAGCAATGACAACTCTCCAGCCTTCTCAAATAATCCTCCCTGACAAACCCACTGACTAAAAAGAGCAAGAAATGTTACCAAACAGAACTAATTCCAGAGGAACAGAACGCTGCCATGAGATAAAAGTGATAGTGAACTGCCCAGTCCCTGCTCTCACATTCCCCTTTCCTTCATTATCAAGACTCAAAAATTTGTAAGGAGGGCCTCAAAGGGCTGTTGTTCTCCTTACAGACATCTGTAGGATAGTTACTGCCTTGGTTCAGCAGCCAAACCCCTTATCACCACTGGTTTTGCCCAGAACCTTCTCTCTCATCACTTCCTTTTGTTTTCCAAGCTTTCACTCACCTCCTTTGTAATCCACCTATTTAATTAGCTGAGAAAGAATTGCTTTCCCTGTAAAGCTACATTTGGGCACTTGCATGACTAAGAACTAGAAATTTCTAATGCACCTAAGACGCCAAACACTGTACAGAACAATTACAGTTTGAAGGGCAAAAATAAAAATTCTGGATCTCCTTGACAAAAAAAAAAAAAACAATGAAATATTATAGGAAGCAAATTAGTAAAGTATATATAGAAAAAGAGGCAAAGTTGGACAAGATCTAGCTAGACTAAAGTAGATAATTCCTAGCACACCTCAACAGAAGTCATGAGTGGAAAGGACAGGGTTTAATTTTTAGAAATTACACTGAGAGGATAACTTTCAAGACAACTTCGAAGGCAACTAAAGATATTCAGTTGATCTTGGCAAAATGAACAAGTCACAAAAAGTTAGAGGCTTTTTACCAAATTAGGAGCAGGATTATGATGTGGGGAAAAAAGTTTGAATTGGAATTAACAGAAATGCTGTGTAATTTAATTGGTTTGAAGCATAATGAGAACAGCATAGGCATTGAGTGGCACCATCCAGATTTACTGCAGGACAAATAAGATAACTAAAATTGTGGGGACTGTGGTGAACAAGGAACCTGCTTCAGAGGAGGTGATCAAAGCAGCTAATTAAAAGGACTGTGTGAAAACACCCCTGGGGTTCTCTGCAGCCTGTGCTATGAGAATCCACTGACTGCAATCTCAGAAGGGGACTGCCACACAGTCCTGTGTCTCATTTCTACTGCATTTCAAAAAATGAAAGTTATTTGATTGAGTTTACGTCACATTTAATTAATAATAAGCTTTATAGCATGGTCCAGAAGCATTTTTAATTCTGATTATTTTTAGGTTGGTTTCTGGGTTCAACAGTTTTCTTTTTCATCCACATCTAAAGCAAAAGAAATGGGTCACCCTCAGATGTGGCCCATTTTTGGTAATAAATGATCCATGGCCCACAGTGTCCCAGACAGATTTTAGGAACTTGAAGAGCACTGTTTGCTAGACACACACACACATTGAAAGCAATTCCAGGTTTGGGGCAAAGGGAAATTTTTCCCCAGAGGAGGAACTGAAATACCCCTGGATTTGGGGATTTGGGTTTCTCCTTCCTCTGCTTCATTCCAGCACAAGGCAGCATCCATCACCTGGAGGACAATTTCCCACACTATTTTGGGGGGTTAGAAACTCTCTGGCTCTCCAGCAAACTGCCTTATTTTTATTTTTTTTTTTTTGTAACTGATATTGGAAGGAAATATAGAGTGGATGTTTTTGAGCTGCACGGGAGTGAAATTCTATTAAAGTTCCTCTGTGATTTCTGCAGCACAAAGGAGGACATATGTTCCAAATGTTCCTGGCATTTTGGAAATCTAGCAGTGAGTGAAATAATAATGGTTTCTCCTCCTAGAGAGCTGCAGATTTAGTGCCAGGCAGGAAGCAGCACAGGGTCAGGCTGCAGATAAAAGGAAAACCCAGTCAGACAACTCATTCTCAGCACGCAGAGCCCAGCTCCACTCACTGCTTGCTGCACAGCAACAGGCAAAAATCAGCAAAACTCAGCCCCCAGGGGGGACATTTGTCATGAAATGCACTTCTCTTTGCAGGGAAATTGCCAATTCAAACAAAAGTTTTCTTATTTGAAGCAACAGGGGTGGAGGCCTGAGCAGCAAATGGGGAAAGTAGCTGAGAATTTGGGGATGGATTAAAATCAAAGCCAATATTGTTCACTGCTAAAGAAGACACTAGTTGTCATAATTTTTGGTTTTTTGTTTCTATTTAAACTGTTCATCATTCATTGATAAAAATATGCCTGTTAGAAAGCTAAATTGGTTTGCCATCAACAGGTCCCCCCAGCTCCCCTTTCCTCACATACACAGAAATGTGAATTTCCAGGTGTTATAAAGTGAACACCATTTGCCAATCAAGTGTGGTTGTTTATTGTATTGTTATGACTGTACTCCACATTTGTTTTAGCAATACTGCATGTTATTCTTTCAGTCTGATCCCTTCCACTACAGAGGGTATAAAAGCCTTTACTTTATTTGTCTTAGGGATGTCAACCAAATATACATATTTAAATTTCATAGTAATCCTTAAAAGTGTTTGCCTCTCCTTTTTGCACCCAAATATGCTTTTTCTGCAGGGTGGGAGTGCAGATGCCTGTCCTGTGCACTCATCCACCATCTCTGGGTCCTGCAGGGGTGATATAGGATAGAAAGATGTACAGCTGACTTTCTGTCTAATGATTATTTGTCACAGTTGAAATTATCTCACACAGGCTCTACTTCTTCCTATGCAGAAGACTATGTAAAATATGAAATATTTTCTCTTACATATTATATATATATATATATAATATGTCATAAATCCATATCAATCTTACCATGTTCTTTTTCTTGCTCCATTTATGAGTACTTGTGGCTGCACATGCTCAAAAAGAGCACATCTTGACTATAACAGCAATAAATCAAACACACTGAGAAATGGAAGTTCAGTTCCCAGGTTTTGCTTGTGGATAAAAATTGCAGAGAAAGTTTGTCTTGCAATCTCATCACAAGAATTTTCTGTTTTTTCTTTTTTCCCATATCAAGCCTACAGCAATAGGATGTACCCTTGGAAAAGTGCATCCCTTAGAATATATCAAATTTATACTTGCTTAAACTTGCTTTCTGTCTACATACAATTCAATATCTTTTCATTAAAATAATCTAATTACCTTGAGTAATTTTGTGCACAAAGAAATTTTCTGAATAAAATGCATGTTCTCTGAATTTTCCAAATTTATTCCCAATATGAAATTTTAGTAAGTAAATCAAATATTACATTTTCAGCCACATCTTTTCCATAAATACATGGAAAGTTTTAATAACTGTCAGTTTGAAATGAAAGACACATTGCAGGTTTATTCCTGTATTCATTAAGGGCCCTGAACATCAGTCTTTATTTGTCAGATTACTGCCCTTTATCTGAAAATGTAAGGATTCAGACTTAAATCAGATGTAGAAATTTGGAATTAAGAGTCCTTTCAGACTAAATGTGTTTGCCCATGTGCAACTACAAGCTCATCAATTAGAACAGAAATGAAGAAACATTGATTATTCCTATTTTATCACAAACCAGCTGTGCCAAATCAATGTGCTGATCCACTGAAAAAATCATTTTATAAACAAAGTGTCATGTTACATGGCTTTATATCAACATTTAAGTAGATTTTTAATGTGACCTCTAAATAATAGCATAAAATCTCTGTCATATTTTAAAAAAAAGTAGATATAAATCCTCGCTAAAATAAAGAAAATATTTAGCAGATTTTTTGTCGTTATAAAATATGTGTTTACATTCAAACCATACACTGATGATAGAGATACTGAAACATGGAACATGATGATGAACAGTTCTTGGATTATCCTGAGTATTTATTTTTGAGGGTAAGATGGTCCATTTCCACTCCTTTACCAGATGTGCAAGATGCAGGGAAATAATTTTGCCACAGAAAATTAAAATTCTCTTTCTTCATTGGCAACTCAGGCTCTGATATATTTGTTAACCCTCAAACTCAACTCTAGATAGGTATTTTAATGTGCAATTTTTGATTATTCTGCTTTGAATGACTTCTGGAGCATCAAAATGGTGCCATGTGACCTTTTATACTCTTTACATGCACTCCTTTATGTACAGAGCAGAATACACATATTCATGCACTGATTTTCAAAGATTTCCTCACTATTGTACCAAAGCTCTTTCACAGAAGAAATAAACGCTGCACTTTTCCTGAAGGTATTTAATTTTCACAAGATATTATGTGCAGTCAAACTATTGCTCCTTCCACTTAATAAATAACCTTTTCCCTTAGCTGAAAAGCGACAATATTAAAAAATGCTTTGAAAATAGGATTTTTTTTGGGGAGGAAAGGGGGGAGGAAGGGGGAAAGTTTTCATTAATTGTTCAACGATTGTAGGGCAATAAAGGCTGAAATAAAGAAGATCCCTGAAATGGTGTTTGACTTGCAGCCTGAGGAGCTAAAGCAGTGCAGAGTTTGGAGGGTTTAACTTTTGTCCTAGAGCTGAGCTCAGGCTCAGAGCAAATGAGGGCAGCAGCAGTGCTGCTGGCAAGCTATATACAGTCATGGACGGAGACGGGGCAATCTGAATTTGAAAAATGCATGTATTTTAGGATTGGCTCTTCGCAACTATTAAAATGAATATTATATGTGTTGTGTTAGAAAATAATGCTGTATTAATTTTCTTCAGTACTATGTTAAATATAGTTTTATGTTATAAAAATTGTTAGAATAGAAACGATGGAAGATGCTTTGTTTAACAGAAAGGGCTTGCAGCAAGATAGCAGCCACAGGACACCAAGATCTTTCAGAGAAAGGGAATTTATTGCCTTCTTATCAGAAGAAACGAACTTCTTCCTGCTTTGGAGGCGCTGTTAGGATTAGAAGGAAGAAGTTGGCACTGCCCAGACAGAATCCTGTATTTGAATAGAATTTATGCATCATGTATGAAGTGTATGAATATGCAACGGGCTATTGTTCTTAAGGGTTAATCCTTTGTTAACAGTGTCCTTTTTTGGGCTCCTGATGCCCAGAAAAAGGTACCCGGACGTCTGTAACTCTTTGTTTATATTGTCTCATATTGCCCTTATTCAATTTGTCCAAATTGTTATTACTCTAATTGTGTTACTGTTCTTTTAAACTATTTTATTACTATTAAACTTTTCAAAATTTTAAAAACAAGTGATTGGCGTTTTTCACGCTGAACCAGTGTCGTGAGCCGTTTATTCAGCACATCAGTCTCAGTACATTGTTAGGACAATGGAGGCAGATTATGTTAACAGCTCTCTGATCCATAGGGAATTCCAAGGGGGTGTTACATTACAGCATAGCATAAAGCCATCTCAGTCTAGGTTTCAGCCAATCACACATAGAGCAAAATATATTGACAAGAATTCTATCCAATCATATGAAACACACGTAATGGTAGTTAACACAATGGCTCGTTCATGAGAGACAAAGCACAGAGACTCGTTCATACTAACCTTCTAAAGATATACATTAAATAACCTCGTTGCAATCTATGAAGACGCATTACAAAAGTTTATTGTGCTATTTCTCACGTCTGCTCTACTGCTTAGAAAACTTTTCGCTGTATTAGCAATGTTCACAAGTCTGCTGGCCACTTTCTCAAAACCCTCTAATTTTATGAATCCCAGCAATTCCCCCTCTCTGTTGACTTAGAAACAAATTTTTATTTTTTTGTTGTTTACTACTTGTGTTTCATAGTTCTTCTGTAAAATTTCTGCTTACTATCTGCTGGAGTCCTATTCGCGCTGATCCCAAGCATTGCTATGTTACAGCACAGCAACTTAATGCTGTGAAGGCTTAGTTCTTGAAAGAGATATTTGACAATAGTTACAAGTTATTGTTTAAAAAACTTTGGTGCAATCTATGAAGACACATTGCAAAAGTCTACTGCGCTATTTCTCACGTCCGCTCTACTACTTAAAAAACTTTTCGCTGTATTAGCAATGCTCACAAGTCTGCTGTCTGAGGCCTGCCTTTTTAACCACTTTCTCAAAACCCTGTAATTTTATGAATCCCAGCACAGCACCAGCAAGTCCTTGTTTAAAAGTGACTGTCGAGACACAGGAGCCCATCGTTTCCCAAACACGGCCTCCCTTCTCCAGGGCCTTTTCCCTCCCACCATTTGAGACGTGGCCTTTTCAACCCAGCCTGAGAAATGATGCTTGCATGGAGCACTTGGCACTCTGAAATGTGGAAAATGGGCCCACTCACTTTGTCAGGGAGTTAAAATCATGTTTTCCACACCACCAGCATCAATCACAACACAGGATGCTTTGTCTTCAGCTATGTGATTTCTGTCAACCAACTTTTTCCCACTTAGTGACAAGCGATGGAAAAAGAAAACATTTTTGCAATATTAATTTCTTTTAAATGTATTATTAATGAGAAAAAATAAATTAAAACAGTTCTTGCACCTTGGTATTTGATGACCTATACCAGATTAAATGTCAGTAATAGCTGGCATTTGAGAACCTGTCTCATCCATCTTATGCAGAAAATGCTACAATAATCATCATTATGCAGGATTACATTAAATTAATCAAAAATCTACAGTATGCAAGCTTTAGGAATCTCAGGGCTCCTTCCCAGGCAGAAAGGCCAGGATTACATTGAGACTTCAGATCCCAAAGGCTTCAGAGCCTGAAAACTGATGATTTTAAGTTATGATGAGTTAGCAGTCAACAGAAGGGAGGGGGATTTGTTTTTTTTTTTCTGTTTGTTTTTTTTTTCCAGAAAATTCAAGGAAAGATGTAAAGGGATGTTTTGGGCTTATTTTTGTTTGTTTGTATTTTTGCTTGTGGGTTTTTGTTGTTGTTGTTTTGTTTGCTTTGGTTTTTTTTTTTTCTTTTTTTTTGTTTGGTTGGGTGCTTTATGTGTTTCTCTTTTTTTGTTGGTTTTAATTTTGCTTTTTGTTTTTGTTTGTTTTTCTGTTTGTTCTCTGCTTTTTTCTGCATGGTGTGGGAAGCAACAGTGCTGGTACACCCCTCAGTGCCCCTGCTCTCTTGGGTTACATTTAAGTCATTAAATATAATATAATCAATGACATCAAAGCTGAAGATGATCTAAGATGAAGAAACAGGTGAGGCTGTAAAAAAACCTATTCTGACAAAAAATTACACCTGAAATTTATATTTCAAATAAATATATGAATTCTAATTGGTATAAAAAATTACTTCAAATTAAGTTTATGCATGTTAATGGTCTTACCTTATGCCAAAGAGGAGCAAAACCATTTAACAGTTGATCTCCAGAAGCAAACACCACTAACACAATAAATCCTTGAGCTGGTTTACATTGTGCCAATGGTTATTTATCAGAGTGTGGAACAGAAAATAGACAGCAGGAAATAGACAGCCTGTGCTTGGCAGCAATGGACAAAACTAATAATCTGTGTCCTGGCTTTCCTTTGGGGTGATGCAGTCAACTTTGCAGAATTATTATAAACTGAATTATTCAGATTCAATTCATGATTGCAGTGGTGAACAGCAATGAGAGATACTCAGGGCACACCAAGAAAAAAATGCATCTAGCCAAACTATAACTGCAAAAAATGAAATAAAACCAAGATTCTCATCCAGAACTTTGATGCTCCTGTTTAGGAATTTCTATTCTTTAATGTTTGTGGGGGTTTTTTTGTAAAGTAATAAGTTTTGAAGTGAATATTAGAACTTAAAATCTTGAATTTCTGATGTTTCAAAAATTTTTCAATATTTGAAACATTTCAATATTCAAATATATTTCTGAATTTCAAATATTTTCAGCTGCAGAGGTTGGTTTGTATGCTGCAGCTCCAGTGGTGGCACATCTCTGTGCAGGACTCAGAGCTACAAATATTCCCACTACAAATTCCTACCTGGAGCATCATTTAATTTCAGCAACAAGGGAATTACCTGATTCCATGTCTTATCCTGGCATTTGACAGTAAATAAAAATAGGCAGTTTTTCTTCCTTATTAACTACTGAGTAAGCGAGTCATTTCCTCATCAAAATTGTACTTGCATACTAAATTTATAAAAAAACCCAAACCCCAAACCAAAATCGTCTGAAACAAAGATCATAGGCAACAAATTATCAAGTTAGTAGAAAGGAAAAGCAAAGAAGGATTTTTACAGAACTGTAATATTTGAAATTAAGTTGGAAATATTGCATTTGCATTGTTTTATCTGTTCTGAGATCACACACTCTTTAAATCTTCATTATATTTTTTCTTAAGGCACTACAAAACAGAACTCAATTTCAGTTAAGTGTCAACAAAATTGGTTTTATTTCACCACGGAGAAGGCTCTTGTGCTTTTGCTTTTGTTAATTTATTCTTGATCTGTTAACCTTTAATTTACAGCAGCAAGGCCTAGTGGGAAGGCAGAATTATTTATGATAGCACTAGTAATTAGTGCCTAATTACTAGAACTAATATGAAGCTGCTAGAAAGCTGTGCATATACTCAGGATTTAAAGTCAAGGAGTGCTGATTTCCAGCACAAATACATAAACAAGAGAAATATTTCCATTTTGACTTCCAAAGGTTCCCCAGCTGAGAGCCCATCGATGATCTGCCACATTACATAATACATTTCTAATTTGGCAGAGAAGTTATACAAGTAATTGTCAAAAGGAGTTCCTGCTTTGGGCTCTAGTTAGGAAATATTTTCATGGACTTTTCCTGAAAGATTTACTGAGTGCCAAAAATGCAAGGACAAAAAAGTTTCAGTCTGTGGTGGTATGTAATGATATGGAGATACTGACTGGAGTGTAACAGTAAACTGCTGGAGGTTCTGTATTTTTGATGTTCAAAGTGATAAATATGCATATATTCATTTATCTCAGTCATTGGCTTGAAATTTCCCTTTTCATTAGAGCAGATCATTCTAATAATCCTCATTTACTGAATTATCTGCTGCTACTTTCCACATGAAGTTTGTGTCATTTGAAGAGCAGTGAAAACCTGTGCTGGCATGACAAAGTACTTTATAGAAAAGCCATATGTGTAACACACTCACTGTGCTTGTTACAGAGCTGTGAACATAAGCAATGAATTAAATAAGAGGCTGCAAGAAGCAACGTGGGAATTGTGGGATTAAAGATGCTGTCAGCTGATCCAGAGGCACAGCATCCACTTCTACTCCAAACACATTTATGTAATTTTTTTTAAGCAGTTGGAAAAATGTGGCAGCAAAAAAACAAGCTTTGTTAACAAAAATGATGAAGGGATTAGCTGAAATCAAACAAACGAAGAAAGCAATAAAATAAATAAAATAAAATCCCTGTCTCCTCCCAGACAATCTGTAAAACCATGGTAAAAATTAATCAAGATATTCCACAACAAAATAAATATTATTTCAGGGGATTATTGGGTTATCTATCTATCTATTCATATCAACCAGAAATTTTCTGCAATGAGATTTTGACTCTTCCTTGGTCTCTGGGTTATCTCTTGGGATAAAAGCATGGAGTGATGGCATGTTCAGCATGGAAAGAGTTCCAGAAAGTCACAAATCATAAATGATTAATTGAACAGAAAAATACAGGGCATTTTTGCCCTTCTCCTCCTGCCCTGCTCCACTCTGCCCTGGGCTGTCCCATTTCTGAGGAATGGGACACACAGGATCACCCCAGCCCACAATTCCTCTGCAGTGCACAATGAACCCATTCCTGATCTCCCTTATTCAAGGAAGGAATTCCACGAATCATTTTGAAGCCAACAAACAAATCTGCCTTCTGATTACTCTTCTGCAGCACCAGAAGTGTAGGGATGTGTTAGCAGCCCTGGCCCCAAGCAGAATGAGGAGAAAAGGGGGGATTTGTACACCCCAGAAATGGCTGCATGCACCATCTCTGTACTAATGCTTCAAATACCAACATACCCCACACTGAATTAGATAGAAAAACAATTCCTGAAAATTACTAAAATGGAAAAAAAATGAAGAAAGAGTTGCAAGAAAAATAAAATAAAATACTTTTCTGGCCAAGTATAGGACTATATTAATTTGCACAGCAGTTAGGTTATGTCAGCATGAACTGATAGCTAAGCCATCCACACCACCTCACATATTTTATTATAAATTCTAAGACAATTTCAGAACTCAAAGAAGTAAGTTATGGCTGATGTCATTAATATTACATGAAAAAAGGAATTCTAACATATTTATGATTCATGCCACTCAGTCTCACAGGCTTTTGGTCACATCAGTGCTCACTAAATCACTTTTTCCTTGCTCAGAGTAGCACTGCTCCACAAGTCTCCAGTCCGCCAGGCACACAGTGTTCAGTACAGTTGCATTTTAGAGCTGCTTAACTTATCAGTTTTATTAATTAACTATATATCTCATTTTAGGAGAAGAAGAAACAATATAAACCCCAATACCAATGCTGAGTTCCTGATATCTCATGCACCGAGTGACAGCAGGAAAGGAGGTTGAGCCACACAAGGAAGGCAGCTGCACATGCAGCCCAAGAGGAATTGATGGAGATGCTTTTATTAAAGCAGCTGATACAGGCTGAGGAGAGGATTCTCTCTGCAGCAGACAGCCTGAAAGCACATCATGGTGTGCCTACCTGTCAGGAAGGCTTAACTTCTTTATTTTAAGGCAAAACTGATATACACTGACACGAGTGAGAGTGGATCAGCAAACAGCCTGCTGGGAATTTGGAGGGGAGCAGGGCACTGCCTGTTTGCTTGCTTGATTACAGGATAAAAGCAATAATCCACAGGCATCATTAATGACACATATTCTTTGCATTATTTTTGTCTGATGCCAGAAATATAATTAGTACTTACTTTGCATATTGCCTGCAATGGAAGTGACTTTGCTCTAATCAGCCTGAGGTGAAGGGACCACAGATTAACTTGGGGCTTTCTTCCCCTCCCTTTGCTTCACCACAATTGTCCTCCCCTGACACACCCCAGTGAATCATCTCACAACCTGCAGCAGTTTATAATCACTCACATTGCTCACTGCCCTCTGTGAAGAGGCAGAAGATAGCTTGGGTTGGGACACACAGGCACCACCTGCTGCAGAGCGCTCATCTCCTTTCTTTCCTTATTGAAAGATCTGCTCCTGGTCTTTTCACATTTTTTTCCAAAAGAGGGAAGACTGAAGAGCAGTAAGGATACTACTTTATATTCCTTAAGAGCTGCTCCTGTGTTCAGCAAGCAGTAATTGCTTGATTCAACCTGCTTCTTGATGGCACCTGGCAAGGGAGGTGCTTGCTTGTCAAAGCATAATGGGGAGACAGCAGCGGTGACAATCAGCACAGCAGATCAGATGGTGCCCAAATCCCTGTGAAACCTACACCAATAAAAGGATAAACCCCTGGGATTCAGCTCTTTCTGGAAATCCTGATTGCTTCCAAGTCACTGAGATCCATTCCCATCCCTGTTAAGTCAGGCAAGGTCTCACCACACAAGTGATGAACCCCAAGAACTCTGAGCACAGGAGCACCACTCAATTATAATTCAAAACTCCATCCTTCCTGCTATTATTTGGTTCCTTTTTTTTTTCCTTTTTTTTTTTTATTTTCTTCTTCTTAATTAAACTAGTAATTGAGGCTGTGCTATGAGCTGAACTCAATTAAATAAGTCAGGCTATGTTCAACACATGCTCCCAAAACTCTGCCACTCAAAGCCCAGGCTGGAACATCTAATCTGCAAGTATCAGACAGCTGTAAAGAGGAAATAAATTGCCATCTGAGCACTGTGCTATTGAACATGTCTAGGAAAAGGCAGCACTCTCCTCTGTATCTAAGGAACAGCTGAAAATCTAAGGACAATTCCAAAGGAGGAAAAATTCAATCATAAAGAAGTATTTACTGGAGAGAGAGAGGCATTTCTTTGGTTTATTGGGTAATTACTCTGCATTAGAGGTTTTGCTTTAATATTTTATCAAGCACAGTGATTTCAGCATCACATGAAGTTTTCTGGTGGGAGGGCAACAGAGGGTACCAGATACTCCAAGGGCTGGGGTAAATCTGTTGCTGACTTGATGATTTCTTCAAATCTCCATGTACCTCTACATCAGAGAACCTGCCCCAACATTTCCTTCTGAAACTTTTCTATTACTATTTAAAACAGAAGAGAGAACAAAACCAATAAAACCAGGTATGAGTGAGACAAAAAATTTCGTATCTCTAATGAAAATTATTTATTTACATGTTGAAAAAAAGCTTCAAAAAGATAATATTTGGTGGCTGAACACTTGTCTGGTGTGTTGGAGGAGTGGAGATACTTGGCTTTGCAAGCACCAGTTTTACATGGGGATCTCCTGTGGCCTTGGTTTTCCCAAGGTATTTTCTTTTTTCATTGGAACTGTGACATTTCCCAGGTTCACCTCAAAGTAGAACAGAAAATCTTTTGCAGGACAGAAAAAGTTCTCCCTATCACCTCAACTTCTGAAGAGATAAAAATTATTCACCTTTCTTTGTAAACAAACAAATAAAAAGTACAATCAATTTTGATGATAGAAATCCCAGATATCAGGTGATTCCTTACAGAAAATGCTCTCTTCATACTTAGGAGTAGCCTAAACCAAAGCAGCGCAAAAGGGCAGAAGCTGTAGTGTTTATTTTGTGTTTTCCTAATCTGTTAAGGATATCCAGCTATCCTCATATCCAGACAAGCTGCCTTAAATCAATGCTCAGAATATTTTCAACTGCACACTGCTATCACAGATTTGTGAAAACACCAGCTATTTATAGAAATAAATAATTGGACATGAAGCTCTTCCATTGTCATAACAGATCACTGGACATCATGAGATGTTCATTAATCTTTGTTTCAGTTTGAACACATTCTGTTTGAAGCACAGAAATGGAAGCCATAGGAGCAGAATACACATGTGCTTTATTAGCAGCTGTTTTTCAAATGCATTCTCTAATGCCACATAACAAAGTCAGTGATCCAAGAGAGCTAAGAAATTCACAGGGTAAAAGGACTGAAAAGGATGATATTATTAAGCCTCTTTTCAGGTTTCCCTAATAGAAATCCCATCACTAATCAGTCATTCGTAACAAATACTCATTAATTGTCATCCCTCTCAAAGCACTCAGCAACGGGCCGGCATTTTAGAGGTGGCGAGGTTGAAATGTAGAGCGGTGAGCTCACAAAACTGACAAGTACGAAAAACAGGAAGGAAAAAATGAGTGTTTTTTTAGCTCTTACACCTGTGCCTTCCCCATCTGTTTGTAGCTGGGTCTTTACTGAGCACGGAGCAGGCGGCGTGCCCGGAGCTCAAACACATCACGGGAGGCAGAGACGCATTGGCACCTCCTTGTTTGCCAGCTACAGCAAATATTTGCTTTCATTTCCCAAGCCCTGCACTGACATCACATAATTTATAACTCTATTGAGTATAAACCTCAAAATAAGCTAATTTGGCTGGCGCAGAATTAAGCTGATGTGATGTGGAAGACGAGGAGGGCTCTCTGTGCCTGTGACACACCCCAAGAATTTAGAAACACAAAGTGCTCAGTTCTGCCTTCCGCTGAACACAAGTCTAGAAACCTTGATAAAAAATGAGTTTTGGTAAGGCTTTATGGAAGCCTCCTCTACATTTCTGCTCAAGGTATTAGGTCTCTGCCACAGAGCCACAGTGGCAGCTGCTGTAATTAAGGCAAGATGCTTGATTTTCTCAAAACATTGATGCCGTTTCTTTGGTTTCACCTTTTCCCAGACATATTTCTGTACAAAGGATTCTCTCCAAGGGACTTGGACGTTACAACTAGACAGCTTTGTGCTCATTAGTCCTTGTTTAAATTTTTGGTGAGATCCTGTTGGCTTTTGCATGCAGGAGGCAAAGTTCAGTTTTCAAGAAAGTGAACTTGATACGAGAGAAAGATGCATGGGATCTCTGTGGGTTCTCCCTCAAAAACACTGCCCCATTACTGGTTACAGTAAATATTCCAAAAAAATATTTATATTCCAGTTTAAATACTAATAATAGGTGTAACACAGTTTCCCAAGAGTGTTGAACACTTGTATAATAATACTAAAGATTGAGATTGCCCCACTTGCATAAGGATTCTTTACCAAACATTGAAATTTCTTTATATCCTTTCTTCCTATCTTGACCAGAATAAAAGAAGACCCATTCTTCTATTATTCTTTCCCCCCCTCCCCTAAATTCCCACCTTTACTTCAAGTCTCTTTAGCCATCTATTTTTCACACTACTACTTAGTTCCTAAACTAGATATTTATCCTCACCTCCCTGTTTTAGAGCATTGCCCCTTGACTGGAAACCATGAAGGCTGAGCAGTCTCAGATGTCCCCATTTGGGAAATAAAAGATTTAATTCATCTAGCTTGTTTTTGAGATCTTAGAGTTTGGCATTCAATAAAGAGTAATTGCATATTCTTGAAAAGAGCTCATGGTGCACGTAGATAAATACACTGTATTTTAAGCACACAATTAATTTTAAAATGCATATAATGACTTGAAATATTTCTTCATTGCTCTCACAAAACTGTTTAAATTTTTTTTTTCTTTAATCTATCATGACTGTAGCTATAAATCCAGTGATGGAAAATAAGCACTTTCATTTGATTAAGCATTTTGAAGCAGCACTGAGTTTGGGGAACACTCGCTTGAAGCACAAAATGAGAAATAAAATGACACAATGAAAGGTAAATGTCACCAATCTTATGATTAAAAATACAATTAGGGAAGACTTAAAACTAATTCTGTGTATGATTTTTTTTTCTTTTTTTTTTTTTTTTTTTCCTTTAAACTGTACTAAATGTGCAAATATGCAACACAGCTTCACCTAGAGGGGCCAGTGAGCATGGGCAGCCAGTGAGCTCTGACAGGTGCCCTGCAAAAACTCCTGGTGCCAACAGAGCTGTGGCACAACCTTTGCTTTATTTATTGTGAAGGAGAATGGTGTTATAAACAGAAAACAGGAGTTAAAAGTCACATAAACCAGAACTGGAACAACCTTCTAAGCCGTGTCTAAACTCAGCAGCAACACAGGAAGGATTCTCCACTGGAAATTTTCATGGGTTATTTTAAGTCTATTTTAAGTCTTTTTCTTTGCAATTAAAGGAATGAAGTAATTACAGCTGGCTAAATTTTCATGAGGCATTCTGCCAAAGAAAATAATATGTAGCCACAGACAAGATATATATCTGCAGGAAACAAGAATAGATTCAGCTCCCAGATAAAACTTCTGCATTTTTCCTTTTTTACCCTGATTTTATAGCAAATTCCTGTTAAAGTACCTTCCATGAACACCAAGTTCTTCAGAGAACCTGAAATTTCAACAGTTTGCCTAATAATCAGTTTAGGGAAAGGGGGGAAGCACAAAATCCAGGCCATGGACATCCCCCAAAGCTTGAGGGTGAGCTCAGCATCCTCAATGTGAGCCTGTTCAGAGCCTGAGTGGTACTGAGTTTAAAGGATCATATTTGAATGTGGACACAGATCAGATGACACAGTCTCAAGCTGTGTCAAAGAAAATTCCTGGATATTAGGAAAAAGGTTTTTATGGAAAGGGTGATAAAGTTCTGGAATGGCTGCCCGGGGAGGTGGTGGAGTCCCCATCCCTGGGTGTGTTTAACAAAGCCTGGATGTGGCACTGGGTGCCAGGGTTTAGCTGAGCTGCTGGGGCTGGGTTGGACTCTACGATCCTGAAGGTCTCTTCCAACCTGGTCATTCTGTGAATTCTGTGAAAATTTACTTTCACAGAGAGGTAAAACAATATGGAAGCCACCAGGCTGAGCTCAGCACTGCGCATAAATTGCCATTAGGGCTGGACTGAGTGTCAGCACTCCCCCAGCTAAAGGGGCTGCTGAGCACCTTGAGAGCCAATTCACCTTCCCTTCTCCTCCAGAATTCACAGGGGCTGGCACTTCCCTGTGTGCACCTTCCCTGAAAATATCTCTTCCAGGATGGTGCTGATTTCAGGTGTGTTGGTGTAAAAAGGACTGGAGCAGCTCTCATTTTACTCATTTTGGTGTCAAACAAGCAGTGACTGGGAAGAGTTAAGTACAATTTCTTTCCTCCCCAGTCCCTCCCAGCCCAAATCGAAGCATCTTTCCCCAGAGGTTTGGCACTGACAGTGACAGTCATTACTCCTAATACTGAATAACAGTATCATCCCCAAAACCTGTAAGATCTCTGCTTAGAAAAGTAAGATTCTGCAATCTTCATCTCAGGGTTTTCTTACTATTTGCAGAAATCCATACTACGCTGCAGTGGCAAAAGCTTCCTATCAACACCTGTGGATTTCAAACTGCAAATTAGGAGCTCTATTTCTTTGCAGTGTCACAACAGCAAAATGAAGCACCAGCAGGACACCAGATGTGAAATGGTAGAGATTGTCTCGTCAAGAAAAAATTGGGTCCCATCCAAGAGTAAGGGAAAATCAAACCTTCTACAATTTGTGTAATTCTGCTCTATGTGAAGTGGGCCATTCATGGCTCCTATTTTCTCTTTACCTAAACAAAAGCAGGTTGCTCAAATTAAAATGTAATTCAGCCATAGACAGTTAACAAATGGAGATTTGTGTCACAGCACTAGAGCAGTTATTTTCCCACCACAAAAATATATTCCTTTCATTTTCCTTTGGATGTTCAGATAGGTGCACATTTAGGAACATATAATCTGTCTGTGTGACTGTATGTAGGAAGACATTGAGTAAAAATGTCATTTAAATAGGATCAGAGCTGCTTTCGAGCTGCTTGGAAGACTGAAAATGTTACCTAGAATTATTTAATACATGCACACTTTGTAACTGCACATAATTACTTACCTGACAGTAAGACAGAGCCTACAACTTCATAAACATAGGAAAGCTGCTGTCATAGCTCTTCTATCTCCACTATTTCTCCTTCAGCAGATAGAAAATGGCTAAATTATCTTTCTCATCCATGGCAAACCTAACATGAGCGCTCAAACCCACCGCATGCTGAGGAGAAAATACAGCTCAGGTGCCCCTGGTTATTATTAGCTGTCATATTTTTTATTCTAAGAGGTCTGTAAGACTTCATTATCTGATTTTACAGCGGTTCTTTGCTGGTAACGAGTGAAACCAAGTAAAGAAGCACAAAGAAATGGAATTGTGCTCACTTGGGGAGGGGCAGAGTGGCCATCCTGGAGAGGCTCCTCCAGAGCAGACAGCCAGGGTTCAAACTGAGGCCAGCTCACCTTAACACCTGTAAATCAAAACCAAACCTGTGCCCTGGGAGCCATCCACACATTGCAGGAATTTACAGCAATGGGCAGGATCACAGCTTTTCTCTTTTCTAATCCCTCTGCCTGCCTGCAACAACCTAATGATGTTCTTCATGCTGAAGCTTTCTTAGCTTTGTTCCTCCTTTCCTTTTTCTCTTCTCATTTTTTCCCCAGATAAGTTTGTCCACTCTTCCCGTACCTTCGTCCCCTCTCACCCAATTTGCTCCTTTTGCACTTTGAATTGTATCTGCTTGTCTGACCTCTGATTATTTTTACTGCCCTTTCTACAAGCTGGCATTTCATATTGTCTTTCCCACGTCTGTCCATACTCATTTTAAGCACTAAATTGTACTTTCCCTTCTACAGCTTTCCAATGTGATTTGAAATTGAAGAGAGAAGCAATAGCCTCAAGACATTCAAACCCATCCATTTAAACCTGATCATAGAGAAGGCTCTGTAACTGTGAAGTTCACATCTTTTTTTATGGCCTCTTTTCCCCCAGAAAACCAATGCAGAGAAATATCATGGTAGAATAAAAAACTCATCTTTAAGCCCCAGTGTGTGTGAATATGGAGGCAAGCCAAAACATAAATAGATATTTGGCTTTTGGCAAGATAGTGTTTGGCATTTCATACATCAAGCAGTAATCTGCATTGTATTTATTCAGCTGAGCATTTAAGGTGCATTTGAATGCGAGAGTGATAAATAGAAAGGAGTTACACAAACTGCAATCAAACTGTGTGCTATTCTAGGCCTGGTAATTACTAAAATGAAAATACAAATAGAGCAGGAAGGAGGGTGTTTCTATAAAGGATGCTTTAGCTAATACCTCTAAGGGTTTATTTGTAGGTGCAATTCTTTTTCTCCCAGTGGAAAACTGCACCTCTGAGGCAGCTCTCCCAAAAATCCCATCTATGCTTGGTACAATAGCCTATGTATGAGACTACATTTCCCATTCAGCTTTTACAAATGCAATCCAAAATTTTCCAAGGCTGGCTGGTAACAAGCCAGTTAAACCATCACAAACCCGATAGATCAGGCACTGACTCAGGCAAAATTGCTGCGATTGTAGCTCATTTTTATTTTTGGAGTGTTATACTGTCATTTATCTGTGGGCGAGCCCCAGGAACTGGATTGCAGCTTTGTGTCCCTCCCCATGGCTCCAGGTGAATTAATTGCCAGATATTTACATGTTGTTTGTCCTGCGTTTATCTCATTACCTTCAGGGGCAGATGTTGAACAGCTGCTGAGGTGGACAATCTTTTGTATTGTAAGCAAATAGGTTTGCAGTTCTGCCTGGGATTTCAATCCTTATCTTTCTGCAGTATAACATTTGCCATTTAATATATTAGAGGATAATCCATGTTGTATTTGTTTACAAATACAAGTTTGGGCTACTTGGAACAATAAAATCCAAGCACTTTTTTTTCTGCAACTTTCTCAATGAGTTGCAGGGGCTGAAAGCAGAATTTTCTGGAGATCTTTTGGCAGGAGCTGTTCCTCTGGTTTGCTTTCTCTAGCTTATTATGCATTGCAGTCAATCCTACAACCACTTTTCCTTGAATGAAATGCCCAAACTTGTTTGTGTGCAACTTTTTAACAAGTGGAGGTTGGAACCACTGAGGCAAAAGGAAAAGAAGCGTTGATACACAACTCAGTGTTCTATTTCTATAATGAGAAAGAAAGGAAACTGCCAGCTGACTGAAATCTTAGTTTGTCCTTGCTGGTGCTAATGGCGCCTGGATTTCTGAACTCAGAGTTTACTTTGCAGGAGCCTAAAGGTCAGACAGAAGTGCGGCAAGCTGCTGGCTGCTCACTGAGGTGTGAGACAGGGACAAATTCAGCTCTGTCCACAAGACACTTCCACAGTCTCCATGGCTGTGGAGATGACTGCCCTGATATCAGTGACCTCAATGCAGCTGTGGGACTTTCAGCTGTGACTTCCCACACCATCCTGAGTGTGTTAAGGCTAACTAATACATCTTAAACCGAACACCACAACATACATCCACTCCTTATTTGAAGTGATATAACTGAGAACAGTTCACACAGAAATGAAGAAAAGAACATTTGAGAGCAGCACATTGTGAGAGAGGATTGGAGCTTGCCTGCAGGAAGGACGTGATCACTTTGCTGTTGCTATTTTTAATTGCATTCTTGCTATCCTGGAATGCAAGCAAAACTCTACATTAAAATATTAACATTTCATCTGCAGCATCACCTGCTGCCTTCATCTACTAATGCTGATGCCTTCAAGGTGATATAGCTCATTGGTTGTTGGGCAATAAAATACCCCAAAACATTCAGCAACAGAAGGCCAAAGCACCATCTGGCAGAGGCCAGAAAGTGCCACAGGGCACAGGAGGCACCCAGGGCCCTGCCTGGGGAGAGCTGCACTGGCAGCAGGCACAGAGCCCTCACTGCTCATCAGCCCCTGTTTAAATTCTTGGTGAGATCCTGTTGTTTTTTGCACGGAGATCTCTTTTTGCATCCTGTTGGTTTTTGCATGGTGAGATCCTGTTTCATGCAGGAGGCAAAGTTCAGTTTTCAAGAACATGCACTTGCTACGAGAGAAAGATGAATGGGCTCTCTGAGGTTCTCCCACAAAACCACTGTCCCATCACTGGTTACAGTAAATATTCCAATCCAAATATTAATATTCCAGTTTAAACACTAATAATAGGTGGAGCAGTTTCTCAAGAGCGTTGAACACTTGTACAATAATGCTAAAGACTGACATTGTCCCACTTGCACAAGGATTCTTTTTCAAATATTGAATTTTTTTTATATTCTTTCTTTATATCTGTGACCAAACTATAAGAAGACCCATTCTACTTTTCTTTCTTTTTTTTTTTGTCCTCTTAATTCCCACCTTTTCTTCAAGTCTCTTTATCCATCTGTTTTTCACACTACTACTTAGCTCCTTAACTAGATATTTATCCTCACCTCCCTGTTCCAGAGCACTGACTGGAAGCCACAAAGGCTGAGTAGTCTCAGATGTCCCCATTTGGGAAATAAAAGGTTTAATTCACACCCTGTAACTGGTCCATGATGTTAATTACAATTACATATTCACTGCAGAACTTTATGGCTTGTATGGACAGATGAATAGAGACTTGATTAACAAGCTATGGAATAAATGGATTTATTTCTGAGGCTGATGTTTCTGAAAACTACTAATGGGGTTTAGTAAAGTAATATTTCCTGTTATTAACTGGCAAGAGGGAAGCAGATCATACACAGCCATATCTCTAAGGAGTACATGAGATGAAAGACATGAATATCCTCATACAGCCCTGTGGTCTGTGTGTGAGTATTTACAGTAATAAATCTCTTGTCAGAAAGCTTTTGCATTCCATCTCTCAGCATCTGTACTTCTGCTACGACAATCTTGTCCTGTATGTGGTTTTTTTTGGTTTTTTTTCTTCCCTTTTTACAGAAGGGTCAGAAACCTGCTCACACCTTCTTGTGCTGAGAGGCAGCTGCTGCCAGCTTCAGCCTCCAGTAAGTGGTGCAGCACTGAGGTGATGGCAGACAGGAGCTCACACTCCCACACTGGCAGCCGTGTCCCTCCGTACCTCCCAGGGTCACATTTAAAGAATGGAAGTGGAAACTCAGTAGAAATCCTTTTACTGAAGTTCTTCTGGGCATCAGAAAGCTATCTGTTAGAATAATGAACAACGTGCCACGGAATAAAGAACACGTCTTGCTTTGAACAGCACCAAAAAGTGAGGGGTGGCAAGGAATGTGGGGAAGGGAATGGGACATCCCACTGCTCCAGCTGAAATAGGATGCAGGTGAGTAGGATGTATAGGAAAAGCTGTCTGTATAGTGTGATTTCAACAGAACATCCCCATGGCTTCCCCTGTGCAAAATCCCCTGTCAAAATCCCCTGTGCAAAATCCCCTGTCACCATGGTATTTTCTGAAAAATCCCTTCGCCAGGATTTCTTCTCCTGGGAAGCTGAGAAGCCTCAGAGAAAAATGAAAACAATAATTTTCTGATTTGCTTCTCCTGCGTTTTGCTGCTTTGGAATGTGGTTTGGAGATTGTTTACCAACTGGTCATTGTTTGATTAGTTTCATGTGAATTGTTTTGACTTAATGACCATTCACAGCCAGCTGTGTCGAGGCTCTGGAGAGAGTCACTTTCATTAGTTTCTTGTTAAACCTTCTGTATGTATCTTTTCTCTATTCTTTAACATAGTTTTAGTACAGTAATATCATATCATATCATATCATATCATATCATATCATATCATATCATATCATATCATATCATATCATATCATATCATATATATCATATCATATCATATCATATCATAATAAATTACCCTTCTAAGAACATGGAGTCAGATTCATCATTTCCTCCCTTCATCAGGGGACCCCAAAAATACCACAATCCCCCCTTTTTTAATCCCTCTTTATAAGGATTAGTGACTCATCTATGCAGATACAAGACAGGGAGAACCTGGATCAGCAAGAGCACTTCAGGAAAGCATCTAAAAGGTGAGGCAGTGACAGCTGGAAAGGCACAGAAAGAACAGGAGCAGAAAAACATGTAGCAAGAAGAGGAAAATCCAAATCATTAAATCCCTTTTACCAAGGTAATACCCAACCAGAATCTAGACCCACATGAGTTTATCACAGTGCCAAGGAAAAACCTCCAGATAAACAGCAAGCATTATACTCAAGTGTTTACAACAGGAAACAAACAAACTTTCCTACTTCCACCAGCTGTCCAGGAAAATGGAGACCAAACAGAGACTATATAGAGTGTAGCAACTAAAAAATTAGAAGTTTGGATGAAGAACGTATTAGTGGTGGGAAATATATAAAAAGTTAAGTTGCAAGAAGTGAGTTTTCTTAGTCTAGATTAAAAGTATCTGCTAGTTTTCCTGAAGTAGCTAAAAATTCACTGCAAGAAGAGGCAAACAAACTGTTCTCTATGCCAGCTCACAGGATAATTAGAGACAATAATCTTAAATTGACAGAGGCAAAGATGTATAGTTCATGCAATCTCCTCTCTGAATGTTATGGATTATGAAATTTGGACAAAAGCTGCTTGTAGAATGTCACAGGCTCATTTATTCTGCCTTCCAAGAATGTGATAAAATAAGCAACCTCTCAACCTCTTTCTCTAATCTCTACTCCTTTTCCATACAAAGTGGACAAGGTAGGGCAGGTGTGGATCTATGTAACTTATCTCCAGGCTGTGAGATAAGTAAGAACAAAACAAAAATAAAAATGCACATAAAAATGTTACAAGTGCAAATCCAAACACTCAAATGCTAGCAAGCATTACAATTCCTGTGTTACCTTAAATTCTCCCATTACATGAGCTATCAGAATTCTCTGATTACATCCACTGGTTATTATTTCACAACACCCTCCTCATGCTCTGAGGAGTGACTGCTGCTCCCTTACATAAGTGCTGCCTCACACCCTTGCACAGAGATGCATTTTGTTCAGCTCCTGCTCAGAATGCAAAGCTGCTCATTTCCAAACAGGCACTTAGCAGTGTTCACACCTCTGTCTCCCGCTGCTTCCCAGGCATTAATGAATTCTTCTTCACAAAATCCTCCCAAGCTTAAATGAAGTGAACCTCACACAGAATTTAAACCACAATTTCAAGCCTACCCAGTAATTATGACTGCTCAGCTTAAGTTTGATGCTGCAGAGCCTGATTCTGACTGTGTCACTGAGACTGTTATTTTCAAAAACCTCATCCCAAATCACAGCCAAAACTTCTGCCTGAGGACACAGGTGGCTCATCAAGTATTATTTTTATATATATGTATAATTATACTAAAAATACATATGCAGTAGTGCCTTGTAGAACATCAGGCTAAAATAATTCACCCACAAAAGACAGGAATCCTCTCCTAAAGTCTCAGAAATCATGCACAGGAACAACATGTATTATGTAAGCAGCCTCACTTCAGCAGTCTCAGCTGTTCCCTAAATTGGGTAAGACCTGTGGGCATTCAAACCTTTCAAAATAAAGCTGCCAGCATATTGAAAGTTTAAGCACGCGTGCAAATTCCAATATTAAGATTTCACTTTTGAAAATGTTAGAATAGATATCGAGTTTTCTGAAGTGACAGCTGCATACACCAAAGTATTGTGATCTGCTAAAGTATTGCTGCTTTCAGGAAAGTCTACGTGACAAGAACAGAACAGTAATTTAACAAAGGGATTCATGCATAAAAACAAATAAACAAATAAATCCTTGAACTTTCAGAAGATGCAATGTTTTCACATCAGTAAACCATGTCAGACACTCAGGAATCCAAACAAGAGCTTGGCTTGGTGTAGTCAACCGAGTTCTGTTCCAATTTAAATATTTTGGTTAGGGGTCTGATTTTGTGTTGAAGGCAGTGTAAGCCCTGTTGGGAATGCAGTTTGCTTTTTCTCCTCTCCTTCTGCTCAGCCCCAGGAGCTGTGCCAGCAGAAAGTGCAGTGCATTTCTGTTCTGCTGGAGGAGAGCAGCCAAGAGGTGGTGCTGTGCAAGCCCTGGCTCTGGAGAAGCCTGTCAGCAAAACCCTGTGTTTGTAAAACTCACAAAGCTCTCAGAATGCAAGCAGTGCTTTCTCAGCGTGTAAAAAAGGCAGTGAGGTTCAAACACCCTCCTATTAGTAGGATATTTTCATTTAATGTCTGTTGAATAAAGATCCCTGAGTATTTTGGTTTGGGGTTTGTCGATTTGCTGTCAAATCCTAATGAATAAAAATGATCTAGACAAAACTGAAGCAGAGTCAATGAGATTATTTTTTAACTCGATGGCCTTTTCCTAGATTTCCCTGTGCTAAAGGTTTGCCTCCTCAGTGAGCTAATTACCCATTGATTCAAAGTAAACAAGTTTTTCAAGTGCCAGCCTGGACACTGCCCAAACTCCTAAATTCTGTTCCTTGGAAACACAAAGACTGAGGCCAACTGAAAATTTGGACCAAGTTTTTTGTGTGCACAGGAAGGTGTTTGTGTGTGAAAATGAACCAAATACCCCAAGCTAACTGGTAATGAGCAAACTTCAAAAGGTTTGGAAGTTTCTAGCACAGAGCATATTCATTTCAGAATCAAGACAGAGCCAATGCTCCCACATTTTGAGGATTTTTGCTGGAGTTTTCAGGATGGTGAAGCAGAAATTGATTCTCTTTCCACTGTAGGCTGACACAGTTGTGTTTCAATTGATAACTCTGGGCAGTGTATTTAACAGCTCTGTGACTGATCAAACACAGCAAAATGTGGAAACCCAGGGCACAGGGAATATTTCTCTGTCTGCTCCGGGGTGCCCTGACCCCCAGGGCAGCACTGACTGTGACCCTCATTCATGGAGAAAGTTTCCCAGACCTAAGATAGACCAGAACCCACAAAAGTGTGAAATAGATTATGTTATAAATAGAGAGTAGTGTTGGTGTATCACTTGGTGAGAAATTGAGGTTTTTGGGATTTTTAGTGTGTGGATGGAAGCAAGATGGAGGGCACAGGGTGTCATCCTGGATTTCTTCTCCATGCTTCTTCTTATTTCTTCTTCTTGTGTTTGGGTGGCATTTTGTAATTGGGCAGAAAAGTCCCCATTGCAGCTCTGTGGGATCAGTTATTAGGTTAAAAGGGAAAATAATCCAGGTATCAGCTCTTAATTGGATAGTTTAGCCTTAAAAGACCTTGGAACAAGAAATTGATGGCCATCTTGTGCCTTCTGACGAAAAGCTGCCGAACTCACAGCAGTGAGACTGTTTTACTGATCAGAAATAATAAACAGCTGAGTCTGAACATGAACTACCATCTCAAGTGCCTTCAATCCAGACCCAGAAATCTGCTCCTCATCCCCAGTGGCCACAACCTTCTACCCAAGGCAGCAATTTGCCTCCTTAACCACCAGGTGAGAAAGCTGCTCATGCTGCTTTATGAGCACAAAACCAAACAATTAAACTTATAATTTAACCACTCAAATCAAGGCAATTCCTAAAAAGCAGGATAGGAACTTCTGCATGTGTTCCAGGATAAATTTTTGGTATCAAACTCCCCTTAAAACCCAATTTGCAGTTTCATTTGCAGCAAATCCTCTATAAGAAGAAAACAAAACTTCCTAGAATTTATGTTTTGACCCATTTTCCTTACAATCTCTCAAATTCCTCCAAGTGGAGAAAAAAAACAAAGGGTTACTTTGGTAATGATTGAGCCATAGTTTTAAATAGCAGCACGGAAACGTTAGTAAATAGAATTATTGACATTTATTCTTCTAGCACACCATTCTTTGACATTATAAGCTTCCAAATCTGCACACACATACATCCTGATGTGAAATTCAAGGCTGAACCTTGAATCCCTTCCAGACAGACAGTCCCAAGTGTCCTAGTGACAGAAGGGCTTCTACATCAGTTAAATGCTAAGGTTGCCTCAGACTTAAGTTTTTCCTCTATTTACCAATATCTGCTAATTAAAATTAATTTTCCTGTTCTTTTTTTATAAGAATTAAAATCTACCTAGCAATTCTTCCAGTCTTACATAGGAATAGTATGGATTTTCTCTTCTAGAATAGGTTACCACAGTTCCTGCAAGTTTTACACAGGCCATGAGGTTTTTATATTTCTTTATTTCCTATTAATATCTCCAGATTTCCTCCAGCTTTTCTCTATTTTCCACCCAAAGGGTCATATTGCAGCTGAGCTCAGCAAGGCATGTTCACCCTACTGAGAATAGAAACAAGGCCACTGACATGCAAGAAACCTCAGGAAAAAAAATAAAACTGGAAAATCAATATATATTTAAAAAATAGCCATCCATGTAATCAGCCCTGAGAAAACAACAGCTCTATCAAGATGATATCATCACACTGCTGATGAATTAACTGAATTGACTGAATTCATCATTTCTGTTACTCTGGGTGGTTCTGGTTAATGCAGAGTAAGAGAAATGGACTCAATGATCCTTTTGGGTCCCTTCCAACTCAGAATATTCCATGATTTAGTGGTTTTATGCTTCAAACATGGCATCTGCACAGGCAGTTATTTATCTTGTGGGAAGAAAGGAAAGAATGGCATGGCAAGAAGTTATTAGAAAATTCATGGTTTGTACAACTCTGCACTACTGCAATGCTAAGACTCAGTTAAAAACCACAAGAAATATGTGGACTGCACTAGGAGAACAGATTTGGAAAACTTTATAACACAATAATACACTATCTGTGTATTATTATCTGTCTCATAAACATAAGCTTTTTTTCCTGTTTTAATTTTGTCCATTTTAGAGGAAAAAAACTCTATCACTATCTATGGAAACTTTTAGGTCTAGACTAATAAAAGTACATCTGAAAAAAAAAAAAAGGGTCCTTAGCAGCTATATTTTCAATTCTGTTCTTGCTCTAATTCATATCAGAGCCTGTCTTCAACATAAATGACCTTACAGAAGCTGGTTAGATAATAAGACAATCAGGTAATAAAATAAAAAAAAATAAAAAAAAAGAAAGGAGAATTCAAATGGACATGAACATTATGTCCATGCATTATGGAGCCTTAAACTCCCATTTATATTCTCATTCAGAAACAAAGTGGCCTCAATTGCCTCCGGCTTAATTGCTTTCAACTGGAAGAAAATCACTGCTAAAGTTGCTTAAATCACGTAGCTTTTGAGTGGACATCTTAGTTATGACAAAAAACACAAAATAAACCAAAAAAAACCAAACAAAAACCCCATTAAAAAACAAAACAAAACAAAACAAAACAAAACAAAACAAAAAAAAAAAACCACACCAAACTTGAAGACTTCTGTTCCACGGAAAATGACATGTCCATTTCTGGGTCTCCTTAAAAAAAAAAAAAAAATCTAATTCATAGGTCTATGGTAATTTCAGTAAAAGAAAAGCATTTTGAGCAGAAGCTTAATTAGAAGCTTAATTAGTGAAGGGCTGAGGGTGAGGGGTGTGAGGAGAGGCAGCAGAGTGAGGGCTCCAATAATCCACAGGGAGGTGTGAAGCTGGGTGGGAGGATGTGTTGGATCAGCTGTGGATGCCCCCAGGCAGTGCAAACGCAGCTCAGAGTTTTATTTGTGCTGCTCATGTGCCCAGCCTGGTTTGCTGAGCCACTTCTGATGTTCAGGGCCCCAAAGCAGAGGGCAGAGCTGGTTTGGGTGATGAAAATATTGTGATTTGACAGCTCAGCTCTCCAGGAGAACCTGATCCTCTGAGAGAGGCACCACGCTGACTTTGTGCTCCTCTGCACCAAACTTGAGATAAATGAAGAAAACTTTTACTGACTTACAAGCTATTTTTTAGTTTTTTTAAAATTTTTCTTTTTACGAACCACAGCTGTCTTGTAATTCCACAAATGTTTTTGTATTGCATTCCCACTGATTTCTTTTCATACTTGCTGACACTGCTCAAATGTTGTTCCTCTTAGCAGCAATATATGAAATCCATTACAGGGCACATGCTGCATAAGAAAAAAGGCTCACTTCAGTTCATGCTTCACCAGTGTTACTCTAGTTAGCTTTTCATTCTCCAGGCAGTATTGTTATAACACCAAGTCTCAGAACATCAGTTCTGAACTATTCTAATAACATTGCCAATGTTCACTGTGCCAGCTCTTTCACAAAGGATTATTATCAAAAAATACATCCTTTGTCACTGCTATCAGTACTTTTTTTTTGTATTCTCTGAATGCAGCTTGGATTGGGCACCAAATACAGCCCACCTTCAGGGTATATAAGAAGAGTGGATATTAATTATACTCATCCATCTTTATTTTCAGCAATGTTTGATTAATGAAAAGGTATGCACAACAGAACACACAACATTTCTTGAGAACATGCATGTACCAAACCTGTTCAAGCCTATTCTGTTTTATTGCTTTGATTATAATTGCCACTTCAATCCAGACCAATAACCTGACATTGTGAATGAGTTTCTTTTTAATGTAGTTAGGTCAGATGCTTGGTATTTTAATTCCTATAGTTTTGTCAGCAACCCTGAGTCCTTTTCCACTGAATTAGCTGACTTTTTCATACAAGCTCATATCTTTACATGTTCATAAATCAAATTTTAGTTATTTGTTAGTTTGCTGTTAAAAAGAACCATAATTTCTCCTATCTTCTGTTTGCACATGAATGCAGAATTGTTGTATCACCTTATTTTGGAAATGAGACCAGTTCTTCACTAATTAAGCTTCTGCACAAAATGCTCTTCTTTTCTTGGAATTACCCTAGATCTATGAATTAGAACTTGGGGTTGTTTTGAGGTTTTTTGTGACGGAGACACAGAAATGAACATGTTATTCTGCTCTTCTACTCATGCACTGCTCTAATTCATATCAGAACCTCTCTACAACATAAACATGTCTTCAGCACGTGACGATATCTCCTTTTTCTTACCAAGTGCAGCAGCCACAAGGTTTCCCAGTGAGCAGACCCGTGCTGCTGCACTGGAATTGAAGTTTCAAGAGAGAAAAGATCCAGGGGGAAATGCAAAGGTGAAAGAGTTTTCTGTCTCAGTTTACTTACAAGAATTAAAAGATGGAATAGCAAGGAACTGGAAACAGTTTTGTAAAACCTGAGATCAGACAAAAAAACCCTTTTTTTCATAATTTTCTAGCAAGAATTTGAGTTAAAGGGATAAAAAAAAAAAAAAGAAGTGGAATAATTTTAAAAAGTGTGGTTTTGGGGTTTGTTTTTTTTTTGGTCTGATTAAGTATCCTTTCTTCTCTCATCTTATTTTGGCTCCTCTATTACACCTTCTCCAACTATTCACAGCCTGAAAGAAGTTGTGGAGGGGGAGGATGAGCAACAGAATAAGAATTCTTAATGAAAACTTTCATATTATGATTAGTTATTACAAAATTCTTAGTGTTTTTTGGTTAGAGGGGTTTTTTTTGTTTGTTTTGTTGGGGCTTTTAAAATAATTTTTTTAAGATTCTTTTTCAGGCCGTTTTTAAATGTTTTTTGATGTGAGTGAGTCTTATTTGTATCTTACAGCTCTTTGAAAACCTTTGTGACAAGAAAAGGAGCTGAGCTCTTTTAATAATGGCATGTTATTAAACCACTAATGATTTGGCTGTTTAAAAGTGAGCTGTAATGATTATAAATATCCTCTTTGATCAGCAGAAAATGGTGACTAATCTGATAGGGAAAAAAAAAACCCCAAAGTTTTAAGACTCAGAGTCTCTCCTAAGCCCAATGGCTGCTATGAAAGCTCAAAGGTAAGAGAGTAAAAAGAGAATAAAACAGGCAGCAGACAATAAGTGCAGATGTTTTATTTTTACCCTGAACTACTCTCCTGTCTAAATAACAATGAAGGAAAAAATGTATGTTTGACCTCCCTTCCTTTTTGAATTTCTATTCTTCCTTCCTGCAAATCTTTCAGCTCCTCACTGATACCTCCAGGCAAACATGAGCTGGATGCAAACTCAGTTCATTTTGCCTAATATAAATTGCATTTATGGTTTGATTTTTATTTTTTTTTTTGGGGAAACACATAGGTACAGAAAGAGAAGAAAAACAAAATGACTGTCAATAAATTTGTTTCACAAAGTTCTCTCTCCACCCCTCACCAGCTGATTTGCTCTTTGCTGGCTGTTGGGGATTTATTAATGCAGGATATCAGGGCTGGCCTTGGGTTCTGTCCCATCAGAGACCTCACCCATCTTCTGTCAAAAATCCCATCAAGCAGGACAGATCTTGCTGCCTTACATGTCTACCCATGATGGCAAACAGGCTGAGCTGTCAGCCCAAAACTCTTTCTATTTATACCTTCAATCTCTTTGACTCACTAAGATCTGTTTTCCATTCTCTAGGATGGCTTTTCCAGACCCCAGGCACCATCTCCTGACCATGGCTCTCTAATAAGGAAAACTTTTCATTCAATGATGTGGAAATTTTTCCATTTCCTTTGATTTTTAGTGAAAAGTGCTCGGTTGACCTTGCACTGCATTTTGATCTAACCAAGAAAAGCAAACATCCCACAAGGATGGTCACACACAGCTTGAGAATAAACATTTGCAACAGCATCTGAACACCCTGATCGCAACAGGGTCATGACCAAGCCCCAGTTTCCTCCTCTTACCTCTACCAGATTTCAGAGGTAGCATAAATTCAAAAGTAAATCTAAAACAATAAAAACATTTTAAAAAAAGAAAAAAAGGGCAGAATTAAACATTTCTTATGATTCTTCTTCCAGATCCCTCAAATATGGTATCTTAAAGCTGCTGTCCAACTCTGTTCTTATACAGAAGGCTAAATTTCAAAATATCTTCTTATCCCCCCTTGCTTCCTGCTGTCTTCTGAAATTTTAGACTTTTTGAGGCAAATTCCCCTATTGTGTTTTACACAATGACATTGTGTATTTTTAATTATCATTATTATTTTCATACTGTGGCTTTGATTTGAGCCACAGAAGAAATCTGTGCTTAGCATCTTCAGAATCAGTGAGGAGGTTCACAGAATAATATTTTTATATTTTTTCCTTGGAATAAATTTCTGAGATGATGAAGTAGACAACTTCAGCTGTTAATTCTTCACTTGTTTCCCTCATTCCCCTTTGTTAATCCCAGAGGTATCAATTGATTGCTAATACAGACTTAAAATGCAACAGAGTATTTGGGGTTTTTTTGCTGTTGTGCATTTGTTTGTTTTTTTCCTGACTCACTAACATTACCAAGAAATGGTACATCTACCATAACACATTAATAACTGTTGTTATTATTCAATCATCATAACACAATCTTCTCTTGAATGCATTCACAAACGCTGTGTGGAAGGAATAAGTGGAGCCTGTGGGTTTTTTTGTGTTTCTACACCACAGCAGAAAGAAAAGCCGATTAAAAGATTTATTCAAATATTTACATGACACACACTGTTGCAGTATTAAAATGTGAGCTTGCTCCTTTTACAAATCTCTTTAGAAGTCTTTTCTCCCCTTTGTTCCTAATACAACTTTTAAATGGCAGTCACAAGTCTGAATGACTCCAGCAATGACTCAATTGTTCATCCCCTCTGGTTCTTCTCTTCCCTCTCCTCCTCTTCTCCCCATCAATCCAGCATCTCTTTTAGTGATCTCCAGTGTGCCCGGGCAGCCCAGAAACCCACCCAGCAGCTCCTGCCTGGTCACAGGCAGAGGGGACAGGTCAAGGTGAGGCCCCACCTGCAGAGCTGCCTCCATCCCTGGCATCCTCAGCACAGGAAGGACCTGGGGCTGCTGAGAAACTCCTGGAGGCCACAGAGATCTCCCAGGGCTGGAGCCAGGCCGGGAGAGCTGGGGGTGCTCAGAGGAGAAATGGGAAGGGTTTGGAGAGACCTCAGAGCACCTTCCAGAGCCTAAAGGGGCTCCAGGAGAGCTGGAGAGGGACTGGGGACAAGGGATGGAGGGACAGGAGACAGGGAATGGCTTCACACTGAAGGAGGGCAGGGTCAGATGGGATATGGGGAAGAGATTTGTTCCTGTGAGGAGGTGAGGCCTGGCACAGGTGCTCAGAGAAGCTGTGGCTGCCCCATCCCTGTAAGTGTCCAAGGCCAGCTTGGACAGGGCTTGAAGCAACCTGGGATGTTGTATGAAGGCAGTGCAATCCATCTATCATCGTTGTCCTGGGACGTTATAGCCAGGCCTCCAGGCTGTAATTGCTTATCTTGTGGCAAGAAATCAGAGCTATTTTTGCTTACATAATCCTCAAGCCAGTCAGGTTTTTTAACTGGCTTTTCCTCATCCCTACTTCTACCACTGTAAATTGGAGTAGTCTTGAAGCTGGTTTGGAGGCACAATTACTACATGTATGGCTGTGGTTGACTGGAACACTTGTCCTCTGGATTTAATAGGAAATGGTGTCCCTGCCATGACAGAGGGTAGAACAGGCTGAGTTTTAAGGCCCTTTCCAACCCAAACTGTTCTGGAATTCTGCCATGATTCTATGGAGACTCATGTAGGAGGTGTCTAAACAATTTCCTTACTCCTCACTCTGCTCCACACATCCTTCCAAGCTCCAGCCTTGCTCTGCACATCCTCTTTGCAATGTCACCCTGCGTAAGCTCCAATCACACATCTCCTTATGCCTGAACAGTTTTGTCAGTGGATGCTACATCAATACCCTCCACATTTCAAACCTCACCTCCCTGAAGTTCATCCTTTTCCATAGGCCTGGGAAATAAAGTAGAAAGTTGTGGCTGGCATCCCAAAAAAGCATCACAGCCATTGGTACAAGCTGCACATTTCTGGAACCAGGAGTAGCCCCAAGTCTGCAGCCTCATCTGCTCTTGCTGTCCTTTCCCAGCATTCCCAAAGAAATCAGAAAATGGGAATTAAGAAAAATTAAAAACACCCTGGTATTTATATTATTCCATATATTATTCCATATATATCAGATGTCTGAGCAGCATGACCAGGACTGAAGTGTAGGGAGGGATCTGCAGCACATCCCCCTGCACCAAGGCATTTTTGCTCTGTAAAATGGTGCAGCACATTCTCCATGGCCATTGTGGTGCAGTGCAAAGCAGCAATTTGCCTTGAACACTGGAGGCAATTAAGTAGGCATATTTAGAGAATAAATATGAAGATGTACACAGTTAGCATTCCACGAGATTAATTCCTAATGTTCCTGAATGTATTCAAATATCTCATGGCTTGAACAACAGGCATTGCATGCTTCTTATTAAATACAAAGAGATGCACAGCCATAGAAAAATAAAATGCTCTGTGTAGAACCATCCTCTTGTGAGTTTTAAATGTGTTACCTTCCCCATCATCAATGCCTGGTGATCAGAGTCTCATGAATATTCCAATGGAATACTGGCTGGAACACTCTGAAAAACCATTCCCCATGAGTACAGCAGACCTGAACTGAGGATCCCAGCTAAACCCATTCTAACCCAGCTTGTATTTGTTTCATGTTGACAGTCAGCAGCACCATCATCAATTTTACACCAATTTCATGGACCAGCAAAAGTAATTGCTTCTGTTCCCTGACCACTGAAGAAAAGAAGTCCTGTATTAAAATTTATCAAAGCTATCAACTGCAGACCTATGGAGCCAAACATCTTAGTTCAAAGGCATTTGATAGATAATGTATTATTGTAAAACAATTTATTCTCCCTCTCTGCTACCAATTGCCACTTTATTTCCTACTCTCCTTGTCCTTTTCCTTCAGTCCATGTTTCACTGCTGTGTCTGGGCTCTGACGTGCTCCCAGGCATCAGTGGATGCACATTCCCTGCCCCTGGAAATGCTCTCCTTACCACAGGTCTGACACTTACACTGTGCAACCCTTAATTGGTAATTAGTTAATGAAAGAGATGAGTACCAGCCCTGCAAAACCCCTAACTGGGTAAGTTAGCATCTCACTGACGGAAACAGGTATTTTTCTGGTGGTTGTGCATTAGATCTAGCCTGGAATAACCAAAACATCAAACACAGTTCAGAATGATAAAGTGCTGAAAAGTGCTGCCAAAGTAACGTGCTTGGAAAAGAAACATAACAAACGTGGCTCTTCAAGAGCTGTATGAATAGAAAAATCTTTTTTTCTCTCAATTTCAAATTCAGTTTTATGAGAATAAAACTTTTATGAAAAATTCTTTCACCCCCTGTGTGATATGAAAGAGGCTCAGTAGTTCAAGTTCCATTGTAAGCTCACAGGAGAATATTCAAACCATCACCACTAAACATCACACAGAACTTGCAGGCACACAGATGTAAAATTAACCACACTCAGGAAAGATATTCCTGAGTGCAGTGAGGGGAACCATTTGGAATGAGCAAATTTTCCACCATGCCTTGGCTGTTTCATGGATAAAATCAGAATTTCTGGTTCCTGGCATAACTGAACTCTTAACACGCAGATGTGAACATGCAAGAATAGCAGGGCTTGACCCTGTGCTACTACAGGAGGTTTATCACAGACATAAAGGCTTAGGATCACACTCTGAATTTTTTAGAATTGGAAATGGTCCCCTCTGAAATAAACAGCAACACATTCAGAGCTCAACTTGCACTATGGATGGTTTTGTAATTTTTTAAATAAAATAAACCCACTAAGTTATGAAGAGAGCAGTAGCACCCTAAAACTCTGACACCAAAATAAGTTGCAACTGCAATCAGCATGAAAGGCTTAAAAGAAATAAAGGACAGAAAACAGAAGACAAAAGAAAGGATCAGGAGATTTTTTTTAAATAGCCTGAATGCTTTTTCATTATATGTTTACATTCTGTATCAAAACCCAGTCAAAAACTAACATAATAAATATATAATTGGGGTTTAGCAGTTAAAATGTATGTTAGGTATCCAATGAACAGAACAACATACACCAGATAACTAATACAGATGCCAAAAAAAAAACCAATAATGAAATAACTGCTGAACTACAAAACATGCACTCTGATAAAATTTTCCACGCTGTGTTTTCACCACAAAATAAATGGAGATTGCTTAATGAGAATAAGAAACAGTGTAAAATACCATTGTGACCTTTCTCCTCCAGGCCAGCCCTTCCCTCTCCCCAGAGCAGCCTCTCTTCACCTGGCCCTGAGCAGCAATGGTTTGTAGCCAGTGATAACAATTGAAATCTCTCATTTTTCTGTCCCTCCTCACAAAACCAAAGGCTTGGGCACAATTCCTACATCCCTGACAGTTAAGATTAGCTAATGACAAGCTTTGGATTCATCCAGTAAATCCAGCAAAGAATATACAAGTAAAGGCATAGAAAAAAAGGCTGCTGTCAGCAAATTTGAAAGCTTCAAGTTCTTTCAGATCAGAACTTGCAGAAAATCAATTTCTACATGAATTTTTATTTTTCTTTTTAAACCACTCTGCAGTCAGATCAAGTCAAGCTAACCATCTGCTGCAGAGAGAAATACAGCTCTACTCAAGATCACATTATCAAACTTCTTTGTAAAGTTTACATGCAAGCTGTTCCTGTCAGAATTGAAGTCATTGTGATAATGCTTCCTAATATTCGTTCAGGCTTTAAATAAAGACTGACAAAAGTCCACATATGGATGACAAGCTGTTCTACTGTAAATATTTTTGTATTTGTTGAGAAGGGGCTTATGGCAGTTTAGGACATATTCCATCAGGGATTTTGGTCTGAACTACTTACTGACTAATAAAACCAAGGTAAAATCCTTGCTCAAAACCATTACCAAAATTTAGTTATAAATTAATTTGATCCTATTTCTACTCCTATTTAGTAATGCTTTTACATCATTATTGCTTAAAAACTTTTCCCAGCTGGTGGATGTTATAAATTGGAGGATATTTAATACTCTGTATTTTAAGCAATTTAATTCCCAACTGGCACTGAATGTAGTTATCTGTGGAACAGAAAATGGTAATTTTACCATTAGAGCTGACCCTCTAAAGAATAGTAAAATTCTTCCACTTTTTTTGTGTAAATAAGCTCAGTACACTCATTTCCAATATTCCTGTAAATGAGGGGATAGATCAAAAAATCCTTCAGAAACTCCTTTCCCACATGCTTTAGTTAGAGGCACAACTTACAGAACAGCAAACACAAAAGCAAATGTTGTGACAAGCAGGGATTAAATTGCTTTCTCAGTTTGGATTCCATTTTGAGAATTCACAAGGCACATGCTGCAATAATTATTGCAATTAACACAGGTAACTATTTGCTCCAAGTTCATTACACATTATTGCTTTAGTATAGCAACTATGCAAGTAACTCAGTACAGCAAAGGAAAAATAGTTATTAAAACCCTCATGTGAAATGAATGTTAGTGCAAGGAAAGAGCCTTACCCTGCTGTTGGATCAAGAGCTATGGCCTTGGGGTTGCTCAGGTCCAGCTCGATGAGGGTCACACACACTGAGCCGTTCTGGCTGCACGCAAAGATCCTGTCGCTGACTTGATCCACAAAGTAAAAATTCCCCGTGATCCAGTCCATTGCTATTTGCTGCACATCTGCCAAAAAGAAAAAGGAAAAAAAGAAAAAAAAAAAAAAAAAGAGCTCAGGAGTGCAGTTCCAATCCAAGTGACTGCTGGCTGCTCTGCCAGCAGATGCTCCTCTCACTTAAAGAGCTCCAGCTGCTTTACATCTATTACAGGGCTTCTAACAAGGAACCCAATCCTCAATACACAAATAGGGGTTGGGGAGAATTTTTTCCCCTTTAAGTACAGACATCTGATTGCAACTGCAGTGGTTTGAAAGATGCACATTTGTTCTGAGCTCTGTTAAATATTTCTAAGTCTGTCACTGTGATTTTTTTAATGGTCTCCTCAGAAGCAGCAGCACTGAGTGATGGTGCACCTGTGACACAGCTGGAGCACTGGTGGTACCAGGCTGCTGGGGAAGGCAGCTCTGAAGGCACTCAGATTCTGGATTTGGTGTTCCAGGATGTCTGCCAGAACCTGGGGATGGTAAACTTTAAACTTCACATTTGTAAAGTTTAAAGGAGTTTCTTGGTTATATTTAAAGGGGACTAAAAGCAGACCAGAAATACTTAATAGAAATAAATAAAATATTATATGCATGTCTAAAACCACCTTATATCTTCACTCATTTTAATTTAAAAACTTTTTTCTTGTAGTTCTGGGGTATCTAGATGCTGCCAGATTGCTGATAGTTGCCACAAGAAGTAGCATTGAAGTAAATTTTCTGTGATAATATAGAGACATTCACTAACAACCAAGTTTTCCTTCTCAGGACTCTGTGGCAGCTCCACAGCACCCTAACACAGGCTGCTCCCTCTGTTCTTTTCCATGTGGGATCCTGGAACCACCCTCTGTAAATGCCTTATAAATCCTCCATTTTTCTTATAAATCAGCTGATCTGCCCATGCACCATCTTACTATTACACTAAGCAAAAGTATGGAGAAGTGCATAAAGGACAAAATTTTACCAATTTTATGTAACTAAGATTTCTTCCTCTTCTTATTGACAGTATTGTATTGATAGCACTGTGCAGGACAGAATTAGTTATTCTTTAATAAAGAATACTGCAATTAATAGAAAAATATATCCTGTTAAATATATCCTGTTTTCAATAATCAATACCAAAGATTTTTTATTTGAAAATCTTAAATATGTTTATTACACTACAGTGCTTTCAAAATAGTGCTAACATAAGCTGAGATTCTGTCATGATAAAAGAAGCCAGATTGATAAAATATCATTACACAGAGAAACTGTTGTTGTTTGTTTGTTTTTTTTTTAACTTTTAGTTTTCTGTATGTTTATAATCCTTCAGCTGGGGAATTTTTAGGTTTGCTTTTCACAATCCAAAAAAAAAAAAAAAAGTTGCTTCCATCACATCCATGCTGCACTGGAGAAAAGTAAGTAAACTTGATTGAACAAAAATTGAATTCATTGAGTTTTTGATGATAAATCAGGACTTATGAGCCTTGTACTTAAAACAGACATGGAAGCTCATTTTTTGTCCTTCAAAGTGCAGGTAACTTAAACAAGATTTACTCAGTGAAATACCAGGAACACCAACTGTATCCCACCTCAGCCATCCCATTACACAGTTCACTGCTGTCTTCTGTCTCTCCCATTCCTGCCCTTCCACTGCTCATTTCCCTTTTAATTCAAAGGGAATATTGCTCCTGATAGGTCCCATTACCAAGATCTGCTGAGCCAGAATAAAGAAATGCTCCATTTAGCCCAATATCCAAACTCCAGAGAAGGCCAATGTCAGATGCACTGCGAGATATGTGAGTACTGATATATTTCAGACAATAGGAAGGAAACACTATTTTTTTCCCTCCCGTTTTCCAACCAAAATATGGGACATGCTTTTTAAAATGCCAGAAGAAAACTCTGTTCATCTGGAAATCAGTAATAATTAAAGCATTTTCAACACGCCTGCTTACCATTTTCTGAAGTTGGATTTGTGGAATGAAAAAAATTATGGTTTACTGATTCAGGGAGACTTTTGAAAATTACAGATAAGCTCCCGTGTAACAGAAGCATTTCAGAAAATATCTTTGAAATGGAACAAAAGGTACAAAAGGGATCCAATTTCAAACATTTGTAGAAATAAAACTAGTAATTAAATTCCTGCAAGGAGAGCTCTAGAAGATTGCTGTAGATGAAAAGTGGTTGAAAAGGAACAAGGTTAAGTAGCAGCCTGTTGGTGGAGGGTGTGTTTTTTTCTTATTGTGTGAATGTACCTATTTTGAGATAAAAGTGATACATATGTGAAAGGCACATCACACACAGGTTATTGGATTTGTTAACATAACAGTACTTGGAGTTATAAAATGTTTGCTCTGTTCTTTCCTTAGGTTTTTGGTAACATATCACAAGAAATTGCACCAAACAACTTGTTGTTTGCTTTTTTTTTTTATGGAAACCAAGAATAATTTGTTCAAGGTCATATTAGGGATACCCATTTGCATTAGGTAGTTAAAGCTGAGCTCAGCATTCCAAGAAAAGTGAGACATCTAGAAGCAATACCACGCCATAAACTTTGTGTCAAACAGCATTGGTAGCTTATTTATCCAAGTTCCCTGCCCAGCAGGATTTGGGAAGGGCATGGAGCTCCCACTAGCACAGGCTTTTGGAGAGGTTTAGGCTCATTCCAACTGCATTCCTTGTAAAGCTGTTCTTTCCATGGTTCCTCACTTTAATTACAGGGTTTCCAGAACAAGCAACACATTAATTCACAGTAATTTTCTGCAGAAGAAGAGACTGCCAGGGAGATGTCTTGAATCAAGGGTTTAAAGAAACTGAAAGAGTTAAAAGTTTAGCTAGATTCATTTAGGAGGGGATAGAAACAGTTAAGAGTATAGCAAGAAGAAATAATAAGGGATAGTTAATCCTTAGTAGATGGAATGGTTAAGGCTAAGATATAAATAATGTATTTGTCTTTACTGTGTTTAAAGAAGCAGGATGGGATGTGGATCTGATTGTGAAAAAGAAGAGGACCTGGGCCCTGAAACTTGATCTATAGCCAAGGGGTCAAAGCCTGCCAACAACACAAAAATAAAGGTCACTTTGAGCTCAGAAGAGCACCCATCCATTTAAGAACCCACCCACCCATTTGAAGTGAAAGACTGCAAAAGTGTGAAAGAACTTTGGACTCATTTAAATACATTTTAATACTAAACAGGGATAGGTGGGGTTAGGTGATGACTAGGTATTAGGTGTTTTGGGAATTATATGAATATGTGAGACATTTTTAGATAAATAGAGCCTGTGATTCTTTGCACGTGCCTTTGGAAATTGTTCCGCTTGTGCCCAGTGCTGTAATAAACACCACTTTTCAACTTTAATTAGTTGAAGAATCATCTGTCTGTGCCTCATCCTGCTATGCAGAGAACACTTCCCTCCAAACCAGCCCATCACTGTCCTTAGCAATTCCTGTGGGCACTGAGCACATTTGGCATCTGTGTGTTGGAGCCACCATGGATCTGCTCTGGGGTTTGTCTCTGTTCCTGTGTTGGACACATCCACCTTCCTACCAGAGAAGTTTGTAAAGCATCGTCCAGGTCCATTCCCCCACCAAACTAAATTCTACATGAGAAATCCCCTCATCTGGCAGAGAATGGGCTGTGTGAATCCCATTTTATCCCCATGCTTTGGCAGCAGCTCTGCATGAAGCTGCTGTGAATGTTTCCCCATCCATCACACGAGTTGCACCCACTGCAAACCACTGAGGAAAGGCTCTGGTTGAACTGGGGGCTTTTAAAATATAGATAAAACTTTTTGTATTCAAGAAGTTCCTGAATTCATTTCATGCCTATTTCTGGATTCATATTTAAACCCCACTATGTGCAGATGTCTGGTTCACTCACATCTTTAAAGTAATTAATCTTTTTTTCTTTCATTTGCATGGTTTCAGAAGTCTCTAAAAAGGAATGTTTTCCCTTGAAAACACACATATTTATTCTGAGCAATCTTCTATATAGTTCTGAGAGCTTTTCCTATATTAATAACAGTTTCCTTGGAGCATTTCTGCCAAATGTGATCATCTTTCCTTTATTACTTTCTAAAAACTAGGATTTCCTCTTAGGGACTTCATAAAGAATAGTTAAGACAGCATATAGGTTAAATTCTGCTCTACTTAATGACATTATGTAGACTGTGGGCACAACAAAAGTGTGTCTGAAAGTGAACTTTTCCTATGTCTTTTAAACATTCAGACATTATTAGACCTTTAGAGAAAATAATAATTTCATATAAGGGTGGCTAAATCTTCAAAGGGTTCTGGAAATATATGTCTTATGGCCAATCCATAGTTTATGGAAATCAGAGAAAAATAGAATGGCTCTCTTCTTTTACTTTGATTTTCCAACATATATCTTGTATGAATTATTACATTTATTTCCATTTCAAATCAAGACTAGCACAAGACTTCAGATTTTCAGCAGAAGAGAGGCAAAAGCCATGACATATTCCTGTATTCTGTTACTGCCTTAATCAAGGATTCTGCCTATGCGCTATCTATTAAAATCAGTGTTATATTAACAGATTTCATTTTTCCCAGATGTAGAAACAAAAATTAGCAAACTTTTTCCTGTTAAAAGCTTCAGTATAAACATTCCTTGGTTTTAATGTAAAAATGCTCTGAGTAAATTACTCAGTGGAATTCTGGAGTTGTTGGACTGTTTTTGAGAAACTTCTGAGTGAAGTGGGGAATGATTTTGGATGAAACGTAATTAAAATTTGAAATACATCTTGAACTCTCCAATCTTGTCAATTATGAAAAAGATAGACAAATTCTCACTATTTTAAGGGAAAGAACTTGGCTCCCACTGCCTTATATAGTCAATTTTTCCTTAGTCTGGACATTGCAATGAAAAGATCCTCATATATGCATAAATAAATCAGTATTGAGTTCATATTTAGATTTTCCCCATATTAATATATATTTTAAAAATATATATTTGAAAGTGCTTAAAACAATCTTTGTTTTTCACATGGAAATGTTGGGTGGTTTTTGTGGGTTTTTGTTTGTTTTTTCCCCTTTTTTTGAGTTCATTTTTTCTTTTGTTGGTTTGGTTTTGTTCTTTTCAAAAATTAATTATAAAGGAAGAATTATTTTGATTGCTTTAAATGACTAATTTTTCTTCTATAACACCCATATGTCACGTTTCTGAATGTAATGTCCAAACTGGCATGCCCAGACTTAGTTTAATTTATTATCTACTTAGAAAGAAAAAAAAGAGATAAAATTATATATTTATCAGGAAACAAACCAACTTTATTGCAAAGACAAGCAGAAAGTCACTTGGGAATACTTTTTTTGCCTCCACTGAGTAAAAAGCCAAGTTTGGAACGAGACAAGGAGCACCAAGTCTTTTTTTTTTTTTTTTCTTTTTTCCTCCAATAGCCATTGATGGTGAGAGCAGGTAAGAAGTGTTAAAACACATAAATGACAAGCTGTGAACCCTGCAGCATCACTGCCTTTGCTGTGCCACTCTTTTGACATTAATGCTCCTAATTAGCAGCCCAGACAGCCTTGCACTGACACTGTGCCTTGGGAAAGTGAAGCTGGAATGGATTTTCTCTGTGCCTCTTCTGCTACCAAGAATTTGCCATAATTCTGTCTGCAACGCCGCTTAAAAAATATGATTTTTATTAAAGATGTCACCATTCAATAAGTCAGACACGCTGGTGTCTCAACTTTTAACAGCCATGTCCAGAGTGATTATTACATAAGTTGAAAAATGAAAAATCAAGTGAAAAATATCCATCCATCTTTTTCAAATTACTCATCCTCAAATATCTGATTCCTCTGAATTAAATCAGCCTTCGAGGATACTCTTTGTGAGAAGCACAATGAAGAACCTAAAATATATCAAATTTAAATAAGCACTTTAAAGCTTCTAGACTTCGAGTTCCTCAAAAGAAGAGAAAGCTTTTCTTTGTGGAGTAAAAGCATTTCAATTTCAATCAATTTGGGTACTGACAAAAATATTGTTGGCTTTCTTTCAACCCTGGAGCATAATACACTGCATTAAAAACCTATAAATGTGAACACTGAGACAACAGCATTTTCTCCAAGCTAAAGAATTTTCAAAAATATAAGAATAATCTAAATATTATGAATACCTAATGAAAGCATCCTGATGGCTCAGAAAGACACAAAGTCTCTCAGAGATGTGGTTGATTCAGGTGCTCTGAGATTCAGGCATTAGCTTTCCAGCAGTGGAGAAAAGAAAAATTCTGGGCATTTGGTGAGGAACTGGAAGAGGCTGTGGCTGGAAGGGGTTGAGGCTCAACCAAGGCCAGGCTGGATGGGGCTTGGAACAACCTGGGACAGTGGGAGGCGTCCCTCATGGAATGAAATGATCTTAGAGGTCTCCTTCAACCCAAACCATTCTGTGATTCCACAATTCTACATTGGCTGAGGTGGAATATTGAGCAGTTACTGAGAGAGAAACGTGAAAGTGTGGCTTTAACAAACTTCCTTCTTCCACTGGGGATCCAAAAAACCAATATTAACAACAATGATGGCAACAACAATCATCAGCAACATCCTCCTCTAACAAATTCCCTTACACGGCACTCAATGGAAATGTGATGATGCCCCAGATACCTTTGTGGCTTTCCCAGGAATTTTACAGCAAAATCTGGCTCTAAATTCTCAAACATTCTTAAGCATATTCCTTATTTTACTTTGGTTATAGAATGATTCTATCAGGAAATGCATTGAGCATCTGGAAAGAGTAAGATGAATGGAATTTCTGTTATTGGGCCCTGCATCACAGAGCTGGCTGTGATGCCAACAGATTAAAAGAGCAAGGAGAAAGTGTGAAACAATTAAACAAGGGCCTTGTGAGTGGCCCTATCTTTTAATCCTGACTGTTAAGATTTTTTTACAGAGGATGAATTTGCTGACATCAATCTCATGTCAGAAATAAGTAAGAATGGCTGAAAACCATAACATTCCTAATTTCTGCATTGCTGAGTCCCAAACACATTGCCGAGTGATTGCAAACCTGTAATGGGGTCCCAGTGGCCCATGTACACGCTGAACAATAAAGACAGATTTATAGAGGTACATAGCTATAACAGCCTTATTTTTTTTTTCCTTTTTAGCTGCACATTCAACAGCATCTTATAAATCTAGCGAGACTGTAAATCAAACCCAGTTATTTACTTCAGAGCAGTTAAGTCACCCACTGTTAAAATTAAAGCATAATTCAGCTGCAGCAGGCATCCCATCAGAGAGCTGCTGTGGGGACGTGTGGCTGCTCCAGGCTGTGACATTCCCTTCCTCCTGCCACCTCCCACCTCCCCAGGACTGCCCCCTGCGAGGGTTATGAACCCCATAAACCATCATCACACAACAATAAAGCCACTTAAAATGTTTTTTTTTTTTCCCCACAGACAGGCTAAGCAGCGGATGATTGCAATGCAGAGAGATGCCAATGGATAGATGGAGTTTCTTTCACAATGCAAAGTATTTAATGGAAATGAGTTCCAGAGAAAGTTTGAACAGTTTAATATTAGAGGTAAGCAACAGTGCCTTGAGAAATGGTTTTTTGGGGAATAATTGAGGAGTGAATTATGCCTGACAACTCTTAAAAATGGGTTAGGCAACCCAGGAAAGGAAACTCACTCTGCACTTTGTTTGTAGAAGGCAACATTTCTCAGAGAACTCTCATCCACAGGATCCAGATATGCTGCAGGTTCTTGCAGGTAACATGCAGGCCACAATTTTTTAGCATAACTTCATCTGCTGCCCACTCTACTTGCTCTTAGCAATAAATGGTCTAGACAATTTGAAATGCAGGACATGCCATGACCCACTGGTGCAAACCATTCCCAAAGGACATTATTGCACTCAGTTTTAATCAGAAGCTAATACTGACCATAGAGTATTTAATTTTGTTATACAGACCCTTCACAATGGGCACGAAAGTCTTTGTCTTCATCTCAAACCACAAAAAAAGAGAAAAAAAACCAAACCAAACAAAAACAACCCAACCAACCAACAAAATAAACAAACCCAACTTTCCAACTTTACTGCTAAAATAAATAGAACTTGCTTTTAATATAATTACAATCTGCATACAGAGTCCATTTCAAATCCAGCTTAAGAATTGCAACTTAGACAATCTAAGCATATTTTCAATATTAAAAAATATGACTTGCACAGTTAGTAAATGTACACCTCATTTCTTCACACAGTATTTTGGAAACAAAACCCTATCATTTATTTTTAGATAAAAAAGCCTCTTTTTTAGGGTTGCTAAGGAAAGAAAAAAAAATTTTCTTCTTTAATAAGGACATTGAGGTTTTTTCTTCATCTTTTCCTTTCTCCTTTCCCCCTAGCAGAGAGATCATCACACCATCAGCAGGTTGGCACTCCTGCAAGACTCTGAAACCACTGCTCAGCACCTACAAAAGTCATCTGAGAAAAACAAACAAATAAAACCCTTCCTGCCTACCAATGCTGCCAACAGACAATAATAAATGTATGCCATGTAAACATTACCTCATCCTCCCTTTCTCCCTCTCTGTCCTTTTCTCTTTTTTTTAACCCATTTATTACATATTTTCAATATAAGAGTAGTAACCTTTGAGGAGAAGACTGTTATTCATTATATGTGACCTCACCAACAAGACAGACAACTGCCCAGACTTAAAATATTGACATTGTTACTGCACTTAAAAATAATAAAAAAATTCCTTGTGAACTTATTTCCAGTAATATAAGAAATAAAAATAAAACATGGGTTTAGATTTATACATAAATTATTTTTCTATCCATTTTCAACCAGACATTGGGCCACTGCTTTTTTTGTTGTTGCTTATTTATTTCTCTCATCACCCCAATAGAGCTGTTATTGGTCTACCTGAGCATTATCTTAAACCAGAATGGCACCATAGATCCCATTAGAAGTCTCATAAATCACTCCCACAGCCAGAGCTTCCAGAAATATGACTCCAACTCAATGTGCTTATATGTCAGAGCCTGACCTTTGCTTTAGAAGGTTTCCAGCCCTTCCCAGGAAGATGTGAGCCCATAATCCCACCTGTTCACACCCCCTGAAGCTCCAGGTACCTTGTGCCAACCTCTCCCACCTTTTGTATCCCCAGCATTTCAGGTTTAAACCTCACAGTGTTTGTTATTCTCTGTTATTCACAGAATCACCAGGTTGGAAGAGATCCTCATCATCCAGTCCAATCCATACTCAACACCTCAACTAAACTCTGGCACCCAGTGCCCATCCAGGCTTTGTTAAACACACCCAGGGATGGGGACTCCACCACCTCCCTGGGCAGCCATCCCAGAACTTTATCACTCTTTCCATTAAAAAAAAAATAAATTCCTAATATCTAACCTACCTACCAGCCATTCCAGAACTTTTTCACTCTTTCCATAAAAAGCTTTCCTAACATCCAACCTATATTTCCCTTGACATATTCCACATTTAGAGGGGAAAAGACAAAACCCAGCATACTGCCTTTCTTCCAAAATCACTGTTCCTTTCATGTAAACAGTAAAAACCAATTGTCCCAACCCATGCAAAGTGCAGAGGAAAGACACAAATCTGCACTGCACCCTCCTCTGGGTCCCCTTGGATTCCTCATAGCAATAATTTTTACCCATGAAAGTTTTGCCTACCCTGATGTGAGCTCAGTTTTTAATAGTTGAGTGAAGCATGTTTCTAAAACTGACAATTTGCATGCAACAAATGTTCTATTTGTGAATAGAATTCGGGAACATTTGGGATCCCTCTGTGCTGAGGGGTCCCAAAGGCAGCACAGGCCATGGTGTGACACTGAGGGGAGCAGGGGCTCCACTGTTTAAAACAAATCTGAATTCTGCAACCAGTTCTACAGACTCAGTGACAAAACAATATCACCTCTGAAGAGTCTTAAAAGGAAAGTACATATTTTCAGTATTTGCACAGGGAAAATCTTTTATAACACACTATACTTCTTATATGTCAATAGAAAAAACTCCCCAAAATTAAAAAGTGTGATAATGCATTTAAGTAAAAGAGCAATAAATGACATTCAAGACAAGGCCAAAATTACCAAAAAGATCAGGATGCCCTGAACTGTCAGTTGTGGCACAGATCCCCACACACTCCTCAGTCAGCTCATTATTTTTGCTTACACAGTGTGACAGAAATGTTATGGAATTATACATGCACAGAGAACCCAAACTTTGTCCCCAGCTCAGAACTGTCACAGGGAATGCCTGGCCCAGCACACAGAGTGGCAGGACATCAATTTTGTGCAAGCAAACTGACCCTTTGCATAGCCTGTCCTTATCATTTCATTGCTTACTATGGTTCCAACACTTTCTTTTCTCCAGAACAAGGAAAATCAGATTTTGCCTTGGCCTTTAGCAAAAGTGCTCTACTTCAGACAGAGCATTTATTGCATGTAACTGGTCAGTTTTACAAACATGCTTCACTCAACTATTGAAAATGTGCAAGAAGAAACAAGATTTTATCATACTGAACTCAACTGACTAATAGTGAAAAGGACGACCTTTGTTGTTACATTTTATTCTTTCTATGATGCTGACACTATCCATAATGTTTTCAGATTTTCAAGTTCTACTCCAGAGCTGAAGTCATAAGAAAGTTCTAAATAAATGTGTTTCATTCCAAGTAGAAACCCACAATTTTAGGTAGTGAGAACAAAAACAATATTTCCATGATCTGGAGATATTATTTGTTGAGCCAGCCATTGCTTACGCCAGTCAAAGGAGTTAAAAACTGAATAAAGCAATCCTATATTAAATCCCCACAATCAGATGGAGGTTTTAATTTGTCATGTCCATCACAATCTAAATAATAATCAAAACTTTTCAAAATATGTAATTCATCTTTTTGTAAAGGCTTCTGATAAAAGTGATAAGGAAAGAACAAATCCTTCATTTATTCTGACGCACACACAAACTTTTTGGTGTGTCTGCCACAGACTCCCGTCCAGCACAGAAACACCCAGGCTGCTGCGAGTACAGAAAGCAGATTAGGCAGGAGCTTGAGGCGCTGTAGCAGCTTATTTTAATTTCATCACATGTGTAGCTTCTCTTTCAGATTTGCTTCCATTAATGCAGTTATTCATTGTTACCCCTTTCTGAAAGGCAGAAGGCCTTTCTGCTCTCTATTTACCCTTTTCCCTGCAGCAGAACAAAGCATCAGATCAAAACCTGAGTTTCAAACCAGCAGTTTCCAGAGGCCACAACTTTGATCAGGAGTTGCATATTTGTGATTTCAGTCTATGAATCCTTTCATCGCATAAGACGCACAAACACATCTTTATTTCTTTTTTTTTTTTTTTTCCTCTCCTTTTTTCTTTTCCTGCTGCTTCCCCAAGATTTCCAGCAGTGGAATGTGTGGTTCAGCTGTGCCATCCCCTGTGGGTGCCTTCCCTGCAGATCTCTGGGTAGCACAGAGAATTCCTAACCCTGCTCAGGATCAGTGCTAACAAAATCCTGTTCCCTCCTGGCTTTAGCTACTGAGAAATCCCTCTCTGGGATGGATTTTGGTCTGCAGTTGCTCAAGTGCTTCAGTTTTATATCTAAACATGGTTGCAGTCGTGATGCTGGATGTAAACAAACCGTATTTTGGAGTTTATAGTTTTTATGCCCCCTTTGCTCCTGTAAAGGCAAAAGTACTTTCAAAGAAGACACAGACTTTTTAAAGTTCCCTGCAATGTTGTTCTGTGCCTCAGGAAAAACCTTTAGGAGGCAGAAGAACTCATTTAATGACACAATCCAAAGCGCATTATGAAAAAGATAAAAAGCCCTAAACCAAGAATTCTTGACTTCTTCACTTGACTTCAGTAGTGTGGTTTAGGCTTTTAATGAAGTCTGAATTAAATATTTGCATTAATAAATAAATATCTGTATGGAAAATTTGCTGTCAATTAGTCTAAATGAAGCAAACTTGGTTAGCAACGTATGTGAGTTGCATTTACAAAGATATTTTACCACTCAAGAAGACAACCACTGGCTAAATCATAAGAGAGATGAAATTTATAGAGACAATAATAAAGTACCAGTAGAAAGCAAAAAAAGTTATGCATATGTAATTAGCACACTGAAATATAAATCATTTATTTTATTGCCATTAAGAAACTTTCCAAGAGTGCATTTGAAGGCTCAAGTCCATAAACAACTTCACTGAAATGGGCAGCTTAAAAGTGTCTGTCTCTTATTTATCTCATATATCTCTCCTCATTGGAAGAAAGGCAGAAGACAAGCTCCTGGGAATACTGAGGAAATGTGGAACAATTCCAACAGTTCCAGTGGCTACTAAGTAAAGAACAAAATGAAGCCAACATGGTGCAGGTGGATGTCAAAGTTTTATGGAAAAATGTGAGTCTAATCCCATAAAACATGCAATAATTAATGCCACATTTCAGGAAAAAAAATAAACGACTTGTGAATATGGTTTTTGTGCTTCACTACTGTTGTATATGAAGATATAAGTGCTTTTGTAAAATACTCACTACAAAACTGCGATTTACATTAGCAGAAACCTAGTTATCTACACATTCCATCTCTATAGTCCCCAGAATTTTTTTATTCCACCTTAAAAACCTTGTTAACAAAATCAAAATGTTACTGTTTTCCAAGCAACATAATAATTCAATTTGACACAGCCAGAGTCCCTCAGAATTCTGACTGATAAAGATAAATTTACGTAGTTGCTGCTACATTGACAAAAAAGTCCTTTTTTTTTTTCTTTACAGAACCCTTCTGCTGCTGTGGGAGTTTGCTTGCTTGCTCTTCTATTTCCTCCCTGGTGCAAGAGCTTTCCTACCCAGGATGGGTTGGGATGTAAGGAAGACATAAAAAGATCCAGTCATGTCCCACTTTAGGACAACAACAAATTTGGAATTAAGAAGAAAGTCCAAAAATGGTGAGCTAAGAAAATGATAAAGCAGGGAAAAAGGAATATGACATTTCAGCACTGATAATTTTTGATCATTTTGCAGAGAGAGCATTCAGGAGACAGATCCAGGCAGAGCCTAGGAGTTAGAGAAGGGGAAAAAATACAAAACAAAACAAAAGCAATCCAAAATTTGCACTGAGAAATGCCACTGAGATAAGGCTTTTTATTTCCTGTACTCAGTCTGAGATGAAACTGTCCAGGACACAATTACTGAAGAGTAAATAAAGAAGAACAGATATCAGGCCAGCTTTGCTAGGAACGGAAGACAGACACAGGGTTTTGACTAATGTCAATGCAAGATCAATTGTGGAAGCTGGATGAGTAACAAAGCTTGAAAAATAGTAACATCACATCTCTGAACAACTAAAAAAATCCATTTGTGGCAATTAACAGTCAGTTAATAAATAGCTCTGGTGTCAAAAAAGGAGTAAGTGCAGATCACCTCTAGCTTTGAAGGGAAATGCCACCAAGTCAGGCTCTCTGCCATGGGAGCTTGGCACTCAAAGTGACACAACACAATGTTTGGTGACAATACTCAAACCAGTAGAACAATTCCCAAGCCAGATAGAGAAATCTGTACCCTAAAGATGCAGCAAAAGCAGACAGATCCTTCACAAATAATATTTAGAACCCCCTAAGAGAAGAAAGACCCTCTTAGGGTTGTAGCTATACAGATTATATCTTAACTTCTGTACAAACACCATTGAGAATTGAGGTATAAACCTGATTATATTAATATTATTCATTAGAAAGGAGAATCAATTTGCAGTATACACCACAAAGATGATGCCCAAGTGATTGAGCTTGCTGGAGCAGAAAGGTTGAATGAAGAGATATGATCTACCCTTATCCTTCCACTGATAACCATCAAAAAGGCTGTGCAGAACCAAAAATCAGCAAAGACAAGGAGCTAAAGAGAGGAGCACGCTGATCAAAGGAAGTTTCTGTACAGGCCTGAGTCTCTAAAGGACTCTTGGCATTTCAGGGGACTGAAAAACTCTCTCAAAAAGGACAATTATCAGATAGCACCATTTCCTGCACTAAATAAAAGTCCGTACTGTGCCAGGAAAGCACCTCATTGAGGCTGTATCAAATCCTAGATGAAAAGTTCTGTAAGTTCAGGAACATCAGAATGAGGAATCTAACAGTTGCAAAGAAAGCATTTCCTGTGTCGTGGAAGATAAACGTCCAAAAAAAATCTGAAAGCATATGGAAATTAAAACAAAATGCAAACAGGGAAACACAAAAATCCCAACAGACACTGAGGAATACATGAGGCAAACTCAGGAAAGATGCACAGGGCAGAGACGGACCAAGGATGACCCAAGGGGATCAATCCTGGTTCTCTGTGGAGCATCACCAAGTTCCAGAACAATAACCTGTGCTGAACCTGTGTGAGGCAACATTCACGAGCCACCTGGGAGAGGACATCAATAACAAGGTGATGAGGCCCAATAAAAATGAGATTTCCAGAGCAACAAAGAGGATGGTCTGTTTTGAAGAACTGCAGGACCTTAGGAGACTGACTGGCTGGAGAGTGAAAGGAGATGGGAAATTATAGTTGAATCAACAATTAATGAGAAAATTACCCTAGTTTTGTATATTTGCTCTTGGCTCTGTCTAGAGCACTTAAGAAAGAGATGTTGACACTATTAAAAAAAAAAAGAAAAAAATAAAATTAAAGCCAAAAAGCAAGAAAGCCCACCTTTGGACAAAGAAAGAAAGTCTATTATCCCAAAACCATCATTTGACCTGTCTTCTTAGAAATGCAAGGACAGCAATGCAAGATCAGCCAGAGATGATCAGCTGACTTCTGTGGAGAAGCCCACACTCAGGAAAATTATTCAGTGAAACTCCCTTAGGACACTCTTCTCACCTCCCATTGGGGCCCCATGACTGATCCAGGTGCTCTGAACACTACTAAGGAGCCATGTGAGGTATAAATCACCTTTGACATGAAACCTTCTCCTTTCTGTGCATCCTCAAGGCACATGGGCTGTCTGTCACAGGAGGAAAAGCAAACCCACATCCCACAACTGCGTGACAGCTCTGAGTGCCTGTCTGGAGCCAAGTTTGGGCCAGACTATGCAGGAATAAACACTTTTCCCCCAGATCTTCACAGTTTTGCTCCTGCAGAGTAAGCCAAACTTTGCTCTGATTTGCCATGAATATTCATGGCAATTCACAGGAATTTCTGACAGGAACACCATCTCCAGTGCTTGGGGTTTCCTTCACTCACTGAGCCTCATCATTGCCAGGGGAAATTACTGCAGCTACTCTGAACACAGCAGTGCTTATGGATAATCACTGCTGAGAAGTGGTTCAGCTCAGGAGGTGGAGGAGCCATTAGAGGGGCTGAAATGAGGGAAGGAAACAGTAATGTACCCAAACAGACACTCCTGGATCGTCAGACTCCCTGGGCTCACTGTCTGATGTTCCTCACTCACATCCAAATAGCGGGAGATCCAAGAAGCCAGCCAGAAGGTCAAGTAGAAGGTTCTGGGTCCCACAAGCAGAGAGGCAAATCCCTCTCCCTCCAGAGACTCCAGCCCCTCCAAACCACCCCCTGCTCCCAACCTTGGCAGGCAAAATCTGAATTCCTACAGAAGAAACAAGATGTTTCTCCTAATCCAGAGCAGCCCTGTCCAAACACAGCTGCCAAGAGAAAAGCCTGTGCTCCTTCCCAGGTGAGGAGCGATCAGCTGTGGGCACAAAGCACAGGTGGCAGAGCTGAACACAGCATTGCTTGTGCTGTGCTGAGATAACTGAGTGCCAAGGAAAGCTGAATCAAACGTCAGCCAAGCAGAAAATATCATGCATCATCATTGAAGCATCATCCCAGAAGAGATTTTGTTATATTCTGCAGGAAGAATAGCAGCTAAAAGCCAGGTTGTGCTGCCTGGTGCTGGTTTGTAGGGCATGAAAGGTGCTTGCAATGATGAAGACACAAAATGACTCCTAAAATGAGGAAGAAGGACATTCTTGCATCCAGAGGATGCTGCTCTGGCCACCTCTCAGTGCCCACACACAAAAGCATTAATATAAGATTGCTCATCATGGCTTTGAAAGGGCAGAAAATTGGGAGATTTTCCACATTAGAAAGAATTTTTGTTAGTTTGGGCCTAGAGATAGTTTAAATAAATGATTCTTGCTGAAAGTCTCACTGTACTCACTGAAGTGGGCTGTGAGGTGTCAAGGAGCACCTCTGTTACCATGGACAGAGATTGTTCAAGCCTCCCTTACAGAAGAATCACCTCTGAAAGCCCATTTGGCTCCAGCACTGTCAGCATAAATCTTTCTCAAGAGGAAAATTTCCAGTTTCTCTTCCAAAAACAACTTTTTGTTCTTAAAAAGACAAAGATGAAACAACATGGCAATGCCTGGCCTTGGCAGAGATCAAAATGCTGATACTGCTGTGCCCACAGAAAGCTGTGAGGGGATAAAACTACCAAACAAGCCCTGAGACGATAAATATTAAGAGTGAAATTAACCTAATTATTAAGCATGAGGGAGTATCTCTGGAGCTGTATCCTGTTCTCCAGAGCAAAAAACACCCAAGGGCAGGCTCAGCCTCTCCCCTTCTGCAGAGTGAGACACAGACCAAGTTCCCAGTGCTTCAAAGGATCTGATTCCATCCATCTGGGACTCATCCTCTCCAAAGTGAAGTCTTCTGAGGGTGAATGATAGGGAATTACAGTCCTCTAGTTTCCTTCTTTTGTGAATCCAAAGCTTATGTTCAGTACCTGGAGCTGGTGCTCTATGACCCATCATGAAAACCAAGTCATTTTCATAGTCCCTGCTTTCCTAGATGGAGACTTTCATCTTTAAAGATTATCTGTATTCTTTGTTCCTAACTACAAGACTTACTTGCCTTCACTGGAGAAAACACTTTGAATAAATCTACTTCAAGCAGTCCCAATCACTTTGTATAGCTGACTTTTCTAGCACTTTTTTGTGTCAAATGTAATTTTTTTTTCCCACTAACAAAATGATTAGAAGATTAGAATAGAAAAGATAAATTCCACAAACACTGCTAAGAAAGCCTTTTATGTTTTTTTTTCTCCTAATACTTTTAGGAATAACCAATTTCACACAAACACAAAAGAAAGTTTCCTATGAAGAACAGAATGTACAATTTTATGTGAATCACCCCCTGGCCCTGTCCATTTATTTGGCTTGAGCTGGCAGAGAATGCAATTACACCGGAAAACATTTTCCTTGACAGAGTAACAAAATTAATTTCCCTCATCAGGTGTAGTGCTGTATGATGAAGAGAAACAGCAGAAATGACCTGACAGGTAACAGAAGGTGGAGCGAAGAAAAAGGAGAATTTAAAATTAAAACTCAATTTTGCAGCAGCCACAAGATTATCTGACAAATACACCAGGCAGAGCAACATGAGATCCCTGCCATGTCCTGGCAGGAATAACTCCAGGGGTGTCTAGAAGATCCTAATTAGGTGAACAAAAGCAAGTTTCATGCTGTTTCTTCCTCTAAGGAGACATGCCCAGACCATGGGGATTGATGCAGCTCCACTGAGCAACACAGCAGAAGTGTCTGTGGACGTGTGTGCTTGGGAAAAACACTCCCACAGCTGCATCTGGGAGAGTGTGTCAGTCAGAGCTCCCAAAGTTGTTTTATTGAACTCCCTAAGCACTACTTCCCAAATCAAAATCAAAGAAAAAGTCAAAGCAAGTCTCTAAAGTCAGTTCATATCCAAGGGAATTATTGTTCTTCATCTAAATAAGATTGAATGATTACCATGAGGTTTGAGAAGAATATTAGATACCACAAGCTGGTGTGTGCTTGGCATTATGAAAAATGAGCAGCTCATTAATTCCAGCCCTGTGTTCATGTCAAACCCATCCCAGGGCCCTGATTTTGCAAACAGATGCAGTGCTGCCGGTCTGGCCAGCACAGGACCAGAAATTCCCTGGACATGCAGGGAACAGGAACACAAGGCCACTCTGATGGTGCAAACATCATGGCAGAACACACACACACACAGAGTTCAAAACAAAGCACATTTTGCCCAGGACTGTGGTTAATTTGATTTTTTTTTTGCTAGTTGGTGTGCTAAATCTGATTCCTTTTCATTTTTAGCATTGTCCTAGTAGCAAAGAATGGCTCTCAAACTTTATGTAGCACTATTTTGGCAGAGAAAAAGAAGCCTCTTACGTTTCTTCCATTGCACTGCTGGTTTTGTAACTCCCACACATTATAGTTAGCCTATGTGGGAATCCACAAATCAGAAAGTTTTGGGAAAGCTGCAAAGGGCAGGCCTCAGAGACAGCAGAACTGTGATCAGAGCTAAGCAGCAGCCATGAGATTGGTCAGCAGAAAAATTATGTAAAATATAGAAAAGTAAGGAGAAAAAGAACAATGGTCTGTGTATTAACACTTGTCTATAATAACTCCATAAGCTACAGAAAAGTTTATCTAGCGAGATATTAGGAAGTTCGAAGCTTAATAATGGAGCTCTGTGCATTGTGTTTTAATGCTCACAAGCAGGTATTGTATTTGAAATAAGCAAGCATTGTTTAACCAAAGGTACCTGTGCTTATAGTGGTTGGATAGAACTGCTGTCAATGTGCTTTGGCTTTGTGTGATTGGACAAAAAACTTATAAAGTGAGTTGTCACATTAAGTTCTTGGTCTGCTGCCTGGGGTGTGAGCTGGTGGCACCTTCCCATTGTCATAACCAAGTAAGGAGACTGATGCTGGAAAATCAAACAGCTCAAGGCACATTCCCAGCATCCCCACCCTGTTTGTGATTTGTACACAGACCCCCTAACAACAGTCTATAAAACCACACATCTTAAAAACCTCTGCATAGACACAAACACTGCAGCTCAGGCTGTGTCACAGACATCTTTTCATAAAAATCCTTTCTTTAGGATTTTTCCCCTTTCTGAGAAGCTGTGGCCTCAGGAACAAAATGTAAACAATGGTTATCTGCTGCTGTGGGATGCAACAGGTGCATCTGGGATTGGTCTTGGGTGAATGTTTGGATTTACTGACCACTCACAGCAGAGCTGTTCTTGCTTTCTGCCTGGACACAGAACTTTGTTATTCATTCCTTTTCTATTCTTAGCTTAGCAAGTTTCTGAGAACTTTTCTCTCTATCCCTATTAGCACAGTAATAATGTAACATATAGAATAAAATAATAAATCAAGCCTGTCGCAGACATTTCTCCACAGAAATCCTTTCTTTCGGATTTCTGCGTCTTCTGGAGGCCAGAGGCTTCAGAAGACAAGGTAAACAATTATTATCAGCTGCTGTGGAATGCAACAGGAACACCTTGATTGGCTCATTTTCTATGTTTATAATTAAGGGCCAATCACCAGTGCAAGCTAGGAGACTGAGTCCTTAGCCACAACTTTGATATAGATTCTTTCTTTCTATTCTTAGCCTAGCTGCTCTGCAAACCTCTCTCTATATTCTATTAGTATAGTAATAATGTATTATATATAATATCTTAATAAATCAAGCCTTCTGATTCAAGAAACAAGATTCACCGTCTCTCTATCACCACCAGTGCCCACTCAGGTGCGGTAATACAAGCCTTCTGAACATGAGGTCAACATTCTCATCTCTCTCTCTTCACCCTGCAAAACCCTTGCAAGCCCTGTCACAAGGCTGAATATGCGAGTGACAAACCCTAAAAATCCCTTCAGTGCGAGCTGCAATATTCAATGCCTCAAGACTCTTTAGCTACAAGCCCCAAACCACTTCTGCAGGCTCCTGTTTGCCAGGACAGACCGCAGACACTCACTGTGAAGGTTCTGGGCGATGCTCACTGTCCACTCCTCTGGAGAGGCGCCCGCTGGGGGGATCCTGGAGCACTTGAGCTGGCTGGAGAGGTCTCGGGACTCCAGCCAGCACAGGGTGTCCTCCCTGTGGCTGAAATCCAGGGTGACCACCGCAGATCCCTTCGCTGGGCTCCAGGCAGACACCCTGCTGCCGTCCAGGTGCAAAACCTCAACCTTCTCAGGGCTTGCGACCAGAAGAAGAGGAGGTCTGTCAGCAGGCTCTGAAAACAAAGTGAGGAGGGTTTAAGCGATTAACAGGCTGTGTATTTCATTTTTGTCTTTTCGGTTTTAATGCAGTTTTTAATGTTCTTACCTGCTTGTTTTAAGATATGTAATAAATTGGTTTTGTTTTTATTTTCATAGCTATCATATATTCCCAATTATTAGTCTGTTTTATCCTGCTGTTCCAATGGTTCACATCATTAAAGAAAATTAATTGCCCCAGCCACACAGCCTCTGTTTAATTCCAAGTATCATTATTGCAACATTTTTCATGCCTAAGTCATAAAATGAAATACAACTTATGCAAATTATCTCTATCCAGATTACTGGAATTTCAAAAAGAATTAAGGCCAGAAAAACCTGCAGAACTCATGAGGACACAGGAAATTGTAAGATGCTTTTCATTTTAAAATAGGACACAATCTGAGGAGGGGGTGCCACTCAAAGAAGTTATAACCAACCTGGCAATAAATCCAGTGCAGTGAAACCTTAAAGCATAGAAACTCTGCAATTTAGGCACATTTGAAAAAAAAAAAAAATGTGTTGCCACATCAGAAGCTCTCACCCCAATGTAATCTGCTTGTTTTCAAAGGAATGCATCAATGTTTGAACACTGCATTGACATGCAGCCCTTCCAATCAACATTCCACCTAATGGAGTTCTCAAATTTTCACTAAGCAGTTCCAGATGTCTAAATGGTGGAAAAAATGGCATAAATAAAAGGATTTGACAAATGGCACTTCATCAGCAGGTCTGATTAAAGAGAAAAGAATATTTCAGTGAGTACAGTGCTCAGTGCCCAGTCTCACACAAAGCCACAGCAAAAGGTGTTCTGTTCTTTGGAAATACCTGCTTTTATTTCAACCTTATTTGAATAAGATTTTTTTTGCACCATAAAATAAATAAATATTTTTTTATTTCTATAAAGCTTCAGTATGCATTCTTTCTAATGTGGATTTCATTTACTCATTTATTTTCATTCTGTAAAGTATATTCTGTATTGTTACACATCTTGTCCCTCTCCAGTGCATCCCACATGAACATTTGTAAATCCACACTTCTGCAGTGTTACTTTTGGAACTTCCTGCCTGTCCTCATCATCCCCACAGTCCCTTCCACCCATCAGATCAGATCCAAGCATTATTTTGCTTTGAATTTCAAAAGATATCCAAGAACTACAGGGATTGAATTTCTTTGCAAAACAATCCCTTGAGGTGTAAGCCATGAGTGAAGCTTTTGAGTCTTGTTTTGTTTGTTTTTCCCTTTCCAAAAGATAAAATAGTGGAGGGGAGGGGGGAATTCTCACTAAGCAATTTTTTGTTTGAAACCTGCCAGGTAGGTCCCTTTGCAGTCAGTGCCTGTGAATCTCTCTTTCCCCTTGTTCTCAGCAACTTTTGCCACCCTTGAGGAAAGGCAGATTTAGGAACTTGTGTCCCTATCACCCACTCACCCCAGACTGGTACAAAAGAAGAGTTTCCATCTGCATCCTGCTGAGTCTGGGGATTTATTTTCACATCCAACAGCTCCGTGCTCAGCTTCTCCCTCCCCACAAAATAACACCACTGCCTGCTTCTGGATTCAATCACTCTTTCCCCAGCTCCCAGCAGTGTGGATAGACCTTTATTATGATTTTTTTGCTCTTGTTCTGTGTGTTAAGCTGGATATTTCCACAGCCTGCAGTATCTAAAGCCTCAAAGAGAGGGCAGCTCACAGGAGCTGTTTGCAGGTTCAAAGCCACCACGTGGTTCAGGTTTAGGGAGAGAGAACCAGAGCTTTTCTTTGAACTGACCTCCTGAAAACTGTAACCAGGATTTAACACCTCACTAAACTCCAGAGAAAGGCTGTATTTTGGTATTAGGGTCTGAGACATAAAGGAATTCTTAAAAGGAATTCAGTTCAACCCTCTTGAGCAGCGGTTGTAATCAAACCTGGCTGCAGACAAAGGTGCTGCAAGGACCTGTGGCATTGCCAAGAAGTTCTGCTCAGCAGGCACCATTACACATTAAAAATACAGAAACTGGATTACTGGCCTTGAAATTGTATTTTTAAAGCATAAATACATTCAATAATTCAACGGATTAAAGCAGTCAATCATGGTTTTGCACAGTGGGGTAGATTACCTGCTTCCTTCAGTGTTGCTCAGATAAAGGCTGATTTCAAAATTTGAAAAATATAACGTATTGATAATAAAAATGTACAAAATAGATACAGTTCATAAAAATATATAAATTAACTTACTGTACAGCATAATGTGGATGAAAAACAGGAGATACTAAGAAAAATCATGTCTTCACTCTCACAAAAACTGCTTGTCTGTTCCTGGAGAACAGATTCTACACAGTTTAACAGTTTAGTGGACAGATTTAGGGTGAGTTCCAGTGAGCTGACAGCAGCTTTTCAAACAAGTGGACTTCATGTGTGTTATTTTCACAAGTTTTTCTTTTTTTTTTCCCCCCCCATTTTATAGGAAAGATAAGATGTGAATAGCTCTTTAATCCAGGGAAGTTTTATGATTCATCCTTCTTGACTAAAATGAAAGCATCCTCCTTTGAATTATGTTTAAGATAGAGTGGTGAAAAGATGAAAGGCTTGCATTTCCCTCCTACCTGATCTTGTCTAAAATACAGATCAATAAGTGATGCCACAACAAATCAGAAATGAAGGTGTTTTGCACTGCCAACAGATTTCTCATCTGAAGCAAAACTCAGAAATGCCAGCATTTTCTATTTTTTCCACCACAATGATATGAAAGGCATAAAGCCCAGAATTCAGAGTTTACAAACAGCTTCAACCCCCTTTTCCTGGGGTATACATTGTAAATTATAAGAGCTTTGCTGTCCCCATGGTATGTATTATATAAAAATCTGAAAAAATAATCAGACCAATTTATTTTTACATTATTTTTGATGTTTAACCATAATGTACCTCACAAATGAGTTGTTTTATTTCTAAAGTTTTACAACTTATTTTCATGAGATTTTACAAGAAAATTGTGTTGTCAAATCAGTTAAACAGGGCTGAGTTTTTTTCCTAAAAGCTAGATTTTTTTTTCTTTAGTTATTATCAGTTCATCCCTCTTCATCTGCATGACAAATGTTTCTCACCACACAGCATTTCTCTCTAGATTGGCCTTGGAGATTTAAAATATACCAGGAACTTTTGTAAAACAGATGAATTTCTTTTCCTCAGCTAGATATCCCAATTCTGTAATTTTCTTTCCTTAAATACTCTTCTCATCACATGCAGACTTTGCAATTTAGGCATAAAAACCTGGTAAACAAGTAAGTTCTTATATTCTGTTCAGCAAATCTGTGTTTTGTTTCATTTTCACCTCAGAAGAAACCATTAACTGCCTCTTCATTCATAAAAGAAAATATGCTTAAAAAGTCTGGAAAAAAAACCCCACAGTGAACCCCCAGCTGTTTTGATACCCATTTTAACATCCTTCCCAAAGGGAATGTGCAGCTAAAAGCTTTCAGCTCCAGAGTTATTTAATTGTGCTGAGGAAGAAAATGCAGAATTTAATGAGGGAGAGACCTCAGCACTTTCCCAGCCTGAAGGGCAGCAAGGAGCAGATTTTGGGGAGCTTTTTGCTAATTTTGCCACCCCACACGTGCAGAGATGGTTGAGGGGGGACAGGATCTGAGGCCACCCAGCATTTGATGGATCTGTGGGGTCACCACAATGTCCCCAACCCTGGAAGGGCTCCTGCAGGCACCAACAAGTGTCACCTGCTCAGCACCTCTCTGCTCCTCATGGAAATAGGGAAGGTGAGAGGATTTCTAGAAAGCTGTGAAACCTCAGAAACAGTAAAGAACTTCCAGCTAGTTGTGGCTGTAAAGCCTGAAAGGAGCAAAGTTACAGTAGTACAGCAAGCAAGGACATGAAACAATAATTTGAGTTTTAGACTTGTCTAAGATAGACATTAAGACTACAGGAAAAAATTAAAAAAATATGTTCAGCAAAATAGTGGAAAGTTTTAGGCTTAATAATGGAATATTGTGTATTGTTAATGGAAGGCATACAAAATTTTATGAAGCACATGTACTTTTAGTGATTGGTTAGAACAATGATCTGTAAGCTGCAGTGTCACAGACACATTTTATGAAAAATCCTTTCCTTAGAATTTTTCCTCCGGAGAAGATGAGAGGCCTCAGGAACAAAATGCAAACAATTATTATCTGCTGCTGTGGAATGCAACAGGTGCGTCTGTGATTGGTCCATGTGGTTGTTTTTAATTAATGGCCAATCACAGTCAGCTGGCTCAGACTCTATCCGAGACACAAGCCTTTGTTATCATTCCTTCTTTTTCTATTGTTAGCTGGCCTTCTGTTGAAATCCTTTCTTCTATTCTTTTAGTATAGTTTCAATATAATTTATAATAAAATAAACCAGCCTTCTGAAACATGGAGTCAACATTCTCATCACCTCCCTCATCCTGGGACCCCTGCACATGACCACACCTTAGCAATAAGCTATTGGCTAGAAACCTTTTTAAATGCTCTGTAACAAAGAAATCTTTGGCTGCTGCTGGCAAGATTTGAGCCGTTTCCATCCTTCAATTATGAACCATGAAATTTCAACCATGAAATGGGGCTGATGCCACAATAAAGCCCAAGGGATGTGTCCCAGCAGTCCCATCCCATTTGTCCAAACCTCCAACTCTCTCCTCAGTGCTCAGAAAGCTCCCAGCTCATTCCCAGAGCCAGCTGGGGTGTTTGGTGCTCTGGGTTGTGTCGTGCTCAGGATCCCAGCATGGATGGGAATTCACATTCAGAGCAGATCTGCAGTTATTAACGCTGAAAGCTGCACAGAAAGCCCAGCCTACAGCTCTAGTGCTGCTTCTTATCTCTCACAGCTTTTACACACAGAGCTGAATGTTCCTCAGCTCATTTTCTTCATCTGTTTGACAACTACTTTTGCCAAATGTCGACAAAGCAGAGAGGCTGCTCTTTTCCCATCCTTATTTGCTTTAGGTTCTTTAAGGAGAAAATTTGATAGGTTTTCTAAGGGCTGGGTTTCTTTTTTCCTTAGACACCTGCTTTTTTTTCCCTTGGATTCTGTTCTGATCCAAAGCTAGCTTGTTTTCAAAAAACCTAAAGTAATGGGGAGCACTCATTTCTGTGCAGCACCATGACCCTGCTTTGTATTGTCCTACAGGGATTTCTTTGATTAATGAGTAGTGATTCCATTCTGAGAATACCAAAATGTGAAAACTTCTGTCAAATAAACATGATAAAGTAGCAAAAACTGCAGAGAAGTCCCTTATTAATGTGATTTGTTTCATCTTGACACCAACAGCTAACTACAACTCTCAGTTGTTACTCAGTTTTCTGTGTGTAAAAAGGGAAAATAAAAGGGTCATCTCAAGTCCAGTACTGGCACCATGAGCATTTCCTGATCTAGAATTGCATTTTTGATTTTCATGAGATGGAGGAAGAAGAATAATAAATTATTTTAACTTTGCATGGGCTGTCATCTCACACGACTTCAGGGTCTGTTGAAAAAGTAAAATGTCCATGTATGGATCAAGAAAACCAGTATAAGCAGGAAAACACTCTTTTACTCCTAGTGGTGATCAAGGAAGGCCACATTTAGTAACGCTGTTTAGGTGAAGAAGCCTCAAAACCATCACTAGACCTTTCCATTTTCTGATGGTAAAATAGTTACAAAAAGGAAGCCTTAAAAATATATATACAATAAACATTACTTCATACCCAGCTGCACATGCTTCAGCATTGTGGATGTTGAAGAATTCCTTAAGGAACTTCTATTGTGCTTTTATATAAAAGCATTGTTAATTCATTATGCTGAATAAGAAAACACTGTGTACTATATTGCCTCATTAAGCACAACTGACTAATTTCCTCAAATACCCAATCCACTATAAGTAATGAAAACATGCACTAAGCAACAAAAAAGCCTCATGTGAATATGTATATCAGGAAATTCACCTCTTGGGATGATGCAAGGACAAAGCAATCTCGTGTCTTTTTTCATCCTAAGGGTACAATTACCTCATGATCATTTCCCCCGTCTCCATTGTCTTCCCAGAGTAAACAGTGTTTTTTTGTTTGTGTGAGGAAAATCTTTGATTTATTTATGAACAGGGAAACTGGGAACTCTTCTAATCTTGGTTGAATTGAGTATTTTGCTTTAATTAATAATATCCAGATAATAACTTTTGATATTTCCCTTGGAGTATTGTCCTAATAAGTGAATATTTTTTTCCTAAGCTTGTTGTGCAGCTCTTTGTAGTGCAGTGAAACAAAGTTCATCTCACCTGTGTTCATCTTTGTCTTTTCACATGAATCCTCCAGCACAAAACCATAAAATATTTTCAGGAAGGTAAAAAAAGAAGTTAAAACTTACTATTTTTGGCCTTGCAGGACTTGTTATCAGGCTGAAGCACGTAACCCTCCACACAGCTGCAAGTGTAGGAGCCTTCTGTATTTACACACATCTGGCTGCAGCTTCCATATGTGTCACATTCATTCACATCTAAAGGGACATTAACAAGGTCTAGTTTAGGGATTAGGAAAAAAAGAAAAATTCAATAAAATTGAGTATATTCTAAGCGAGTTTTATAAGTCATGAATCATTTTGGTGGGAGGCCTGATGTTTTTCCTTTCCCAAACCATGAATTTATCAGGGATGTTGGCTGTTGAAATCACTCAAGTAGCCAGAAAGAAGGGCAGGAGTTCTCAAGTTCAATAGCTCTTAATTTTGAAAGATAAAACCTTCATTATTTCAAGTAGTCTCCAATGCCTGCATCATGTCAGGGAGACATTTGGGTCCTTGTTAGCAGTAGAGATCACTAGTTATCAGGGTTGATGAATGGAGCAACATTTCAGGAGAGCAAGTAATTGATTACCCTTCTCAACCTATTTATGCTGGCAATGTCTTACAGTTCCTTAAATGAGCTGTCACCATGTCTCCATTAAACCACCATCCAACATCAAAAACTATGTACTCCTCTAATAAATGTAAAGAACATTTTTCTCAACTAGGGTGTATAAAAATAATACCATAAAATCAAGATATGCTATTAAACAGTGGTTGAGGGTTTAAGTAATAAATTGACATTCTAAAAAAAAAAATCCACAGTTTAAATTATTTCCTGAGATATATTTTTAATCACAAAACATGACAACCATAGAGACAAAGAACTTATAATAAATTATATTTATGAAGAATCTGGCTCAGTACTTTTAGTTGGAGAGAGAAGTGTTTGGTAGTGAGAACATCCATAGGGCCATAGAGCTCCAATATGATTATTAACAGAGAAAAATAAAGTAAGAAACAAACACCTGGATAGAGATTGAAGAAGTCATATACTTCAAAAATGGAAGAGAACAGTCTACAATTTAAGTCTACAATTAATTACTCCAAAATAATGTTCCCAGAATAAATAATAAATAAAAATAAATATTTATTTTATAATAAATAAAAATAAATATCCAAAATAAATTGTGTAACCTTGGGAGGCTCCATTTATAAAATTCTAATCTAGGTGTGACTTCATGGCTGTGAGGTGAAACACTTCAAGTTTTAGAGGCTCTCCTGGTGGGCAGGTGTGGACAGGGAGCAGCTCACACAACTGAGCTGTAGCTCCAGAACTGCCCCAGACCAGCGGAGCTGTGGGAAACAGCAAAGGTAAAATGATGCTTAAAGCAACATTGTGTGAAGCAGGCAGAACTGAACTTTTAGTGATTGGCTAGAATAATTCTCTGTAAGCTTTAGCAATATGCTACTGGCTAGAAAGTTTTTAAAACACTCTGTAACAAGGAAAAATCTCTGGCTGCTGGCAGTATGTGAGCTGTTACCATCTTCCAATTGTCTCAACCATGCAATGAGGCCGACACTACAATAAAGCTCAAAGAACATATCCCAACAGTCCCATCCTGCTTGTGAAAAACCTCAACACACTGATCCTTCAGTGGCTTCAGGGGAGCTGCTGCTGGGGCACAGGAGCATCAGAGAGTCAGGAGGGAGCTCCTGACTCTCATTTTAAGGACAGTTTTGTCACAGACACATTTTATGAAAAATCCTTTCCTTGGGATTTTTCCTCCTGAGAAGCTGAGAGGCCTCAGGAACAAAATGTAAACAATGGTTATCTGCTGCTGTGGAATGCAACAGGTGCATCTGTGATTGGTCTCATGTGGTTGTTTCTAATCAATGGCCAATGTACTCTCTGTCTGAGCCACAAGCTTTTGTTATCATTCATTCCTTCTCTATTCTTAGCCAGCCTTCTGATGAAATAATTTCTTCTATTCTTTTAGTACAGTTTTAATACATATCATAAAACAATAAATGAAGTCTTCTGAAACCTGGAGTCAGATCCTCTTCTCCTAAGACCCCTGCAAACACCGTCACACACTCTTTCCCACTCCCTGCCCCAAAAGCCCACACTTGTCCCTGACCAACACCTTTGAAGAAGGATGAGGAGGCAACATTTCTATGCTGGTTGTCCACCAGCTCCCTGGCCCTGAGAGCCAGCGGGGATCCGTGGAGACACCTGGATGTTGATGTTACACGGAATTTCTTGCTTACCTGTGCAGCTTCTCCCGTCAGTGCTGGTTTCGTATCCATCCCCGCAGTAGCAGCGGGTGCCGTTCCTGGTGATGGCACACCTGTGCTGGCAATTCATCTGCTGGCACTTGGGGAGCAGCTCTGGGAATGGCAACAGGGCAAGATGTTACTAAACGGTTGTGTTATCCCTAAATCTCAAACTTTAGAAACACTGAAATATGTTTAAGTGCATGTCTCAGGAAGGAAGCACCGCTGCCATGTACATTAGCTGGGAATACATTAGACACACTCCCTGTAAAGAGCTTGCTATGAAAACTGCATGTCAGCAAGTTAAATGTTGGAAATGAACATTTTATTTCTATCAAGAGTTGCTCACAAGTTTATAATTGAAGTGTATGGTTGCTCTGCTTAAACATCCATTTTCTGCATGTTAGTCATAACTATTTTTGGTAAAAAAAATAAACCAACGCAAAAACAATCCTGAAGTGGTAACAGCTATAAAAAATTATTTTTCCAAATTTTCAACACCTATGCCTTTATTATTCCTCATACCAATTGATTTTCTAACTTTTTTAAGCTTGTTTTGATTTGATGATGCACTCAAAACCTTCACACCAGACAATGGGGATATATTCTGACTCAACAATTTAACATTGGACATGTAATGCTGGATAAACCCATGGAGATTATATATGTCACTACTGTAGACATCCTTCATAGAATCTGCTTAAACACACACAATCAGCACAAGGCATGATGCAAACAAACTGTAGAAATCGTGTAGAAATACAGACTACAATGTTTTCCAGAAGGAAAAAGCACAAAACCAAACAAAAGCCACTCCAGCCCTTCTCAGCCTCAAGCTGTGTCCTGTGTCTCAATAATTTTGCTGATCAAAAAAAAAAAAAAGTTTTAATGAACAACACTTTTTTCCCTCCAGGAAAAGGAAAAAAAAAAAAAGTTGAGAAACCCAGCTTAAGGACGTGCTCTGAGGGTATTTTTCAAAACTATGCAGATGAGTCAGAAAATAACCTGCAAATGGACAGAGAAATTTCTGCTACAGGGCTGGCTTTAAGTAACTGGGTATGACCTAAGGAAAAAGAGAAATCTGTATCCTAATATGTGAACAGTTTTAATCCATTTGATCATTATTCATCGAGTTCTGCTTGGGAGTAGGATGAACATGAATATGAAGAGTCTCTATCAGCATCTGAGCCCTGGAGCTTCCATTCTGGAGCGACTGCCACTCTCAAAATCAGGCTGAAATTTTGGGAGAAAAGTGGATGTGGCTGGCACACAAAGTTACTACTTATCCTAATGCAACTATTCTGAAAAGAAAGTGTTTTCACACAATTTTCTCAGGGCATTCCCTAGAACTCTTTGCCACACCATCTACAGACTACCCAGAGGTCCATGAACCACACACTGTCTAAATCTGCTCATTTTCCCTGTGCTTTCTGGTATATTTCTCTGCCTTTTGGGCCCCTGTGCATAGGAAGATAATATATTTTGTGGCTGTAGCTGGCTTTGTTGTATTCCTGTCCCTAGTCCTTAAATCTGCTACATTTTTCCAAGAAAAGTCCCACATAGAGGATAAACTGGAAAACTTCCCTAAAATGGTTCTACAGGCTGAGATGCAGAGCTGTTGATTTAATACATCTACCTGAACAAATCCAACACATACATCTCATTTTCTGGGCAAACAGGGATCAACCATCCTTTACCACCTATAATTTTATTTCTCCAATATTTGGCTGGTGCTGCACAGCCAGGAGCTCCTACTGGAAGAGAACTGCTTGACTCACAAACAGTGAGTCCTGGTTTGTTTGCAATCTTTCCTTAATGGATGCAGACAGGCAGCAGCTTGAACCAGAACAGAGCTGCACACAGCCAGGAAAGCTGGAGAGCAGCGACAATAAATTGGCAAGTGAAGCCCATTTGGGGAAAATTAAAAACAAAAATAACCCCCCCCCCCCCAAAAAAAAAAAAAAAAAAAAAAAAAAACAAAAAAAAAAACAACCACCCAAGCAACAACAACAAAAGTTTATCTGCTCTTTTTTTCCCCACAAAAAATGGTAGTATTTCATTAAAGTTATTCCAGTATCATATGAGTGGCTTTTAGCAATAAAATGGTTGCATTTTCTTTACAAAACCATTAAAGAACCACTGTTAGCTGCCATCTGTTTCTGACTTCTGACTGACATTTTCCCTCCTCCTCTAAACTATACATCAGATAATTTCAAATACATTTTTGGTTTTTTATTGTGACAGACACTTTTTGGCCCCAGAAATTTTTGCTCTGTTGCTGATCTGCTAACCCTGCCAGGGGAACCCATAAGTGAAAAAGCAAAAAACACAATAACAATGGAGGGTAAGAGATAGAATATAACAAATCAGAACAGATTAGGAAAGAATATTTCATTTGAAAGGGATCTACAATGATCATTTAGTCCAACTGCCTGTGCCCTTCAGGACTGACCAAGAGTTAGGGCATGTTCTTAATGCCTCTACCTGATGCCTTTAATAAATAAAACATTAAACACTAGAATAGCAAATGTATTTTCTACTTTACTAGCTAGTTTGTAACAGCTGTAATAGTGATCCTGAAAACCTTTGGAAGAAAACAGAGTTTGACTGCCTCTGGCAATGTTTGAAATATTGAAGGACAAGCTATGGAAGACAGTGTATACATTTAAGGCTTGGTTAGATTTGTAACAGGTTTCTGGGGAAGTGAGGAGGCAAAGAAAAATCATGAAGCAGAACACTGATATTTTTAATGCTCCAGCTAGGACATATAAAGAGATAAAAGCCAGGGACTGTCATTTCTTGTCTCCTCTAAGATTCTGCACCCACTTTGATCTCCCTTTCTTAGCCAGAACTGGTTTACAAAGTACACAGGCAGTGAAGAATGAGCATCACTGAGCTTTCCACTTTCATCACAGCTACAGAAACCTCTGCATTTGTCAAAGCCTGGTATTTCTGCTGCAAGATTTAAAGGAAGGAGCTGCACTGAAGGAAACAACAGGAGAGAGCTTTAGAGCTCTCTGGCAGAGCCACAGTTCAAGACAAGGAGCTGCAGAGCAAGCCCTGAGATTTGCAGAAATACGGGGCAGCAGAAGCAGCTGTGAGCATCTTTAGGAGGATCTGTTTTCCCCAAACCCAGGGAGTAGTGCCAATTCATCCAACTCTGATTTAGGTCATTTTGTTCAGCGTTTTCTTCCTTCCGCAGGAGACATGAAGGGCAGCATTTTTTACTCCCCTGCATCTCTGTGAACTCTCTGAAGTTGTGAGCCAGCTCTGCCACAAAAGCCACCCATGCCAATCTTGTGCTTCCTGCCTTTCATGCTGCTCTAACTCCAGGCACCTGGTCCCACAGGAGAGCAGCCAGTCAGGCAAAGATGCTGCTGATCTCATCTCCCCTGAAGTGATACACCTTTGACAATGACTCAGAGGAGCTGTAAGCTTCCTGGACAAACTGCTCCCACAGGAATTCGCTGTAATAAAATCCTGCCTTCATTTATTCCTTCTGTGTTCAATGAAACACACTGCTTATCACAGCTCATTCAAGATGAATGATATAAGGAACTAACTTCTCCTGAATGGCTTTTTAATGAAAGGTTCAAGCAATTGATCTGACTATCCTTTTTGTCAGTTCCTCCTGGGCTGACACGAGGTTCACAAAGGGTTCACACCAGGTTCTCATGCTCAGATGTTTTAGTTGTTTCTACAAAAGGGAAAAGAAGCTCAGCTTGCAGCTTCCTCATACTGAAATTATTTATTTGGTGGCTATTGTGGACTGTCAAAAAAAAAAAAAAAAAAAAAAAAAAAAAAAAAAACAGAAAACACCCCCACAGATTTACCAATGTACCTGTGTACCTGTTTTTCACAATTGAGACAACCACAGTACACAGAGGACCATCATACAATCCTACAAGTCCTCAACCCATACGTACAGAGTAACACCAAAACTCACCTGAAGGCTTCAAGCATGTGCCCTTCTTGTTCTTTAGCCCAACCTTTTATACCCTCATGGTCAATGCACTGCACCTGTGTGCCCTCTGTTCCCTTTGGTCATTGGTCAGTGCCCCTCATCTCATTCCCTTCAATGCTGCTCACCTGCTTCTCACAGCTGTACCCACTGGGGATGAGTGGGTACACCCCCAATCACCACAAACTGTGTCCCTACACCTGTTAGGTTTGTCTTTCCTGAGAGGGAAAACAACCAAGGCCAGGTGGGATGGAGCCCTGAGCAGCCTCATCAGGTGGAAGGTGTCCCAGGCCTTGGCAGGATGGTGTGGGATGCAATTAGATGCAATCCAAACCTATCTGTGATTCTGTATTACATATGAAAGCAGACTTGAGGCACACACAGAGAAAAATGTATTTAGCTGCCATTATTCCTGAACCTCCTGCATGATAATAAAGTCTTCTGGGTGCGATGGGTTCCCAGTTATGTTTCCTATGTACTTCTGTAATATATAAATCCTGTCCTGCTCTTTGTGTACTGACAACATTTCAGTACTCTGTGAATTAAAATTGACTGACTCTGTAATGTGGATAAACATCAAAAATACAGACCTGGTGCATATAAAAGAAACTGGCTGAAGTTTCCATGTTGAAAGTGCCAGACAATACACCAGGGGGATAAAAGCAGAGCTTCTGTTGTGAGTTCAGGAGTTCCCAATTTGAAACAACAAAGGATCCTTGTCACATAGTTCAGCAGAGAGTGACCAGGAGCTACCAGTGCAATGCTGCCTGGGCAAAAGGGAATGCATCACTGAGAGCACTGGGAGAAAGGTTTCCCACAGAGAAGTGTTGATGTCAAGGCCCAGGATGCTCCTGAGCGCTTCCCTTCCAGGAGGCAGCTGTGGCAGCTGTGCACACCCCGATGGGCACAAGGGGAATAAACTCAGCTTTCAGCAGAATCAACTCAGCTTTAAACACAATCACGGCCTGAGGGATTAGCAGGGGAACGGAGAGCTGCAATCTGATGGGGAGACTGTAAATTTTCATCTTGATTGGTGCCAGGGGATGAAAATGAAGAGGAATTAGGACTGCTGTCTATGAATATATCAGAGGATCAACAGCAGGGAAAGAGACAATTTAAACTAAAGGGCTATTGGCAGAAGTACAAATGAGTATAAATTGCCCATTAATAAATTCTGGCTGAAAATGAGAAGGTTCTTAGCTATTACCATAATCAGGTTCTGGAACTCCTCTTTGAGCGGGAAGAGCAGGGACAGAAAATAAGTGCTTGCTTTTGACATGGATCATGATAGACCAAGGAAAACCAGCATGTGGAAAGGGCCCTGAAGTATCAAAAACCATTTATGTGACCCAGGAGGGTTCCTCAAGCAACATACTACCTAATGCTAAAACACAAGTTTTCATGGTGGAACAAAGATCTATCTTTTTTTTTCTCTTTTTTTTTCCCCCTTGTGTCTGAAATATACCCAAAGGAAAATTAAAAGGAGCTTGTTATTTGACTACTTTTCTAATTGAACTGTGTGCATTCTCTTTTTTTTTTTCCTATTAAATATTAGTATTCTTTTGGCATCTTTGTGTTTCATAAATTTACTTGATTTTATCTCTGTTTTATTCAGTTTTTGTGATTCAATATTCATACATTGATGTCTAGACTATTCTTATCACACACATGCCATAAGCCTCATTTTTCTTTTCTGGCTTATGTTTTGAGTTTTTGAAGAACAGCACTTGCACAAATTAGACTTTGTTGTAATCTACTGTAAGTTTTTTGTTTGTTTGTTATTGTTGATGCTAGAGAGACAATATAAAGCTCCATGGATTGCTTCTCTGGCAGAAAAGGGTGGCTTAATTGATAGAATTCAACTGCAGCATGTTTTTATCTTACATTTGTTGGTCATGTTATTAGTTTTTAATATCTTACCACGAAAGCAAAAAAGACAGAACTGCAATGAACTTTGTCAGACACCTCAGCCCATAACTCTGGTATGGTGGATGCAGTACAGAAGAAGAGACATGGAAATCAGAGATCATGACCTTACAGCTCTGATGTGGGTGACCTCTGTCCAATTCAGCAGAAAAGCACAAGGAATCAAATTTTAAAATGTTGGGGTTTATTTGATCCTAGGAAAAAAACAAAAACAAAAACAAACCCACCAAACAAATCCATTCATAAAAATAAACTGGGATATGTTAGACTCAGCCATTTACAGCTCAAGTCTATAGCCCTGCCCCAGGATCCATCAGGCAGTGCAGGATTTCTGTACAATTCACAGACAGGGTAATCAGGCCCCAGAATGACAAGTTAAAACTCTGCACCCTGAGCTCTGACAAACTCTAGGTCCTGGGTATAACCCCAAGCCTTTCCCTTCACACTGCTGGGATGTCCAAGTTAGGACTGCTGATAGGTAATTCCATGTGCTCAAACTCTGAGGGCAGAATCTCTTCTTAAGGCTGAAGTGTTACAATAATATTTTTAAGACAGAGGGAGAAAAATGATTCTTGAGGATGGTGCTTTGTCCTGGGTACCAGGCTGCTCCTAAATTTCCCATAAAATTTTTACTGGATAAAATGTATTAACAGATTGCTGTATTTCCACCCTTTTTCATTACTATCATAATCAGGCAAGTGAGTCTTTTTCCCAGCAGTATTGATTCCACCTGAGAACACAAGATGCAGCAACTGGGGCACCCTGTGGAGGAAAGGACGATGGGCTGTGATGTTTGAGCACCCCTGAGGCTCAGGAAACACCTGGGCAATCCTGGGTGCCCCTTCCTAAACAACTGCTGAGGGCAATGCTGTCACAGAAAAGCTGAGCGCCTCATTTTGCCATGTTAGTTACAATTTATTTGTAAAAATGGCCTCAATACACTGTGTCAGAGCTCTCCCATCAGCAGGAGAAGCTTGGCCTGCAACAACAAGTGATGCAGGAAGTTTTACAGGGAAAAGAGCAGCACATGGATTGTGCTTCACAATTCCACCTGCTATATCTCAGCCTTCTATCGTATCTTTCCCCACATCACTGTCTATGTGTTGGCAATCAGTCGCTGAACAACTTAATTTGTTATTTTAAATAGACATTACAGCATGTTTGTCTGCTTTACGATTACAGGGAAATTACATATCTTGTTTAATCTGCCTGTCAGTCTGCACACAACCAGGAGTGTCTCACTGTGATTATTGTGCAGTGAAAATGGGCACGTCTTGCTGAGTAAGTTCAGGCTGCTTCTGAGTAACAAGATATTACTTGCAAAAGACAGATTTTTTTTTTTTCCTGCAGTCATTTCCAATATACCAGAGAGAAGGAATGTTGCAGGAAAAAACAAAAAACGAAAAAAACAAAAAAGCAAAATAAAAAACAAAAAACAAAAAAACAAAAAAAAAACCCCACCAAAACAAACCAAAAAAAAAAAAAAAAAAACAAACAAAAAAACCCCAAAAACCCCCAAAAACCCAAACCAAAACAAAACCATTAAATAATATGTTTCCATAACATTCAGCAGTTCTTTTCAGAGCATAACTATCTTAAAAACATCACTGAACAGTATCTCCCTACCCACTTCATGGATAAATTCATTTTTCAAGGATGTATTATTGAAATTTCTGCCTGCCTAAAATCTTGACCTACAATATTTGGCACAGCTTCAAAACAATTTGTTTTATGTGGTGTTCTTCAACCATAGCATCACACAACACTTTAAAAGATGAGATCAGCAGGTAGGGGGCATGTAGAGAAATATTGGCTTCACCCATGGAAATGGCTCATTATCCTGACCTTTTGCTGTTTTAGTTATACCTTGGCTGCCATACACAAGCATAAGCTCAAGAAAAGTTCACCTGGGAAAAAACAAACTGGGTAAATGATTTCATGGCTGAAGAGAGTGATTTATCTGCTTTTTTAACCTGGATACGAGATATAAATTTAAAAGAATAGCTATGAGAAGAATGCACATTAATTTAAATTTATTTAAACCCATTTATAGTTTTAGGCATATTCAATGCTGTTCAATATACCAGTTTTCATGGTATTGAGTACATGTTCATGAGGTACAGATAATAATCTTTATGGGTGTCTAATGAGATATGAAGCCTGACAATGCTGCACATGTGAAAAGGCAAGAGATGAAAGCAGGGAGTGACAAAGTCTGATAATGGCAGAATGGGAAAACTACAGAGAGGTCCAGAAGTCAGCAGGAGCAGATCCCCTGGGCTTTTTAATCTGGACTCAGTTGTATAAAATGCATTTCCAGAATTAGCTCACAATTTCTCAGCCTTGTAAGCAAATTGCAGTTCAGAGCCCGAGGAATGCTGGACACCAGAGCAGCAATTTGCTGGCAGGAGCAGAGCAGGCTCTGCTGGGAAAAACGCTCAGGAACGTTTTGTGGCAGTAAAGGATGTTCAGAAGCCTCTCAGGGAGGTCTGGAAATCGAAGTAAAGTTGGAGAAACTGTCCCTGATTGTCACTCCTGGGCTGTCCCCTCACCTAGGCACACAATTCCACCCAGCTCATCTAGACACTGGATGGCAAGGACTTCTGAGTGGAATAAGTGTGGCTTCCTGTGGTTTTATACATCTTTATTTATGGAAAGATATTTATTTTATACAGCTCATTTATGGGAAGGCAGCTCACAGTGCAGCATCATCAATGCTCAGTGTCTCTCTTAAAACAGTGTTGCTCCCTCATGAGCTCACCCAAAACCCAGGGTGTGTTTTCATACTTGGATTTCTGGCCATGGCCCAGTCCAATAGCCCACAAAAATCAGCTGAAAATCTCTATAATGTGCCTCAAGTGAATACAGCCCAGCATGGCAATGCCCTGTTCCCTTCATGTGGCACACCAAGAAGTCTCAGTCCTCTTCTGGAGCAATTTTTAGAGATAAATTGCAAGTTTAGACTCTCTTTGTTGTGTTGCCTCATCTAGTGCTATAGATACAATGGTGCAACAGTGTTGGGAAGGGTGTGGAACTTATAAAACATTACAGAGAGGCCAAAAAATTATTAATTTTCTTTTACTGATACTTGAGGGGGAAGTGGTTGAAAAAAAGGGAAAACAAAAAAAAAGCTGGCAACTTTATTTACTTTGCTCGGTTTGTACGTATGTGGAAAACCATAATTAAATCATCCTGAAATCACAAAAGACACCTATAATAGCTTTTCCCAATGCCCAATTTCATGCCTCTTCATGGAAGTAGTACCTCAGAAATTGCTTCTCTTCGTGAACACAACTACACTTGACAGATAAAATCCTCAAAAAATTGCCAAGCAGAAACCTCAGGCTCATGAGGCAGAGCCTTTCTGGAAACTCAGCCAAGGACTTGGAATCAATTACAAAAATAGCAGCAGGTTCCAGAGAACCAAACATGAGATTCAGTAAGTGGACATTGTTTATGTGCAAACTAAACCCAGTGAAGGATAGCAGAAAGGACTTTAAGTTAGAAGCAAAATTAAAAATAGGTAGCAAGGAAAAATTATGCTAGAGAAATAAAATCCTTATGCAATTATTGAGTGTTTTTATTCCAAGGAGACAGATGTGTACTCCTGGACTCTGGCAGGGGCTACAATAAGCGACACACTCCCTCACAAGCAGATGTTCAGTCGCCTAAAGAGGCTGAATATTTAAATTTTTCCCTGCAGCAAGCAGGGTGGGATTCAAGTTGACTTTTGGAGTGTTGGAACACAACGCTCCAAAAGTCACAATGGGAAGCTTGTCCCATTGGAAGTGAACAATTCATGACAAATTCTGCTTTAGGTTTATATTGCTGCTGGTGCCTGGAACCACTCACAATTGCCGCTTCTCCAGGCACTGCTAGCAGTGTTTTCCTGAGCATTTCTCACCCATGGGTGTCACCATCTCACACAAGTGTGCGTCAGGTGTCCAGAGAGCCAGGGAATGGAAACCATCAAATCACAAAGCCTAGGAAGTCACTGTGACTCAAACCTGCTGTCCCAGTGTTTGGGAGAACACACACCATTCCATCCTTGGTGATTTGATGCCATCTCCCCTGGCATCCAGCTGGGATTGCTCAGCTTTTCTGGAAGCACCAACCTTGGAGCACCAGCTGCAAGCACAATCAGCAGCACCACTGCCAACAGTGGCAACATTTGCTGCCATTTCCCCATGACCCATCTCCCCTGGCTGCATTTCTGATATTTTAGCCAGCTAATGAGCCCTTGGGCCTTGGCAATGTGTGACTGATTCAGTGGCACTGAGCTTGAGGGCAACAGAAGGCCAAGAGCTGCTTTTCATTCATTTCTTCCTCCAGCTGCAAGTCAGAGCTTCCTTATTGCCCCTGCCTGTTATTGCCATGGCCACACATAATATATGCAGGCAGCCTTAATTTTACTGAATATTTTACATAGGATAACATCATTCTGTATTTTTTCATTGTTAGTTCTCCACCTGTTGTTTCAGGATTCTTTTTTTTTTTTTTTTCAGGTCTCTAGAGCCCAAAATAAAACCCTTCCCTTTTCCCATCCTATAAATCAAAGAACTGGTGAACAGAAAACTCCAGTGATGAATCATTTCAGCCACCTGTAGCTTTTATGATTAAGTATAGTTACATTTTTATGTAGCTGCATGTAAAGGAAAAGAAAAAAAATGCAGTTTTTCACAGGAGATGTCATTTACACATTTTATTAGTGGCCATAATGTAAATAAATGTAATCCCTGTAACCTGCCCCTGGCTTCATCCTCTGGGCCACAAACAGAAAAGGCTGAGAGAAAAGTTAATAAAACATGATGGTTCTAAGTGCCAATTTCAGGATTCCAGAGCCTGAGATTATGGGAGGCACAGCTGCAAAGGATACACAGACAATGAGACTCAGGTGATGTGCTCTGGGGGTTGAAAGGCACCACAAAGATCAGCCCTAATTCCAGCTCCTGAGAATAAATATGGAATTGCAAGGTATTTACACAAGGGCTCTATGTGTTTATTTATTTATTTATATATTTACTGACTTTTAATAAAAGCCATTGAATACCTGAATATCAGATTGATCTGTAAGGCAAAAATCTGAATAGATGATTACTGTTTAAAAAAAACCAAAAAAAAAACAAAAAAAAAGCAAAACCAAAAAAAACACAAAAAAAAAAAAAAAAAAAAACCCAAAAACAGTTAAAGAGGGAATGAGTTAGAAGAATGGTTTCAGGACAATTAAATTCTTCATGAAGAAAAAAAAAAGAAAATTAAATTGAGAGAGCATTTGTAGCAACACAAAAATTTAAATGTGTACCCTTCACCTTCACTTTTTCTAACAACCAAAATATAATAACTGTACTCAAATTTAGAAAAAAAAAAAGTCTTGCTTTATTCTGCAAAATCTATTAGCATTTATTTTTAATTTATTTATTTTTTGCCCTGTTTGGACATGCCTTTTTGATATCTCCCAAGCTTTTTATTTTGCTCCATGCTCCGCATTGTCCCTCTCTCCATCACACTACTAAACATTCTGAACACATTCAGTTATTCTCTAAAAAGCAGCATTTTCTACTTCTCCCAAACTTCTTCACTGCTCTCAGTCCAGCATACAGAATAAAGGACACCAGAAACAAAAGGTCTTTCTTTCAACCGCCGCTAAAAGACAGGGCATATCTAACTAAAAGAAAAATACACAATACTTGCATAACTGTGAAAAACAATTCCACTGCCACGTTTAAAAGAGGAGAGGTTTCAGAAGGCAAAAGTGTTACTTTGCAGCATTTTTCCTTTCTTGTGTCTTTTTGATGAGGTTTTAGGAAAAGTCAGATTAGAAAATTCCTTATTAAAAACTCCTCACTGTTACCTGAATGCACTTTTACAATTAATTGAAACCATTTAACATGCATTAAATCTGATGTAATTTTTTTGTTTCATGCTTTAATGAGTACGGTGGTGAACTCCAGCCACACCTGCTGCTGGCCTCCCTGTGGCACCTGTGGGACCACATCCCCTCAGGCCAGGTTACCACCAAAGGCTTCCATCCTGCCATCACCTGAAGCTTTGCAAATGCCACAGTTTTCATTAATTTAATCTGATTTTTCTCTGTGTGTTTGGGCCAGTAGCAATTCAGAGTGATGAGGAGACAGCAATTCCCATTTCCTGCCACAGCTTTTTCACAGTCCTTCCACACATCTCTCCCCAGACTCAGAAGGAGAAGGACAAATCCAGTAGCCTTCAGTGGTTAGATTTCTGCTCACAAGCAGCTTTGGTGATTTCTTTGGTGTAGTGTTAGTAGTTGTTGTACATACATTTATTTTAACATGAGAAAAAAAATTGGTTCTGGTGGTTGGAAAGTAAAAATTGCTGGTTTGTCAGTCCAGTTTCAGTGCTAACTTGCTTTTTCAGCTCTCATGTTTCCCTTTCCTACACTGATCCATTTTCAGAAGCACACAATGGGAATTACTGGGTAAGAGCCCCACATTTTAAGAGAATACAGGAGATCACAGGAGGAATCTGCATCAGGCACAAATCCACAGAGGGTTGTTTTCTTCTTTCTACAATTAACCTCATTGTGGCATGGCACGACTTTTATAGTTTTAATAGTGCAGCTTAAAGTAAATATTTTAAATATCTGGAGAAAATCCTCCACCTTTGTCCGCTCCCCAAAGAGCTGTTCCAAAATGATGCCATCATTAGCCCTCCTCTGTACCCCACGTCTCTGGTACAACTCACATGCTTTCCCGTGTGGCTGTGCCCTGGGAAAGCAGCACTTCCAACTTTCATGAGATGAATTTAGAATTTACATAAATCCAGCCGTACATATTTAACACAGAGCTCCAGAGCTCCTTCCCAAGCCTCACTGTCTCATGCAAAGTCAGCCTGATGCAGCCTGCAACATCCAAGGAATGCTGTGGTATTTGCTGGGTCCCCAGGAGGAATTGATGAATGTGACTCCATGTTCTTAGAAGAATAATTTATTATTTTATGTACTTATATTATATAAAAGAATGCTATACTAAAACTATACTAAAGAATAGAGAAAGGATACAGACAGAAGGTTACAAAGAATGACAATGAAAACATGAAAACTCGTGACTGCTTTGAGTCCTGACACAGCTGGACAGTGATTGGTCATTAAGGCAAAACAATTCACATGTTGGATAAATAATCTCCAACTGTCACAGACATATTTTATGGAAAATCCTTTTGCCAGGATCTTTTCTCCTGAGAAGCTGAGAAGCTTCAGCTTCTCCATGTTTTGCTGCTTTGGAATGTGATTTGGAGAATTGTTTACCCAGCATGTGAAATTGTTTTTACTTGATGACCAGTGACAGCAACCTGTGTCGAGGCTGTGAGCAGTCACAGGATTTTATTATCATTCCATTCCTTTCTATTCTTTGCTAGCCTTCTGATGAAATCCTTTCTTCTATTCTTTAGTATAGTTTTGGTATATAATTTTCTTTTAATATAATATATATAATAAAATAATAAATCAGCCTTCTGAAACATGGAGTTGAGATTCTCATCTCTCCCCTCATCCTGGTGCCCCTGAGAACACCACCACATCCAACCACATTCCAAAGCAGCAAAACGGGAGAAGCGAATTAGATAATTATTGTTTTCATTTTTCTCTGAGGCTTCTCACCTTCCCAATATAAGAAATCCTGGCAAAGGGATTTTTCAGAAAATATGGCAGTGACAGAATCCTAAGGCAGAACACAACCCAGAAAAGAGTCTGTATCCTCACAGTCACATCCAATTTTAAGTGATGCCCTTTAAGTGGCTGATGAATGGACATTATTATAAAGATGTCTACAAGACAGGTCTATTGGAGGATCCTGAATAAAATAAAGACTTCAAATACCATTAAAGTTAATGAATTAGGTCAAGGCAGGTAATTTATCACCTGTCTGAATTGGAATCCAATCTGTGGCATCCTTTAAAAAAAAGACACATTCAAATGAGGTGGTGTTCCCAGGGAAGTTCATAGTGAAGCTAATCATAATTCAAATGAGAAAATGCCTGCATAGTTTTTTGCAAAGCCTGACAAGGGATTCTGTGCAAAAGCAGCATGGTAAGCAAAAGCAAATTTCCTCAAATTAATTTGACCTTGATGAAAGGAGCATATTTTTATCAATCAAACTTAACAAATATTGACTTTAGGCATTAAGTGAAGATATACATAAACATTCAGGTTGTTGAAACAGTTGTCAAGTTCATTTTCCTTCTGAAATCACAGTTTGCTGCTGAAGATCAAACTGAACTTAACCTCTTGAAAAAACCTGCGGTGCCTCATACAGCAAGAGTCGCATGGATTGGTCTCCTCTGTCTATCAGCTGCTAAAAAAAGATGTGTCACACAGGCAGTCTGAGACCTGGAGCCAGAGAGCTGACTGGGACACACACAGCTATGACACTTGGAATAACCAGAACCACACTGGGCCCTGTGCCACGGCCCGTCCTCGTTCAGCAGCACCAGCTGGAGGCTGTGAGGACACTTCTGCTGCTGAGTCCCCTTCACCATGCAGGTTTTATTGCCATGGGAGAGGCAGCAAAGCAGCTTGCTTCAAGGAGCATGATTTATGGGTCACCAAGTAGAGGACTTACCCAAGAAAAGACTAGAACACAAGCACTGCTTAACTTTGCTAAAATCTGAGAGATGAAAAAAAAACATTTTAATGGTACTTTGTATTCTCTGCTCTTTGTGGAGCAGGGAGGGGAGGAGAGCAGCTCATGTGCAATGGTGCTGTCTTCTTTCAAGTCACTCTAACAGAATCTGAATGAAGCATCAGCCCTCACCCTGGGAGTAACAAGATTCCCAACACATCTCCCCAGTGCCTGGGCGCTCACTGAGCAAGTACAAGGTCTGTCCTGCCAGGCAGGGTACGAGCTCCAAGCTGAGGCTGGGAGTCCCTGCAGGAAAAACTCCCTGCTCAAGAGCTCTTCCCTCCTCTGAGCCCAAAACCTTCTCTGAACTCTCAGATTCCTTGGGAGAAGGCAAGAGCAGGAGCCACAGCAGCAGCCAAGCATTTGCAAACATTCCGTAAGCTGAGCGCGAGACTGGACTTGAGTACAAAAAGGTTTTTCCTTCACCACAGTATTCAGGCATCTATTTTGTGTCATACCCAGCCTTCACCACAGAAACACCTTGAGGCATTTCATGGTTATGTTGACATTTCAATTATGCTGCGTTTAAATAGATTTTGTTGTGCTGACTCTTGTGTCTTGCTAAAACACTTCCCTTTCTAAATATAAAGTTATAGAGTTATTTACTAAGGTAAATTCTGACAGAGACTGTACCAAGGAAGCAGCAAAGCAGAAAGTCACAGTATTTGCCTCCCCTTCTTAAAAATTCTCTCTGTCTCTCCATTTTTCATCTGCTCCATGACTGGAGGCTGTGCACAGAGAACACTGCAAAGACAGAAGCAGGGCTCCATAAGGAATCTTCAGAACGGATTTCGCGTGAGGAATAGCAAAAGAAGGTTTCTTTTCTCCTAGAACTGGCTGTAAAATGAGCTGGAGATCAGCCTACCTGCTGGAGTGGCCAAACAAGAGTCCAGGCCAACATAAGAAATCTGTGAACAGCCTGGGATTGAAAGGCTGTAAGTAACTCAGGGAGCCACTCAGCCAACCGTGTACGCCAATACTTTTCCCTCAAACATTCCTGAAGCTTACAGGAAGCAAAGAACTGGCAGATAAAAATTGCCTCCATAATTTAGCAGCCTGTCTGTAATGACTGACTTCCCCACAAGCCCTGGAAATGTCAAAGCCTCTGCTAGCAGAGTTTGCAGAGCTCCCTTAAACGCTCGTGCACAGCCAGCCCTCCGGAACCTGCGGCTTCCTGAGCCACGGAACAGCCTCACACTCTTTGAAGAAAGAAGAAAAACTAAGAGTCAGTTAAGTTTTATCACTGTCTCCTCTTCCACCTATTCCTGGCTCAGGAAGGTGACAGTTGGCTAATTCCAGACTAGCTAGGTACAAAGGTTTTTTTTTTTTTTCTCCCCAGCACAGGCTGTGCCTTTCTTCTGCTGCCTTAGCTGTTCTGCAAGTGACAAATGGTACAGAGCCTGAATATTTCCCTACATGTATATTTAAGATTTGTACTGACTGCTGTTTATCCAGAGAAAGTAATGGCTTTCAATCCTGATGAAAATTATAGCAGATTCAGGCCAAGTTTTTACTGAATCTGGTTTTATGAGAAAGAATAAAACAAGTGTGCAGAGCTCTTCAGCAAGTTATACTGCTCACTTTTTTTTTCATGTGCCTAGAAATATTTGAGACAGTGTGAAGGTGATCTCTGGAGGATATATCCAATACCCACTGTTACCCCTACAATCCCATGCTGAAACATCATTGCCAAAAATAGCCTCCTAAAGGTGACACTTCTATAAAAGATGTCACAAGTTGCAGCAAGAGGCTCAGGAGTATATAAGTCATCTTTACAGTTCTACTGCACAGGTATTTCATACATTTTCCTTTTCCTATTTGATATCCTTTCTCCAATTTTACAGCAAGTTTTTAGGTTTGGAGCTTATTTTCAATACATGAAGTTACGCATAGGGTTTACTTGGAAAACCTCATTATTATATGAATGTGAATATATCTACAGAACAGTGGGTTTCAGCCAAAAGAAGGAATCTGGAAGCCAAAGAGCAAGTGACCACCTTGTACATTTACAAGGCAAAGAAAACAGCTATTGCAACAACAAAAAAATAAGAAAAAAAAAAAAAAAGAAAAACAATAAAAAAACCACCCACAAACCACAAAACAAATCCAAAAAAATCCCCCAAAATTTAATAAAAGAACCAAAAATAAAACCATTCCCCATACAGCTTCAAAAGAAACAAGTAATGAACAGATTTTAGCACAAATACTTGGGCAAAAAATTTCATTTTTTGAAAGCATCAACACCATCGCATGACTTTTATTGTAATATTTCCCAAAAAATCACTTTTCTCTACAGTGACCACTTTTTTCTGCATTGGCTTGTCCTTCTCAGCACAGCTGAGGCTCCAGACCTGATTCAGATTTTCAGGAATAATATCTGTCCACAAGTAAAATCTGATGGAATATTTACATTAAAAATGCTCATTATTATTCAGGTGACATAAAGGCTGTTGTGGGACCTAGAAGTGATGCTAATTTTAGGTCATATTTCCAACTGCAGGGAGCAGCTTCTTTTATTTTATATTTTATTTCACTTTCACTTGCTCTACTTGTCACTGCAGTAGGTGATTCAGGTATAGGATGCAGATGAGCTGCAGGATATTAGCTGCTAGTGTAAGAAATATTTCTACAGTTTTACTACAATGCTTCAGACTCATTTCACATCCACAACCATTACGATAAAATATGAGGGGAAAAACAACCCTGAATGGTTAAATTAATAAAAAAGGAATTGTGTAAATGAGGTAGTATGAGCATATCCCACCTCCTACCCTTTTTGCAGGGAGAGAAATACAATTTTTTAATAGCTTTTAGTACAACTAAGGAAAACTAACATTTTTCTTTTAAAGCTTAAAACATTAGTCAAGAAACAGAAATTTTAGCTTTCTTTCAAATACAATTTGCTCCATTATTCAAATAAAACTATGATCCTACTAGAAGTGCCCCGCAATCAAAATTTTTGGGGGTGGCGGTTTTGAGATAGGAAATATTTATTAAAAACAAAGGGACAACATCAAATTATGTAAGTTTGTTATATCAAATGATGTAACAACTACACTGATGTAAGTTTAGGGTGTTCAATAGAGGCTACTTTTAGGGGAAAAAAACCCAAATTCACAATCTAAGGATGTGAATCCTACAAGCAGAATTCATACACATCCTCTTGATTCTGATAAATAAGATTAACAATGATCAAGTGGTTTTTTCCTAACAGGGTTGGTTTGCAAACAGAATGTACAGATTGTTCTGAGGGGATGCAGGCACTGCAGTGACAAAGGGAAATATCTTTACGTCTTATGACAAGTGGATATATCTGTATACTCTGCTGAAATGCTGCAGTATTAAAACCGTGTCTGTTCACTCTGAGGTCAGATTGGCACAGTTCATGTGCTTTACACACCTGGGGTGGATGTGATTAGTTGTCCCCTGTGCCAAAATGAGCGCAGGAGAACTCTACCACTTCCCCTCCGTCAGGATCCTGGAAGGACAAGTAAGGTTTGGGCTCCCACAATATTTTACTGAAAAGGAACACATTCCTACAGTTCTCTCCTCCTGGCAGAGCAATTCTTGTCTTTAAAAAGCACAGCAAGTCTCGTGACAGCTACACAGGCATGGAAATAGAGGGTAAAGCATTACACGTTCTTTACTACTCCCTCCACTACTCCTAATGCACCTACACTACATTGCTACTACCATCTGTGACTGCACTATTGTGATCCACCCAGTTGTAAGGAAGGAGAACTTGGCTGACCTCTGGGATGTACCCTAAAATACTCAAACAAATTGCTAATCATCATAGTAATTTTAGCTCCCAGGAGTAAGGAAAAAAATGAAAAGGAAAGTCAATTTCCATGTAGGAATGAGGTAGAGTATCAAGCAGAGACATGCCAAAATTCACGCTTCACCTTTCAAAAGCAAACCCAGGTCTTTATTCCAATATAAATGAGAACAAAACTGGGATTATACTTGGATGAAAGGACTGAGAACAAGACTCCCAATTAAAATCATACCAGCAAAATCCAGCAATGCATCAACCAGTAAGAAATCCAATTGTTCTGTAGCCCCCGGCTGCCTACCAGGCTCAGCTGTAAGAAAAATACAACTACATCCAAAACTATTTCCAAAAATTCGTATGGAGAACTTCTAAGGGACCCATATTACTTTTCCTAACTTTTTACAATGTATCATGTTCTCTGAAGTGCCTTTATTAGTGCATTGAGGGTTTTAATAAATTGAGACAGTATCCAAGATCAGAGATCTACCTCCTTTCAAGCAGCACCTCCAAAAACCAACATTCAGAAGTTCAAACCGAATGCTGACTATCACAGTGTGCTCTTCCTGACCTGAATATTTCAAATTCAGTTTTCTAATGAAAATCTCCCATCAAACACTTTCTTTTTTTTTTTTTTTATTTTATTGACAATGGTGCTCTCCTCGGAACAAAGAGAACGACACCTCGAGAATAAGAAATGTGTATCTGCAACCCCTCCATATTTTACCGGCGACAAAAGTTCTCTGACTTCATGCTTCCTCCATACAAAAAAAACCTACGGGGAAAGCTGTGCCATTAAAATCATAGGAGAATCAAGAGTGCACTAAGAGCCCATTATTGCTGCTAATGAGGCTGATACCGCTGCGTCGAGTTGCTCTTTGGCGGCTGCTGCTCCACAATTGAGGCAGCCTGATGGACTCAGAGGCGATTGTCAAACACCCACAAGGCAGCACAGGGAGGTCACGGGGCCGTGCAGCACCAGACACGTGGGGAAAGCCAGGAGAAGGAAGATTGTTTGGAAAATGGGGAGTATGCAAATGCCTTTGTTGTAGCGACGTGTCTGGCAGAGGGAAGCTCTGCTGTTAAACCCCGGGATGGCTCCTGCGCTCCACCCAGGTCTCTGCAGCTATTCCAGCCTCCCTGAGCCACTGCAATGGAGCAGGAGGATGCCTTAAAGGAGCTTTCAAAGTGCCACCACTTCCCATGAAGATCCTGAGATATGGCACACCCACACCCACATCCACCCAACCTGTGCAGCTCCCGGTTCAGCATAAAACCTGCCTGGTTTGAAACACCACAATCATAACTCCGCGTTTTCAGATGGCACCGTTTGTTACAGGGTGGCTGTCTGCTGCCTGTTTTATCTTCTGCAGATGGAAAATCTATGGTTGCTCTTGAAAATGCTTCTGAGAAATTCAAGGAGCTCGCTACCAACTTCCAGGGCACAGCAGCTCCCATTAATTCCTGGTGGTGACACAAGGACAGCGGTGCTCGGTGAGGGGAAGCAGGGCTCTCACAAGCACCAGGTGACTGACTGTGCCCACAACCAGCACGCACAAAATAAATTAACCAACAGAGGCATAACCATGCGGGGAAGGCTACACTGAACTCAGCATTCCTGTTTTCACTGGAAGAAAATGACAGGACAAGAGTGGCTGTGTCAGGCAGGTCAATGAACTTATAAAACGGATTATGGGATCGTACATACTACAAAAATACTGCTATTTATACCCAAAGCATGACTCAAAACTGGAAAAAAGAATCCATAAATGTCTAAGTCCATATTCAAGATACTGATGCCTCCCATGATCACAGAAATAACCTCTGCTTTTGCTTTCCACAATTAATGGACATATAGCCATTGATAAGCAAGTATTTATTAGCTAAAGTTACAATTTAATTCCATATTTAAATTAATTACCTTCAGATTAATTATTTTATTTCATTCTTTGGACACAGAGACAGCAAATATAAAAGGTTGGTGTTGATAAAAATCTGTGGAAATGCAACTGAAAACTGGAAAAAAAACAACTAGTAGAACACCAAAAATTCCATGTTAAGAGACCTAGTAAGGTGACAATTACAGCTGAAAAATAAAAAAGCTAATGTATTTCCACGATCTCCCATTTCTTGCAAGAATTACTGTATCCCTCGATACAATCTTTTTTTCTTCCTTTAATGAAATGCCATTCAAAAGCCCTTCAAGAAGAACAACTGGCAGCAGTTGCAATATTCTTTAGGTTTTTATAAAAAGATGAGATGACCTGATTGAAAAATGCTGGTCAGTAACAATAGCTTTGTCCCATCTTTCTTTTTTTTTTTTTTTTTTCCCCAAAGGAGAAAAGTGCTCCCTGACTGAGAAGAGTGGGCACAAAGTGTGTTCTCCTAATCACTCAGAGGTAACAGGTCCCAGCTGAGCTCTACCAGGCAACAAGCTTTCTATTTTCTTTCAAAGAAAGGGAGGTAGACCTCATTTAGAGAATTTAGAAGTTGGATGATTTTTTTATTCCCTCTTGTGAATAGAAATGGCTGCAAAATAGGCTGACTAATGCTGCAGTGGCTCTTCAGAGACATATTGGGTTTATTGTGCAAAAAAGAAGAACTTGGTCTGTATTCTGCAGGAAACTAATGTGTGGACATCCAGGGCTCTTCTCAAATGGGTCAGTACTCATAATTATACAGTCAGTACTAATAAACCTGAATTTTGATCTTTTTAAAGTTGTTTCTAATGAATCATCAAAGTTTTCTTCAGAACAGATGAGAGATATAGTTCTATCCCTGTTTCAAATACTCTAATATGTAAGGGGGGAAAAAAAAAGCCAATGGATAATTTGGGCTGTTTTCCCTTGACCCTGACAAGGAATGACACAGAACACAGAGCCTGGGGTTAATTTGGATTTCATAATTTAATGACTGGGCCTGTCAGTCAGAGAGGAAATGTGTTAATAAAATCAACTCAAGTGCTAGGGGGGATTAGGACTCCTTTCTCCGTGTGGGACTGCGGCGGCCAAAGGTTATCGTGGGGAATATTAAAACCAAGAGATGCTGATAAAACAGCTTAGCATGTTTAGCAGCTGCTGCACAAACACAATAATCATTTCCACTCTGAGCACAGAATCAATAGAGAGAATTACTTCCAAATGTCTCCCGGTTTGTTCTCAATGTCACCAGGGAAGGTCTGTCTGAAATGCCAGAGTCACCATCCAGCCCCTCTCCCGCCCACTGCCCTCACTGACACCATTTTCTGTCTCTGAAAACTCTGTTTGACATCCTGCTGCACTTCTTCATCTGCCCTGCTCCCTCCTCTCCATCCCATAGTCTGAACAAAAGGGAAACCAGCAGAATTATTTAGTTCTTAGGTTGCTCCATCACAAAAAAGGAGATAAAAATTTTGTCCAGAAGATTTTCAAATTAACTTAGTCAACCATCTTCTCTCTCACACACACACCCACCCCTTAAAATTAATAAAGAAAATTTGTGGCCAGTTTTTACTCCTCTCTCCAGGTTTGCAATTATTTCTTTTTTTCTTTCGAAAGTTTTCTTTCCAATAAATAATTTTATTTTTTTCTTAACTTTTCCAGCTTCCATGCTTTGCTCTTACTAACAGAACTTCTGGGTCTGCTTGTGATTTTTTCTGAGTCATTTATTTTTGAGTCTCTTTGACTACCATATCTTCTTAGCTCTTAAAGAATTTATTCTATGTATTTTTATATACTTTTTCAAATAAATATGCTGCACTTAACAAATCTACAACTGTGTTCTGTGCATCCCAAAGAAAAGCACCAAGAGCCAACAAGTCAAGCAAATAAGAACAGTAATTACAGAATTATTCTACTTTTACTTTTGATTTGAAGTAAACTAAAGCAAAATTAATGTGGCAAAGAATTCCAAATGAGTGTTGCATGAGCAAATTCTACTTAAAAGAAATAAGAAAATGAGACATTAAAACAGAATGAGTAATTGAGTGGAAAACCACTGGGCATCTACAAAAAGAGAAGAAATGGAGAGGGCTGAAGTACCTGGGCAGGGATAATGTGCTTATATCTAACACTTGGGTAGCAGAACTATTATAACCCATATTTCATCCTTGAGCAAAAAACAAAACCAAATCCCTCACCCTTCCCAAGACATGCTACAATATTTAATTGTCAACTCTAAACCGTTTGCAACAACTCCTTCTTTAACATCAGAGAAAAAAAAGAAAAAAGAAAGATTAAGTAAACCCCCTAGTCTATAATATAATGTGGCATGATGTAACATTTATTTTTCAAAAATAGTTATAAAACTATTGTAAAAATCTTTAAGAATACTGAATAGCTCTAAGCCTCTTAATATAACCATATTTTTTAGCTTTTTATAGGTTTTTGCTCTAACTGCATCTGAATCAGGCTGAAAAAAATGCATGTGCAGTAAAGAAAATCAGGAAAATATTAATTCCAGAAATCCAATGTGAAAAACAAGAGAAGCTGCAGAAATAATGTAACTTCTGATGCAAGTTTCAATACCCTTTTAAAAGATGGAGAATATGTTCACTTGCTTGAACATCATTTATTGAACTCTAGATCACATTGTAAGAGCTACAAAGGATAGTAATTATTGTTGAAAACACAATTGTGGTCCTGAAATAGGAACAGAGATAGGGAGAGAGAGACTGCTCAGTCTGCGAAGATCTAGGACACAATTTCAGTTCTAGTGAGAAATCTACTGTTTGGTGACTCTTAGCCAATCCCATGCAAACTAACTGTTAAAACAATGTTTATTGTTGGCATAAATCTGCTTTTCAACACCTCTGTAGGACTGAGTTTCTAAATCAGACATATAAAAAGTACAGTTTCTCAGCCAGCAGCTTCTCTCTGTTAGGAAGTGTGCAGGCTCCTGAACTTTTACTGATTTTGAGAGCTCTGCATGGTACAGACTCAAAGTCAAGTCAGACTCCCTAGATTTTCAAAACATCTATCATTTCAATATTATTTCAGGAGATCAAGTTTTAGATTTGAGTGTGATTTTTTTTCCCCCCTCACAGAATACCCTGTCCATCATGGCTGGAATGGAAAAATGACATCGACCATCCAGCTGGAATATTCTTATAACCCTAAAAAAGGGGCTGGACAAGCCTATGGAAAGAGGTTGAGATAGAGGTGGGTTAGGAGTGGAAAGAAAGGAGATTTAGAGGATAAAAAGGACAATTTTAATAGTCAGAAAAAAAAATCAGCAGGCAGAGGATGCAGTTTATATACATAGATGTAATCAGAGCCCTGTGGTGTGCTGATATCTGCCAGTGCCTCCTGATAACATGAGCACATCATCAAGAATCCTCCCAGAATCTCCACTCCTGGGATTTTGAAGTGTGGGACAGTGGCAGTGCCGTGTGACAGCTGTGATCCTCTGGGAGGGTCACCAAAGGCAGCCCTTGAGCAGGAGCAGCCTGGCAGGGCCAGGGGCAGGTGCTGGAGCTGCATGGAGCCAATGCCACCAGCTGTCGGTTTCTCGGCTGTTTGGGTGACCTGGGAAGGCCCGGGGTGGCCTTGGACAGCCCGCGCTTCAAAGGACGAGAAGAGGCTTCAGATCTTTTCTCGGTCTCCAGTGTTTATTAATTGTTTATCTACAAGATTTTCTCTTGGCCCGACAGAGTCTGCACAGCAGCCATGAGCACACTGAGAGCCCCCGGGGCGGTCACCTATCTTTATACTCGAAGTTATGTATACAATATTTATCAATTTTCCCCAATACCTTTTACCCTTATTAACCTGTGCACTTTTAGTAATAACCAATCCCAAAGTGCCACCATCACCACAGAAGATGGAGGCCAAGAAGAAGAAGAAGAAGGACAGGACACGCCCCAATTCCTCCATCTTACTTCTTTAGACCCTCCTGTACAGAGATCTTAAACCCTGTGTTTCACACTCTAATTAACTTATCCCTTCACCATTCACCCAGTGAGATCCTCCCATCCTCACACAGGTGTCGTCTCCTGTGCAGGATCAAAGCCCAGCCACCAGACACTTCTGGCACATTCCAGGACCTCCAAGCCCCCCAAGGGTGGTCTCGGTCACTCTGCACCTCAGTCCTGAGGTGCTGAGATCCCACAACCAGCCAGCATTCCTGCAGAATGGCTGGGACCATTCCTCCCTGAGGATTGTCCTGATAAGAACTCTGACTGCCCTCATTCCAAGCTAATTATTTTTTCCCCTGGTATTTCAGGAATACCAATGCCAAATCTTTTCCTGCCTCTAACAACAAATTTTCCTGCACATCCCTTTGTTTCTTCATTTGGTTCATGATGCAACTGGCTCTAGCCTACATTTAAGCCCTGTTTTTCTAACAACTTATTGAGTTTTTATTTGATTTACTGAAGAGCGAGATTTCCTTAAACATGAACATCCGTATTTCACACATGACACAAAATCCTGGAGCAAATAAAAATACCTGTCCTACCCAAGAAGATGAGATGAGATTAGATGGGTGCTAAGACCCAGCTTTTACCAGGAAAAGCTGCTGCCTCTACACGTTCCTCTTTGTCACAGGATTCCAAACCAAGATGCCTAAATCACTAAATACTATTATAATTTTATTAAAATTTTATATTTGATTTTGATAGCTTTGTTTTAAAGCTTTGTGTTAAATTAGTATCAAAGTTTAAAAACCACACAGAAATATTCTTTAAACCACTAATAAATACTTCCAAAAATTGAACTTGATAGTCTTAGAAGTCTTTTCCAGCATTAGTGGTTTTATTATTCTGTATCACATCACATTAGAATTGTTGTTACTGTATAATATTTTGCTTATATTTGTCCTTGTGGTAAAATATTTTTCCAGCTGGTGTCACTAAAATAATTGTCATCTACTAAGACAAGAGTCCTTTGTTCTGAGATGGTATTTTGGGTTTAGTTTCAATAATAATGCTCGCTACAAGTTGAGATCCTTGCAATAAGAGCTCAGATACTGGGTGAATTATGCAGGAGCCTCAACAGCACAAAAATATTTTCCTATAAAAGAATATTATAACTTATTATCTGCATTTCTCTAAATTTTAGTTTCTCTTTGGGCAAGGAACACTTTGAAAAAAATTAATTCTGTGGAGTAAATATTTTAAAACGTGTAATGTGTGCTACCCTGTGGCTACTCAACATAGATATAAGCTTATTATACAAATTATTTTTTTTTGCCAGTAACTCAGGGCAGAAATCCCTTTTACTGTAATTTATCCATGTTCTTGTTGATGCATGAATAACTCAAGTTCTCTTATGCTGAAAATACAGTAGAGATGCCCCTCTATTAAAAAAAAAAAAAAAATCAGGTATTTTTTCTTGACTGTATTGAATGCAGATAGGGGACAGGTTTAAAATACAATCAGGATCCTCTTTTACAGACTTGGATTTTAAAACAAACTCCCTTTTGAAGTTGGTACTCTCTGATGAGGCATATTGGATCTACCAAAACTTGAAGTATGAAGTGTTAATTAACAGAGGTGATGCTAATGAAATCTAAATATTCTAGCAGCATAACTATAAAGAAAATTACTTTCAGATAATTTTTTGGATCATGCTTGCCAGTACCACATTAAACTGCGCTATACTTTAAAATTATCCTTTTACTTGCCTACATGTCTGATAGCAGCTTAATTAGTGGCTTACATCCAGTGAAAAAACATAATTTCTTATCCTTTTCCTACTTCTATTTTGTGAAATGGTACTTGCATTAAAAGTTCCTTTCTAGTTTGGTGTTTGCAGCCTGGAAACTGAGAAGTTTGGCCCAAGCTCCAAATGGTTGGGACTGAAGATGAATGAGGAAAACAGGAAAAAGGACAACCAGAATAAAAACTATTAGGAAAGGACACAAAGTGCACATTTTTCCTCTTCTTTCTTCCACTCACACAAAAACCTGTTCTGACATTAAAAGAAGTCATTGCAACAAAGCAAAGGGTCTTTGTTACTTCAGAGGTGTGAGTCTGTCTAAATTTGGGACAAATGAGCAAGTTGAAGGCATTTCAATTTCATTTTAAAAGGACTAAGGACAATTTTTAAAAAGGTCTTCTATTATAATTGGAAAAAAAAGAAATCCTTACTTTGCTAAAAAATATAAAAATTTATATATCACTTTGGTTTTCACTTGGTTCATAATAAGCAGTGAAAAGTAAAGCCACTTCAGCAAGTTCACTTTTCCATCTGCTGGAATTTATGCCAGTATTTTACAATCTAAGGGAATTTTTAAATATACCATTAATGGCTATTTCATTTTCAAGTGGAAATGGCAGAAGAATCATCAAAATTGCACTCCTGAGAGCAATCCTGAACTAAAATTGGGATGACCAGAAGATACAACATAAATGTTTCATCTCTAATTTCTCTGAATATTGATAAATAGCTCTAAGAGTTGATCACAGTAATTGTGGAGAGTTCTTTATCAATTAGCTCAGCAGTGCCATGCCCATAATAAGCCAGTAAAGTAATTCTCTATCCTTAGATCAAAACTCAGAAATTAAGATTTTTCCTTAATAGTAATTAGTGGGGAACTACAGGATCTCAACCTTCTTGTTCAAAAATGGTCACTATCACTTTGAGTGAATAAATATTTACCTCTGTACTGGTTCCAGTAGATTACGGAATGAAAAAAAAACCAGAATATTTGATAATTTTCAGTTTTTTAATTGAATATTCATTTTGCATTTTGTCCAACTCTTTGGCAGATATACTAAATCAAAATTCCTTCTGGAGTTCTACTGAGTGTGCTTAATTGATAACACCAGCTAATTAAATTTACAACTTCTATGCATATTAATTCATTTTTATTTTGGCACTCTGAAATTCCATCAAGCTCCTGTTAATAAAGGATGCAAACATGGGTTTGTAGCTGTTTCTGTTGCTTAGTGTACATGTGGAGTTTCAAAGCACAGAATTTAGAACCTATAATAAAATGGGCACCTTTTGAACTCACTTGGAATATAAAAGACAACCTCAAAAAGCCAGACTTTTCTGAACCTGTAGCAATCAAAGCTGTGGTTTACTTAGGAAAGATAATTATTCTAAAATCTTTTAGATCAAGACACATATTATCATATATTAAAAGCCTTAGGGATACGTTTTAATGCACAATATCCACCTTACAGTTTCCTTCCCCTACACAATTCACAGAAAATATAATGCAGTTTTCACTGGCAGTGATGGGTGCTGTCTTGACTGACCCAACTAAACTGAAAACATTTTGTCACTTTGATTTTAAATCTTTGTATATAATGAGATCCAGAAAAACTTCCCAATCTGTGGATTTGTCCTTAGAATGCATTCACAGGTGGTGGTAAAATTATTTTTTCCTTATTGATCTGAGGCTTCTTGTGCACAGAAGAATTCAATGAAGAGGGACACATCTGTATTGCTATAAGTGTCACAATCACTCTCATTTTGCAGCCACAGCTCTGATTGCACAAGTTTCTGTTAGACAAAAATAAAACTTTTTTTTTTCTTTTTTTCCTTTCCTAAGATCATGCCTATTTGATATCAGCATCATCTCACACCATCTTGAAGGAAATGAAAGTAATAAAGACCAGAAAGGACAAGGAACTCTTGGGTTCAGAGCAGTACCAGGATTCCCTCTCACTGGTGCTGTGCATTTGGCCCCAGTACATTCCAAATCTGGGATTACATTCCAAATCTGGGATTATATTATTCACACAAGAAACAGATATTTGACAGCAGTCAAAAAAAAAAAAAAAAAAAAAAAAAAAAAAAAAAAAAAAAAAAAAGAGATGTAGGGTGAGTGGGAGATTCAATTTTCCTTGGAATATTTTCCTCTTTGATTTATCTTCCTATTTCAAAAGATATTTCCTAGACATTAAAAGATTAGTATAAGTACTACAGTATCCCAAAGCAAAAAGATGCTTTCAAAACTGATTTAGACCATTTAATTCAATGAACTACTTTATCTGAAGTCAGAGAAAAGTGGCTTTGACAACCAATAATAAAACCTGGATCTTTCAGAATGTTGTGTTAATAAGACTTGAATTTGATGGATGAATTTTGCTGACCTCACAGTAAACCTTTTACATTATGGGGATGTCTTAAACAGCACTCAGCAAATGTGCTCGTTGGAGAGAGGAATGAATGTGGATATATTGGCTCCTATTGGCACATCATTGCTTTGTTAGATTTCACTTTTATTTTTGAAATCCTGATGCACTTCAGGTCACTGATAATAACCAGCAGTCATTCCCAAAGGATTTCGCACAGTGTAACCCCAGTGAACTCATGCTGCTGTCTATTATCCACTCCAGATGTGTGCCACTAAATAAGCTGAGATTTACAGCCTTTGGGAGTAGTTAGTAAGTGGAAAGTAAAAACAAATAAACTGTGTAGTTTTCTGCAAGATAAATTATATCTAATTGAAGGAAGACTTTCATTGTGGCCAAGACTCTCCAAGAATATGGCAAAACATACAGCTGTTTGTAAAAAAAGCTGCTTCCTTTCTTGGAAAGGATGAGGCCCACCCTGCGTCAGCTCCTGAATTAGGCAGCAGCACTGAGCTGTAGTTAAATCCTTCTGAGAGCTGCCAAAATTCACTCCTTCGCAAGGGAAACCAAGTTTAACATAGGCAAGGCAAAAGGACAAGGAGGAGAAGGAGGAGCAGGAGGCTGAGGAGGATTTTTCTCTGTCTCAGCTCCTCTGGAATTTCCAAAAAATCCTCCCTGAGATGAGGGATGGCACCAGTGCAGGGCCTGACCTCGCTGACACAGCTCCATCTGTCAGGTGGTGCAGTCCAAGCCTTAAACACAAAGCTGATGAAGGCTGTGGATCCTGCAGCTGTGAAGGAGTGCAGGGCACTTAGTGTGGGTCTCTTCTGTGCCTGGCCTGGTTAGAATTATTGATTGCATCACTAGGAGCTAATAGACAATAAACAGCATGGCCATGGTGTGGCCATGGAGGAAAAAGTTGAGGTTATAGAGGTGAAAACATAAAATTTCTCAAAATGGATGACAGAAGTTCATAAGATTACATGAGGAAAAGAGATCCAGATGCAACACTGTGGGAGATGCTTATCTTCCCAAAACAAAGGGCACACACTCCTTGTCTCCCCACCAGCTCTTTTTCTAATATATTCCCCAAACAATGACTCCTGGCTCCTGGCAGAGATTGGATCCTTGGCCAGCTGGACCTTTGCAGAGAAGTTATTTTGGGGTCAGAATTAAAAGGAAAAGTTTCTCCCCTTGCCTTCTAATCCCCCTTACATTTACCTTTCTCGGTTACAGTACATAAAGCTATTGAATTAGCCAATAAAGGCCAAGTATTAAAGCTATTATTTCTGCTCTTCTGAAGTTACACTTGAGAATAGAAGGCTTGGAAGAAGTTCTGCTTGATCCTTAGGGGGAGAAAAGGCTTATTTATAAAAAGGAACAGATGTAGCTAGATGAAAAGAAGCCAACCATAACACTTAAGAAAAAAAAAAAAAAAGAAAAGGGAGAGTAATCCTTCACTCAGCAAAAAAATGGATACTTGCAATATGTGAAGATGCTATTAAAATGCTTCTTTTAATAGCATTCTTTCATGCTTCTAAAATTTTCAACTTAAAAAATTATTTTGCTCATAAGTAAATGGAACTTTTTTGGGAAAAAGAAATCCTAAAATCTGAATCACTTGGGCACATTTTTTTAGAGAATCGTGAATGTAGAAGAAATCCTTCAGTTGTATTGATAAATATGTCTTTTCTTCTTCTATTGTAATTCTTATATTCATTAAATGAGCTTCAGAAGTCTCAGTTTATATTCAAAATTATTTCTTCTGCACCTGATAATTTGCACCAGTCGGCCATGGTAGTGCATGGCATTCCCTGCTGTGCCCTTACAATGTATGACTGAGAAGAATTTAGGCTAAATTCAGATGGTGGGGAAGACAACAGAATGGCACATGGGTGACAAATGGCTGTCCCTCCTGCTCTCTGGGCATGTTTACAGCCTGATTTGGAACCACATTTCTTTTTGCACAGGGTTGTACAAGTACCATGGCATGGCAGCACGCTCCCTAACAAGAGCCTTGTGGCTTATAAACCTTAACATATGAGGTTATTTTAATTCCTTCATCTAAAAGCAATTCTCCCAGGTGGCTTCTAAAGACTGAAATAACTTATATTTGTGTGACAGAGAAGCAGAGAGGAAGCACAATATTTTATTGATGATTTGAAAAAGTCATCAGCGAGCTGCAATTTGTATTCTAACGAATGTGAACTGTGTTGTTGCCATCCCTTAAAAAAACTTATCAGCCAGCCAAAATTATCCTAACTCTGGTCTCTTAAATTCTACCACACATCCATAGTAAGTGGAGCTCAATGGGCCTCATCTAACTCTATTCTTGCTAACAATTTAGTAAGCAGAATGGAATTAATTCACAGCAGTATCACCACAGACTGTGCTGGAGGAAATTCATGGTGCTGAGGATTAAAACCCAATGACAATGATTACCATAGGTATGGGGTTAGTATTTGCAAACTGCTTTTTGTGTTTATCTCCTTACAGGAATAATTAGGCTTGTTCTTGGAAAGACTGAATAAAAACCAAAAAAAGACATAAGCATAAATGCATAAGTAGCTGTGGGTTGATATTAGGAGGAAGATAACAGCTATGCCACTTGATTTTTAATAAACAAGGCATGTTGTGTGGAAGAAAGAGAAGAAATTTGAATGGCAGGACCAAAGGGTTGAAAGAAAAGCCTCTTCCATTGCTTATTCCAGGATGCTCAACTGCAGCAAATGTTACCTATGCTGCATTCAGCAAAAGTGAAAATCCATTTCACTACATTCAACACCAAAATGCCTTTCAGAAGCTGGGAGTTGATTTTGTGGCTTGTTTTGGTTTATTTTCCTTTTTTTTTTTTTTTTTCCTTTTTTCTTTTTTTTTTCTTTTTTTTTTTTTTTTATTTTTGGTAATAAAACAGAAGAACATTTAGGACACTCAAACTAGGACAGTAATGCCACTGTAATTCTCCAGTTTCCTGCTCAGTTTTGGTCCTGTGTGAGCACCAATGATAATCCTCCTCAAAAATAAAAAAAAACAACCAAAACCTTGGTTGAAGCCATAACACCTCTGAGCCTTTTTGATGAGAAGGCTCTAAAGGTTGTTACTAACACAAGCTTTATATATTTTTGTGCAACAATTATGCAGAATTTAATATTTTTCTCCTGCATATATATAATTTAGAATTGATCTGGGTGCTGGAGGTTATTTTCCTCTCATCACACAACAAGTACAGTATCAACAGCTACACCCAAGGGAATAATTCCTTCAGCAAGGAAGCCCAGGCCCATCCATTTTCTCTAAGAGCTGAATGGGAATGACTACTCAAAGTAATAGGTTTTAAAATGTTTTCTGAGATAAAGCAGCAGCACTCCAGCACTTTTTTTTTTGCATTGTGATTCTGTTAGGAAACAGGTAGGCAGCAATACTTCAGTATGTAATTCCATTAACACACAGATCTGAATGCAGACTTGAGACTCCTTTGTGTAATTCAGCGCTCTGGAATTGTCACACTGGGTGTATCTCACTAAAGCCTTGTATTATAGATTGCAAATGCAGAACAGTTGTTAAGTTCCTATCCCTGGGGAAAGTGCAGGCACTGCAGATTTGGAGTGCTCTGTCTGCAGTGAGAGGGAGCCAGCCAGAAGCTCTGTGCATCAGCTTTTCTCCTGGCCAAGGAAAAAGTGACCTTGTTCCTGTCCTTCTTAGCAGCTCTGAAAGACGTGCAGGAAACTGCATGAGAAGTGGGCAGCAGCAGAGGAGAGGAAGTGGATCTCTCACCCCTTGGGGCTGCAACACAAATAAGACTGCAAATAAATGTGTGTCTACCTTTCACTGTGCTCTTTTTCCTCGTATTTTTTCATATTCACCTTCTGTCTCCTGCCTTTGCTCCCAGGCAGGCTGTTCCTGTCTATCACCCTGCCATGGGTGGCACTGACACAGGAGAAAGCAGCAGCAGCAGCAGCAGCACTGATGAAGGATGCAGGAGCCACAGGGATAATTATGTGTGGCACAACAACTGGCACCCAGCTCCTCTGTGCCCGTTGCCTGGGTTGACTATATGATGCTTTTATCCCCAGTCATCTCATTCTGTTTATGCTGAATAAGTTTTGCACCTTTAAGACTTTTTCCAGAGAGTGAAGGGGGAAGAGAAGAAGCTGCAGTTTGTTTCCAGACACTGCACTCACTCCTCCATATTCCTGCTCCTAGATTGTGTTGTCTGTGGATGGACAGACAGCAGGACAGAGCTCTCCATTGTTTTAGTTAGTTTTAGCTAGCTGAGGCAGAGAAGTTCCACGCACTGTGGGGTTTTTTTTCTTTTTTCCCTTTTCTTTAGGCCTGTTCAAACCTGCTCTGGACTGAACACACAGCAGAGCACTGGCAGCTTCAACTGAGGCCCACCGGGCCAGGCCTGGCCTGCGACATTTCCAGCACTGAGGGACTGATCAGAGCCTGAGTGAGCTGAACTGCAACCCAGGGAGGAGACTTTCTCAGTTTGCCATCTCTTTTGGAGCAGCAAAGGGTTTTATTGATTAATATTGTTTAGGTTTTGTTGTTTAATAAATAGGTTTTTTCCACTTTTCTCCAAAGAAGTATTTTCTCACAGACTGGTTGGCGGTGTCTTAGGGTGACGTTATGATGCCTGTATCCCCATGTGTGTGCGCTGTTTATGCTGGATATCATGTTCTGTGCCTTCAAGACTGGATCTGAAGAGTGAAAGTTTTGTTTAGGCTTCTTATCACTCACTCCCCCACGGCTGGCAGGACACACAGACAGGACAGTACCTAGTGCTGCTTTTGCTTTATGACTGGTATTTGCTCTCCCTCTTGCTTCTGCTCATTAGCTAGTTTAGCTAAACAGTCCAAATTTCTTCCTGGACTGTTTCTCCTTTCCTTTTTTTGGACCTACTCAAACCTGCTCCGGGCTGGGGCCTGGCAAACCCCGAGAGTTTGCACCTTGGGGCCCAGCGGGGCCTACTCTGGGCAGCAGCTGCCCCAGTGCCAGATGGATCGATAACAGAGTGACCACCCCCCAGAGAGACTTTCTGAATTTGTCATCTTTTTCAGAGCGATGAAAGAGTGGTGTAATCTGGTATTGTTCATTTTGTGTGCTGGGAGCTGCTGTGCCTGTTAAATAAACAGGATTTTTCCACTTCTCTCTGAGGAATCCTTCCCAAAGCGGTTGGGGAGAGGGGCCATGTGTATTTGCTTTCTGGAGAATCTCCATTTTGGAGATTCTCTCCCAAATTAGCCCTAAACCAGGACAGGGGGAGAGACCAATTGAATCTGCTTTCCTAGAGCAGCCCCTTTGGGGGTTCTCTCCCAAATTTGCCCTGAACCAGAACAGCCCATCAGCAGCTGCAGCAATAATCCATGGATCCAAACCCTGGGAGTGCAGAGGCTGGCTTGAAAATAATCAGTCAATGGGCAGAAAGGTTGGGAAGACTTCAGCCTGCTTCTCTGCTCTGGTTGTGCTGCTCAGCTGGGCACTGTCCCATGGGACTGAGCTGCTGCATGCTCACACACACACTGAAGAGCCCAGAGGTGTTCTGTGAGGTTATGTTATGTATCTTGCACTGATCTCTTGCTGGGTGTAAAGTCAGCCCTGCCTACATTAACGTGTCCAGGTCAAGCTCCTGTCCCTGAATCCTGCAGAGATGCTCCTGTCCTCTCTAATAACACAGCTCCCAGAGCAAATGTTGTGTGTCTCATGAGCTCCAAAATCACAAGGCATTTAGAAAAATATGCAAGGGAAATGCTGGTATTTGACATGACAATCTTTTCATGGCAAAGCCACTGGACATTCATTTTTGTTCATGTATAATTCAGAGTGGGAATTCAACCTGAAAGGAACACATTGTGTGTGCAGTTAGGCACTCACAGTAATGAAGAATTTAGGAATAATGTTAAAAAGAAGAAGAGTATTGCTCTTCTGAACACAGCTACACTTTTCAAGTGTGTTTTTCCACTTGAACAGACAGTTTACAGCTCTTGAAGCTGTTGGACTATTTCAACTAAGCAAAAGGCTGACTTTTAAAGATATTATACTCTGACAAGGTTTGTGCAAATCAAGAGTTTCACATGTGAGAAACTCATTTCCAGCCTCCATTACAAGGGAAGCTGTGAAAAACCTCTCTCCTAGGTGTGTCCCAGTGACTTTGGCAATCACCTCACACACACTGCTGTGCCAATGAACCCCAAGGAACCTCACACAGGGTTGGGGTGAAGGCTGGGGGACAAGGGAGGGTTTGGGGGGGCACTGCAGGGAGGCAGGGAGGGAGGGAGACTGTGGAGGGAAGGATGGCAGCAGAGTCAGGCCTGGAAGGAATATCTGAGTTACCTTAGGAAAGGGAAAGGGACACTCATGGCTTTACAGCAACATGGCTTTCTTTTCTGGGGATGGATGAAGATGCAAGATACTATTCAGTTTTGAAATATATTTTATGATTATGAAAGAACTATCTTTTTTCACTGGGTTCTTGGTGAATAAGGACATTTCATTTTATGATTCACTATTTCCTTGGTCTTTGCACTGTTTCCAGTAGTTGAATCCTTCTTTTCCCTCCTTCCAGAAGGCTGCTGCATTCCTGCCTTTGAGAACAGCAGCATCTCTTCTTACTGATTCTTGCCTTTAATCCCTCGATTCCTCCTACAGTGCCTTGATTCACATCTTACATTCCTCTCTCTGGTTTTCAGAGTTCTAGCCCCACAATCTCCTTCAATTCCTATCTCAGCTAGTTTCCCAATTTGTGCAAAGACCAGACACATCATTTCCCTGCCTCTTCCACTGTGTCTTATTCTCATTTCTGTCCTCTGCTCTGCAGCATGAAAGGCACGGTGCCCCTGCTCTCTTTGTGCAAAAGCAGTTTACAGGCACCTCCAGGACTTTCCCTGCCATCAAACTCCTTCAATGGCGTGCAGCTGATTTTCGGCCGATTTTACAAACGTCTTGAGGTGTTAAAGTGAATACAATTCCCCTCAGCCTGAATGGCTTAGAATCAGATATTTCTCCTCTATACCAAAAAGCAAATGTGTATTTGATGTCTCTGACAGGTGCCTTTGTTCAGGGATCTATATGTCTGCCACTAGACTGCTGTGGCATGATAAAAAACCTCAGAAGCAGTAAAAACATTACCTGTATTTCAGCTGACAGCACATATATCTCAGCATTAACCATGAGCACATAAAGAATATCAGCTTGTTTCATGAGCAGGCTCTGCTGCAATTGTAGTAATAGAGCTGGTGCTATTAAGGAGTGACAGTTTGTTGTGTTTGCATTACAACTGTCAGGCTCCAGGCTTGCACAGACCTCACTCTGCTGCCTCTGCCATGATGAGCATGAGAAGCAGAGCAGAAAGACTAACTGCAAATCAAACTGGAGGAGCTACACAGGTGAGGCAAAGTTTGTAGGAGGGTAATGGCTCTGTGCTTCTCAGGAAGAGACAAGCTGTGAAGGGGAAAGTGTTGTTTCCCAGCCCCAGACGACATCAGGAATGTCAGAGATTTAGCACACAAGCTATTAGCTTGCACATACTCCAGCGGGATGTGATGGAGCTCAATTAATGCTTGCAAAATGTTTGAAAATTAAATGCTAAGAATTGACCTTGCTATCATAAAAATCAGTCACAATTATGGTAAAATCCTGTTTCTCAGCTGTTGGTAATTTCTTCCATAGATTCTCTTTTAGAAAAGAGCTATAATCATATCTTGCTTGTGATAGTCTATTATCCAGCTACCAGCTCCCTTTTAACAAAATCTTCTTAGTAAATGGTTCTGTTTTTTCCTATTTAAAATTGTTAATTCTTATCCCTCTCTTATGTTGTATTGCACAAATCCAAACCCCAGTTAAATGAAAAAAGTAATTGTGCTGACAGATTATTATCAGTATTTTTCAAGGAAAAAAATCCTTAGAGATGACTACAAAGTGCAAATATTGTTTACAATTAAAATGCAAATCCCAGGCCTTTAAGCTGAAACTCACAACATTAATTCTGTACAACAGAAGCTGGCCAAAACAATATTACATTTTCTTTACCACTTGACATAGACAAGAAGGAATCTGGTAGTCAAGTCTTTCTCTCTCAGATGTATGAAGCTTTCTGCTGAGATCTGACACCCATCAGGACACCCCAGGAAAACTCATTGTACTGCTAGCAATGATTTATGGTGAGCTATGAGCATTGTTGTTTCATGTGGGGAGGGCTTGTTAGAATGCTGATGTATTTTAAAAAAAGTATCATCACCTCTTAAACTCTGTGATAATGTATTGAACCTGTCCTGGTGGCCATCCAGCCTCAGCACTGCCAGCTGTAAGAACCAGCAGCTTTCCTCTCTGAGGAGCTTTTGAAACACAGCCCTTCCCTCAGAGCTGGCAGTTTCTGATCAGTTCTGAGCATCCAAAACCACATCAAGGAAAGAATCTTATACTTCCATCACCAAACAGAATAATCCCTCTGCCATTTACACCTGTGTGCTTATTGTTAGTCCAATTCTTGTTTAAACATGTCTTCTTTTACAATTGACAGTATTCCGGGTCCTTAAGCAATGAAGAATAAACAGTTGAGCTGTTGTGACTCTGCAGTGGTTTCTAATTTGATAATTAATGTATTAATGAACTCACCGAGCCTTAAATGTGGGGGATATTATTATGGCAGTGAAAGCTACACAATATAGCATTTTGGCCAACCATGATGGTTTAAAACATAAAGTAAGAAGATGAAACAGAGTCATAAATTATAAAAAGAACATTCCAAATACTGATGGCTGTGCCCAACCAAATTTCCTTTTCCAAATTACCCATATTTCTGATCTTTCATAAACAATTACAAGCCAACATAAATCTCCCTCTGATGCATTCAGGACAATTCCAGATTTCAGCCTCACTGCATACCAGATACCAGAAGGCAGATCAGCAGAAACCTGCTGAACTGAAGCAAGGAAAGAGTTTTATTCCAAAGAGATGTTATATAGATGTTGAATAGAGGCCTCAGTCTCTATCTAGGTGATGTACAGTCTTACATCCAGCCATTGAAAGTGTCTGAAAAAACCTTTAGCCAAGAGAGAAATAGGAAAGCAGCCCAGGTTCTGCTCACTTCTATTATTATGGCAATCAAGGAATGGGATAAGAAGCTCTTTTGCTTTGTTTGAATTTAGCAATCAGACTGCTCCAGCCTATGTTTGAGTGTATATTTAGCAAAATTACTGACAAAGTTGTCATCAAGTAGCTGAGAGAGATCCTCCCATCATCCCAGGAGGCACAGAGGTTTCCATCCCGAGGAATTCATGACAAGATCCGTGTGCACTGCAGGGAAAAGCTGCTGCAGGGACAGACACCATGACCACCCGTGCCTGCAGGGCCAGCTGATCAAAGGAATGCCTAATTGATGGGTTAATTATGATTGGGTTGCTCAGATCTTACACATTTTTAGCTAAGTAAGCTTCTGCCTTGACAGATGGATAGTAGCCTGGTGCCTCTGGAAGCTCAAAGGGTTGAACTTCCAAAGGGGGTTACAGGAGTGAGGCAATAATGTTCCCATCTGCAGCATTAAGCATCCCAGATCTGATACAGAGCAGGGCCAAGAATATTTTTTATATGGACGAACTATTATTGGATGAACTATTGAGCGATATTTCCAAAAACCCCATAATTTGATGAAAATTAGTTTGATTCCACTATTAAGGTAGCTGATGAAAGTGCCTAAGTGCCAAAGGAAAGGAGGGAATAAAGATATCAAAATGGGATTGGCTGGGAGAAAGAAGAAAGAGGCTACAGGCAGTGGATCTTGCAGTCACAGGGTAATAACACTCATAGCTGAATATTTTACTATCACTTTAAAAAGTGGTATTTTACATACTGACTGTTAAAACTGCTCTGTCATTAGAAAAAAAAAATATCAGAGTAAGGTAGTATTAAAGAAAAAAAAATGAAGTCCTGAGTAAGAGGGATCTTCTATTGGATTTTTACTAGATTGTTAAAATGGAACAAAATTGAGTGATATTTTTTTCTTCACTGGTTGGTAGAATGAAGTTCTCTTGAACATAGAGGAAAAAAGTGAACCTTTCACTGGCTTTACCAGATGAGAAAGAGCTTCATGGTAACCATTTCCCTTTTTTGTTTAAGATCATCCAGGCAGCCTCAGTCTATCAGAGCTCCCTTGAAAGGCCTTGGCAGCACACCCACAAAATTCACCAAAGTCCCCTTTGCCCTTCCAGTTGCTTTCAGTGGAAGTTACAGCTCCTGTTGTGCAGGATTTGACCAGTCTGACATAAAATTCTTGGGGAAGTTATCACACATTCCTCCTTAAGAGCACCTGAAGCCTCAATTTCCACCACTTTTGATGCTACAGCAAACAGTACAATAACAAACAGTAGGAAAAGACGCTATGAAGCAGGAAGTTACATTGGGATTTTAATTGAACATTTTAACAATGCCCAGATATAACTGATTTTCTTAACCAAGGGTATAGTCAGCCAAATTACACAAAGCTGAAGGAACTGTTGTCATTTTTATGTTCAAAAAACATGTAAGAAATAGACCCTGTTCTAGGAGAAGCTACAGAAGGAAACATGATCATTTGCTCTCTATTCTTACCTCCTATAAAAACTATTTGTATTAAAGAATAAAACTTAATGACAAGTGTTCCACACATCCAAATCCAATTATTTTATTCTCTGATGACTGGTTTATTTTTATGTACTTGTTAAAAGAAATGTGTGAGGTGAACTGTGATCTTTCTCACATGCAACAGGTCTGATTGCTGTGTTTCTAAAAGGTGTAGCCAATACAGCATTCAAGGCCACAGCAAACTAAATAATCTCATTATTGTCAGTCAACTACAATCTTTTATTTACTTGGACTTGACACTAATTATAGTAGAGCTTTCATAGTAAGAAATGTCTCCTGATGCATTTATCAAGGACAAAATAACAAATGCTGTAATAAGAGAGTAACTTTGGGTCAAATTATATTAATTTATGTTGATCTAAATCAACATTAATTCTTTGGATTTCTACCATAATAATGGAACAAAAAAATGTTCTCCTGTTTTATATTTTGATGTTGTGCTTACTGAATGAAGCTGTACATGTCAAAGCCTTTATGCGTCAGTTACATTTTTAAATACAATACTAACCATTCCCACCTCAAAATAACCTGACCAAAACCATTTCCCTGAAACAATGTGAAATCAAAGTCCTCATTGTTTGCTGTCAATGCTTCAAAATGCCTTTTGAGAATGGAATTTTCAAGAACAGCTTTTAGATGTGTAACTAAAATAACTTCTGCAATTGTACTCAGCACTCAGATTTTCAACTGAGTGTGCTCACAACAATCTGGCCTGGCTTAGCCCCTTGCCAGGGCTCTCCTCATCAGATGTGCACCAGGTGTGCTGAGATCCAGCATTTGGGGCAGATGCCTTCCAGGGTGGAGAATCTGATTCTTGACAATGGCACAAGAGGAGTTTTAATCTCCTACATCTGGCAGCTCCCAGGGCAAACATCAAAACCTCTGAAGTGACATTTGAACTCACCCTAGAAATGTGATGCCTGGGGGTTCAGACTAGAGAATTGAGCTAGCACGTGCTGTTTGCACTAAAATCTAAATAATCATGTTACAAACACAGAGATGTCAGCATTTTCAAGGTTTGCTGCAGACAGCTATAGTGGGGCTAAAGGAGGTCTGCTGCTCCTGTTGGCTCTACTTTGGGTGCAGCTCAATGGGCATGTGGGAAATCCAGGACTCCTGTACAACTGACCGATATGATTAAGCAAGCCATTTATGGTTTACAATACACACATGTTTATAGATTTTACAAACTTCTTGTCTGGTGCCTTTTCTGCCTGCATTTCTCTGAGTTAAAGGTTTGTTACAGTCCAGGTGTTCCACAGTCCTCTGTTATCTAGTTCTTGCGGTCTTGGTATTTGTTTTCTCAGCCTCTTCTTTCTTAATTTAGCACAATTTATGTTCCAATAGCCTTGATGAATTCCTGAGGCTTTGATGACAAACTTGGAAGCAGGCTGGGCGGTGCACACTATGTTCTAACCCTTGCAAATACATTGCAATGGGGCACTAGTCCCTGTTCCAAAACAAGGACTGTGGGGAGGTCACCCCAGGCTACCAGCAGCCAACCAGGACATGGAGAGCAGCCCTTGTGAACAGCAAAAGCACCAAACAGCAGAAAGGCTCTGGCTCTCTGTTCACCATGAGCCATTCATCACACCATTTATCACACCTGTTGGGTTTTGTGAATGTCTCTTTTCTAAGGTATTTTGAGGGCATGGCAAGCCCTCCCTCCTCACTGACAAGCACAACCCAAGCACTGCACTTTTCAGCAGTGCCTTTTTGGAAATATGTATCTTGTCTTAATACCCATTTGAAATGAAGATGTGGTTGTTGTACAAACTTGAAATTGGAAAGAATTGCAGAAGACTTCTGAGTTACTGTGGCTGTAATGACCATTGAATTGAGCTGTAAAAGCTGAGGACAATAAAAGCAATGAAAAAAAGGTACAGGAAACACACAGGTAACACTCTCCTATTGACTGTCACTTGTGAGGCATATAGCTCAAAATATGAAAGACATGAGTCCCCATCAGTTTATGCTTTTAAATTCATTAAAACAGCACTATTTTGTTTCAACGATAATCATACAAATGTAGTGGAAAAGCAAAATCTGAGATACTTCAAACTCTAGTTGTTGGTTGGGTTGGGTGTTTTTCCTATAGCACAGCACATAGATAATCTCCCATGTCATGCAGCATTTGATTTTTCTGTAGTAGTGTGCCTTTGCATTTCCTGTTACACAGAATGTTTCATCTAGTTTTATTTGCGTTTTCCTTCTTGGTGATACTTTGGAAAACTGGAAAGCCTCACATCAGTGGCACTTGGTCTATTTAGAGAGCAAACAGTAAGTGCCTAATCTTCATTTTATCAAAACAGAAAAAGAAGAAAACTTCCACCAATTCAGTTCATCCTTCTGCTTCCACCTTCCTTTCCACTCTGCCCTTCCAGACTTTTCCCAGCAGCACTGGAATTAGCCCATCTGCATACACACCTTGGACAGACATAATCAGAGACTCTCCTCATTTGATTCTTATCAGGAAAAAATGTAAATCCTCACTAAATCTCATTAGGGACCAACCAATTACACTCATTTGAACTCCCAAGAAAAGAGGGATAAATAATTAACAATTTACCAGATTATTTAATATCTAATTTTTACTCGTAACAAGATTGCAGAGGTTTGTGTTTTTTTGAAATATTTTTATTATTGCCTTTGGAAACACCCTGTGAACTATTTCTGTAAATAATTCTTTGTGTGCAGTTTCTGGTTGTGTTTGAGTTTCTCTAGGGGATTTGTTACTCAGCACTTACAGGCTGAGATAATTGTCTGAAACCACAGATCCCATATTATGTTTCTACCATGTTTTTGCATGACTGCAGTAACTGTAATTATTTCCTGAATATTAAATCAGGAAATGTTATTTCAACAACTGAATTTCTACAAGCATTCTTGTAGCTAAAACTCAAGATGACCTTGAGAACACGCCCATGTTCACCAGAACTACTGGAATTATGTGTGTGAGAGTGGTTTGCAATCTTTCTGCAATGTCATTGGAGAGCAGGATATGAAACAGATCCATCACTGCATTCACTGAGGGTTCCTTCTATTCTGGTACTCTTCCAGCCTCAGGGGCAAGAGAGTCAAACACCAGCCTCAGATCTGGAGTCTGAATGAAAGAAAAAAGGGGAATATATCAATAGGCAAGAAACCAGAGCTGGGATAGGTAGGGAAGAACAAGGAGCTGTGTTAAGAACAGAAAAAGATATGGAACTGACAAGGAATGAAAGCCAGCATCCCCTGATAACAATGTATGGAATATTTAATGGTTTAGTTCCAGACCTAAACAGCTCTCTCTATCAATAAAACATGCCCCTCTCTGCTGCAGACGTTATTCTTCCTGGTTTTATATTTCTCACAAGTCTTTAGTCTGTCCAGAAACCACAGAAAACAAAAGAGAAATAAAGATATTGTTATTCAGGCATATATAGGTTAGAAAAAATGAATATATATAAATTCAGAGAGCTCTCAACTTGTACAGCATGAACTATCAATGGATTTAACCCATACTTACTTAGCTCTATTTTTCATTATTAAATCTCCAAAACTATAAAAAAACAGGTGCCTGAAAACCATCCTTCTTTCCAAACTGTGTAATTACAAATTCCACAATACTGAACTTATCCTAATATACTAAAAATATATATATTTACCTACTAACAGAACATGGTTTAAATATGTCTAGATAACTGAAATTGTGCAAAACTATTCACTCATCAAAATAATTACGAAGATATTCACATACACAGCTTCTGCTAAAGAAATGTGGAGGTGGACATTTTTTTTTTCATGGGGAAAAATACCAAGAAATAAAAAGATGTACTAACACATCAAAGAAAAAAAACAGTGAAATCCTTCTGGAGAATAAACAGTGTTAAGAAAGGAAACCTCAGCAAAATGTTTGTTTGTCTCTTCTAAGACAAGGATTTTTTTGCCCTTACAGCTAAAATTAGAAGGGGGAAAAAATCTGTTGTAAATATACAACAAGAATGAAAATCATTCCAACACTTAAAATAAATATCTTGTTTTGAATCTTTCTCTGTAATTTCTTTGAAGAATTCCTTGTCTGCAGCCTATTTCTAGGTTTAACTATTTCTCTTTCTGCTTCTGGGTTAACTCCACTATTTCTAGTGGAGTTAAATGCCAAATAATCCAAAGGTGAACTGCTTTGGTTATAAGATTTCTGTGCTCCGCTCCTTGAGTGCACAATAGGTCTTAGAATTAGCTGTGAATTCATTACAAACTCTGGTAAAAATCTGGAAAGCTCCTTTGTGGAACAAGGTATCTGAAAAAAAATTGATACTTCCTTAAAAGTCTGATAGCTGCCACTATTCAGCCTGATAGGGCAGGGACAGGGCATTGGGAACAGGAGATTCACTGAGCATTATTTTGGAATTGTTTTTCTATTATTGGGAAAGAAGTAGAAAGACTGGTAAAGCAGAGACCAAAAAAAAAAAAAAAACCAAAAACCAAAAAGCTGCAAATAACCTGGGGCACAGCCAAGGAGGTTTTGGAAGCTCTGCCCTTAAAAACAAAAAAAAAAAAACAAAAAAAAAAACAAAAAAAAAAAACAACAAAAACAAAACAAAACAAAGTTAAGTAGGAAAGCTGCTGGGCTGAATGCTGGAGAGCCAGAGACATCATCTGTGTTGCAATTCCTGGCTGAGGGAAAAGAGCTTTGGATGTTCTCTGTGACTAAATAGGATTGAGTTAAAACCAAAGTACAAACTAACAAAAAAACCCCAACAAGCCCAAAACACACAATCAAAAAAAAAAAAAAAAAAAAGCTTACTGCATCATTTTTTACATTCCTACTGGGAAAAAAATCTTTAGAGATTCTGGATCCAGTTAACAACTTCAAAGAAAAAGGTGGAATGTAAATGTTGCAGTGGAATTGAGTTTCCAAGGGAAGCAGCAAGGAATTGGTCCTCCTGATGATCCATGATGGAACAAACAGTGCAGGTACTTTCCTAGCTCACAGATGTCTCAGAAAAAAAATGAAAAATATGATTTAAAACAAAGGCTGGACACATAAAAATGAATGAAAGCTGTGTCTGAAAGGTTTCTAGAAAACAGCAGAGGGATGTCTTGCTTTTGGAGATGAAGCATCTGTTAAAGTAACAACCAGACTGTCTAGACAGATTATGAAGTCCATTTGTCTCACAATGGTCGGACAAATCAGGACAAAGTGACTAGTAATGCAATTACTACTGACAAAAATATTTTTCATTGTAAAAAGGTAGAGAAGGTAAAGGATACTCTTAATGGAAAAGAGCTGCAGCAAGGGCTTCAGCACCTGGGAGAGGGCTGAAAACCCTGCAGAGACTATTTGGTAGTGTTTGGGATACTGACAGAAAAAATACAGCCCAACTCTAGCTCCAGCAACCAACCAAAAGTGCCAAGGACTTCAAACTTCTATCAGTTATGTTACTCATTTTTCCCAGTTTAGAGCCTGGTATTTTTACAAGGTTTCATTCCAGTCATTTGCCAGGGACAGGTAAGGCACAGTTGAAAGCTAAAGAAAGATAGAAAGAAGAAACTCTATCCAGGCTGATAGAGGACCTTGGGAAAGTTGCCTCCTTGGCATAACAGCTTAAAATTACTTCTGGCATAAACCAGAAATGACCTGGTTTATAGCTCCTGTGAAATCTGTCATGGAACTTGCAGTGATAACCAGGAGAGGCAGAACCTACCAGGGCAGGGAAAAAGCTTTTCCCAATAGTGCCCAATACATCCTGATGTCTGAGATGTCCATAGGATAGAGGGTTCTCATCTGCTCCAGGACACTCCTGAACAAATATCATCAGTTTGTAAAATAAGAAAAACAAAAAGTAGTGAAAAAAAACAGAGGAAAGTGGCTGGGGGAGATGTATGTAGTCCGATATTGGCACAGTCACAAAATCTATCAGGGCTGTGTCCTCTTCCTGAAAATTGCCAGGAGCAAATGCTTAGGAAAATATACTACCAACAAGACATGCTCAGAGTCATCTTTCCTCTGGTTTATATTCCCAGGAGCTGACAGCCAGAGGCCAGGGAACATCTCCAGCTGATGGCTGTGTCAGGTGTACTAGCTACTGATCAATAGTGTTACCAAGAATGTGATTATTCCCTTTTTTTTATTATTATTATTTTTCCTTTAAATTGTAGGGATAATTTAGCCATATCCTGAGTAAAAAACATATGAAAAGAATAGCCACAAAACCCCATGCACCATAACTATTAACAAATCCAGTTACACAGCAGATCCAGCACCAAATACAAAGCAAACAAGAGCTGAAAGTCACTTTCCTGTGGTGAGAACAAGAGGCAGCACAACTTGGAGGCAGGCAGCAGTCTGTAAGTGCTGTTTACCTCTGCACCTCTGTTTTCTTTGCTTACTGCCAAGTAATAATAATGTTAGTAATGCAATTATGTACAGGGATGGTAGATATTTGCTGAAATGTAATAGTTATCAGATCTGACATGCTGAGACAGCCCAGGGGAGTATTAGCTGCTAAAGTTCCTGTGGATCTGGGGGAGAAATGTTGTACCTACCCATCTCTCCCTGCTGAACATTTTAACTGGCAGGAAATGGTAAACAGGGAAATACTGGAGCAAACCTGGAGTAGAAGCCTTTGAGAGAGAAGAAAGTGCAAAAAGGTGGCGTTTCTCTACAAATGAGCAGGTCTGCCCTTCCAGTCTGGGACAGCCTTTGTACTCTACAATAACCAAAACTATACTGGTCCAGCCAAACACTGAAACTGAAAAAAAATGTATGTGAGACTCTATTTGAGTGTATAGTAAAGACAGAAGAAATCTCTCAGGCTGATTGCCCATTTAACAAATGGGTGAGTGAGCCTTGGATTTTAGAAGTTTTCACCCCAAACTAAAATCCCCCAAACTTCATTCAATATACACTCCAAGAAAGCAGGCAATGCATGTTGATCTCAGTAATTTTATATATCTAATATTTCTGACCTATAATTACTGATGTACAAAGGAGTCTAATCTTTATTTGGCATCCAAATGATTAATTTCTATTTATGCCACTCAGTATCAACGCTGCATGTATTTCTAACTTGCATATTTTCTTACCCTTGCTTTATTCCCTGATCAACAATTTAAATAACCTTTGTGGGTTATCCTGTAACTTGTTTATATCAGCATTCCCACAGTTCGATCCACTTAGGTCAGGCAGGAAAAACTTCTAATTAACCACCTTCCTCAAGCATCTAAATTGCTCTGCTTGAATTTCTGCAAAGTTAAAAACCTCAACAGGGTCAACAGCCTTTTAAAGGATTCTTAAGTCACAAACATCCTGGATGGAACATCAAATCCAATCATTTATTCCTCCCCACATTAAAGGACAGTATTGGCAGCTGGAAGGGGATCTGAAGGAGAGGGAGAGATCCTTGCAGAGAGAGCCAAGGCCCTGTAATTTAAAGTCATGGCTTTTGAACCTGGCCACACTTAGCAGGCTAATGCTGGTGACAGTGCATGACCTGCCTCATCACTTTGTTTGTTATATTAGCCCATAGATTACTTTTCTGTTGCATGCTAAAACCTTTGGAATGTCTGAAAGATGTGTGAATAATCTGGCAAAGCCCTGAGCTGAAGCTGTGAGGGAGAATTCCCTCTCAGTCAATGAAAACACAGATGCTGTGGAACTGTCTGTGGCCAGACACCAGCTGCACAGGGGTGACTCTACTCTTAAAAACAACAAAAAAATCGTTAATTTATTGCTCTCTTGGTTCAGATAAAATATTCACTATATGCACTGTGTTTTAAAGTTTGCAAAGTTTTGGCATTGTGACAAAACCTGCCATGAAAATATATAAAGCTGTTTTCAAAATCAGAACTCCCAGTGGAGCAAAGCACAACAAGAGTGCAATAATTTGAAACTCCACAGTTAAGACAAATTCTCTAGATATTTCTAAGTGAATGATGAAGTCAGCTGAATTATTTTAGCTGAGATCTGATTATCTTCTCCGAAATCTCATCACATTTGAAGATCTCTTGTAGATTTACACTGGGAAGGAATTCTGCTGTACCACCTGGTTGGTGGCACTACAAGTAAATTAGTTATTTTAACTATTTTCATGAGTTATTCAGCAAGGTGATGAATTTACATCCTTTTTTCCAAAAAGACCATATTTGATAATTCTAAGAAATACACAGCAATGGCTGAGTGCACTGAAATTCCCAGCACTGCTAGGAGTGTGAGCAGTATAAACCTGCCAAATCCAAACATGGTGAAAAGGTCAATTAAGAAAGGCTGGAATCTTAAAATAAAACAGGCAAAGGTGTTGGGTATTAGAAATGCAAATAAAAGGAGAAATGAAAAAAACAAAAAAATAGTAGAGATGAAAATTTTTTACAAGTAAACACAGAATTTTTTTTTTTTTTTTTTCTCTTGGAGGACACAGTGGACCCTGCTAGAATTGAAATCCAGTGAGCACTTGCAATGCATGCATAATTCAGCAGGTAAAGTGCTAACTGTTGAAAGCATTAAAATCCAATGGGCGTGTTCCACTGGAATAAAGGGAACAAAATTCTTAACCTCCTACACATCCACACACAGAGTTTAACTGTATTTCCCCTGGAATATGTTTTTAATACAGGAAAGCTCTCAGGAGAGTTCTGGTGACTAAATACTACTTTGTAAAGAAGATCACATTTCATTTCCATTGTGCACTCCTGAAAAATTATGGGCTCCTCGTACACAACATAAAGGTCAAGTCATTAGCCTGGAAAATTTCTGCATTGAGAGGTGGAGAGAGGAGCTGTCTGAGGCTTCTTATTCTCTGCTCAAAGGTCTGGCTTGGTATTTCATCAGGTACCTCAGAAATCTTCAGGCTGGCAATATGTTCCCTTCAGCTTCCTCACACAGTGCTCTCTAGAATACAATGTATTTGATTCTCATTTTGTTTGCCCTGAGATGTTTCAGGTTGAGCACAATTTCTGTTCCAGCACTGTGAGCATGCCTTTCTCTATTGCTTCTATTGACAGATTATCCACATGCAATGATTTTAATGTCAAGGTCAATTATATGCAGGGTTATCAATAGCTTGCACCATTTTGTCCACTTAAAAATCCATAAAATTTTGACCTGCCAACAAACTTTCCACTCTTATTTTCACTGAATTGCCTCAACAAAAAAAAAGAAAAAAAAAAAAAAAAAAAAAAAAAAAAAAAAAAGCCCAAGAAAAACCCAAAAAAGCCCCAAAACAACCCCAAAACAAAACAAAACAAAACAAACCCCCAACAATTCTGGATGAACTGGTTCTGTCAGTTCTTTAAAATATTATATCATTATCACTATCTGAGGAGATTTATGTGGCACAGCAGATGGATGTGGACATATATCAGCTGGGAGATCTATGATGCATGTGTGCCATGTATTGTGACAAAAAAAATATAATGGGACAATAAAATATTTACAGGTGTGGTCACTACAAAGCAGGCTTTTTTTGTTAAATGTTTTAAGGAACACCACAGAGCAAAAGAATTAATCTTCATCCTTTATCTGCCAAAATCAGAAGCCAGCCAAGGCATGTATGTTCTAGTAATTCCAATAACTTGTGCTGGCACCTGGTATTCAATTTTCTTTAGGTTCATTCCTTCATAGGAAATGACATGTATATATTTAAATAGAAAGGAAAAAAAAAACTAACTTGGTAGAGTTCTCTTTAACTCTCTGCATAATAAACTGTGCCCTTTATACTAATTCTTAAAAAAAATCCTAGTCTGTATTTCCTGCAGTAATCCATAGGGATAAATAAATAGCTTATAGGAAAGAAAAAATTGTCTCTGATTTCTGTTCTTCCCTAGCTTGTGCTTTGACAGAGTTTTTATTTTTATTTAGTTTCTTTAGCACTGATGATTCAGCTCCTGCACTTTCATTTCCAGTCAATACCTGAGCTGGGGTTGCTCCCCAGCCTGGGCTGATTCTAGAACTGAAGCTGAAACACTTCACCAGTAACTTAAAAGCATGAAGTAGCCAACACTCTTGGATCAAGGGGACATTTCTAGAGCAAATCTCTCAGAGCTGCAGAAACAATGTCAAGGTCTCTGGATTTGGCCTTTCTGTCTCAGTGTTTTAAATATCTGGGGTTATTCTGTTTCTGAAGGAGCATGGAGAAGAACAAAGAAGCCAACAAATCACTCAGGCTCACCAATTTGATGCTCCAGAATACAGATATTTACATGATGACTTTGCAGCCCTGCTGTAGTTCCATTCCTGTTTTATTTTCAGAATTCATTTATACTGCATCTTGATTACATCTCTGTGTATTCCCTTAATCTCACTGTGTAATTTGGAACATTGAAATTTCCTTCGAACTGGCTTCTCCCAACTGCTTAATGTCATTAGCAAACTTTATCATGTCACTGCATTGTTCTCCTTGGAATTAAAATGCAGAAAAAAAAAAAAAAAAACCACATTGTCTGAAGGCACCCTTTTAGTCTCTGACTTGCTTTAGAAAACCCATCTGTCATCAATATCTTTATCCACTGAAGTCTCTCCTGGTTCTACCCTTGATGCATGCACCAATTAGTGTTTTGCATTGCATTTACCAAAGCTTTCCAAGACCATTTTTTTGTTGTTGTTTTTGTTTGGGGTTTTTCTTCCCATTTACATAAATGTTACTGCCTGGAAAAGACACTTCATGATGACCAGCTCACAGAGCTCTTTAATATGTGCTGATTTCTAAGTTGTTAACAAGAGTCCCATGTAATCCCCTCTAGTGATTAATGCAGCTACACACTCAGCAGAGGTGGGCTCCTGCTTGAATGAGTAAGAAGGAAGAATGTGGAATTGCTCAATTACAGTCCCAGTGCTCCAGGTTGGGATAAAAATATTATAATGAGAAAATCTGAAACAAGCATCAAGTTCTGCACTAATTTTGTAAATAATATAGCTATTGCAGGAAATAGGGGGGAAAAAAGAGTAAGACATAAATTGATGTACAACCTACTACTGAGTATTGTGTTGGATTCATGTCTAGGAGCTTCCCTAATATCAGAACATTGGGACAAGCAGTGGGAGCTGCAGGGGTGGGACTGGACATCCCACGGACCCTGAGCTGGTCCAAATCCACATCCCCTGAGCATGCTGAGATCCCACATCTGTGTGTAAATAACTCCATCCCCACCCTGGGGGCAGAGTGACCCTTGGAAGGCACACAGGGAGCTCCCTGCCCTTCTCACCCCTGCAGAGAACGCTGTAGGTAAATTCTGTGCACGGCACATTGCTGCTCCTCCCTGGCTTAACTTGAGCTGACTGATTCCCCAGGTTTGCTTTCCTGTTTGAATGCAACTTATTGCACTACATAAAGCAGTGTATCACCATTTAAAATCACTGACCAGGCAGCCTAGCACTTCTAAAATTTGTCATTCTCTCATTAAAAAGAATGCTTGACGAACATGAAGAATATTATTCCAATAGATTTTTAAATTATTTTTTGCATTTTTAATAAGCTAAAAAACACTGTGTTTCATCTTCTGGAATGTTTCAACAGCCCAGATTTCAAATGCCAAGCTTGTGAGTATAATGGAAATGCTTACACACATTTATTGTTGCCTCGTTAGCCGAGCCGATATGATAAAAGCAGCTTCATATATCCTGTGATTTTGACCTGATTGTTTGTGTCAGGCAGCCTTGTAAGAGCAAGGGGGAGCACAGCGTGCTCTCCTGGTCTCTAAATGGCAACATGAATTGTGGTCATTAGAGCATTCATGACCTGTGTACAAAACAAGGCATCAGTGCTAGCACAGGCTGAGGATCCTGCGGGACCGGATAATTGCTGCTGCTGCTGTGGATCAAACTCTGCCCCCGCTGCAGCTCAGCCTGGGGAGCTTCAAAGCCCAGGGATCTCTCCTCTCTGAGCTTCAGGACTGACACGTGTTAGAGTCTATTTTGTCCTATAAATGTAATTCATTGCTAATCCAAGGAGAAAAGAAGCATGATAACATCAACTGAAAAAAAAAAAAAAAACAAACAAACAAAAAAAAAAAAACCACAAACAAACAAAAAAAAACTGAAAAAAACCCAACAAAACCCCCAAAAAACCAACAAAAAATAATAATTATGGCATTTCAAAAAGGCCTAGATCTGACCACTCTTAAAAGGAAACACATCTCAAATTATGTATCTTTTTCCTAAACAATATGCCTTATTTATTCATGAATGCACATCTGCATGTGAAACCTATAAGCCTGTATATACATTTAAATGAAGCCACTGCTGCTATATAATATTAATTTTATTTTTTTCACCAAATCCCCCAAGCAAATGGAAAACAAAGGAATTATAAAAGTGTCTAGGTAAGTAAAAAAATGTGTATTCTCAGGTTTTGATTTATTTATTTTTGGCAGAACCACCTTTTCTCCAGCTATTTTCTAGTTCAGAATTAATAAGGCATTTGGCCAGTGGTGGATCTGGCTTGGTTGCTAAGAGTGGCCCTGTCTGACATCCAGGGAAGACCAAGAAGTGGCCATGTGAGTGACACTTCCCCTTTGCAGCCTCTCACACTCTAAATATATTCATGTCAGAGATTTTTCTGCATTTGCTGGTTTATATCCCACAACCTTCTGAGAATTCTTCAGCCATTCTCCACACCGAGTTTGTCCTTGCACTCATTAAAACTCCCATTTACAACATTCTTTGGAGAGGAATTTTAAAGGCTCCTTATCCAATGTGTTGAAGAAATACTTGTGATTGGTCTGAAACCTGTCACCCATCAGGCTTGACTGATGCCCTGTAAATTTTATAATTTAAAAGACGCACAGCAATAATCCCTATCCCTCCAACTCATTTCAGATCCCTGAAATATTCCAACATGGACATGGTAGCTTGCTCTACTAACCCTAAAAACACATAACTCCACCATCCTTGTTCAATAAAACTTGCTGCCCTACACTCATTTCTCCCATTTTGCAGAGTGGGAGAAGCAATCTTTCATTCCCCAACTACTTTCCTTGATATCCACTTTGTGGGAGATGAAAACAGAGATCCCACTTGCCTGACTCGGAATTACATCTCACCAGGACAGGTCTTGGCTAGGATTTTCTTCTTTACAAGTCAAATATATGTCTTAACCAAAAGATAAAAAGATAATTTCTCTAGAAGTCGGTACTTATCCTCCAGAGGTACAAACCTAGGCTCCAGTTTGTCACTGAAGGATATCTCGTATTAAAGTATTTTAGAATAAATCACCACCAATGGAGATTGAGAGCTAAAATACTTCCCAGTATGAGTCAGAGCAAAATATTTTGAGAGGAAAATACTTCCCAGAATGGGAAGTATAGTCCAGTATGGTCTAGTCAACTGTGTTAGGAAATTCAGGGAAAAGTTCACATTGACTCAAGCAGACAGAGTTTGAAATAGTGTCTCATGATTCCTGATGAAATGGTTTGAACACAAAAATTAAAGAAGGGGGTCATCTTCCAAAATTCTGTGCATCTCAGAACAAGATGTTCTGAAAATGTGATTAAAATTCACCATTACTTTTAAATTACCCAGTAAAACATGGAATTTTAATTGAAAATCACCAAAACCATTCATTGAGTCCTAGTCTGTTACCAATCTCTGCTTTCCAGGAAAGAATATACTATTTTTTTTTAAATTCAGATCAACACAGCAGATGCATCCCTACAATGCTTTAGAGCTTTACAAACCTCAGTTTGTAAACCACAATGTTTCCACACAAAGCACTTTGCAGGGCAGCAGCCAAGTAAAACATACACAGCCACAATCTCTGAACAACACATCTCATCTGGTGCTCAGAAAAGGAATGGCTTGCCAAAGTTGAGTTTGGAATAATGTGTGACAAAGAAATGAGTGATCAGGATATGGAATCATTACTGAGGGACGAGTCAAGTGGCATATGAAGAAATATTATCACCAGAAGAGATGGGATAAAATGGCTTTGGATGGACACAAATGTCCCCCATTTCTTGGGTCTGGCTTTCCATTTTTCTCTTTTCCCTTAATTGGGTTAACAACACACAACAAATGCCTCTTTATGGGGCACAAGACACGTGTAGAAGTTTAAAGCTGTTTGTGGGTTTTCTATTTCTGTTCATTTCCCTGTATCTATTCCATGTGGGTGCAAATGGATGCTGGGTGTCCCAGAGCTCAGGGGGTGTTCCATGTTTGTCCTAAGGTACTCCCATCACCCCTAGAGTCAATGAAGAGCTTCCTTGTATCATTCTTAGAAGATGCTTTAGGAAAAATATCTAAACTGCATGAAATACTTCATTTTCTTCCTCCTTGTTCTACAGGGAGGAGTATTCTTGCACTGATTTTGTAGCCATGAAGAAAAAAATCTCCATTCAATAAAACTTTATTTTGCTTCTCTTCCAAAACCCTTTTCAAAGTGTTCATTTGAATGCAAATTTATTTTTTAAAGCAAAATTTTAAAAAATACTTCTAACAGCTTGTTTTACTGCAAGCACTTTCTAGAGATCAACAGTGAGATCCCCACAACTCATTCTTAGAGTCCCTGTCCCAAAATGTTTCAAATGCCAATGCACAAAACATGGAAGGATTAAGAATATACATTATGTCTATCATGTCACTGGGAAGAGGTTAAGACTTTTGTTATAAATAAGTGTATGAGTTTTACTATAAACGATATGCATAAAAATCACTTTGGATAAGAAAAGAAGGGAAAATGTCATGGTTCAGGTCCATCTCTGTAAATGGGGTCCTCACCAGTGATTTAAGGGATTTGCCTTTAGATGATGCAAGTTCATAGGAATCTTTCAAAAAGGAACTATTAATTGTGCCAGTGTCTGGTTACCCAGCTGTAATCACACCTGCCTTCCTACAGGTAGATGTATAACCATAAAACACCACATGGATATTATTCCAAAGTGATGTCATAATTATTAAGAAAAAAAAAAAAAGACTGCATGCAAGCTTATTTCAGTGGAGGAAGCTGCAGAGTGGAGGAAGACAAACACAAAAACACAAATACCAAATGCCTGAGGCTGTCCCTCAGCAGAGTTTGGGAGCACGCAGGTGTTTGTGCAGAGCCTCCCAAGCAGGAGGCTCCAAGTGACACCGCTGTCGTTATGGCAGAGGTCACCAGATGGCACTGTTAAACATTCCAAGATTCAACAGATAAAGATTTATTCTATTTTTTTAATTTTTTTTTTTAATATGAGCAACGCTTTAGTCTTAAAGAAAATGCTTTCATGTTGCTTTAGGGATACTCGAGGTAAATCTCTGACAATTAATTAATAAGTTTTCTGTTCATCTTGATTTGTCTATTTAGAGTCAATAACAGAGAAGGAACAATCACCTGAGAGCTCTGGCTTCACTTCTGCAGTGAGAGGCAACCCCATGTGGGATGCTTCTGGGCTCTTTTTTTCCAAGGCCAACACAAGTAGTGTAAAATCTACTAATTACACTAACTGCATAAAGCTCTAGATATGCAGAGCCTTTTTTTCCTTCCCCCATTTGGAAACAATCCACAAAGTTTCAATATCCAGTACCATGTGTCAAGAAGAGGAAAGCTACAATTCTCCATGGAAAGGGAGACTTCTCCTATTCCTTAACAAATATTTCCTTCTACAAATCCATCCAATGTACAAATCCAAAAAAATTTCTGGAGTATCCATGGAACCTTTTGTAAAAAGAGAACACACTTCAAGAGAAGTTTCTTGGCAATGCTTTATATTAATTGATACAGGCAATGCTTTATATTAATTGATACATTATTCAGCAGGGAAAACCATACTAATAATTCCCAAATATTACTCTGTCCTCTGGGGAAATTCACAATCTTCCCAACAATGAGGATCAGTGGAATTCCACCAACTTGTTAACCTGAAATCTTTATTTTCTAGCAAGGGAAGATCTATTGATCAGCACTCTTGCACAGGATACATCGATCATACCTGTCTGCTTAGATCTAACAGCAGTGGGGAGGAGCGGGACTGTGTACAAACTTGCACATGAAATGATAAACAGCACAGTCGTGTCTGACACAAATTTTATCACCTGGCTGGATGCTGAGGAGATTTATGGAGACAAGTTGTCTAACTGGCTGAAACGACACATAAAATCTCACTAGCTGGTCACTTAGGCAGGGAAAGCTCTGAGGAGTTTTGGCCCATGCTTTTATATTTAGTGAATTCTCTTGTCACTTAACACGTTCCTATAAATAATATCGCATTTTTAAAATTTCGACCTCGGGAGTATAAAACTGTCAGGCTGTATAAATTGCTGTAATAATATATGACAGCACAGTTTGGGCAAGTCAGCAAAACTGGGGTTCGAATTAACCCAGTGATTAATTTCATTGGCACCAATTGAAGAGAAAATCAGCAAATACACTACTTTTACAGTGCCATAATCATAAGGGAGAGGAAGGACCTGCATGCTTTAGGTGCTTTGAAATTTCCTTGTGAAGCAGCAGACTTCATGAAAAACCACTAAAACTCTTTTGGTTTTCATCTTTATCTGTAAAATCCAAATAAAAATATTGTCTGATGCCCTTTCAGCTGTGGCTTGAAGCTGAGGTCTGGCTGTCATCTCTGTCCATCAGTGGTGGTACCACTGAAAAGGATCCATTCAGGTTTTGGGTGTTTTAGGGGATCACTAAGGTTTGGAGGAGAGGAAAAACTGAGAGTCTCAAAGCCATTCTAACACAAAGCAGAAACATTTTGAAATTTCAAAAAGCATCCTCAGAACATTAGCAGGACCTTGTGCACTGTCGATGTCTCTAGACTATCCAATTAGTAAATAAATAACATTATCTTCATAACTTTTGCATTGTGGAACCTGCTTTCTCTTTTTTATTTTAAATGCAGACATGCTTTAGGGAAAAAAATGTATTTCCTTCTTCATAAACTTGGATTTGCTTCAACAATTTGTTCCACCTACATTTGGAATTCTGTCAAGAGTCCAAAGAAAAGAGTCAAATACAATCAACTGAATATAACAGAAATAAACACAGACCATGTAATAAATCTCCAACTATGATAATCTCACTGAAATTCACTGATTTACATCAATTTACAATATTTTCAATTCAAATTTAAAAAATAAAATAATTGAGATCATTACAGATTTCAGTTTTGTCACATGGCATTTTCCTGTGCATATTTTTTTTTAATCAATGCATGGCTAAACTAAAAAAGCCTAAGGAAAGGAAAGAAGACAGAACATTATTTTAATCTATTAATTCAAAGGAAATATTTTTATTATTTTTCTTCAAATCCTAATGAAGTTAAATGACATTAAAATAACTAAAATGCACAAATTTTTGACCAGAGAATACTTGGCAAAAGTGTGGCATCTGCTAAAGCTGAGAAAATGAACTAAATTTAGTTTATATACCTGTAATTGTCATTTAAGGGGAAACCATACATAAAACCCATACATACAAAACAAAAAATAAAAGCAACAAAACCCAAAAATCCCCTAATCCAAAACCTGAGAAGCTCAAAGGGAACATTTTAATGTCAGACATTTATTCTTTGCTTACTGTCCTATGTAATATTTTTTATTACAGACCAACAGGAATGAAGACCAAATTTAAATTAATATTATGGCAGGTGTCTCAGCCTTTCAACCACAACCAAAGTTCATAAACCCAGCCTGATTTTTAATATGAAATCTATGTTAAATACATATTTGCTGCCTTCCTTACAATAATTAACTGCTATTACTGCCTCTTGTCAGCTTCCATTGTCAGAAATTTATTTTCATGGACAGAATACTTGTGGGATCTTTATAATACTAAGTGGTGCTGGGCAGTGCTGTGGAAAAAAACGCAAAACCTCCCCTTAAAACCAGCTCTGTGTAGAGGATTTACTTCTGAACATGCAAAATTCCTGACTAAAGCTACTTCTAAATTCACTTCTGAACAGGACAAGAAACAGATCAAATGGATGGTCAGGGATGGACTGGCATTTGCTGGTGATCCAAATAGGCAAATCTGCCTTGCAATCAACTGGAAAACAGAAACCATGATGTTTACAAAGTAATTTTCCTTGTAAATGTATTATTCACCAAGGTTTGGCAGCACGGCCAAGAAACTCCAAATGAGAATGACTGGACAGTTGGCACCCAGTAGGCACAGCCTGGAAGTGTGAAAGCAAAACCTGGATCATGTCCAGCTCAGGCTAGAGGTCATGGACTGGAAAAACCTCCTTTTTTATTAAACAAATTCATAGGCACTCCAATCATAGCAGAGTTTTCTGTTCAAGAACACGGGCATGTTCTGAGGAGAGCTCTTGATAGTGCACTTCAGTCCTGTGCCCTTGCTCCCAGGAGCTTCCCTTAGCATGAGCAGCAGATTGCAAGGTTTTCCACGTAGAAGGAAAACTGAAACAGGTTTGATTTCCCTTCTAGAGTTCCAGCTTTGCAGTAAAAACTGTCAGAACTTGTAAGAAAATGACCCTGCAGCTTGGCCTTAAAGAGAGCACACCTGATATGATGAGCAAGTGTCGGGGTGGACACAAGGAAGAAGGAACATCATTAAAATGGATTCTCATTCTGAGCAGTGTGGAATATTGGAGCAGCACATTCTCCATTTCTCCTCCCCTTTGTGCTGCAGGGGTCACCCCCAAGGCCACCCCTCCTGCTCAGGACAGACGGTGGCTTCCTGCTGGTCCCGCTGCTCCACAGCCAACTGTGCCTGTGCTGGTCATTCAGGGGCAAAGAGTGTGAAATACGGAATTGTCAAGTTCTTTTCATGGAAGCAAACAGTCAGGAAGATTGAAAAAAATCAACACGGAGATTCTCAGCTGTTTAACTGCTCTTCTTACGGCACACAAGTGTCTCTGGGAGACTGAAATGCTTTTCTGGGTTGTCATGTCACCTTAAATTTTGGTGACTCAAGCATCCCAAACAACTTCCCTGAAGTACATAAAAAACCCAGCAGGAAGTGTTGAAGTAGCTGCTGAATGTCTTTGGATATTCAGCACAATTTAGGCTCCATGAAATATAGATTTTTCAGTACACCTTGTCCTCGGCAATAATGCGCTGATGTTTACAACAATACGTTTGATAATTTGTGAGCACTGCTGTAAAAAAAGGAATAAAAAAGGCAGGAAATCTGAATGTGGAGTGGATGGTGGCTGTTTTCAATGCCCTGGCTGCTCTCTGCTACCTTTATTACACAGCTCAACACAGGGCAAGATCAAGAAGTCTGTTTCCACCTTTAGGCTGGGTAGTTGGACTCTAGAAGGGAGCAGTTTCTTTAGGCAAGCATGAGAATTGTTATCACTACCTACAAATCCCTCTTTTGTGGATTATTATTATTATTATCCCCCAAATCAATACCAAGTAGGAGGTGGAGAATGCAAAGGGACAACAGCACAGACAGTGCAGTAATGAACAACAATTTTGTTTAAAAACTGTAAAAATGGCGTACTTTCATTTATTGTCTTCCTAATACGCACAGTTGGGCTTCTCTCATATTTATGCACTTTTGCTGATATAAACTTCTTTCCACTGAAACTGTACACACCTTTGTTGTACTGCTTCTAATGTGCAATTTATTTTGGCTATAATAATCCTCAGCATTAGGCTAAGTCAGAAAAACAAATAAAACCAACAAAATGAAAGTAATTTCTTTTCTATTTGATTTCCATGAATAAGATTTAAATGTGTTTTGGGGAAATGCATGAGGATTGAAGAGACTCTTCAGAAACCATTGAAGGGAAGGTGCAGCAACCTGAGAGTCCTTTGTGCTGAGCTTTCCTCCCTCCTGTGTGTGCCAAAGGCTGCCAGGAGGAGAAAGCAGCTCCTACACGACACAAATCTTATGTCTGGGCACAGGAGCAATGCAGCAGCCTCCTAAACATCAAAAGTTATGAGCAGCACATTAGGATTTCACAACTGTTTCCTAAAGCCACTTCACACTACAGCTCCTTGGTGTGGGAGGCTATGCTTTTTTATTCCTCAATTTTGCTTCAAAGTGCCAAGCAGTTGTATTAACACATAAGAAAAATATTCAGGTCAGTGCTGAACAGTAATAATCTTCCATGCAAAAGGATCATAAAGTAATTGTGAGCTATCTGAGAGTCGTCCTCAAACTGAAATGCATCCATGTCTGGGATGGAAGGAAGGGGATTTGTTACAGCAGCCCTGGTGCTCGCAGTAGCAGCTCAGGATAAAGTAAAATAGTGCAGTTAATAACAGTTCAGCCTGTGCAGTCCTCACAGAACAAGGCCTGTGTAGCCAAGATAATGAAAGCAGCACACTGGGACTTTGGGATAAAACACCACAGGAGCCAAGAGCTTCCCTAACCTGAGCCATGGAGCTCTGGTTCTGTTGTGGACACATCCAGAGTCCTTGTGAGACAGGCAGAGCAGCACCAGGCCCAGCCCCTGGCATGACCATCCCTCTCCATTTCCCCTCTCCCTCCTGGCAGCTCACCTTATGCATCTCACCCTTAGCCCAGTGCCACTCAGGAACAGGAATTTTTTGGTGCCCTTTCAGCACCAAAGCCATTGATGCCAGGTACCAAAGTGCCCTCCATGTGCACAGAACATCCTGCACACAGCTTTAGGAAACAAATTGTGAAACATGACTGAATCAGACTAAAGCTGCCACTGTATCAATAACTGAAGTGTTCCTAGACTACCTACTTTTGGATCTGCTTTGGAATGTCAACATTCCTATTTCTGCCATTACATGAATGAAATAAAGCAAAAACTTTGAAGCCCTGCAAAGAAGACGAAAGAAGAGCTGCTAAAAGCAAACATTCCTCTTTCATTGTGCTGTTAATTTTCTCTTTTACAGATCACATTCCCAATGCCCCCTGAGCCAGGAGAGGGTCTCAGTGATGGTGTATTTTGCAGAGCACTGAGTAGCACACACAAAACCCTACCTATGTAGGACACAGCTCCTTGAAATTCCCATGCAGCTGCCACATTTGTTCTTGTTTTCATGCACAGATGGAGAAGGCAGTTAGCTAACAATGATAACAATCATCCTCCATGACAGGCCCAGGGCTGGATCCAGATCTTTAGTGAGCTTTTAAGGCACGGAGTCAATGCCCTGGCCATTAGTGAGAGCTCAGTGTAGGAGAGGCACAACCTCTGTTCCTGTTGGGGTTGGAGGCTCTCTTTAAGCCACTGAGCCCAGGCAGAGCTGCCAGGCAGAAGTGTTTATTAACAGGTTATTATTAACAGGTTATTATCCTGCTGCAGTGCCACACCAAAGAGAAGCCACTGTTTGAAACCACTATTAACCTTGGCGAGCAGGTGAGATCTCTAATCATAAAAACGTGTTATCTTGGAGGCATCAGGGCAGGGAAGGACAGTCTCTCTCATCTCCTCATCTCTCCTGTGATTCCAACAGGAATCATACAAAATCCCTCAGAGGTGAAAGGTTTTGACATTTCTTTTTTTCTTTTTTTCTACACAGTTCCATTATCCCAAAGAAAATTTTATCACACAATGTTACATCCATTGTCTTCTTAATTGTCTTTATTATAATGTTAGTTGTGGGTAGAAGGATTGAATAGTTTGGTCTGGGTTTAGATACACATGATAATACAGGAATGCTCAGAATATTTAATTTGCAGCTGAAGTGGAAGCCCTCTGAGGCAGACTTTACAGCATGTCTGGCTTCACAGAAGTGTAAAATATGAATAGTGGGTGAAAATTATATCAATGCACCAGAGTAACCATGAACTATTCAGAATATTGGAATTCAAACACTTTGAAGTGCATTAAATTCCTGTTTTCAAAATGTTTCATCAGCTTTTTACTACGTAGTAGGAACTAGGGCACAAAAAGGTTCTCCCTCACCCTATGAATAACTATTCTACAGTATTAATTTTGAAGTGCTCTAAAATAAAAGTAATCTTAAATTTTCAATCTGTAGCACCAAATTAGGAGAGGAAAGGTGCAGCAGACATTTTGCAGTTAAAGAGAAGCCAATTCATTCTGCTGTGAGTAACTTCTGATGCAATATTACAAATATAAAAATATGCATGTATACAACACATCTGGCTTTTCAGTTTTAAAACAATCCAGACTTCAACAGTCCCCAAACTGCAGTTTGGGTGGATTTCTGATGAAGGAGATGCCTAACTCATTGTGCTCATTGCCTACCCAGACACCCCCCAGGTTGGATTGTCTCATTGTTTGGTCCTTTGCCAGCAGTCATGGTGCAACCACAGCAGAAAATCAGCTGAACCTGTCTGGGATTTATGCTCTGTGCATCTTCATTGGAAAACCAAAGTTTGGATTGTTTTTTATTCTGTCCTAATGGCACCAACCACTGCAATTGCACAAGCAGAGGACAAAGAAGGTCAGAGAATAATGAAATTATAACTCAATGACAAAATAACAAGCAACAAATGAATGCATTGGCAAATCAAGCCCAACGACAGAACATTAGTCAAACAACAACACAATGATTAATAGATTTAAGTATTCCTGGTGATGATTAAAACACCTGAATCTGTACTTATGGACTTGATCATTCCCTGGCTGTGAGGAACAAAAGCCACATGGAAATTGCCACCTCTTTAAAGTCACTGGTGCAGATTTAATGTGCTCAGACTAAAGTCCTTTGGCTTTAAAGCCATGAGGAATGATTGCAACCTTTTCTGGCACCTATCAATAAAAAATGGGTTTGTAGAGATATTAAAAGATGAAAATCACTTTATTTTACTTACTGACATCTCCTTTTTGAAGTTAACTTTATGATTAAAACGAGAGCAGGCGCTTTTTGTCACCACTGAAAGATGGATGGATTAAAAGCACATATCACCACTGCAAAGAGGCTCCAGATCTTCATCAATATAAATCCACAAAGCATTTGACTGTGCCAGGGAAACATATTCTCAAATTTTCATTCCACTAAGAGATTATGGGGACTTAAAAGGCAAATAGCCATTGATTCTTATTACACAAACTGCTAAAGCAAGGAGAAAAAGCAAACATTTAAACCATTCTTTTAAATCTCTTCCTTAACTTCTTCTTCTTCTCACTGAAGTGCTGAGCACTGTTAAAATTTTTGTGCAGTCTGTGCTACGTTTTCCCCCTTGCACTTTCTTTCATTTTGCAGATCAATCAAAACTCTTAGAAATTATTTTGTTTTTCACTGAGGCACAGGAGGCGGCATTTTCCCTCACTCTTGGTGGTGTATTTTGTCACTGAAGGGGCAGCTGAGTGTTCTGAACAGCCAGGGTGTTTGCATTCCACCCTAAGGTCTCTTACAGGCTCATTGATCCCAGCTCATGGAACAACCACGGGTTTTCCCTTCTGCACACACCTCAGTGAGTGATAATTGTCCCTGGGGTGATTAGCCAGAATTATTATAAGGTAATTATTATTACCTCAGTGCCCAGGAGTTCAAACTACACAACCAGATCCCCTCAATCAAGTGAGGCATTCCTCTGTCACACAGGGAACTTGCAATCCTTCAGCAGCCAGCTATCCAGGTAATTAAGGAGGGAAATCAGGGTTTAACAGCCAATACCATGGACAGAACAAGAGGCAACTGCATCATGTGCCAAGGACTCCATTTCACCTTAGACCTTTCCATGTTTCCAGAACATCCCTGAGTTTAAAGGTATCAAGTATCCACAATTTTTAACACAAACATAATTTTTTGAAACATTTTTGGACAAGACATATGAGTTAAGATTATGAATTCTAAAAGAACTTCAAAACACTTATAAAAGCTTTACCCTGCAAGTTTTGGATTGATCATCTTTTCTTCCTTGAAAACATCCATATTTAGATGACCCTCTGAGGAAACTAGAGAAGTTTTTGCATGATATTCTGAAAGTAAATTGCACTGCAGCTGGCGACACACATCTCATTTTAAAAAAAGGATTGAGGTAAAAACAATTTTCATGCTGCTTTAAAATGGCCTGGCTGTCTATTTCAGACAACATTAGTGCTTTCAGAGCTTCTGACCAGCCCTGCTCATCCACCAGCTCCAGGTTATTTCCTGCCTGCTGGAAAATCTGTCCAGAGCATACAAGAACACCCAGGAAGAAAATTTTGTATTTGAAATCTGTGATTTCAGGAAGCACAGGGCTTTCCTTCTCCCTTGGGCATTTTCCTGCCTGGATCCACAGGTCTTCTTCATCTCAGCACCACCTTCACCTCCTCCACATCCAGAAAGTTCTTAATCAATTTGTTTTCCCCATTTCATCAATTACCTGTGCTTTGCACAGGAGTTTCTATCATACTATCAAAGGTACAAGAAACCTCTCATCCAAATGCTGGGACTTTTAAAATTTCAAATTATTTTTTTAAAGGATAGAGCATTATTTGTTCTTAATTTCCGGTCATTATTTTAGATTTTTATCACAATCAATAAAATCTAATTTTTCAAAATTTTAAACTCTAATTCTATAATATATTGTCTGACCTTTCCTAAAGTAAACTCCTCTATGTAGAGCATGGATTTAGTGTAGGTTTCTGCAATTCTCTTCTTAAAATACATCAGCATGGGAACACAACAAAACCTACACTTATAATTAAATCAGGCAGAGTCTGTGGTGTTTTGCTAAAGACATAATATCAAATTGTTTTTAAAATTCATGTTTGATTTTTTTAATTTACAAATATTCTAGCCTTCTGTACGCAACAATATTAAAACAATCTAGATTAATTTGTATTAAAAACTACAAATCTTGTTGGCTAATGGCTATTAAGAAAAAAAAATCAATTATCATTTTATATTTTTGCCACACACATTTTTTCCCCCAAAAAATGTCCTTTTTAACGTCCAGATGCAAGTACAAGCAATGCTTAGCACTATAATGAACATTTCTGAGCTACCTGCCAGCAGAACTCACAGTGCTGAACATCAGCATTGTCAGCTCCTTGGAAGCCTCAGACATATTTTACATAGTCCAAACAAATTATGGTCTCCATTTATAATCCTTGCATGCAGGGAGGGGAGCTCCTGAGCAGAAATTCAGTCAAGGATGTGCATTAGAGCTGAAGGAGGTCACTGCACAGCAGGTTCTGTGCCCAGAATCAGCACAGGATGGCTGAGCTGAGCCCACCTCTCCTTGAGGAAAACGCCACTACCGGGGGTGAGACAAGAAATGGCAAAAAGATTCCAACCAAAACCAAAAAAAAAAACAGTTGTAGGTTCTTCTGGGTCTGGATTGAAGGCACTTGAGACAGTAGCTCAAGTTCAGACTCAGGTGTTTATTATTTCTTATCAAACATCTCACTGATGTGAGTTTGGCAGCTTTTCATTAGAAGGCCCAAAATGGCAACAATCTCTTGTTCTAAGGTTCTTTTAAGACTAAACTATCCAATTAAGAGCTGATACCTGGATTATTTTCCCTTTTAACCCAATAACTGATCCCACAGAGCTGCAATGGGGACTTTTCTGCCCAATTACAAAATGCCACCCAAACCCATGGAGAAGGAGGAAGAAGCATGAAGAAGAAACCCAGGACACCACCCTGTGTCATCCATCTTGCTTCCATCCACAACATACTGAAAATCTCAAACCCTAAATTTCTCACTACACCTACACTACTCTCTATAATCTATTTCACACTTTTGTGGATTCCAGTTTATCTTGAAGTCTGGGAAACTCTCTCCGTGAATGAAGGTGAAAGTCAGTGCTGCCCTGGGGGTCAGGGCACCTCAGAGCAGACACAGAAATATTCCCTGTGGTGCCCTGGGTTTCCACACCCAGTAATTTCCATTTGAACTAATGTTTTCAGATTTTACACAGCCTCACTTGCTCATCCAGACCCCAACATCAAATGAAGCAGGATATAAACTCTGGCCAATGCAACGATTTACTGAACTGCCACAGCTTTTCTGTGCTTCCACCTCCAGAAATGCCCTCAGCACAAGACAATAACAAATCTCTCCAAGAATTAGTTGCTTACAACAACTCTTTGAAGGCAGATAAACTATTCTGGAAGTCTAGAATCCCTAATCACACTCTTTGTCAATCCCTAAATGCACAGCTGTGCCTTCATTAGGGGAACAAGCCCTGTGTGAGCAGCACTTCCACAGCTGAAGGCAGCAGCAAAGGCCTGCAGATGCACCCTTAACCACAATTGTATTTCACTGACAGCACTTTCAGTTAGATTCTAACACAGCAGCAATTCCTACTGTTATTTACAGTCCATCTATTGAAAAGAGCTTCCTGGGTGCCTTGGCGAACACCAGGAGTGGTGCTGTAAGACCAGCACAGAGTGAGTGATTTTCCACGTGGAGGGATGAATCCTTTCAAAGCTCTCTGTCCCTGTTCTCAGGGGATGTTTTCAGAGCTGGGGTTCAAACCCAGCCAATTCCTGACCTGTGTGCCTTCACATCCTGCCCAGCTTCCCTCTCCAGCTGCCTGTGGGAACTTGGTATGATTTGTGTAATCCTTAGGGATGTATAACATGGAGCACATATATATCCTTTACATACAGCAAGGGTTCTTTCTGACTTGGTGATGAGTCTTAAAAACCTGAGGCATTCTCCAAATGGCTCCTCTGAGCTCTAGATACCTTTGGCATCAGAAGAAAAAAAAAATCCAAGACTGGCAGAAAAAAAAAAATATTACAGTAATGAATTGACTTCTTAAGATATATAAATCATGAGATTGCAAATTTCTGCATTTAACATGAAATTTATATCCCAGAACTTGACTGGTTTTGCACTGGAATGATTCATGTCCTTGCTGCAGTTTCCAGACAACATCAAGAAATTGGTATACTTCAAAATAAAGAGTTTTCAAACAGCAGAAAGGCTGATTCTTTATGGGAACCATGTAAGGGCATTTTTATTGCCTTTCATCTGGTTCTCCTTGGGAAAACCAAACAGGACACGTTTGTAGGACCCAGCAACCTTTTCAGTCAGAGAGGGACCCCCATGATCCCCATTTTCCTCTGGCTGAACTGTCACCCACGCCATGTCACTAAAAGCCATGCTGCTATTTAAAGCTGTTTTTTCCCCCCTCCATTAAGCTCAAGAGAGAAATTACAGTCTGAAGAGGACGGTGCTTCATCCTTTAATAGCAGACATTGTGACCAACATCACATTTGGTTTGGGTTTGTTTGTGTTATTTTTCCTGTTCACTAAAAATAAAAACATCCAGCTCCTATGGGAAGGGCAGGATGCATTCCCAGATCTTCCTCAAGGGCTCACTTAATTTATTTCTTTTTAACACAAGACATTCAAGTTTACCTCAAAACAGAAGTATGGGCCCCAAACTGTGTCCACCTAAATTTATAAGTAATTAATTGATTATTTTTTAACATAAATTGTAAGTGTCAGCTCATGGCAGAAAGCAGAACAGTTGTGCCTCACAGAAGTATTTTTAGTGTCCATGTACCTTAAATGTGAGTCCTCAGGATGTCTGAATAATTTTGTTTTAATGTAACTGTGCTCATTTAATGTAACATTTTGCAGAACAGAACTTATTCCCATTTTTTTTTATCCTCCTGATGCCACTGTGTGCCATTAGTCTGAGAATGTAAAACTATACTCATGTCTTTCCTGTAGAAACCTAAAAATTACCTGCACATGAATGTTTTGTGTAGCTCTGCTTCCTTGTCTTTCAGTGGATTAAAAAAGCTCAGTTTGTTAAAAGACAACCAAATATTCTTCTACTTCAGAATTGTGAACTTCCTTTTTCTTTTTTATTTGTAAGCTGGGCTCATCTCTGCTAAAATTCCAGGAGATGCACATCATTAAGAGAGGGGGAAAAGTCAATTAAACAAGTAGCAGGCCCTCCATCTGATGCATGGTTTTGAAAGAGGCCATGAAATATGCAAGACCATTAGAAAAAAGAAAAAAAAGTACCTTAGACAGCAACTAATTGTGCTGAATTGCCTGCTGGTAATTAAACAGGGCATTTGTTAAAAAAAGACCATATTTAGTTCTTAATGAGTGAGGATTTTGACCTTCTGTATAGTTGGGCTAAAAAATGTGTTGGGGATTGAAGCACTATGAATGATTCTTTTATTGCAAACCACAGACATTTCCCCCCTTGCTGCTCTTGCTCTGGGAATGTGACATCAGCTCTTGTGGAATCTCTCTCTCATGAGTGTGAAAACCAAGCTGAAAAGTCAGAAAAGTGTCACTGTGCATGGGATAAATGCTTTGTTGGAATCATAATCTGGACTGCTGCTAATTTTCCCTCATTTTCAATCCTAGTGGCCAACACTTCCTTGGGGAAAGTGGGCACTGGCACTTTGTTCCAATAATCCATCCCATGTAGAAGATACTTTAACTTCCAAACTGCATTTCTGGTACTTTGCTGCATGTTAATGGATTTCAGAAAGACTAGATTGATGGAAAATATTTTAGAAATATGTTAAATGTAGTCTCAAAAGGTTTGATTTCATAGGATTTGTTCTACCAGGATATCCCACCCTTAGAAAGGGACACAGAGAACAGCCAAATCAACTGCAGTTGCCTTTTCCAACAGTTGAGTGTCAGAAAATATTGTTGATTTGCAGAGAGTGGGTCATGGTCTCATCTCAAGCTTTAAATATGGCTTATTCTTCCTCAGATGGAACAGTTAATTGGAGGTTTTTTTCTTTTTTTTTTTTTTTTTTTTTTCCACCTGTAAATGCTTATAGCACCTGAATAAAAGTAATAAAAAAAAAAAATTTCCCAGTCCAGAAGCCCAAAGCCAAGGAAATGCTGCCATTCATTCCAGTAGGACTCAGGTCTCATCATAACTAATTTTTTTTTCCCCTTCTTGTACACAGCTCATGTCCTGTCACCCATGCACAGCAACACACTCATTTTCACAAGAGATAAAGTATTTTTAGATTATGGAATCTCATGGAAAACTCTTTATTTTCATATTGGAGTCATGTTTATTTTCATATTTATTTTCATATGCATAATTATTTTCATATTGCACTGGGAACACATTCCCATTCTTTGATGGACATAGTTCCAAAGAATACTGATTTAAAGTAGTTCTGCCTGACAATCTCTAAAATAAAATATCATACTGAACCTTGCTATTGACTGGGCTCTGTGTTCCCCCAGTTTTCTGTTTTACTTGATTGCTTCCAGGTATTTTTTCCCTTGTTGCCCACAATTTTTAACTTACTCAGTTTCATCTCACAGTATTTTAATCTGTACATTTGTCATATAACAAAAATCATGAGCATTACTGCAGTGAGTTAAAGATTAAGTTACACTTTCATCAAATTTTGTGGAGAAAAGATGACTGGAATCTGAGAGGGTATAATGAATTCTGAAAATCAGTTTTTGTACGCTCTGTGCATGTTCTTGCTTCTGAGTGGAAGAGCAAGAGTAATTTCTCAATGTGTCAAAGCAAACTTCACACCACTGAGTAGTATCAATCTCACTTAAAACTGCTGGTGACATCTTGACTTGTTTATCATAGTCTCAGAAATAATGGCAAATTTTAATTTTTAAACCATATTACACAGTTTGAGAATGGCTTAGGCTTTTGGATTATACAGTCCCATGAGCTTAAAATTGAAAAATGTAAGAAGTGGGGAATGATAGGGAAGCAAAGCCCTTCTCTGGAAGAAAAAAAAAATGGTTTCTCCTTATTTCAGCTATGTAGTAAAAGGAGAAAATGCAGAATCTGCTGTGCTCTGCGTACAGGTGGTCAGGCAGGTGGATGCATTCCAGGTAGGAATACTCCTACCCCAGCTCCCAGAATTTACCACTCTGCTTAACAACACACAGCTAATTGCTGAGATGGGAACAAGTGGGAGACCAGAACTCACTCTGCAAATGCAGATGAACACCCCTGCAGCTTCAAGTGTTTGTACAATAAATGTTTAACTGTTTATGGCTCCTGGAAAAGAGCCCCGAGGAGCTAAAGTATCCCCTTCACAGAACAGATGTCGTTTCCTTATTTGTTTATTCACCTTGGGAAGATCAGGAGCTGGGAAGTCAAATCCCCCCAGGCAAGGAGTGGAAGAACTTGAAACCAAGGCTTGTAATGTGGCTTGGCTGAGGGCTCCCAGGGCACAAAACTGACAACTGCACTTGTGACAAATTGTGTGATGCTAGCCCCAGAATTTGCTCTTTTCTTTCTTCTTCTCTTTCCCCAATTTGATACCATTCTGTAAATTTAGGCTGACATTATAAATTGCTCTAGGAGGACCAAAATCACGTTTTTCAGCACACATGCCTGTCACTTTTTTTTTTTTTTTTCCCTCACTTCAAACACCAGGTTGCCCAATTATTTTAACACTGTTGAATGAAGCAATGAATAGGCAAATAATGTCACTGGAAAAAGAGTACATGGAAATTTAATGACATGTTTTATTGATGGGCAGATGCCTCAGCTGTGTTTTTCTGCAGCAGATATAATTTTACTATTAGTTAATGCAAGAAATAGTAATTAAATTCTCACACTAAATTCTCAATGTAATAGTTTATGTATATCATGAAAAAAAAATAGGAAAAAATGCCCAAAAGGAAACTGAAAAAAAGCATTATTCCTTCTAAATAAGATTTCAGGATGTCTAAGCTATCCCATCTCCTGAAATACAGGTGGTGATAGCTGAAGACAGAGCCTGTGCTGTCGCTCTCCCTGCGCCTCAAGGTTACCAGTGCTGCACAAGCATTTGGTGTCAGGTCCCAGGCTCTGCTCGGTGAAAAGCTGTCCCTGAGGCCTGGATATTGAAAATACACTGAAGATTTACTCTGTGATGTGATCTAATGGCAGCCAGGCAGCAGCTGTGTGGCGTGCTGAGTTTAGGAGTGTCAGGGGTTTTTTTGCCATGCAAATATGTCTGGAACTCCTGATACAGAGATTATGCCCAGAGTATTTATCTACATAAAAATCCTTTGAGATTTATTCACACAAAAAGCTTGCTGCATTTCTTACTCCTCAAGGAGTTTTATTAGATTATTTGTTTGTTAACAGGGACAAATTACCAGGTAAGTCTGCACACTAATCGACAGAAAGGTAATAAAACATCTCTAGTAAAACTGAAAAGGAGATGCTCATTGTATGAGTTTAAATGTTTGTTTTCTCAAAAAAGGGCAGCCTCAAAACAGTAACAGCAGGCAACAACAATAAATAGCATTTAACCTAAATCCCTGGCAAGCAGAATAAAGATTTCTTAGATCATTCCTTGCTATCCCTTGAGTCACTGACTGTGGCTGCTTTCCTTATGTTTCTGCAGCCCTGTCCATGAACCAGTTAACAAACACTAACTGGCCCTCTTAACCACCATCACCTCATTTCAAACATGATAGATTAACATCTCTGCTACACTTTGTGCATTTTATTGGGCAACGGGAAACCTGAAATATTTGAATTATAATCTTTACTCCTCTTTTAATAATGCAGAACCCCATGGGTTAACCTAACCATCCAAAGCTGCATTTGCTATTGCAAGCATGGTTTGTGTGCCCTGAAGAAATCATACCTATTTAAATGTGTGTGCCAAAAATACTGATCAAAATTTGTATTCAGGGAGGCCAGACCTGACCAACACTTGATTTCATCACCAGCAAGGAACAGCAGCCAATATTTTCTCTCAGGAAAGTGGATACTGCAACTGAAATAGAAACACTGGCTAGCAGTATTTCCATTTCCATACATTGCTCCTCCAGTGGACAAGATCAGAACCCTCTTTACAAACCATGAACCAATTAATGATCTGCTGTCACACACTGTCATCATAAATGGCCAAACATTTAAACCCTACATTTAATTTGCCACGGAGACAATGCTGATACCTTCACAACAGTTTTCCTTTGTGAATTCCAGCCTAAAAACTCCTCAGCAGCAGCCCATCAAGGTGGGATGAAATCACATCACTCAAGTGTCTTCCACTGCTCATTCCCCCACCAGCCTCCTCTAATTTGCTTTGCTGCAAAAGGATTTTGTGATGGAAAGTTATTAAATCACCAAGCCCATGGCTCCTTTGTCTTGACAGCAGAAGAGACTAAATGACCTTGGCTAATTTGAATGAGCCACATCATGCTGTATGGAAGCAAAAATATAGGAAAGACAGTAATATACAAGAAATTGGATGTCTGGATGCTGAAATGAGGAGATATCATAATACTGAACTATGCAAATTGAGCCTTCAGCCAGACAAATAGAGCACTTTACTAGCAGCTCTGTTCCAAAGCAAAACCACTCAGTTTTGGTGGTTTTTTTTTTTTTGTTGTTGTTGTTTTGGTTTTTTTTTGGTTTTGGTTTTTTTTTTTTTTTTAATTTTAATACCCCTACTTTTTTCTGCCTCATAATCCAAGTGGAAACCTTGATGCAGAATGCAGGGTGGTCACAGTGGGAATAATTCCAAATGTTACCTGATGGCTTCAGCAGCCCCACTGGTCCATCAGGAGCTCTGGGAGATTTCCTGGGGGTTCCAGGATTCAGTAACCTCCTGTGAGGCTTTGTACATCACAGCCTTAAAGGATGAGTGATTTAAAGCTTGTCAGAATAAATCAAATGAGTTCACAGGGAACTCTGAGGCAGGTGAGCATTACTTCCAGAAAAACTCTCATGAGGAAATGGAGGGACATTTATAACTCCTGACTGTTTCAGGGGTTTATTGTTACCTTATTACACAACTTCACTAGGAAAAAAAAAATTAGGACTAGGATCTAAATGTAGGTCCATATCTTTCAGTTTTATAACTTTCCATCATTCTTGAAAGGTCTGAATTTTCCTTAAAATTCTGAAATTTTTATTTTCCCCTCTGGCAAACACTACTTATAATTTCCCCCTGTTTCAGCTGTAGAAAGACCAGAACAAAACACAATTGAGTAACAGCAGCATTTATCTTCATCTTCTGTTAACAATTCATTCAAAAAGCCTAAACAGAAAAACAATACTCTGATTATAGGCTGCTACAACAGAACAGCTTTTGGCCAAAACTTCTCAATGTGTGCTCAGCAATTTTTTAATACTAAATGATCCAGAGTTTGCCTTTGAATATTTTATTGATTAGAGACTTCAGAGATTATGGTTCAGATCACAGTTAATAAAGACCCAAATAATCTGAAGACTTGGAAGGATTCTATTTGCATTGGTATTTTTTGCAGTATTCTTTTAGCATTTTCTGGCTGGAAAGCTAAAATACTAGCAGAGACATTCCAGGAGCTACTAAATAATAAGTTAGTTAATTAAAAAAGGAGAAAACCATATTCTGTACAAGTTTTTGTTTCCTATAGCTCTAACTTAGACCAAACCCCAATTTTGGCACACCACTTTCAATTGTGTGCCATATACAGGTATACAAAGCACTGATTTATAAAACTGTACTGCTCACCTCTGCAGACCTATTAAAAAAACCAAACAAACAAAAAAAACAACCAACCAAACAAACACCTTTACTAAGATTCATGGGATTGTGACTGTAATTCTCTAGAAATTATCTTAATAATTATATCTAATGGTTTACATAATCAAGGCCAGGTAATTCCAACTACCCCATGACAGATATTTGCCTGAGCCATTCCTAAAACTTTCAGGAGGAAAAATAAAAAAGAAGAAGAAAAGGTATTTTGGCCTTCAAAAGACCTCAAAACCAGACTGGGACAAGCTGCAGGCACATGAGCCCAGCTTTAACTAAGCAGAGCCAGCCCCAGCCCCATACTGGGATAAACCCTGTGATGGAAAGACTTGGAACTAAAAAGTTCAGTTTGCAATAATTTGGCAGCTCCCTGGGGCAGGAGAGTTCTCAGCTCATTGCTCAGCTGAGCAGTAAAAGTGGCTGCAAGTGCAGCTGAAATAAAGGCCTGGCTCTCCAAAGAAGCCTGGAGAGGTGTGTCAGAGAAAGGAGCTTAATTGCCAAGAGCAGATTTGGAGCAGTCTTCTACTAGAACTACTCGAGCTTGGCTCCAGGTTTGGCACTGGTAAATTTTATCTGAGATTTAGAAACTCTCCCAGGAGCTGAGACCCCCGCTCAGCAGGGCTGGATTGTGCTGGAATTGTTGGGATTTTCAGAAAACTCAAGAGCCCCACATATATATATATATATATATATATATATATATATATATACACACGCACATACATATATATATATATACATATACATATACATATATATGTATATGTATATGTATATGTGTATATATATATGTATGTGCATGTGTATATATATATATACATATATATATGTGTGTGTGTATATATATAAATATATATATATGTGTGTATATATATATATAAATATATATATTATATAGTGTGTATATATATAGTGTATATATATACACTATATTTATACACACTTTATAATATATATATATTGTGTGTATGTATATATATACATATATATATGTATCTATATAAATAATATATATAATGATATATAAATAATATATAATTATATATATAAATATATACAAAATATATTTTGATATATTTACATATATTTTTATATATTTTATATATTTATATATATAAATGTTTTGTATATATTTACATATATCATTATATATTATTTTATATCATTATATATATTATTTATATAGATAAATATATATATAAACATACACACACACATATATATATACACACACAAACACACACACACATATATATATAAAAATAAAATATATATTTAACCCTTTCTTTATGGCAAGGGTTAATATCTATTATGATTTCTCCCTTATTCAGCCTCTCTAAAGCATTCCTCAATTGGATAAAAAATGAAAAGAAGTCCAAACTGACCAAATACAGATGTCTTGTCATTACTGTATGCTCTGAGGTACAAATCCAGTGAATCACACACCCCTTTCTCCTCTGAAGGACATTGGAATACATAATGTGAAACAACCATGCGCAATAAAACATTTTTTATTTCATATTGCCACAACCTCTCCTGAATTTATGCATTACATTCACCTGCAAAAATGCATATGTGCCTGAAATAAAAGATGATCGTACAGGAATGTCATTGTATTTACTACTATTCCCTTGAAATTTCCCATATATTACCATTGCACACTGGAGCCACGACCATATTTCCCCTTGGCAGGGAAAGGTGCAGGCCTGAGTGCAACTCTAAAAGATTGTTAATAATGAATTAATGTGAGAATGGTAAAATTAGAGAAAGAAAATAGAATAATTCCACTTGCTGGATGTTTATTCTCCATTAGTTCTTAGAGATTTCACCCTTTGGAGTTACCTGTGCCCTGAAATGGGCTTTGCCCTGCTGACACCCCCATATCTCAAACCACAACTGATTTTCCTGGTGCTTGGACTGTGACTTATTTACACAGCACTGCCAGTGTCCCCAGCACGAGGTGATTTTAACACAGCTCTGTGACCAGCTGGGCTCCTTGCAATCCAATATTGAAAATTGCTGTTGCCTTCCTCCAGCACAAATTTCACATGGCCACTGTTAATTACAGCACAATTGATAATGCCACTCTTGTGAGTAATAGAAAGGAAAAGCTAATGGTTTGGCTGGATTTCTGAAGTAATTTTGCAACTTTTGGCCACAAAAACGAGTTCAAAATATGACTTGAGTGTTCAAGACTCAGAAAGTAATGAAAGGTCACCCAAACATTTTTCTGATAAACATAAATCTAAATCTAAATCTAAATCTAAATCTAAATCTAAATCTAAATATAAATATAAATATAAATATAAATAATATAAATATAAATCTATTTATTTTTATATATAGAGAGAGACAATAATTACAACTATAAGGAACTCATACCAAATATTTGGTATATAAGAATGTAACATAATGACATTTTAATTGACATTGTTTGGAACTACAGGATCATAATGTAAAATTATGGTTGTCTATATTCTTTGGCTGATATTTTCACTAATATTTCCACTAATATTTTCAATTCTGCCCCCACTAAGCAAGTAAAAATATGGAACTGCTAGAAGAATCAATATTAATGAGTTGTTAACCATTTCCTAGATAGTGACACTTCATGATGTAGGTGTTATGTGTGATCTAGGAGAAACATTTATTTAGAATGTTTTACCAAATTCTATGGTGATTTATTAAAGCAGCCACTAATTTTTCCACTGGGAAGCTTTCATATTCATGTATGATAATAAAGAAAGGAGTGGGAATCAACATGAATCTTATAAAGTGTATTTGAGAATAAATTAAAAGGATGTGAATATAGATTGGGTATTTTATGTGCTATCACATTCCAAAATACAGGACACGTGAACAATAAGAAAAACAAACATATTCCATTGCCACTAACATAGGATTGTACTTTTAGTCTATATTTTTTTCTGATTCCATTAATCTTGTGGTTTAAAGACTTAAAATACGATAAAAATATAAGACAGTTATAAGATAACAATTATTCAGCACTGGAGATTTTTAATCCTCAGTAATTTAATCCAGAGTAATTTACAGAAAAACATGAAATATTGAGGAACACAAATTTAAACAGAACTTAATGAATAAATACTATGCTCTGAAAAACACTCACCTGCAACTTCAGAAAGTGTCAGTATAGGCCAAAAAGTGTTTTGGCCAGTTTAACTTTTGGGTTTCTTTTGCATGCAGGGCCCAGTGCTAAATCCAATATGCTGGCACAAATTTTGATTTTGTGTAATGCTCATTGAACAAGGACTATAAAACAGTTGAGCCTTCAAGAGAAGAAATGATTCCTATCACTGTGAATAAGAATTTTCATCTATTTTATGACAGCCTGTATCCTCACCTGGCTAGATAAAAATAACTATTTGTAGTTTTGTGAAGTCAGCAGTATTGCACTGATTAATTCCAGATGGCTTTTTTTTTTTTTTTTCTAATTTTAATTTTTTTTTTTGTCAATGTGGCTTATTTTTGGTGTGGGCTTAGATTTCACTCTGACAGCTCTGAAAATATGTCCACATGAAATTTTAAATTCTAATTTAACTTTCTGAACTCTACAATTAATTGTATCTTTCACTGCCTATTGTCATTTTACATTGCAGCACAAGTCCCAGCACCTGTCTCTGGGTTTCTGGTTTGGAACATCAGATCTCTTGAACATCATCAACAATCATTCATCTGGAAATCTGCTGATTAAAAATAACTGGTTCAAGGTAGCCAAGATTTGGCCCTAAAGCTATCCCCAATGCAGACCTCAAAAAGTCATCTCAGTTGAGCTGACATATTAAATAGTTGACCTTCACCAATTTTTTTCTATTTAAGATTTCTCATTGTCAGAATTTGGTGACTACAGTATTAAACAGTAGATCATTTGCATAAAACCCTCCTGAAACAAAGTCCTGCATGCAAAACAATGTTCATAGCAAATTTGCTATATTTTATGTATTTATTGATATATATTGATAATGCTCATAGCAAATTTGATATAGTTTTCCGTGGGTTTTTTTGACTTTTTGGGGTTTAAGCAGAATTTATACGGAAAAGAAAATTCTTTGTGGCAAACATTCTTTGTGCTGCCCAACTTTGCTCAGTAAAGTCTCCTCATCCTTCTTTTGATAGAAGAGTTTCCATCATATAAACTTAGAAATTAATGCAGTAAAAGTGTCAAAATCTCTGTGTGTTTTCTACTTGCATTTGGTTCACATATAATTTTTTTAAATTAACTTGAAACAGGCTTTAAATTAAAATACACATCTATCATTAAAATACGTTTCTATTGGTTTGCTTTTGGATGTTTTACACATATTCACGCACACGTATATACCTATACATATTCTCAAGGAGTAAATTCTGGTTTTCTCTGAACCCAAAAAAGAAGATACAGTGGAAGATTTGATGTTAAAGCAATTTTCACTCACCCCTGCAATGAACTCCTTCGTCGTAGCCATCGGAGCAGTCGTAGACCCCATTGCAGAGCTGCGACAAGTGGATGCATTTGTTGGTGCCAATGCAGCTGATGAAATTCGGGCTGCACTTGAAATCCAGCTCCTCAGGACCTAAAGAACAGATGGAACATTTGTTACACATGTTTAAAATTTCTTACACGTGATTTTACATGTGGCAAAGAAAGTTCTGCACTTTGTTTTCTTTTCAAAGCTAAGGGCGACACTCTGTGTATGAGTTCATGTTGAAGAATTTGTCCATTTGGTAGACTTTAGGGCCTTGTTATCACACATAAAGTCATCAAGAAATAATTAGTGCAATTACAAATCAATGCCTCAGAGGATTATTTCCTAAAATACAGGTGTTTTTGTAGTTGCTAAAATAAGCCTTGCAGACACTAAAAACAGTAGTGATTATTTTCTATGATTTTCAATTGACCTGTGAATATCCCATCAAGAATCATATGAGGAGTAATAGCAACCTGTATTTACTTCCACTGTTGTGCTATGCAGATAATTGTAGATATTTATGAAAATGCATATAAATGTCACATCTTTGTGGCTGCATTAGATGACAGAAACTGTTTCTCCATCCCAGGAGACTGCCTCAGAAACTGCAGAGTCCAGGATGGAAGGGGAGGATAAGGATGCTGTGATTGCTCCCTTTGGGATACCACCCCAGCTGCAATCACTTCCCTCTGTCCCTTTTTCCCTGAAGTGTTTGGTTCAGGGAGCTTTGAGGGAGCTTAGGGACTCCTGAGAATCACTTCTGTTTATCTCTTAGAAATGGTTCTGACTGATAAAATTCCCTCCATAATTCCACACTATAAAGTCTTTGAGATTTTGAACACAGCAAAGAACATTTAGAGGTCTGAAGGGTTTGGCTCAGTTAGAGGTTGAACCATAATTTACACATTGTATATCATTAGCTACTCACAGACCAAAATTTTTTAGGAAAACAACTTGAACCTCCTTGATTTCTCATGTTGGAGCCTTGGGTGTGTGCAGTTTGTAATAGTCCTTTAGGGAAATCTATCCTTGGATGCACAGTGCTCAGGTGCAAGATGCTTTCACCTCCCTCAAGGCACAAACTCCAGGAGGAAGGACACAAATCACTGGCAGTAGCTGAAAGCTCTCTAATTAATAACTTGGAAAATCTCAGCTTTCTCAGATCTTGTCTCTTGGAGTCACCAGGACAAACCATTTGAGGGGAATCTACAACTTCTACAACAAATGGAGATGCCTCTCAGCACAGACCATTAAATAAAAAATCTAATATACAAAATTTGTCCCAATTAGAAAACCTCCAACAGCGCAGGGCAGTGCTCTCCTTCCCCGAGCAAAGCAGGAGCCCCAGGCAGGGTCCATCCCTGTGCAGGACAAAGGGATGCAGTGCCCTGCTCCACCTCTGACCTTCCAGCTCCACACCTGGTACCCCTGAGGGACACCAAGGGCATCCTTGAGGAATTCCTGATGAACAGGGACACAGCAGGCTGGCTCCAGGCATGGAAAGGCAATGCGTGTGTGCATGAATGTGTCCTGTCTCAAAGGATTTGTGTGCTGCCAGGATGAAACACAAACCATCCTCACCATTCTCCGGGTTAAATACACGCTATTAAAATGTAGAGGGATTTAAACGCTGCACAAAGAAAAAAATATTCCCTGCATTTTTTAGTAAAATATAAGAAGAACTTATAAACAACACTTCAAAATTTGTCCTGGATGTGCTGACTATGGTAATAAGAAAGAGAGAACCAGAGAGTTTGGGTTTGAGGCTTTTATTCAGGCAGGACATTTCATGCCATGAAGCATCCCATGTACCTACAGTACCTGCAACCCCAGGACTCCTCCAGGACTGCTTGGACTCTGCAGACCTCTCAAGGAAGAGCATAAATAAAGCAGCCCAAAGCTCAGTGCCAGGTAGGCCATATAAAAAAAACAATTTGAATTTTATTCCCATCTCAGCTGCATCAGTACTTGAAGGCACCTGACATGTAAATAAACCAAACTAAATTTCTGATTTGACAGTAATGACTTGCTTATTCTTTGTGTTAGAGCATCTGTGATAGAATGTGAGGAGTGAGAAAGTCTTTTCTTCTAAAACAGAGAACATTCTTTGAAAAAAAAAATTAGATCTGTGAAGAATGTGAACCATGGTACCTACATTACTATAAACTTTAGATCACTAGAGGGTTTTCATACTTTAGCAAACAGAAAATGTCAGACCTGCGACCAAAACTATAAAAACATATTTACATATATCCTAAATTTCATGAGGGAAAAAAGGAATCTCTTATTGACTTTTAAACTTTTAATAGACTAGTCTGACACATTCCGTTCTATCACATTTTTGATTTGATTCTACTTGTTCCTAAAATACAAGATTCCTCCAGGACACAAACATTGTTCAATTATAAACATATTCTCTAACTCAAAATACTAATAGAGCATCTTCCTAATTAAGATTTATTTGATTAGGAACACAGGATGGGACACTGAAAATCATCCCAGGAAGTATTACTCAAATTGTTTTGGTTTTGAGAGAAACTTTGTGCACCACTTGTGAAAGGAGAAGACTGGAAGTGATTCCCTTATTCATGTGATAAATTCATTTGTTACAAGCATCATGTTTGGAGGGCAACTTGACTTAAAAATGAAGATGAGCTTCAGTCCCAAAAAGTCCTGTTTTATAGAAGCTTTGTGATTATTTTGTCTGCAAAGTAACTCTAAATAATAATAAGTAATAAGTCTCAACCATCAACACCAGTAGAATAGGACAGCAGGCTCCCTACCCACAATTTCTATGACCTCTATTGAAAAAAACTAAAAAAAATTAAAAAGCCAAATCAAGCTGCATGTTGTGATGCCTTTGAAGCAGCACTTGCTTCTCCCACTGAATCCTTCCCAGCTGCTGCACTTTGTGAAATGTCTAATGCAAATAAAGAAAAGTAGCTTTTTATCTTGTTTACTCCTCTTCACTCTCCCTTTAACAGACAGCCACTTCTGGCACTGTTATCAAGTGAACTTGGGGAAAAGGAATTTAAAAGTGTTCTTCTTCAAAATAATCTCGGTGTATTTTACATCAGTGCAAGAATGCTAAGAATATAAAAGACTGATGGTGTCTTTTCTTCCCTTCAAAAGACATAATAATTCCTAGCCTTGCCAGTTGGTGGGAAAATAGTCAAAACTACTGGCTGCAATTATGGTAATACAACATCTCCATGTTTCAAACATTCATCCTGGGACGCTGCTCGGAGGGCAAAGAGGATGCAGGCAGCTCCAGAGAGTCAGCTCAGGCAGCAGAATATCCAAGTGCTTCTGTCAGTAATTGTCTGGGAACAGATGGCTGAGGAATGGGGAAAGAGCTGAGCTGCAGAGGCTGAGCCAGGGCTATGGGGGACCCCCCAGAGCTATTGAGGAGCCCCCAGAGATGCAGGCAGGGCTGTCCCAGCCCTAGGGGAGGGGTTTGGGCACTGGGTGCTTCCCTAGGGACAGGGGGTGATGCTCAGGACTGGGGAGGGCACCAAGGTCAGGCACGTTCCATGGGCAGGTGCACAGATTATTGCTGCCCTACTGAATCTCCAGAAAACAACCTGCGCCCAGAGACAGACAGGCTGGAAACAGGAGAGAGATTCATGTCAGATCCAGATTGCTTTGGCTGTCAAATCACCCAGGAAAGCCATTTCTGATATGGTCACACCAGGTCACAGTCACTGGAAGGAAACTGGATGGTGCACCATTTCTACTGAGGACTCAGAGTGTGGAATATGACATTTAAATCTGCAGAGTTGATTTCAAAACTTTATTCTTTAAGATATCTTGTTCTTTAAAAAAAATATCTTATTCTTTAAAATCACTCTTGGCAGCAAGAAACAACCTGCAACATGTGGTCAAAGATAAAATATCAGATACAATTTTAATTGAGTAGTCTTCTCACAGGTGGGGTTTTTGATTTATTTTCTGCCCAGTTCATCATCAAAAACCAAGGGTTTCAAAAGTGATTATCTTTTAGAAAACTTATAATCACAACATCTTAAAAAAATGTCTCTGCCCCTGCCAAGACAAGACATATTGTAGCTTAATGAAGACGTTGTTTTCATGGTAAAATTAGATTATTTTGTATTGGCTTTTGCTTTTTTTAAAATAAACTTAAATATTTGAACTCTTACAAGATGTTGAATACTAGGTATTAATTTCTGTCTTTATGAGTTCGTGTAAACTAAACACATAGGATATCTCATGGTATCACAACTGCTTCATAAAGTCAATTTTTACACAGACTAGAGGTACATTTCTAATACCAAGACTTTTAAACTCTGGGATAAATGTATGGAAATTACTTAAAATCCTTACTCTGTGCTATCTTATATGCAAGGAAAGAATTTCATATTTAATTAGGATTTATGCTGCATAAGTAACCCCTTATCCATAGTTACTTTTATCCATATGCTTCATTCAACCATGCAGACTGATAATTAATATAAATTTGAAGTCACCTTCAATCAAATCAGGTATTCAGCTGCCCATGTAAGGAGAATAATAAACATTTACAGCAGGATGTGGATAACTGAAAAGAGCAGAGTAGAACAGCACAAGAATTGCAAACTGTGACCTCACAGACACAGGATTTTCTCTCCAAAACAACATTTCAAAGAAACAATAAAAGCAGTGGCAACCAGTGGCTTTGTGAGTTGGCAAATGCAGTTCCAGCACACAGAAGCCATGGCCTATGACCAAAGCTAAGAGAGGAGTTAAGAGTGTAGAAACCAACACCAAAACAAACAGAAAAAGAGAAAATGAAGAACTTCAGAAATCAGGAGATGCCTTTGAGTCACCACAGTGTGACCAGCAGTTATCTGTGCTGGCTCCACTTGTCACACACTGGTGACAAATATCTGCTCTCCACCTGGGGGTGCCAACAGCTCCTTCTGCTCTGCACAGGCAGCAGAAACAACAGCCATACATTCCCAAATCCTACCAAAACAGCTAAGCCACCAAAACATTCCCAAATCCATCAGAACAGCCAAGCCAGCCAAACATTCCCAATCTCATCAGAACAGCCACCCCAGCCAAACATCCAAAATCCAATCAAAACAGCCACCCCAGACAAATATCCCAAATACAATAAAAATAGCTACCTTAACCAAACTTCCCAAATCCCATCAGAACAGCTACCCCAGCCAAACATTCCAAAATCCCACCAAAATAGCTACCTGAGCCAAACATTCCCAAATCCTACCAAAACAGCTAACCCAACCAAACATTCCCAAATCCAACCATAACAGCTACCCAGCCAAACATTCCCAAATCCCATCAGAACAGCCACCCCTGTAGCTACCCCAGCCAAACATTCCCAACCCTATCAAAATAGCTACCCCAGTAAAATATCCCAAATCCAATAAAACTAACTACCTTAACCAAACATTCCCAAATCCCACCAAAGCAGCCACCCCAACCAAAGATTTGTAATTCCACCAAACCAGTTACCCCAGCCAAACATTCCCAAATTCAATAAAAACATCTACTCCAGCCAAACATCCCAAATACTACCAAAAGAGCCAAGCCAGCCAAACATCCCAAATCTAATAAAAATAGATTAGAAAAACTACATTAACCAAACATTCCCAAATCCCATCAAAACAGCTACTCCAGCCAAATATTCCCAACCCCATCAAAGGCTTGCAGGGATCAGCTTAAGCTTTCTCTTGAATCCTGTGCTAAATTTTGTGTTCCTCATACCTGACAGATTTTGAGGGGCTGGGGCGTGTCCAGGTGTTGAAAGCGAAGGAAGCCAACCCACCTTGTCGTTGATCAGCATTGACTTCGATTTATTGATTAAATCAGCCACTTTATATAACAGTGTTAATTAACTTCATGCATATTGCAAAATCCGAGCTCACGATAGGTTAACAGAGAAAACTCTAACCCCTCCTTTTGTTTTACAATACCTGTGGTTTGCTCATTGAAAACAGGATCGGTGTTCTCAGAGAGCCCAAGGACAGAATGTTTGCCTGTTATGGGAAAACTGTCTGAGAATCTTATTGTTTATAAAGTGGTGCTTGAGAGAGCCTAATTGTTTATAGAATCAAGCCTGGGAAATGCTTTACAACTACCTTTTACTTTTCCCTCTGCTGTATACCTTCATGGCCTCTTTCTTTAAGCCATGCTAGGACCAGACTCTCCACATCCAGGGAAGGGAATGCAGCTGGGAAGGGGCTGAACATCAGGAGAAGCTGAGGGAGCTGGGAAAGGGGCTCAGCCTGGAGAAAAGGAGGCTCAAGAGGGACCTTCTGGTTCTGCACAACTTCTTGAGAGAAGGGCACAGCCAGGTCGGGTCTGTCCCTCCTCCAAAGTGACAGGACAACAGGAAATGGAGTCAACTTGCTCAATGGGAGGTTTAGCTTGGATATTGGGGAAAAATTCTGCCTCAAAAGGGTGATCAGGCACTGGGACAGGATGCCCAGGGCAGTGGTGGGGTCACCATCCCTGGAGATATTTAAAATGAGACAATGTGGCCCTTGGAAACATTAGCTTAAGTGGTGAACACAGTGGTGCTGGAGTCAATAATCTTAGGAAGATTTTCAGACCTAAATGATGCTGTGATACATAATTTGGTCAGTCAATAACACATAATAATAAAAAATAATAAAAAAAAAATCCACATTAAAATTCCCTTCCAAAGGATGGTTCTCAATTCTGTGCATTACAGCAAGAAAACAGTTCAAAATGTATCTGGCTGTAAAGCTTAACAAGGCTCACAGCGGCTCACAAAACTCCCATTGCTGGACTCCTGTGACACCCTTAGCACCAGAAAATTGAGCACAAATGAACTCACAGGTGCAGTTCACAGCATATGGATATTGGCTTCATGAGCATCACACTTTCACAGTGATGTTCTACACTCCCCTTCTCCTCTGTGTGGATTTGTACACACCACACAAGCAAACAGCAAGCCAGTCTAAATCTAATATTGCACAACAACTTTGATTTTGGAAATACTTCGTTTCAAACCACAATAAGGGCTCTGTCAGCTCTGTTTGAGCTGGCTTTTCAGCAAACACTTCCCCTCTGGCTCTGTTTCCTGCTCGCTGCTCTCTGTGTGTCAGACACTTGCTCATCCTCACTGCACGGATGTAAATAATTAACTGAGCCACAGGACTCATCCTTCCTCCTGTAATGGAGCTGATGGCCACTGGAGACAGGGGGAAAGCTGTGCTGGAGGTTGCACAAAAGCTGATGGAGAGGAAAAAAGAGGTGGAGGAAACATTTCTGAAACAGCTCAGCGCTGAATCATTATCCAAAAATGCCCCTGGGCAGTCTCAGGCTGGGATGGGGCTGGAGGCAGAGCAGAGCCCTTGGGAGGGTCAGGCCAAGAGCAGCCACCAGAACTGGGGCCTGAATTACGTGTGGTTTCCACATGGCATTAATGTTGCCACTAAAGCTATAAAAGCCATGCAGGGATTCAGATTTTTAACAGTAAAATCAGCTCATTAACAGCAAAGTCCAGCTATATTCCTGAATGAAGTTGGACATTCTGCATCCCTAAATTATCTCGAACTAGAAAATTTACCTAGCAAAGGGAGAAAAGATCTCCAATGGTAATGCTACCATTCAACAAGACTGGGGTACTTTTTTTTCACTGAACAGCTCTAAATGCAACCATTTCTGCATTAAATACAGTGACAAAGTGGGGTGTTCTTTAGGTTTGGGGTTGTTTTTGGTTTTTTTTTTTTGAAACAACATTCAGGGTGATCAGTGAAATCCATGGCCACAACTGGAATACCAAACTTTACCTTACCCACACTGTTCTGATTACAGAAATAAACAAAGTGATGGCAAAGAGAAGAGAAGTGTAGCCTGGTGAGTTGCAATATTCATTCCCTCAGTGTGAGGAGATCAATGGAATAAATAAATCAATATATAAATAATAATAAATATAAAATATAAATATAAAATATAAATAATATAAATAATAAATGAATATAGTGCTCAAGCACTGCAACACTATATGAGAATGAAAATTAAGTTCAGGGGAGAGAGTAACACAAACACCTAACTTTACTTTATAGAGGAACTGACAAGGACCTAAAGTACAAAATATGTTTATGCTTCCATTTTTTTTTCTGATGTCAGTGAAAATTATCCATTCAAAGGATTGATGAGGTTGGAATGTCTACTGTTATTGTCAGCAGGGTTGCACCTCTATGCAAACTGACATTTTCATTCCTATGGAACAGGTTAGAAAAATCCAGCCTTGACTAAAGTCAAGATAAATATCCTCATTTTTGCCATTTTGCTTAAATCAGAACCTTATTTCTCCTGCTTCATATGCACATAAGACCTACTACCATGCTGATATGGTACCTCACCTTTCCCATTCCCATTCTATAATAACCTCAAATTGTGAATATAGATATAAGGAACATGTCTTGTACAGTATTTACACCTCTGATACGGCTTAAATATTCCTAAATTTCACATTTTGCCTAAAAATCCACATGAAAAGTTGCTGCAAATAAAAAGATGTAGTCTTGAAATATTGGCTGGTATGGAAGATAAAGCATTATCTCACACAGGCTAACAAAAAAAACCCCTCCATGCAGTCAGGAAACACTAACCAAGATACTCATCTGTAGAGAAAACTGGTTAGGGCTTGGAAGCAAGAACAAAGAACCAACAAGAGGACACATCTAGCATGATTTTTTCTTAAAAATCAAATCTCTGTCTAGTCTTGCAAAGCTCAGTGTGGCAGTACCTTTCTTTGATTAAAAACAGCAATAAAACAATTCTTGCCATTGCAATCTTCCATCACAATGGTCCAACATAATGCAGTTATGCATCAATGCATTTTTATCTTGTTCAATGAGCACAGCTTCAGCTTGAGTGGCAAAACTTCCCATGGAGATGAGAGAATTTGTGCTCTTTGCCACAGATCCTAAAAATTAAAAACCTAATCCACTCATTTACTAAGCTCTTGCATGTAGCATGCATCAGAATATAAAGGGAGGTCCTTGTATGTACCAACATCAGCAAAGCCATTGCTAATTTATATTCCCTGGTTATTTTTCAGGAATGGCTTTGCAAACATTTGTCAATGATGAGGAGAAAGGAAAAAAAATGTATGTTTTCAGGAAGCAAAAATAATTAATATTCTTTGTACTTGCAGGGACAAAAAAAGCTTTGCTAATGGATTTTTTGGTGATTTACTACAACACACCACCGCAATAATTTATGATCAATGAAGTAAAAAATGAATATTGTCTCATGTAGATGGTCGCTCCTCATTAGTTACAAGGAACCTATCTTTAATTTGGAGATTTTGATTTAATTAGTGCCACACATCTCAGGGCTGGGCTGTAATGCCTTGGTGTCTGTGTGCGGCTGCTGGGGCTCACTGAGGAGATGGCAGAGGTGAACCGAAGTGTTAATTACCCAAACAATTAAAGAACCCAACACCAGCAATAGTGTAACACATCAACACCCACCTTAGAGATGTTTACACAGCCACGGTGTATAAATGGCACTTGTAAGTGTTCTTTGTAAAGCAGTGAAATTGTGCAATAGGAGAGCTGGATGCAGCAGCCACCCACCCAAAGCTCTGCGGCACCCCAAACAGGCATTTTTAAAATGTTTGGCATTGGAAAAGTGTGTGTGGCACATTTACACACATCATCCCTCTCTGCACAGACCTTTCCATCGAGTTCCAGCCCAGCTCTTCATCAGACACAGAAATTGTATAAAAATAAGATCCCCTTAGAAGAAGGTTTTTAGTGGATCACAGCAATACCAAGCCCTGATGGAAACGCAAGGCCTGCATCTTATGAACATTTATGCACTCACAAACATCAGAAATGTCCATGGACTGAAGGGGAATTTACCAAGCTCACTTCTCCAACAGCACAACTGGAATTCAAACACACAAACAGTTCTCAAGCCCTAAATAACACGAAATTTCACAGGGCTGGATGAAATTTGTAACATAAGACATTTGTTCAAAACAAGACAGGGCTAAAACATTCATTGATACTTTAACTCCTAACTTTAAATAGCAACACACAAAGTTTTCATCTCATCTTCCATACTTTAAGACTTTTCAGCAGATGATGTTAGTATCAACATGCATGTTTTATTTATGATTTTGGGGTAAAAATTTACCATTAAAATGCTGTGTTCTACAATCACATGAAAAATTAGCTTTGAGGGCCAACACTGTCTAAGTATTTGAGCTTTAAAAAAAATAAAAATCTGTATTACTTATTCATTTCAAAGATTATTTTATATGTTTAATTCAGCTTTAACACAGAAACTTAGAAATAGTTCTCATGCATTTTTAAACCAAGCTAGGCAGTTTGCAATCATAAACTTATTCATTTTTATTTTGTACACAGACATATAAATTGCATCCGATTAAAGTAAGTGTTTTACTTGTTTTTTTTTTTTTCTTACCTAGTCATGCACTGAAAGGATGAGAACCAATTTCAATTGCTCTAAGTACAAAATATAACACTATAAAAGATTTAAGCAGCTTTGTTGGAGTCTACAGTGTGTCAAAAAGATGCAAATGGCAGGGCTTTGTGTTGTGTAGACACTGAGGATCCTGTCTGATTATTGGCCCATAACTATAAAGTGACCTGGAATTTCTTTCATTTGGAGCAAAAAACAGCATATGTTGGTGTGTATGTCACAGTTAAATTTCCATCTCTCACAATATCTATGTGTTTTCCTTTCCTTAGTGATGAAAATAGGAGAACAACACCTCAGATGGGCAAAACCAAATTAGAACAACTGGCAAAAGAATGCTGTATCGCTTTCAGGAAATGCGAGATTAATAGTTCTCAGAGATTCTAAAAGGCTTTGTAGAGTTACAGGTAACTCAATTCAGAGAGAAAAATAGTTTCACATGTTTACCAGCAAAAAAAAAATTAAAGATTTCCCTGCTCATTTTAGTGCTTTTAGAATAATTCTGCAGAGGCATTATTGCAGGTGATTCAGCCCGGGCTGTACCAGTTTCCCTGCACAAAACCCAAAGTGCCTCCTGCCAGCGGCAGACAAAGAGCTGTGTCAGACACAGCCACGGGGCTTTCCAGCCCTCTCAAGGAGATCTTCCCCCATTATTGGGCAAGCAAAAATGAAATTCGCGGGGAAACCTCCAGCTCATCCCGCTGCATTACATCTGGAAGAAGATTCTGCTGAATTCAAGGCAGGAGAATCTCCAGACCCGATCCTCACCCACCTGCCCACAGCTCCTGGAGCTCTCTGCAGCACAAATTGCAAAGAGCTGGAGTGCTCACGGTGTGTCTGAGCTTTAAAATGTCCTTTCCCAGCTCAATTCTGTGTGTTTGAAACAGAAATTGGTGTCTCACCACTAACAGAATAGTTCAGAACACTGGAATTTCCAGGAACCCATGCCTGGCTTGCAGCAGAATCCTCACCAGGTGAACGAGGCTGAGACATTAAGACTGAAGAAGGAAGAGCAATTTCATGGGAAATACAGGGAGAATACATTGGGGTTAAAAGTATTATTTGTAGCAGAATCCTCACCAGGTGAAGGGGACTGGGGCATTAAGTCTGAAGAAGAAGGAGCAATTCCATGTGAAATCAGAGAGACTATCTTTGGTCAAAAGTTATTATTTCCCTGTTGAGTTCTGCCCACCAGACATTTTCCCCCCTCCTCACCAACAGCACAGCTTCTCAGAGCTGAGCATGTAGATATTCACTGATTATTTATCTACTGTTTGTAGATATTCACTGTTTATTCACTGTTTATAGGATATTTTAAGCTTTCCACCATGTCCTAGAAGAGCTGAACACTTCAGAGGACTCAAGAGCAAAGGAAGCCCAGAAGTGCAGGGACTTTGACAGAGACAGAGGGAAATGAATGAAAAATACTGGTTATTGTCTTCCAGCCAATTTGGTTATTGTCTTCCAGCCAAAATGCTGAAAGACAATAACCAACACTACATTCAGCTTTCCATCTTTTACCATATCTGGCACCATTTTTTCTACAACTTATAATGCCAAAAAACTATTCTATGATCTCAATCTTCTGTCTCCTCTTCTCTCTTCAGAAAATAGTCCTGCTTAGCCATGAGATTCATCATTTCTGACTAAGGAAATCACTTCCATCATGAGGAGCTTCAGAGAGTGTTTACCAAGAAATGCAGCCTTTATTGGTACTCATCAAGGTCTAGCAGAGAGGTGTGTGTGTCACAGAACAATCTTCAAAAATTACACTCCAAGATGAGAAAACATCCTCTTGGTTTATTAAAGAAACCCAATCTTTAAATGAATCCAAGCCCTTATTAAAATCTTGTGTATAACTAAAATTGCCATTAAAAGTAAACAAACAAACAAACAAAAAGAAGAAACAAAACTAACAAAACTTGTTATGAAATTAGGAAATAAAATCAAACCTCTTCCATATAGATCTATGAAATGGTAATTACAATGGTAATTATATTACTCAGTAAAATTACCAAGTAAGATAGACATAGAACAGACACAACATTTTTGTTCTACATACAATATTTTTAGAAAGTATTTTATGTACCTGAACTAGAACTTTATGGTAATAAACTGATTGTGAGGTAAAATTAGTCTGTTGAAGATAGAAATGAAGATATGCTTCCCTTTTTAAAAGAGATAAAAGACAGTTTGTGGAAAGCATTTCCTCTCTTTCACAATGGGACTAGTGGTGGAAAGATTTCCAGATAATTGCAACAGAGTGCCCTGAGCTGGACTGATGATTGCTGTTAAGACTATTTCCTCCAATATTGGGCTTTAACTGTCAAGACTTGAGATTTAAAACTATATTCAGGTGAATAGTTGTAATGTTTTCAAATATCAAACCCAAGAAAGTGTCAAAATGGTTTATAAAGAAGATATATACTATGCTGGTTTTTATATATAATATTCTAAACCTTAGAACATGATGCTTTGTCAAAATGAAAGCGGAGTTTCTGTCTAAAACTTTTTTTTACTGTCTTGGACTAACATGCTGTGACTCAAGAGCTAAAGTTCAATACGAAAAAAATATTCCTAGGCTTATATCTGGACCTATATTTACGAAATATTCTAAAGTTCTAATACAAATATGTTTAAAACAATCAGATTTAGACAGAAAAAGCATATAATTGTCCCTATAATTTCACGATGTTTAAAAAAAAATATAATCCTTTCTATTTTCATTGAATATATAAGTATTGAATAGAGAGATAGTAACCTTCCCACTCATTTACCTGTAGCAAACAGACCTAGGAGATGATGGTATGGAAATTTCTGGTATGAACTTGGTATTTTCAAGTCCAACTTTGTAATGAGTCCTCCTCTTCCAGGAAAGGAAATGATATGAATGACATCAAACTGATTATTTTTCTATTTTATATATAAAAAAGCCCTACAAAAAATTTAAGACATGGTTCCAAAATATTACCAGTGACTCAGTATTCAGTAATTCTTGCTGAGAATCAGCAGTGCCTAAAAAAATGGATAGGCTCAGTGCAGCTGGGAATAAGTGCTGCAATTTAAGTATCTTTAGAGTAGAGACATTTATTGTTCACTTGAAATAGAAAGCAGAAATTTTCCAGGAAAGTGAAAGAACCTTTTAGGGCTAGAACCTAAAAGTAACAGAATTGTGAACAATTTTCTTGGCACTGCTTAGTTTTCATCCATGCTTGATTCCTAACCCTAGGCAGCTCCCACAAGAGCAAGATGTTTAGTTATCACCCATTCACATCTTTTTAACATTAAGCTTGTCACAGATAAATGTTGTTTATTTCTTTCCTAAGTAAAACAGTCAATGGTGTGCACAGATATTTAAAAATAATAATAATTAAAAAAAATATTTTGCAAATATCTAGTTTTCTGTCTGTTTATTACCTCTCATGCCTTCAAAAAGTTCTGGGTGTAGATCCAGAGCACATGGAGTGAAACTAGATGAAATTTGCCAACTAAATTTAATGTTAAGACTGGAAAAGTCTCCAAAACTCCATGAGTGAAATTCCCTTTCAGTTCAACGCACTGCTATGCAGAAACACCTGGAAGAGTTGGAAAGGGAGGTGTTTGCACAACACACAGGAGCATCATGGAGGAGATGAGAACTCAGCAGCCACAAACTAACTATAAAATAATTCATTTCCCTTTATCATTAATTCCAGCTGGGATCAACCTGGGCTTTGAGGGCTGTGTCTACATCAATGCTGGCTCTTCCTGCTCCAAGAGGAGACTGAATATTGTTTGTTTTTTGCTGGGCAAAGACCAGAATTGCAGAATTTGTACTGTCCTTTAGTGTTTGACTGAAGAAGATGGAGAAGGTTCATTGCCACAGTTTTCTTTTCCAGACCTCTCCCACTGCTACACAAACACCCCACAGCAGTTTGCTCTGTGAAAATGCCTCATTTTTAAAAACAAAGCCTGTAAGGATCCAGTGTTGTGCCCAAATACCCATTTTTACCTTTCTAGTCTTGCTGAAAAAAAGGAAAAATGTCAGGGCCTCTCCATAGTGAAAGCTGCATTTGTCCTGTGACTAAAAGCAGACACCAAAATCAATTGAGTTGGTTTTACTGTCCATTAGTGATGCTGGAGTCTCCCCTTCTGTCTGAGATTTCTCTGATGTCCTTCTAAGAACATCAGTAGCTGGGATAACATTTTATCCCCCTTTTGCTGGTTCAAAAATGATGTTTCATTCTAGAGCCATTGAAATTTGTTTCAATTTCAAAAGAATGTATGAATTTTTTTCTTCTTCTTCCTGATCTCTGACCCAGATGTCTCAATTATAAAGAGTTTAAGTAAACAATGGAGTTGGATGGAAGTATTTTAAATTTATCTTTTATTCATGCCCTTTCTCACAGATGCTTTTTTCCCTTTTTTTCCCATGCTAGAGATGATTAAAAAGGAGAAGTCTACACCATGAAGAATGGTCTCTGTCTCTGGACCTCATAACTACAACAAACATTTAAAAGGTGATATTTCCCTTTCTCCCTGCTATTGTGCCTTGGATGCTTTTATGGAAAAAAAAAAATGTCTTATATATATTCAATATGCTGTTTGGAGGACCTTTCTCCCATTTTTGTTATCTCTGCCTCCTGGTGGTCTTTGTTTTTTGAGTTTTATTTTAAAAAATCCACTTTTAAGCATTTCTTTAGTCCTGACTCATGTTCTGCTATTCGCATGCCTTTGCCTGGCAGTCACAGGCTTTACCCTGGTGCATTTATTTTATACATTAAAAGAAAAGTATTGAAGCTGAGATCACAATATCAAAGAATTGACCCCATTTTTTCCTAGCAAATATATTGCCTGCTTTTCAGATCTATTCCTTGGAATTTTATTCCTCAACTTTGCCTGTCTCAAGGTAATACTCTCTTGTCAAAGGAACAATAATGAGTGACCTTCCCAAGCTATGAGCCAGTCTCCAAATCCATGTCAAGGCTTTTATTCTGCAGTTAAACTGAAGTGGTTTTACCACTTTCTTTCATAAAACAACATTTGTGAGGCTCCTTGCTCCAGGCAGTGCCTCATGTAAATATTGGTTTACAAAGTTTCTCCCCCTCACACTGCCTGCAGAGCAGCCACAGAATCCATCAGTCAGTACAGACATCAAGGAGAAAATAAAATGAAAAATGGAACTACTATGAACATATCTGCATAGAGAAAGGAATACTGGAAGCATAACCCAGGATCAGAGGCAGAGAAAAATCACAAAATGTTTTGGGTTGAAAGGGACCTTAAAGATGATTTAGTTCCAGCCTCCTGCTGTGGGGAGTGATGCCACTAAGAGACAAGAAATTAGGCAACAGACACATGCAGCAAATGGAGGAAAAAAAATAAAAACAAAGCCAACCCCCTCAAGATCTTCATGTGCTATAATATTTTTGTGCACTTTTTTTAAGACCTGCAGTGCTTGCTGAAATGCTTTGACTGATGAGTAGGAAAAAAGTTTCTTTCCTAATTTAAATGAGCTGAAAAAATAAGGTCTGACATATCTATATATTCAATGGATGCATTTGTATGTCCACAAATAGATAAATGGATCATTTATTCCCTTCCATGAAGGCACCTTTATGTGTTGGAAGATAAACAAGAGGGAGATTTGTAGAGCTCCATAAAAGTCCCAGTACCCTGTCAGTGCTCACATTGTTTCCCTGTGTATTTACTGGTGTGCAGACACAACCAGCTATTACCTGAAAGATTTTCAGTCAGAGCTCTGAGTGAACTTCCTTAGTTCCCAGTTGAGCTTTTAGGGAAATTGCCACGGTTTCTGAGAAAAAAGAAAAAAAGTCCTAGACTTAAATGCCTCAAAGCAGAAACCCATTTTTAAGCTACTTAAAGTCTTGAGGCATTCTTAGGTCCAAAGAATCCATTGTTCTCAAGAAATTATTCAAAGTTTAAGTTTTACATCTTCAAATTTAGTTCATCAGATTATTAGAATTCTGTACATCCACTGCCAGGATTTGAACTGGTTTAAAAGGTGGATTTCAAGACGGGCACAGCTTTGATTCATCACTGGGCTCCTTTTTTGGGGGGTTATGTTGCTTGCTGGCTAATTGCTGTGCTGAACATCCTCCTCCCTGTTCCACACTTTGACTTTTACCCAGCGTTGGGCAGTGTGCAGCAAGCTTTGCTTTCTGTGCCATGGGGATAATGGAATTCATGCTTGGCCTATTGTGCAAAGCTGCCAATTTCGCTCCTGCCCGGCTGTTTCATAGCATGACTTTTAATTCAGAGCAAATCTCTCCCTTTTCTGAACATGAACTGTGAATTATACAATTAGTGTCCTTTTATATGTGAAGAAAGAAATCTAAATGTTAACTAAATACAATTTTCCTCTTGATGTGTATTCACAATGGTGGCTCAGTCTTCTTAGTCCACCAACCACACACTATTAATAGCCCTTTTTTTATTTTCCTTCAGACCTATTTCATCTCACTTCTAAAACTCTATTTACTGCTAAGATTTCATTTTTTCCTGAACACTTTCCATCTTTGTTTTCACCAGCTTCAGTTAGTGCCTGTGCCACAGCAATTCCAGGGAGACTCTGCATTTTACCATCATTCCCTCATCTTCTAGAAAAGCACATTTCCCAACAGAGCTCAGTAAAAGCAAAGGAGATTTTTGTAACAAAATGTAGGCACGCTTTGGAATGCCCCCTTTTGTCATTTATAGAATTATATGGCTTTTTTAACTTGTCCTTTTTTAGTGAGAATTTTCCTAGGTTTTCTGTTGCTAAAAGTCATTAGCTGTATATATATAATATATATGCTGTATATATTAATTTGCTATAACTTTTTATTTCCAAGTAGAAATGCAAAAGGAAGATTTTTTTTTTTTGTTTGGTTTTGTTAACACTGTCCACAAAGTGCTATAATCTAATTGAGCTGTCTCAACTGGAGCTGAAGAAACACATGAACTTGAGTTATCCACATCTTTGATGAACAGTCACTTGATTATTCCGTGCTTTCTGATTTCATCATTTGCTCAGTAACATTTAATTAAAACTGATATTTCCAATGCTCAAGTTCATGTGTTTCTGAATTTTTAAGCAGCTCCTCTTCACCAAAGTCCATATATTCCAACATCCCAGTGTAATTTTCTCACTTGCACCAGTTCATATTTGTGAGCCTGTACCCAAAGTGCCTTCACTGCTCATTACTGCAGCTCTAGGACAACCCTGGTGAGACCAGCAACTAAAATAATTCAGTTTTGCTTTGTTTCTAATGGGCAAGCTGAGACTCCTTCAGCCTGTAGCTTCAATTGTTCAGCATTTCAGACACCATCTGCTTGGTACTGGACACGTGCCACAGACAGATAAATACTCTTAGAAAGAGATGTGGTTATTATTGCTTAATTCATCCTTTGGCTCTGCTTTATTTACACTGCAAGTCTTTCCTGGTTTCTAACCATATTTACTGTCACTTGCAGGAAATCATCCTCTTTTAATGAAGTTTTATGTTTAATAAAGTTTGGGAGTTTTGTTTGTTTGGGATTTTTGTTTGTTTGGGGTTGTTTGGTTTTTTAGTAGAGCATCAAATGAACTTAAGAAAACAAATAATCAATTTTCATAAGGGCTTAGAACCTTTTACCTCCCATCACTTCTGATAAGAGCAGGTGCTGTTATCAAGCAGGCAACTTTCAGACCAAGAACAAGTGATGCTCCAGGAGTTATTCCAGCCTTGACAGACAACTCCAGCTCCCAGCTCCTCATGGACATGTTAGGACTCAGTGAAATGAAAAGCAGTTTTCAATGGGGAGAAATTGATTTTATGCCTGCATAAAAATTTGCCTGCCTTGGCAAAACTGCCTCTTGAAGAAGGGAGTATTGTTTTTTCTTCCAATTTTGTAAGATGGCTTAAAACAAAAGTAAGTTTTTCTGCTCTCTCTCAGCTGTTTGTTTGGTTGGTTTTTTTTTTGTTTGCTGGTTTTCGGTTTTTCTTTCCTTTTTTGTTTAGTTTTGGATTTGTTGTTGTTGTTGTTTTTTGGGGGTTTTTGTTTGTTTGTTTGTTTGTTTTGGGGTGCTTTTTGTTTGTTTGTTTTTGTTGGTTTTTGGGGTTTTTTGGGTTTTTTTGAATATAATTTTTTTTTTCCAATCACAGCCTGTTGGAAAGCCAGAGCACAGTCATGTGTGTGCACCCCCAGAGCAGTCAAATTCTCCCCAGTTCCTGTTATGTCTTCTCAGAGTTTCCCAGTAGAAAGCTGTAGCTGATTGAACTCCTCCTCCCTCCCCTGTGCAGTTCTGCAGACACCGTGCCACTGGTTTTTTTGGGGGGGATTTTTTTGGCTTTTTGGAGGGGTTTTGGTTTTTTTTTTTTGTTTGTTTTTGGTGTTTGTTTGTTTATTTGTTTTTGTTTGTTTGGGTTTTTTAACAGGAAATTGGTAGGAGCAAAACCCAGCAGTGTGGTGCTGGGGATGCTGTGCAGTCAGGGCAATCTCAGCCATCCCTCGAGCATGGCAAAGTTTGATCCTGTTCATCCTGGAAGGCACCAGTGCCCCACGTGTTACAGAAATGGGTTATCACTTCTGATTTGGGTAAGTGTCTCCAGCTCAGCCAAGCATGTCATCCTTCAAACCTCCCCCCTTTTTTTTTTTTTTTTTTTTTTTTGGTGGCAAAGCTGTAATCACCAGTTTTTTGGTAATCACCACTTCCATCCTGTAGATGAAAACTTTTTAAGCAAGGCTTCGCTTTTTGTTTGAAGGCTGTATCATCACAACAAGCTTCAAAAATTCAAGTAAGAAATATGAATTTCTTTACAGTCACTGATGCTGTGAAGGAATTGAATCCTTTTGAATCCTTAAACTGCTTTTCCAGCTCCTATCTCACTTTTTCACCTAGATCTCCCTGTACTCTCTCAAAAGTGCTTTTGGTTGGTTTTTTTTTTCTCTTCACCTAAAGTGATTTACAGCTTATCTATGTTCAACAAGTGGGAAGACTGCTTGGGTGGCCTGACATCAGTTTCCATGCAGGCAGAGATGTCACTGTGACCTGGGGACAGCTGGTGACGTGCACAGAGATTCCAATGATTGTCACACCTGACTGGGATTGGTGGAGCTTCACTGAGCTGCTGAGCACACTCAGGCTCAGGAGAACAAGTCCCTCAGCTCTGACATTTATTCCTTAGGCCAGCAAAACAATCAGGCTTTTGACCTGTTTGGGGGCTTGGTTTAAAGCCTAAATAACCCTGAATAAAAATAGTAAAGAGGAGGGAAAAAAAACAAAACAAAAAAAAAACAAAACAAAAAAAAAACAAAAAAACCCAAAAAAAACAAAAAACAAAACAAAAAAAACCACCCAAAACAAAAAAAAAAAAAAACCCAAAACAAACAAAAAAACCCCACAAACAACCAACCAACCAACCAAAAAAAAACACACACAAAAAACCCAAAAAAACCCAAAAAACCCCAGAAAATTAAAGAGAGAGCAAAAAAACTTATTTTTGCTTTAAGTAATTTTCAAAATTTTGAAGAAAAAAAAAAATACTCCTTTCTCCATGAGGCAGTTTTGCCACGGCAGGCAAATTTTTACGCAGGCGCAAAATCGATTTCTCCCCATTGAAAACTGCTTTTTGCCCTTCCCTCATCTAAACCCCACATTTTCACCAACAAAGAAATTATTTAAACAATTTGTTTAACCACTTTTAAATACAGTTCATGCCACTGAAATCTAAGAAAGTTCTCTGTGATAAAAGCAAACTGAAAAGGACAACACAAAAGCCAAATGGACTCTATAGATAAGGTGCATCTGATCAAACTTCTTAGCGAGTTAAAATTATTCCAGATTCTGACAGGACTATGAGATTTGATTTTTATTGAGTTCATTAACGCAATTTTATCAAAACCCATGTACATCTGACAGAAAATGAGCAAGGCAAATGCTAATCCTTGCAGAATACAAAATGTCAGTGCAGAGCAGGATGTCACAGTGGTCCTGAGGAGCTGGGATGAGTCCTGTCCTCACTGGTTAAACTGGTGGGCAGATGGAGAAAGGCAGGTCCAGCTGGGATATTTGGTTACTTGGGAAAGGAAGGGAGAGCACAGGGTGGATAAAGAAACACCCCCACCAGTGATTTTTGTGTTTCTGCATTAGCTAAGGCATGAAGAAAGCATTTGAAAACAGCATTTTACACTGACAGGGACTTCAAAAAGAGAAAAGGCAAATGTCAGTGAAAATATAATATGTATGTGGGATCCTTTTAAGACAGAAAGAACAGGAAGGCTGAAGAACAGTATTTACATTTAGAACATAAAAAAGCTTGAGAGCACTGGGTTTGCTAAGTGTTTCAGTGGATATAAGAGCAACAGCTGCTGTTGTGCTGCTGACCCTTTAATGAAAAGCTACTAACTTTTAGTGAGAAATCTTTTCTGTTACTAAATCACTCAGCAAAAGCCACTCCTTGAGTGTTTGTAACTGATTATTTTCTAATACTTTTGTAGAGACACACCTGATCAGGGTTCTTGGCAGAAAACAATCTTTAATCTGAACAAGCAATGTAATCAAATGACAAAAGCCATGAGCTGGGAGAAAAAAAATAATAAAAATACCAACAGATATCCAAAAAAGCCAGAGTGAAGCAGCAAGTAGAAGACACAACAACAAAATACCTCTGTGATGGCCTGATTAATTATTCTACTTACTCAAAACTATTTAAAAGAAGTTCAAAATGACAACTTTTCAGTTTGAAACAACATACACAACTGCTGGACAAATCATTCACATCCCCATGGAACACACAGACTAGATATGAACACCTGCACAACCACAGCACACTTACCTTTAAATTAAGTGTTGCTACTAAAGGCATATAAGTTAACTCTATTTTACTTCTTATGGAACAGAACCTTTCTACACTAACCTCACACATGAAATAATGACAACCTGATTCAACGTATTTATGATACTCACATAGTTGCCCCTTGCTTCAAATAAAATGTTTACTGTACTATGACACCCTGTAATTCCCTCCAGAAGTTAATATAATTATACAAACCACCCAGAAATATTAATGGAAAAATGTGAAAGTTTGATTTTGATAAAATCTTCCAACAAAATGTTGATGGAGATTTCAACATGAGTTTTATTCCAGACCCTGAATTCCAGGAGGAGTTGTCAATATTGATTGGTCCTTCTCATTTTTCTGAATTATATATTTAGCTTCATTTAACATAACCAATGAGGCTTTAATTTGGGAAACATCAGATGAGGGTTCCCAAGGGTGTGTTGATGGAGAGTACGTAAATTATTAAATTCAAGTAATCAAATATAGAGGAAAAGCAAAAAAATGCCTGCTGGAACACCCATAATTAACTGCATGCTAAGAGCACACACAACACAACTTTGGGTAATTTGTTTATTAGGCTCATAATTGAATTTTTTCTTCTGTTTAGGGCTATTAATATTCTCCAACCTTCCTGTAAAACACCTGATGTTCTTTAATCCAGACTTTCAAGTGGGATGCTGAGAGGCTAATCCAGCTCACATCTATATAATTGCATGGAGATTGTGTGGCTGCATTAGTTAATATTTGTTCTTTATTTATTTATAGCAACATAAATCACCAGCAAGTTGACAGAAATCAAGGCAATTATAGGGCTATAAAATAGATGCATGTAAAGATGACCTACACCATTAAAACTGGGGCTCATCAAGGCTGCTTTTCAAGTAGGAAAAGTTGATGGATGACTATTTCCCAGGAGTAAAGTATCCCAGAAATATGGAACCATTCACCTGGCTGTAATGATCATAGTTAGTCATTACTCAAAATCAGATTAATCATTAATGCAATGCACTTGCCAGCACACACCTCTTACTGGCCATTGGACTATTTATGCATCCCAAGGTGCTGCACAATTATTTCCTCAAGTCCAGTGACATTCCTGCCCTCATCTGATCTCTCCTCAGTCAAACCACCTATGAATATCAGGTAACAGGGGTGTTCCTGCCTTTCCCTTTGCACAAATTTGGGAATAAAAGCATGATATTCTTATTGTGGCACACTGAAAAAAAAATGCAAAAGGAGAAAATGCAATAAACAAAAAAACCAAGAGATTTTCTTGCAACTTGGACCAGCAAAAAACTTTTTGCAGTATTTGCTCTGCTCTAATTGCTGATATAACATGACATTTTTACTTAAACTAAAGATCAAATCAAGGTTATTTGCAGTAATTAAAGCTGCAGTGCCCAAGCACCTACTGGGTGAAAGAATTCCTTCAAACTTCCTTGGGCTCTTGGCCGTTCATTCTGTAGCTCCACAAGTGGAGTAAGCAGCCCAACATCCACCCTTGCCTGAAGCAGGATTCTGTTCACTTTAATTCAGATTAACAAGAAGAAATTTAAAAATACAAAAAAAAAACCCAAAAAACCAAAAAAACTCCATCCTCCTTGCATCTCCACTGCCCTTCCTCCCCAATTTTGTAAAACCTCTTCTATATGATAATCTCAAAATATTAGGAAATTAGGGAACTATGAAAATTGGTACCAATTCAACATAATCTCTATTTAAATGAACGCAGAAGGGAAGGATACAAAATTGCCAGAATAGAAAGAACTAGTTCTGAAAAACTGCTAAACATATTTATATGGTGAACTTCCAGGGTATTGGAAGATCTCTTTTATTTACCTAGGAACTGCACCATAAACTTTTTTTTTTCTTTTCATTTAGTAAAAAATGTGACCTCATCTGTTTAATGAGACAATAAGCAAAAGTAGCAAGGTGATATTTCCTAATGATATTTTCAAGTGGATCCTGATTTTCAGTCTATACTTTTTCATACAATTTGTTTAACCACTTTTAAATACAGTGGAATTTCATTCCACTGAAATCTAAGTTCTCTGTAGAGTATCCACAAAGTAAGAGATAACTCAAATTTCTATCCATGTACACAGTGACACAAGATTCATCAAAGTCCTACTTCTTGCTTATTTTTCTTAATTCAAGTTAGAGACACTGAGACAGGAAGCTTTTCCTGACATTGGTAGCTGTCAAAAAGCTTTCCTAAAAAAAGAACCTGGGAGACAGTGCTGCATTTTAATTTCCATCTGATTTCAAAACAAGATATTTTTCTGTCCTACAGGCAAATTACTTCAGAACACAATGGTGTGGAAGTGCCATTGTTTCAGCCTGATAAACGTTCTCTTCCCAGCTCCTTTTTCCACTCCTCTGCTTTGGCTTTAGTGTTTAGTTCCTGTTGCTTTTGTTAATATTCCTTCACCTCCAGTATTTCTCAGATTCTCCTAGTTTGGTTCTCTGCTTTTAGTTTTGATGTGGGGTTTTTTGGGTTTTTATTGGATTTTTTTTTTTTTTGTTTTTTTTTTGTTTTTTTTTTTTTTTTTGTTTTCCCCCTCCTGCTATCTCTGCTATCTACTTTCTTTAATATATGACCAAGCAGGTTTTCTCTCCATAGTCCTGTTGCTTCTTATTTTTTTCCCCTTACTTTCCACAACAGAATGTTAATCCAAGTTCTGGCAGTAGCTGGACCACTCAGCTTGTATTGAGGAACATATTTCAAGACTATTCCTGCACAGTTACAAAGTCCATATTAAATTTAGCTAAAATATACTAAAGGCTAAATAGAAAATTCTTCACAGGTAGGCCCTTGATGTATGTGATAATCATTCACTCTATGATTCTGTGTGAATAAACTCAAAAAGGATTCAAAAACCTGTCCTGAACAAACTCTGAAAATTGCATCTGACAGTATTCATCTCTCATTTTACAGCTTTTTTTTCTCTCAAACATCAATCTGAGTAGCATTTGGTTTCCACAAGTGTTTGCAGAAAGAAAAAACGAAATTTTTGCATCTTTTCAGTGTTTTCTAAAAAAATTATTTGTTCAACAACTTTAAGATGCTCTTTATCTTCCCTCCATTGGTGAAAGTGTGGGATTTCACAGGAATTAAAACTATTCACAGTTCATTACTCTGCCGACTAACAGCGTTAATTGGTCAAATAATTATTTGCTAAGAACATTTCAGCCAATTATCTTGAAGTATGCTGCTGGGGGAGAGGGAGGGTTATTTGTCAAGAGGATGCAGCTGCCAAACACATTCTGCATTATCATAAAATAATCTGTGTCTGGGTAGGCTGAGGAGCACTTTTTTAATATTCTTTTTTGTTAAAATGAATCTAAAGGAATCCCTATGCCAACTCTTCCTTTTATCCAAATTTCAACATAACTTTTAATCTTAGAAATAGAAAAAAATCCCAAAAGCCTCCAAAAATCTTCTATGGGAGGCAGTCCTACTGGGGTAGAAGAGGTAAGAGAAAAGATCTGTTTAACCTTCGTGCCCAGCTGTAATTGCACCACAGCTCCACTGTCCACAGGAGAACTTCAATTCTCAGCAGTTGGTTACAACCAGAATTAAATTTCTTTAGAGTAGGACCCATCTCCAGTGGCAACTTTATCTCTGCAGCTTTGTTTACTTCTCCTATTGATTTAGATCCAGAAGATAGGACTTATTTCAGTGATAAACTTCTGAACAATGCAGGCACGGTATTTATTGTCTTTTGTGCCACCTTTTCAAAAACTCATATTTTTTTTTATTATGAGCACACCTTCAAAATGTTACTGATTTCCTGAGATGTGCCCCTCAGTTAAATGTGTCACATTTCATGAGACAAGTAGAATATGAAAGTTCAGATCTAAAGAAAACATGCTCCATGTCTCAACTTTGAAAATATTAAGATCTTGTAAAGGAATAAGGGGGGAAGCCAATCAGAAGAGTATATACCAATTTCAAAAGACAATTTGCCAATCATTTACTCTACTGTGAGCTGCTGTGGGGAAGTTCTCCTAAATAACAATAATTTGACTGGTAAATTGTAGAGCTGCAAAAGCTCATCTTTGGCATCCCCATTAAAAGGCTTTCAGCTACTCCTTAGCTCACTGAATGTAGTTTTATTTTGTTTACTTGTTTGCCTGTAATTGCATGCAATTTGTAGTTGTGCCTTCCCTCTAATTACACATGCCACTTTTCCTAGTGAAAAAAATGATGCAGCAACGTGGCAGTCTAAAGATATATGTGGTGAAAATTGACAGATTTTCACTACTACACGTTTTTGATGTGTATAGGTGTCATGGAAAAGAATGGAGATCTAGCAGTGCACACAGATCAAAGCTGCTCAGTTTTGCAATGGAAATCTAAACATGCATTAAAATTCTTTTCATCTTAATGATCATAGTGTAATAAATACTTTGCTAAATGAAAACTCTTTCATTGTTTCTTTTTTTTCTCAGATAACTGTGTAGACTCACAAGACTATAATTAGCTGAAAAAGAAATATTTTGCAAACTTCTATAAGGTGCCCGGTGACCATGAGGGTTATATAGTGCAGCAATTCACATGCTATACTTCATTAATTTCTAAAAATAGGGCTAAAATACCCAAATCTTTCAGTCACCAAATGGATGCTTTTGATAATCCTTTCAGAAATAAATGGAAGAACACTTTGTTTATACAGAAATGGGGACGAGTTATATAGCAAAATTGTACAGATGGTAATGCAGTTCACTGAAATGAAAACATAATCCAGATTTTAAGAATTCCAAACCTAAACAATCCAGAATTCGACCCTGAACTAAGATTACTGCAACTGTGGATAAGAAATGATGAGAACCTAGAGGAAATCCTCATTGTCCTTGCCCCACAGATGAAGAGAGACAACACCCTGAACACCAGCTCATTAAAAGCATTTGGATTCCATTAGGGTTAAAGAAAGAGAAGTGAAGGAATAACACATCTCAAGCAAGTGGCCACACTGACAACATTTCAGTCACTTAGATAAAAAGCTGCAATTTTAACAGCAGCACTCCTAACACTACATAAAAAGGCATGTGCATGAAACCTGCTAACCACCAACAGTGCAGCCTGAGTGCTCTCCTCCTCCAGTACACTGGATATTTGGAAAACATGGATTCAAAAGCTGCTTCTGCTCACGAGTCACTGGCCACGTTCATGTGCTGACAGCTAAATTACAGTTTATCTATCACATCACAGTCACTCCTCTGTGTGTGTGTGCATATCTGGGTGCAGGCAAAACACACTTCATTTCCCAAGGGTAATGCACATGGGTTGAGCTTGCACATTTTACACTCAGAAATGATGGAATATTCACACTGTTTTTGCTGCTCCTTTGATAAGCAGTAACTTCCTGAACTATTGCAATTTGTGTACGTGACCATGTTCTGACCAACCCACCCAACAGTGTCCTCATTTTACAGATAAAACAGCTGAAACAATGGTGACAGACAAAACTTCTGGTTCTTCATCTCAAATCTCCCCCTGCTGTTTCCACACTGCCTCCATTTACAGCCAGGCTTCAAAAATCTTCCACACTTTGCCTTTTTTAAACAATTTTTTATGATCTTTTCAGTACTGCAATAATTGTAATATATGTGTGTGTAGATCGTTGTGGGAAGTAAAACTATTAAGAAATTTTACTAACATTAAGCATGTCTGGTATTAGAGAAGCTTCACTGATATGACTTTTATTGTTTTCCAATTTTATTCATATATTTTATCCCTCCCAACCCCAATTGTTATTTGGAGCAGACTTTTGTAATGCTATGCACAACCTTTTACTGTCTCCATCAGCAACTGGAAATGCTCAGAATGGGTAAATATAAAAATGCAGATGAATTTCTAGGCAGTGCCAGTCCATCAGTCTCTAACATTTCCATTGGCCTGTTATTTCTGTTGACTGGGGAGGTGGAGGGAAAGAATGAAAAAGCCAAGCCTTACTCAAATGCCTGAGAAAGTTTCTGAAGGAAATAATCTCAATTTATTTCTCCATCAGCATTCCAACTGACCTCATAGAACAAACCTATTTCTGATTCCTTTGTCATCCACTGAGAATGGGAACAATGGATGTGATGGACAATGAGAATTTCTGGGGCAGGCAGGAGAGGAGAGCAGGGATTTCCTGCTGGGCTCCATCCCTGTTTCCCACCCTGTCCTTTCCAACACCTGTTTGTGAGCTGGCACAGTTACCACTGCAACACTCCTGCTCTTACTCAGGCAGTAATTTACTGATGAGCTGAAATGAAGTTCCCCCAAGTTTGGCACCTTTTCCCTGGCTGTACCTCCGTGACAGAGGGCACCACCCTGGTGCTGTTAATGCCAGCTGAGAGGGTTTGATCCCAAACAGAGGTGGGGCTGTGATCAGGGACTCCACCCTTGTGCCCACCCATGGCTGACATCCCTGCAAAGTTGTGTTTTGCACTAATGAAAACATTTTCTCTAACTTACCTATATTCTAAAAACTGACATTATAAGAAAAAAAAAAAAACAAAGCCTTCATGCATGAAGGTACTGTTTAAATATATCCAAGTTTTTATCCCATACAGTCTTTGCTGCTATTCCTGCAAAGTTGTGTTTCGCACTAATGAAAACATTTCCTCCAACTGAGTACCTACTCACCTATGTTCTAAATCTGACATTATAATTAAAAATACCTTCAGGCATGAAGGTATAGTTTAAATACACCCAGGTTTTTATCCCATGTAGTCTAGTGAATCTATAAACAAAAGGAAGCTTTCTCCATCAGATCACGGGTATTTGGCATTCTAAGCTCAGCCACCTGTGGCGCCTTTCTCAGACCACTCCTTTGCAATTGTGGATTTGCAGCTTTCAGAGTCTGTAACCAACATCACAGAATGGTTTGGGTTAGAAAGGACCCTAAAGGTCATCCCATGGGCAGGGACACCTTCCACCAGCCCAGGCTGTCCCAGCCCTGTGCAACCTGGCCTTGGACACTTCCAACTTCCTCGGCGTCTCTGTGGTCGAGGTGACCCCGAGGTGTTGGAAAGTCTCCTTTTCCCAGCCTCGAGATCGAAGAAGGAGTCAGGATTCTTCAGCTGTGCTTTTCAAGGCTGTTTATTCTTTGTTATCTAAAACATTATTTTCCTGACCTGCCGAGGTCTGTCTGGCAGGTTGGTTCATGGCACACTGACCACTCCTGAGGCAGTGTTACCTTTTTATACTAAAAACTGCATGTACTTTATTTACAATAATTTTCCAATACCTATCACCTATGTCAGACAGTCTCTTTCTACTCTAAACCAATCCAAAACTGCCACCATCACCCAGAAGATGGAAGCTAAGAAGAAGAAAGAATAAGGACAAGGAACACCCAAATCCCTCCATCTTGGCTTCTGAACCCCCATTCTAAAAACTCAAAATTCTGCTTTTCTATCTTGTAACAAACTAACTGTCATTCTACTTAAACTCTCGTGGCTTGAGAATCCTCACATAAGGTTGGGAATTGTTTCCATGGGTTAAAATCAAAGCCACAGGTGTCTTTGGCTTCATGCCAGAGTCTCTGAGCCCCCTGGCAGGGGCTCGAGCCATCCAGGGCACCCAGAGGGATGTCCTGGGTTCCAACACAACCTCACTGAGGCACTTGTGCCAGGCCCCCTGCCACACTCCTTCCTGATATATGCTCTGGAATATTTGAAATCCAGTTAGTGGAGACAAAATTTGTGTGTGGCTTCTGTCCCACCCCAACAAACCCACTGTGGGGTGAGCTGGATCTTCTCCAGCATGTTCTACTGCTGCAGATGGCCACAATCTACTGAAGATCCCCATTAAAAATCAGTTTGCAACAACAATTTCACAACAATTTGGTCCCTGATTTTCCTCCAGGTACAGACATTTGCAGCTATGACTGTGGGAGTACCAATGGGAAACAGGAGCTGCTAGTACTGTATGTATTTTTCATTTAAACTCAGTAATTCCTTAGAAGGCTTATTATGTCAAAATAAAAGTGTTAGTATCATTTATATCCTTCTGAGAAATATATTACCTTATATATCAAGAAAACTAATTAGAGCCAAGAACATTGTTTTCTGGTCCTTTCTAAATTGTACACAACCTTTTTATTGGCGCAGTGAATTGTCCCTGGTTGAAAGTGATGATTCCTTCAGAGCCAAACACTTAAATCTTTATTTAATAGTGGAGCAAGCCCTGAAGAAACAATATTCCCATGTGTCAAAGTAGTGTATTTTTGAAAATACAACCTTCTGCAGAAACAGATTTCAATTACACTTCTTTCATGCTTAAAATACAGTTACCTCATTGACTGATTTTCCATCTAGCATATAACTATGGAATGGATAACAATTTCAATATAAAAGTAGCTGGCTATAACAAAAAAAAAAAAAAAAAAACAAAAAAAAAAAAACAAAAAAAAAAAACCACTTGAGAAACAAACCACTGCAAATCATTGCTTAATTGACTCACAAATGTCACTAGCTCCAACCATGTCACAGCAATGACAAGTTACTATGGAAACTAATGTATAAATTATGCTTTAGAATAATTAAAATGTGCATTACTTCAGCATTGCAGCATTTAATAGAGTATGTAGAAACAAACCATCTTGCACAGAGGCATCCACCACCCCAGAACTGCCTCCTGAACCTCCTGGAAATGGGAAAGGATGCATTTTCCTGCTAATGAAATCCCTGAGACCTGAGCTAGCTACACTTGTACTCTTTGAGAGGAGCCATCATCTGTGTTTTGTATCTCCATCAGGCACCAAACTAAATGTGGAATTCACAAGCTGTGCACTCCATTTCTGCTTTTTCCCAGGGAGACAAAGGCAAAGCAGGCTGGAAGGAAGAAAAGACAATCGTGTTGGATGCCCTGAACATTATTAGATGGAAAACCATTCTGAAGTGGATGTAGGTGTAAATGCATCCTCCTGATCTGTGTCCTCACAGACAGCAGCCAAGTAACTCATTGTTTTCCCTCACATGTTAACACTGTGATAAGCAAATGAGAAAAAAGAAAAGAAAGAAGAGAAAGAAAAACATTCCAGCAGATTGTTTTCCCCAAAGATCAAATCCTTTGTTCTGCAGAGCATGTCAGAGCATCTGAAGGAGGATCCACCAGAGGGGAGGGAGTTAATTGCCTTGTGAGTCCAATGCTCTGTTAATAGGAATTTCTTCTGAATAAATAATGTGGAAATAAGAATGTTAAATAGTTCCACAAAACACACTGGCTCTACATAACACCATTCCAGACAGCTTTGTGTGGTGAGAGCTGCTGGGTTAGAACACATTTCAGTGACAGAGAATCATGATTTGACACTCATTTGCAATTTCTCAGTGCTGGGAATTTATCTGAGAAAGACAATGCATCAAAACATCTTTTCTTTCCTTTTTTTTTTTTTTTTTTTTTTTTTTTTTTTTGGTGGGGGGCCTAAACTGAGTAAGTTTCCTAGAGAAAAAATCAAATTTTGCTGTTCAAAAGACAGTGCAAATTATTTTAGAAAATTGGCTTCTAGACAGCAATGGGAAATGTTCCTTCAAGTAAAGTCTAGCAGGACTTTGTTCTTCCTGCTGTCTTGGGGTCTGCACAATGTCACATTTTAACTGTTAAATATTGAATTTTCTTAATTTTCTTTCCCCCCATATAAGTTGATTATGGAAAACTTCATTTAGAGATGGATTGAGAATTTCTAAGTGAGTTAAAATTCTGTTTCACTATATTCTAAATTTAATCACGAAGGCTAAATTTATATAGAACAATTCTTCAGAGGCAAGTCATTATCATAATGTGAGCTCAGTAAAAACCCAGATTAAAAAAAATAGCTAAGGGAACCTCTTTTTTTTCCCTCTTTATGTAAACAAAGAACCACAATCCAAACATCCCCCAAAGTAAAATCAATGCAATGCACTACAAAAATTAAAGCATTTCTCTCAATGTCTTTTCTTTTCCAGGACTGATGAACAACCTACATGTGATAGATCTTACCCACATCCCTTAGAAGTAGGGGCAGCATTACAGCAATTAGTGGGTTATTAGTATTTACATAAAACAGAAGTTGGTAGAGACAAAATGAGACTTCCAATCATAGAAAACAGGTGGAAATTGTATATATTAAAAAAAAAAAGAACTAACAAACATAAGATAATGAATAAGATACAAAGAGGAAGCTAAAAAGACATAGAATTGAAATAGAAATAAAGTGTCTCTCAAGTTTACATAAGTTTATTAAGAAGGTGAGAAGCTTCGGGAAAAGAATAGTGAATATAAGTCATATCTATATGATAACCCTTTTTACTATTGTCCCTTACCTAAATATCTTAAAATAACTGTACCACCATGAGGTAAGAGAGAAGGTCATCCTGTGAATTCAAGAGTGTCTAAAAGATTAAAAGCATATGGCAGAATTTTTATTTTCTCCCCTGTAATAGATGTAGGTTATTTCAAGGATCAGGGCTCAGAGCTGTGCCATTCAACATTTAACTAAATCATGTGGCAAGTTGGAAGGTTTGTACATAATTTTGATGGAAAAGGCACAGACAACACAGAGTGGTGATAAAATGGCAGATCCATCTAAGTGGCAGCACAGAAGTAAAAATAACCCTACCCAGAGCAACAATAAACCCCAGATAAGACATTGCCACTCATACAAGACATCAGGTGTCGTGTCAGACAGTTCCCTAAAAGTGTCAGCTTGAAGCTCAGTCAGCTCTCAAAAAGGCAAATAGAAAACTATTAAGAATATCTGAAAACCATCATCACGCCATTGTGTAAATTCATGATCCACATCTGGAATTTTCTATGCAATCCCAGGCATCTCACCTCAAGAAAGCCCTAAGGCAGAACTATGAAATAAAAAGAAATTAAATAAATAAATAAATATAATTTACAGACGTTTCTAAATAGGAAAAAAAAAATACACATGTAATGGAACGGGGAAAAAAAGAAAATTATGAGTAGAGCAAAATTTTTCAAGGCAATAAAAAAAACAGAAACAAAATCAGAAATATAAAATACCAAATCATATGCGGAGATTTAAAAAAAAAAATCATGCGTTTCAAAGAAATAAAAGAAAATAAATTTAAACAGAATCCTGTAGAAGTACCATTTGAAATCATAGTTTTGCAACCGTACTGAGGATTTTATTTCAGTCGATGTGTTCAAAAAACAGGTCAGGGCAAAATCTGTCATCGCCAACCAGTCAGGATGGTGCAGATACAATCCCTGGCTCAGGAGGGATTTTTCTTGGTCCTTCTCAGTTAAAATCTGTGAAGTATCCCAAGGTTGGATAAGTCTCCCTATGTCCTGGATGCTTTATGTTTCCCTACTGGCCACTTCCCAAAAGACTTTATTGAATTGGTTGGGCCCCTGGATTCTCCATCTTAGAAGTTTTTATGTTTCTGAATCCTTAAGCTTATTTATTGTTAATGCACACCTGATCCAATTAAACTTTGATTTAGCCACTATTTTATTGGATGTTTTATTTGGATATTTTATTTTACTATTATTGGATAGAAGTTATCTAGTTGAGATTCAAGATACCTCTTTAAAACAGTTCATTACAAAGTTATTTCCAAGTATTTTTTTCCCTTCCTTATTTTCCATTTATTTTTGTGCTTGCATTCTCACAGCTTTCCAAAAAAAAGAAGTTATTTAAACAGCCATACAGCATTTAAACCAGTGTGAACCTCCTCACACAGAACTATTAGCTAACCCAGACCTGAAAATTGGTTGGAAATTTGCTGTACTGCAGAAATTGAAAGACAACTCCATGGCAAAGGTCAAGGACTGGAATAAACAGGCAGAGATTCTGTCTGAGTCAGTGGACAGTAATATCTGAATTTTTTTCTCTAAAACAACAACTTACCCAGCAAATTGCTAAATTGCTGCCATTCAAGGCACGCAGGACTCAGAAAATACACTGGGGCTGCAGCTTAAAATATCTGCTCCTGCTCTGGCTCTGCTCCCCAGGCTTGGCTGGCCTCCTCCTCTGTGCCAGCACTGGCACTTGTGGCATCCCAGCCTGCACAGAAAGCTGGAGAGTGCCAAAATTATCCCAGCTGATGGAACAGCACAGGCTGCACAGAGCGGCTCTGAACACCAGAGTTATCCCAGCTGATGGAAAACCACAATCTGCAGACAGATCAGCTCCCAACACCAGAGTTATCCCAGCTGATGGAAAACCACAATCTGCAGACAGATCAGCTCCCAACACCAGAGTTATCCCATGATGGAACAGCACAGGCTGAACAGAGCAGCTCTGAACACCAGAGTTATCCCAACTGATGGAACAGCACAGGCTGCACAGAGCAGCTCCCAAACACCACAACTATCCCAATTGATGGAAAACCACAATTTGCCGACAGATCAGATCCCAATACCCAGAGTTATCCCAACTGATGGAACAGCACAGATCAGCTCCCAACACCAGAGTTATCCCAACTGATGGAACAGCACAGGCTGCACAGATCAGCTCCCAAACACCACAACTATCCCAACTGATGGAAAACCACAATTTGCAGACAGATCAGATCCCAAAACCCAGAGTTATCCCAACTGATGGAACAGCACAGAGCAGCTCCCAACACCAGTTATCCCAACTGATGATGGAACAGCACAGGCTGAACAGAGCAGCTCCCAAAAGCCAGAACTATCCCAACTGATGGAAAAACCACAATCTGCAGACAGATCAGCTCCCAACACCAGAGTTATCCCAACTGATGGAGGAAAAGCACAGGCTGCAGACAGATCAGCTCCCATCATGGCTCACTCTGCTCATGGGTAGATTTGAAGTGATGGAAATAAAGGAAACAACAGAAAATGCTGCTGCAGGAACCATATGCAAATAGTCTGATTCAATCTGTTTTTATCATCATCATCAACATTGTTATTCAGCATGAAACAAGAGCCAATAGTTCCATAACATCTTATTTCCATTAAAAAGTCCTTACTAAAGAGGAAAATCAAGACTTCTCCTCATCTTTTCAGAGGACTGTTCACTTCTCTCTACAAAGATCTTTTTTCCCCAGAGAGATTTAAAATGCTTTCAGTCCCATGGATAAATAAAGACCTGCCAGCAGTACAAGGAGATTCTAATGGATTACCATTAGCAACATGTCCAGCTACAGAAAAATAATTGAATTGGTCAGTGAGCAGGTCTGCTTCCTGTGTGGTGGCATTAGGAAGGCACAGGAGAAATGGGAGAATGTGCTGTTGTTAAAGAACCATGTCAGGTTCTTTATGACTCTTCTATCATGACAAGCCATCGGACACCAGACTGAACAACAATCTCTTAAATCCATTTTTTAATAGTTTTTTTTTTGGCAAAAACCACCAACACAGGCAGGCAATGAAACCCTTGCAAGGCTGTGCCAATACTTTACCATAGCATTTCAGAATTTCAAAACCTATGGTTGGTCTAAATTGAAAAAAATTAAGTGTATTGAATAGTTACCCAGTTTTGGGAAGGATGAAAGTTTGACAAGAAAGTCTACAGATATGGATGCTCTGCAGAAAGATTTTTAAATGTAGAGTCTCATGAAGGAATAGAAATGGAAGCAAGTTTTGATATAGAAGAAAAGAATTGCTGAGCCAGTCTCACTGGATAACCAAGGAGGCAAAGGGTGTGTTAGTTAGAACCCACCCCAAACAAGAAGATATTTTTACCAAGCATAAAGATAGAACAGGCAAACAACTCAGCAAATGTGGCAAGTAGAAAAAAGGTCTCAGAATTTTCCACTGCAAGAAAACTGAAAAACAACTTCTAGCTTAAACTGTAATGTACTGACTTTTAGTGATTGGAGAATAGTAACATGACTATGATAATTACAGTAGTTATGATAGGCTATAGATAATAGTTAAGGTATAGATTGGTTCTATTGTATTAAGATGCTCAGCAAAGAGAAGTATATAATGCATTGTAACCAAAAGAAAAGTCTATAATGCACTGTAACCAAAATAAAAGTTTATAATGCATTGTAACCAAAACCAAAGGGTCTCCAGGCCTGCCTGCATCTGGAGCTGACAGCTGTAGGCACAGGCTCTGTCACCCACCACCCTGCACTGCTGTAACATCTTGGATGGAATAAACTGCATTTTGGAGAGTCCCTGGAGTCCTGCATTGCTCATTTAAGTTCTTACAACCCAGAACTGGCAGGTTGAAATATTATTTTCAAAGTTATACTCACACTCCTTCCTTTCTACATTGATGTTCAGGATGGAATTTGAAAGGAACATAAAGCCCATCACAGCCCCTGCCCAAGGTTCTGCTCTCCATGCTCAGAACATTCAAACACAGTCATTTTAGATGATTTCAGCACAATTCTGACACAGTGCTTTGGAAAGTCCTTCTTCCCCTTCCCCTCTTCACCCAAAACATCAAACTGACAGATCCCTGCAAAATATTTTGGCTGTACAAAGCCAACAAGCTCTACATGTAATATTTGCTGTTCACCAGCACCTTGTCATGTCAGAGAAACAGATGTTTGCCTGCTTCCCTTCTGACAAGTGTGTACAGTGTGCAGCAAACCTCCACCTCCCCTCTCTGGCACCAGGCACGCTGTCAGTCACCAGCACAAAGTATTTAATCAACTCCAAACAAACCTCCCAGACACGAGCCAGCCTGAGAAATAACAAGAGTGCCTCGAAACGGGGATGCGCTTCTTTCAAAAATAATCATCTCTCATCCCGTCGTTTTTCAATAGCTCAGATTTGGGATTTCTCTGCCAGTTCATGAGGCTTCCAGATTTCCTTTCACATCTGCTCAGAGCTGGAAATCCTACATGTAATGAATTTTATTCAGCTTCTCCAGAGGGAATTTTATGTAATCATTTAATTAAGGCTTCCTTTTGTTCAGCTGGCCAGCCTGGGTCAGGGGCTGCAGGGATCCCAGGCCCAGGCAGGATGAGTTTGAATTACACTGATGGTGAATTACACCAGATTTTTAGATCACTATAAGGAAAAATGTCAAAAAATTAAATAATTATTTTGCTTTCAATGAAATATTTGTTCAATACCAGCTAGAGATGCAGTTCATTGAGCCTATGGCTAATTTATGAGAAGGTCCTTTGTGTTTCTGATGTTCAAAACAATCTCCATTAAGAGAGAAGATTTGGAAAGTCAGAAATCTGCTTCCAATGGAAGATTTCAAGCCTTCCTCACACTTCTAGCACAGCACAAATTAAAACTTGCCTTAGATTATAGTCAACAATTTCCCCCTCATCCCAAAATGAGATCATGAACCAAAGGACAGAGTTCTTAAAAAACAAATAATACTGCCACTATGTAAAGCATATGGGTATTGTGGAATATTGAACCAATATTAACTTTAGGTTTACATGATATTTTAGTCTGGGGTTTACTCATGTTCTTGTTTTATTATCCTGACTGCCCTGAAGTTAGAGTAATGCACACTAAACAATGAGGCAGTTAAAAATATCTATATAGGAACAGCATGGCTGCCTTGAGGATGAGCTCTGCACACCCCTGAGCACTGATTTACACTCTTATTATTTAACCAGTGAGGGAACTCTCCTCATTTTTATGAGCTCACAAAGGTAGCAGCAGAGAAGAAAAGCAATTTTAGGTGTACTGAAAATCTAGACTAAAAATTAGTGTCTAGGATCCTTTCAGAGACATATTTTACTAAATTTAGCCTTTAAAACAAAAATGAATTTGTCACAGGAATTCTAAATCAACTCTATATTAAATTAGCACAAACTTTCCTAATACCAGTTTCTCCAGTCCTCCCTACATGATCATCTGCTTTTTCCCTTTCCCAAAAAGAACCTCTCTTAATTCTACACCAAAACTGAGAATAAAACTCCATTTCATCTCCTCTCATACTTTCAATGTAGTTTTACCAGATATTTAACAAAATTTCAACAGAAAATTATGATTTTTTTTGTTTTTAACTGAAGCATTTAATCTCCTTTTTGATTTAACAAATGAATATGTGAAGACCATTTCCTCAAGAAAGATCAACTGTAATGGCTTCTTTTCATTTGCATTATGAAATGCTGACAAAATTTCAGCCTTCTCTGTCCTATTTCATTACCCTTTCTCAGATTTTAACAACATATGCTTTGTCAGCACTCTTCATTTATAGCATATTGCTCTGTTCCCTACGACTGCTTTATCTTACTAAAAATAAAATTGGGGATTTGTCTTGCTTAACTTGGCTATGGGGCTTGTTCTGTCTGTCTTCCTTTCTTTCTCACCCTCCAAAAATCCACTTACTGTCATTCCTGTCTTGAGGCTTCTCAAATAATATCTATACCAGTAAGGTATATATTGCTCTTTCTTGACAGCTGATTCCTTAGTTTGATAAAGGTTTCCCCAACCTTACACACAGCACTAGAGCAGCCAAAATTTACTCACCTTTCTGTTTATGCATGGAATTTTATAACATGCCTTTAGCTAGAAATTCCCACTTCATTGCTATGAAGACAGAAATGTGACAAGTATATTTACCCATATGACTGTGAGTGGAAATTTTGGCTGAAAGAAGTTTTTTTGATTCTCTCACTGAGCAAAGCTCCAGGGTCCATAATTCTTGAAAGTTTTGGAGAACAGTGGCTCACAAATACAGCATTTCCACCAGACTGGTGAAATCCTTCAGAGTGAAATGGAGTCAGATTGTTCACTGCAGTCAGATTGTTCAGCTCTGTAATTAAGGCTAAAAAAGGTTTGAATTCTGTACTCTGAGGTGCCCAAATTGTTCACACCAGAACTGAAAATAAACCATTTGGTTATTGCTAACCTCCAGCACTGTTGTGCTGCTGCTGTTCCTGAGGAAGCTCATGCTGCAGATATTTTTTTTCCAAGGCTCATGACTAATGTCAACATCTTTGTTTTATCAATCAGCTTCTAATCCCATCAAAACCAATACCAAGGCAGCTTGCTAGGATCTATTTTCCCTCAGCCAACGCTAATAGGCATTAATTACATTACATTCCTTACATTTTTATTAAGCAAGCCTTGCATTAACCACTGCATTATTTTGCTGTGGATCAATACCAGGCTAACAGGCCAGCAATCACCAGGACCTGCAGTGACTCTTTTTAAATATCAGCACAGGGTTATCCTTCTGCTGGTATCTGTACCTTCCCAAGACGAATTATTTTAGTTATTACAAAGAACAATTCTACAAAAACAAGAAAAACGCCATTGTTGAAGTAACTTTAATTTGGTATTTTTGGTATAAAACTATAACATACGTTTTTAAGAAGCCTTTGGCATCTAAACATAAAAACTTTAAGATCTCACATCCAACATCCTGGAGTTTATGAGCAAAACAGGTTTTCTTAAGGGCAAACCTGTTCAAGTTTATGGTCAAAACCCATCAGGGCAAGATGACATTCAGCCTTTTCACCTGTCAGGCTCATTGTGTTGATGAGCTCTGATTATTTCAGCAAAAAGACAAAAAAAGGCTCTTCTTTGCCAACTGCTGCCCTGCCTGCTGCCACAACATTCCCCATGGGAGATCCTGCTCCATATCCTCCTCAGTGAAGAGATTTTCATCCCTGATTCACCTCCCTGGAGGGTTCCCCAATGTTCTGCTCTCAGGTATTGGGCAGCTCCATCAGTTTCTGCCAGCAAGATTTCTATGGACTTTGTAGGTAGAAATTATTGATTAAAAACAGCAATAGTTGAAGGTATTGATTAAGAACATCCAGGGGGAAATTTGCTCTTGAAATTTCTTAAACTAGGCTTGTATGCAAAGCTGCCTTTATATTTATATATGTCTGTGTGTGTGCGTATATATGTATGTGTGTATATATCACACAGATATTTATATATTTAAAATTAAAGACCACACTGAAATAAAAAATTGACATCCCTATAGAATATGAAGAGTATTGGGAGTTCTGAAACAAATGAAATGTCATTTCATTTTCCTCCTACTTCTGGATGTTGGACCAGAGAATATGCACCCATTTTCTGTCTTTAAAAAAAATGTTTTTACAGCAATGATTGAGCATAGTTTAGTCATCTCAATAAAAGAATAAAATTGTGAAGGAAAAATGAAATAATGTGCATGTCCAGATGAAATTTTTGACACTGTCAAAGACAAAATGAGGAGCTTATATAAACTGACTGAAGTGAAGACAGCTGGGAGCTAATAAAAGATTTAGGTCTTGTAAAAGTTCATACTCTGGTCAAAAACACTGGATAGAAAATTGGTGTAATTATATTCATATCCCTTTTTTATCCCTGGGAAATAGACTATCTTTTATAAAACTATACAGTATTTTGAATCAGTGCAAATTATTTAATTGGTTTTCCCTAAAATGTTCGAGTCAGTGACATAATTAGAATAGTTCTTTTATATATTTTTTTTCCAAATATGGACTATTTTGCTTATGGCATTCAACTCTATAGTGCCCAGCAGATTTCCTTTTTCTCTTTACAAAGCTTTTGAAGCAGCAATACTAGAAAACCAAAGCACACAGTACCCAGAGGAGCAGTTTCTGTTCACTGCCTTTCTACTTGCCCACTGAAAGTAACCATGTTCTTAGGCTAATCTATGCCTAAATATTTTATTATTTCTTTTATTCATTGAAAAGAGCAGCAGAAGTGTATAATAACTCTAAACCACATCAAATAATGTTCTGCCCTGGCACAAAGAACACAGCATCTTTGAAACTTGTTTCCCAACTCTGCCTCAGAACATCTGAAAGAAGCCTGAGGTGATGTGGAAGTCTCCCTGACATGTCTCTCAAGAGAACTGCTTATTTTCTAAGAAATGCCCAGCGGTGTATCAAAAATGAAAATTTTGATTTGTTTCCAAACCTTTTTACCCACACAATATAACAATGACAATGAGCTGTTTGCATTGAAGTGAATAAGTGGCACAGGAGTAATTCCAACACGTGTGAATCCTCTTCTGCATGACTGTGCTCAATGCAGTGATAAAACCCTAAATGCTCTTCCATTTCATTCACCACCTTAGCAAATACACATAAATAATGCACAGCAAAAGATCACAACAAAAGATTCTCCATGGAAACACTGTTCAAGAGTTTGGATTTTTTTCCCTATTAATTCTTAATGCATAATGAAATAGCTGGTGTTATAGATGAGTAATGTAATAGCTGACTCTCACAACTGAGGGGTGAATATTATGTGTATGTTAAGAGGTATAATGATGTTATTGTCATGTGTCCTCCCATATTCCTGTTTCCCCTCTCCTTTGCAACAGCCTCAGCAGTCAGGGCATTTGGAGAGGGCCAGCTTGTTACCAGGAGGTGCAGCATAAAAACATCCAATCAAGGTGTAAGGAAGTTGAACTTATTAAGTCTTTTGTTGTGTTTTTTTTTGTTAAGGCTTAATAAAACTTTTAAAATGTTAAAAATTAGGTTGTTTCTCACAGCTGGTTTCTCACAGAGCACTTTGATCCTCTAAGAAAGTGGAAGTCAAGACCTGTATTGAACCATGGAATGGTTTGGGTTGGGAAGGACTCTAAAGATCATTTTACACCAATCCCTGGTATTACCCAGGACCCTTTCCACTAAACCTATGATGTCAATCAGCTGCCTCATTTTGTCAAATATATCCCCATCATATTCTAAAGAATTCAAAATTTTGCTTTACAAAACCCTCAAATATTGAGAACATTCTTATTTTGAATATCCTGACCAGCCTAACTGGAGCAGGCTGGGAGGAGGCTGAGATTGAAAGAACATCTCTGGAGGCTCTGCAGCTGGAGATCTGCTGAGGCAAACCTTGTCTTTGTGCCTGATACAAACACATCAACTGTGACAACATTCCATCTGGGCTTTCTGTTTTCTCAGCCTCTCCATTAAAGCTTCTATTTCTTCAAAAATATTTCCATTTGCCTAGTGTCAAATAAACTGCTGCTGAGCTACGGGAATTCCAGGTATTTGTAGCTACCCAAACTGATTCATTAGTTCTCAGAACAGTGTGGTAGACAGCTCTAAAAATCACATTTTCATCAGATGAAGGTTGCCTGAGCTTCAGGGGGTAGTTATATATCTGAAATAAAATGTATTCTAAGGCATAGTTCCAAAAACTACAATAGAGAATTAGTTGAAAATTGCTGAAAAGTACAAATTAAATGGCTCTTTTGGTAACACGATTCTAGAAATAACATTGCATTACAGGAAACATGTCACAGCTTGACTTTGGGTGGTTTTGATAACTCAAGAAAAGAGTTTTTAGAAGATTACATTTCTTAAACATTGCTCCTCAAATCAGAAACACAATTTTTAGTTATAGATATATGTTTAAAACCCACGTGAGCTTTGATACAGGTTCTGTATTTTGCAGAATTTAGAATTGGAGGAGAGAGGGCAAAGAGGAGATAGAGACTACCAAAAAAATACCCAAATCATGTTAAATAATGATGCTTCAGCGGCAGAAAAGCATAGAAAATTAATATGCCTTTTATCTGAATAAGTTCTCTAAAGAGGAAAAAGCTGTAATTTAAATTCCTTGCCTAGTAATTATGCATGATTATAACCAGAAACAAGACTTAGATCAAGTTTTGTTGTTTTTTCCTTGACTTGTTTTCCTTCTCTCCAGGAGGCAAAGTTTGGACAGTCCCACTTGCAGCCTTGGTGGCAGCTCCACGTGCAATGGAGCACTAAACAATCCAAAAGAAAAGTACATGCAAATTTTTGCCAGCAATTAGTAGGGTTTATGAGCTCACTCAGAATGTTATTCTGTGAATTGATGGAAAAAAACTGTTATTTCTTTCACGAGCAGTTGACATTTGTGAACAACAAGGCACCAGACCATCAGGTGGCTAATTTAAGCATTAACAGTCCTTGGCAGGAAAGACAGCCAGACTGCATGCAGGCATTTATGACAGCATTTCTAAATGTAGGTTTTGGTCTGTAATCCTATAAATGAACATTCTTTTGTGCAATATTTTGACAAATCAAGGGAAAAAATGCCAGGAAAAATCCAGCAGATAGCATGAGTCACACCTTTCCTAAGCCATTTCAGGCATCTGCTGCTATGGGACCATATGGGTAAAACAGAAGATGCAGGTACCTTTTCCAGTCACAAGTATTCTAAAGATAAACATATGGGTAGAAAAACGCTAAAAAAAAGAAGAGACTGATTTAATTGTTTGTTAATAGGATGTACTATGCTTGCAACAGCTTTTCTTTTATCACTGTTACAGTTAATTGTGATTCACTGTTGCTCTTGACACTCTGACATCCAAGCGTCAAAACCCAAAGTAAAACAATTTTAAATTTTAAAGTTGTGGGGGTTTTTTTTTGGTTTTCAGGGTTTTGTTGTTGTGGTTATTTGTCTTTTTTTATTTTTTTTAATTGGGAGTGGGTGTATTTTCTGTGTCAACACTAACCTCAGCCTTCACCCATATTTTAAATTTTGATCATTCTTCTACAAGTTTATTGCACTGTTCGGAAATGGACCAGCTGAACAGAGTAGGCTGGAATTGTATTTATTTTCCCCATATCAGAAGATTGCTAAATGATGAATGTGCAAATAGCTTTGACACCAGGGGCTAATGGATCATTACCTGCATTTGCATAAGAAAGACTTAATCATGGTTTGTTCTTTTGTTTTAGGGTAGAGGATGATTCGGAGAGCTATCACCGCCAAAAAAAAAAAAAAAAAAAGAAAAAAAAAGAAAAAAAAAACCTTAAAAAAATTAAAAACTCCACAGACATTAAATGCTATAAATAACATTTGCTTACCTCATGTGTTTCTATAAATGGGTTCCAAAGTGCTGGCAGACCCATGAAGACACAAAACCCTGGGGGCAGAGTAGCCCCTGCTGGCACTGCTCATGCCCAGCTGCACCTCAGAGAGAGGTGCCACAACCAAAATCCCACCTTTTAACACAGATCTGTGAGTCAAGGAACGAACCGCGTCAGGGTAATTTATCTGCCTCATACTGACCATAATGAGGACGTGACAGTGCATGAATTGATGAATATTATAATTTTTGCACTTTGTTCATGGTATGATTATCAGATTAAGATTTGTAAAAGTACAGGTTACTTTTACTGTATTTTCCCATTTTGGGCACCAGAAAAAATTCAGCAGTAGACTGGTAGGTAATTTTCAAGCTGTTCTCAAGGTGTGAATGAACTTGAGCAACTTCCAAAGCCATGAGAATTCACAAATTTGAGGGAAGTGACAGTTTCAGGCACCTAAAGAGCTCCAAAAACTAGAGAGCAATGTCTAAAATAATATGCCTTTTCTAATGAAAGATGACATCTATTTACATATATATATATATATCTACACATACATATATACCATAGAGTGCTTTATGTTGGAAAAGACCATAAAAATCATCCACTTCCAACCTCACTGCCATAGACAGGGACACTTTCCACAACACCATGTTGCTCAGAGCACCATAAATGAGATAGATAGATAGATAGATAGATAGATAGATAGATAGATAGATAGATAGATAGATAGATAGATAGATAGATAGATAGATAGAATTCAGTATATGAGAATTTCAGCTCCATTCAGCTGACATAAATTGACTGCAGAAGGTGAATTAGACAGCAACATTTAAAGAATTTATCACCATATTTTGAGGAATATTCAAGTCTTAGAATAATTTACCACAGTGTTGTTGGGTTTTACATGCATTTTTTGTTAAATAAGTGTTGCTTTGTTCTGGATTTCAGCTCTTTCGTTTGTATCCATGCTTTTGGCCCTGCTGCAGGACTCTGTGCTGATTTGGATCCAGCAGAAATGTTAGCACTGTCAAAGCTTTCACCTTCCTTCCCTCTTCTCTTCCTTCCATCCTGAACATTTTTTTAAAATACAATATTTCCTTATCAGCAAACCATATGCAGAGTTAATCATGAAAGCTGTGTTATCACCTCCGCTCTCCCAATGACAGTTCTAACAGAAATCAGCTTTAAATCAATTACAGCATCAATCAACCTCCCTGCACTCCAAATTCAACAGGACCTTGTGTTTGAAAATATCCACTCCAAAGGAGGGTCTGACAATATGCACAGCTGACTCTTCTTTCTCTCAGTGGCAATGTCTTTTTATCATAATGATAAGCAATGACACTTGAAATAAAAGTGCTGGAAATCTGAATATCACAGCCTGAACGATGTTAGTGTCTCAGGACATTTAAAATGAAAAAAGCTCAAATCAAAGCCTAATGCTGCCTGTTTTATCTTCTCTGCTTCTTCCTGTCAGGTGAAATAAAAGCACAAATCCACAGAATACACAAGGATTATGGAATGCTCCTGCTTTCCCTGAACACCCCTCGCTGGCCTGCACTGAAGGTAATTGCTGTTGAGTCAGAAACCGCTGCAAAATAAGAGGAGAAGCTGCACAAGGCAAGGGCAATTGTGGGCATGGCACAGGGGTGACAGGGCCTGCCTCAGAATGTGCTCCATTGCAAGCCAGCATCTCCCATTTGTCCTTCCAAATCTGGCTAGAAAAAAGGATTTCTTTTCTTTTACAAGTTGTTTTCCAGATCCAATACAAAAATAATGATTATCTACATTGAAATTATGCATTTATTATCTGTCTCTTAAGTTCATATTTCCCTGAAATTCCATTTCTGTGTTGTTTTCATTGAAAAAATACATATATTAACAAATAATTTTGACTTGCACACCACTCAATGTCCCACCATACCAGTGCCAGCACCAGTCTGGCTTCAATTTCAATCCCAATACTGCTGAGAATATTATTTGGGCTGATTATACTTCACATGACCATAGAAATCTTTCAGTCAACCTTCACAAGCCGCTGTAATGATATTCTGTTTTGAGATTTCCATGTGTGTAGCCCAACACAAAATTTCAAGCAGATTTGAAAACAAATCTAGTATTGGAACATATCCTAACATGTATGGAAGACTGTTTAAGGTTGCTTTGCTTAAAAGCGGACCCAGATGTACATGAATATAAATGCAAATGGGTTGGCTTTTTAAAAATCAAAATAAATTAAGAAAGATGATGTTTCTTCCTCTTTTTGTTTACTCCAGAGGAAGTAATCGAAATGCATTTTGAAAACTAAAGGATATTATAGCAAAATTATTTTACCAGGTACAATTGGAAAATAATCTTATTTCCAATTGTCAGTGAGAAAGATGGGCTCTTAGTAAAACATTAATTACAGATAATTTCATTATTACTTAGAATTAGTTTTTGGGGTTTTTGTTAAACTTTTGTTTCTATTTAAGGCAGTTCACAAACCTCACTCTCATAGTGGTTAGAAAATTTCTTTTTAGATACAAGCAAATAACAGTATGAAAACATTATTCAGTGAGAGCCTTTGACCAAATCCAATTCCCTACCAGAACCGAAGGCTTTGTAAACATTCTCCAACATTTCATTAGAACTATTTGCATATCTTTGATCTTCTTATTTCTCTCTGGGCTGAGTTTTAAGCGTCAAAATAGAAAAAATAAAATAAAATACAGTCAAGTCCAAAGCTGGAAGGGTCTATAGTGACCATCAAGTTCAACTGCCCAACCACTTAAGGGATGACTAAAGTTAAACTCTATTTATTATTAAGAAAATAGTCCAAACCCCTCTTAAACATGGACAGGGATGCAGCAAAGTCTCAGGCAATATTTCAATGATGCTCCCAGAGAAAGAGGACCTTCCTGCTAAAAGAAATATCCAATTATATTAATTTTCTTCTGGGAATAGAACAAAAAAGTGATCAGTTTTCTTGTTAAACATTGTAAACAACTGGTGCGAAATAAGAAAACACACTTTGGGATAAGAAATTAAACTTTGTATCATGGAATAACTATATATATATGTGTGTGTGTGTGTGTGTGTGTGTGTGTATATTTGCTCTATACAGACCATAAACTCCAGCAGTCATTTTTTGTTCATTTAATAATTTACAATATTTTTTAAAGACTTTTTCCTTACTTTACCTCTCTGTATGTACACTGCCTCTGTAGGCACAAGCTCTGCTCAAGTCAGAGGCAGAGGTGATCATCCTCTAGCAAGCAAAAAGCCATGGATTTAACCAGAGAAGAAAAATCTGCACGGGAAGATCTTACAAAGGGCATTATCCCCTTGGGAAAGGCTCCATTTCCTGGTCATTATCCCAGCAATCTTTCCCTAGTATTATATTTAGCCATGTATTTAGGGCAGATCAGCCAAGCCCAGATCTGTGTGCCTACACTTGAGGATTTCAGTGCTCAGCCCCTGACCCCATCCAGCAGAGCACTCAGACATCTCTGCACAAGCCTGAAAGCACACACACGCTGAGAAACTGCAACAGTTTTGCTTAAAAGCAAGTAAATTGCCTACAAAATACTTAAATCATTGCCATGCATGTAAAATACTCTCATTCCTGTTCAGTGAGATAAACCCCTCTCCCAGGAGTTAATACTTTTGCTATATTCAGAGCTCTGCAGATAGGCAAGTGCACAGAAGAAAGTGAAGTATGAGTTACTGTGTGCTGATAGCAAATGTTGCAATTTTCCTCAATTTCTACAGTCTGGTCCACAATGCAATCCTCACTGGAACATGGTTAAACACTGAGCAGTTCAGTGTGTTTGTCACTGCAAAACCTGAGGAGAAATAGAGAGGCCACTTGTGGGATTCACTCTGTGTGTGTGGTACACAGATAATTAGCGTGGACACAAAAAACGATGTGCTGCCCTGCACCAAAGACACTGATGTGATGGTATCCTATTAGTCCTAACCCTCCCAATAAGCACCAAACTTTAAGAGAAAATACACAGAGAGGGAAAGCAGGCACAACAAGGCCAGGTTGGAGGCTCTGCCATGGAAGGGGTGGAACTGCATGGTCGGTAAGGTCCCTTCCAACCCAAACCATTCCATGAGCTTAAAATCCAGCTCACAGTTCTGAATGACACCACACAAATATCAGAATGACAGTCTCGACCTTTTAGAATCTGCTGAAAGACAGATTTCTCTTCCCCTTCTTCTGGGAAGGTTGTAGGTTGAGGGGTTTTCAAAGAATTTCCTAGGAAATTAATCCAAAATACACTCTATACACTATAATAGATTATGCTTTGCTCAAAGCTCCTAGGTTTGCAAGTGTTTGTATAATTCAAAGTACATTTACAAAACATTTTCTTCAATCCCCACACAGTTTTTAATACTATGGACTGTTTGTTTGGAATTTTTTTTTTCCTAAACTTGTTTCTTGGTAAATCAATAGATCTTAAAAATAAAAATGATCTAACAAATTTGCTTTGAAAAATTCCATCAGTAAGTTGCAAAACACAAAAAAAACCAACAAAAAACCGAGAAAACCCTGACTTCAAGCACAGAATTTCCTAAAGACTCTACTGGGAAGACAAACTTGCACTTAGTACGTGAGGTTATTGTATAGGAAGCCCTGGGGAATTGTGTATTTGCAGATCAGACATTTGAATGCTGATTTAGGAAGGCTGGTTTCTGAGAGGCAGTTGTCGCCCAGAGGCTCTGTGATATTAACAGCAAATCACTCCTGATGGGGTGTTTTGAATCAGAAGCAAGAACATGGTTATGGCATTTTGATCTCGTGTTAAATATTCATGTCATAGCCACGAGGGTGAATAGTAACTATTCTCCCATGAAATCACTCTTTGGATACAGGTGTCAATATGAAAGAGCCAAAGATGAATGTTTCCCTTTGGATGCCACCAGAGAGCAGTTCTTAAACTCCCAACCCAGAGTCCCAGGTTAAGCCTGGTTTGTGCTGCCCTGCCATGAACCAGAGCTAAGGTCTCAGTGTTTCTGAGTGTTGAAATGCTCCTTCTGTGTCCCATTTCTGTTTCAGCACCTGCAGTGATCTAAAACACCATCGACTTCTTGAACCCTCTCAGGTTTTCTTTTGTAATATTGAATTAACATAGTGTTAGGCAGAAGGCAGAGATTTAAGAAGTGATGCCAAGTGATTCTATCATAACATGGTTAAAGGTTTTTTTTTTTCCTCCCCTTCATCTTGTTTTGTGTTATATTTAAAACAAATAAACCCAGTCTTTGCTAATCAACCAGTAGAACACAATGGCCTTCACCCTGTTTGTCTGATATGGCTTCTTGATGAGGTAAAGGCTGCTAATAAGGAAATTATTATACTACATTTGTTCTAATTTTGGATATTAGTATCTTAGATATGAAATTATTAGAAAACATAATGACCTGAATTGTAATTAAACCCAATATTGAAGGTGTTGTGTAATAATGAATGACTAATGATGACCCTGCTACCACTGGAGAGAAAGCATACTGCAACCTAAAGCTCTTTATCTCCCTGTAATGGGAACATTTCCTTTCCCTGGATGCCCTGCTGGAGGTTTAGCCTTTCTGACATTGTGGTTTGAGTCAAAACCCCACACAAAGGCTAAAGAGAAGAGCTGATCTATTGAGCTTGCTCTGATATTCTCCTTCTACTGCTTATTCTCCCTGATAAGCATTTCAACCTCGACCAACGTCACTGCAAAGCACCAACACACCTGGAGCTGAGGAGGGAAAAAAGGTGAATAAACTGGGTGTGGATTAAACTGAATGTGATCCTGAGGCTCCTGGCAGCTTGTCACCACAGGACAGTGACAGAGATTGGGCAAACCCCAGAGCAGGGCTGGGGATGCTCGGGGTGTGCAGGGACATCACCAGGAGCACTGATCTCCGAGCTGTCACCTTCTCCAGAACAGAACAACCACCAAAGCCTCAGAAATACCTGAGCAGGACCAAAAGGAATCTTTAAATACCTTCTAAGGTGATTTTAAAGAGAATTAAATACGAAGCTCTGCTCCTGGAACAGTTCATACCCCAAAGCAAACTTACTTCTATTTCATGCCAAATAAAAGCTTTATGAATCACATAATAAAATGTTATGGCTGCTGGCACAATTACTTAGAGATGGAGGACAGCACAACTTTCACCTCAAACACAAGTGTCATATTAAAAGAAAGAAAGCTATTAAAATACTGTGACCATTTTGAACTGATTCAGTACAGAAATTAGGAGATGCTAAGAAAATATTAATTTAAAGGAGATAAGGACAATGTATCATTGTAATGTTTGTAAAACACCTGGAGATCCTGGATTTTGAGAGGGGGTGGATCAACACTTCAAATGACAAACCTCTAATTTCTCTATTATAGCTGAAAAAAAAAAAAAAAAAAAAAAAAAAAAAAAAAAAAAAAAAAAAAAAAGTGTATTGGCATCTGTACATGGGCCAGAAAAGCAGAAAAGTCCATTTACACATTTGGGAATATAAATTTTTACAGTAAATGCACTGATGTCCAACTACCTACATGATTCTGAATCTTCCTTCTAGATTTATACAATTATACTCCTGTACATTTTAGAAACAAAAATGAATTCAAGAATTATTCAGGATTGCTCAAAACTGATTATCCTACTGAAGGATGTCACGAGTGCTCATGGAATGGAAACCCCACTGTGCATTTTATTTGTGGCTGGGCTCATGGAGCACCATCTTTATGTAATTTAGTGCATCAAGTCCATACACTCACTATATGCTGTGCCAGAAAACACCTTAAAAATACAGCAGAGCAACAGTTTTGAATCAATGAGAATAAATGTGACATTTTTTTAGAGGATATTCCTATATAAAGCATAGGTAACACCCTAAGTGTCTATTAACTATCCCTTTAGTTCCGTTCACATTGACAAAGTTTCAGGTGTGACTGTTTAATCTGAACAGAAAACTTGCAGTCCTCACTCTGAGTTCTACATCTCTGAAGGGGTATGGATGGTTCATTCAGAAGAAATATAAATATAACATTGCTCAGGTACCAAAACAAAAAGCTAAGAATGGTGAAAACATTCCTTCTGCTCACCAAACATGCTGAGTCACCGCTACCAGAAGAAATGTGGATTTGGAACCCAAGTTTTGGCACTAGAGGATTACCCTGCCCACATCCCACTTCTTTTACACAAAATGAGCAGTCACCCTTTGCAGTAAATCATTGTGTGACTGCACAGTGACAGCTGAGATGTCACTTGTAACCTCTGATGCCTGATTATGCCACTTAACAGAAACACTGTTTTAGAAGTGTTTATGCACACAGTGCAGTGCAGCAGAAATTGGGGATCCACTTTTGACAGAAGCAGGCAATGGTGACACAAAGGCTCATTAATAATCTGCCTCATGTGTCAGCTCTAATTTTTAAAAACGCCTATTTGGAAGACCTAGAGATTATATATAAGTATTTTGATTATAGGTAATTACTAAACATGTTTATTTCAGCATTTTTAAGAGAGGTGCTCTTTGCTAAAGAATCCAGGAAACTTTCTGCAGAAAAAGTTGTCAGTAAATAAAACTTTTCTTACTCTTTGGTTTTGTTTGGGGCTTTTTTTTTTTTTTTTTTTTTTTTTTTTTTTTTTTTTTTTGTTATGATGGTTTGTATGGTTTGTTAGGCAGGAGTTCTGCACGACTGGTCGATGCAAATTGCGGCGCTGCTCGGATGCAGCGTGCCACGCTCGCGTCTGCACCAAACCTGATTAACAAGGAGCATCCACCAGGAGCTCTGCCTCTCACAAATGAAACTTAACTAGGTTGCCTTCTGTGATGTTTACCCACAGGGAATGAGGAAAAATTTGTATTCCTACTTAGAATTTCTTCCTCTTTGCATGTAAGAGGAAGCAAGTTTCCCCTAGGTATACATCCTTCTATGTTTATGAACAGATGTAGGAAGGAAGCAGAGTTTATAGTATACTACTTTTAAATTGACTCATTTGTGATTTCATTAAAATGCAGAATAAATTTGATATCCCCAGGCAATATTTCCACAGAATTCTTTAGGTTAAGATTTCCTATTTCTCTAAAAAGCAAAGGAGATTTTCTAAAGGCATGCTGATTTTATATATCATTAAAAGTGCTGTTCAAAGAGCAAAGGAGAAAAGAACAAATTTTATTCCTCAATATTCATCATTACTTGTTAAAACAGCATACATTTCATGAAACTTAGAAACTCAGTCAGAAAGTTAGAGAGCCCTCACTTGTGGAGCACCTATGAAGAGTAAATGTCTTTGCATATGTCACACTTTTGAATTCTTTGTCTTTTTCTGCCTTTCTGCTAACATATTTATTCTGGATTAGAGTAACATGATTTTTAAATGAAAGACAGCTGTTGGTATGAAGTTACATAGAGCAAGAAACTACAATATTTTTGCCTTCATCTCAGTAGTGTGTATTCTCACACATGAATATTTCCTAAATTCTATGATCAATAAAAAAAGGTACTGTAGTTTAGCATTCTACATTCTATATAAAATTTATTCTTACAAACTGCTTTGATGATGAAAAGTCAACTTTGGTGAACAAAAAAAAAGTATTAATGTGCTTCTGTTTAAATATTCATTAGGCCTAGAAATTTTTTTATCTTTAATGACATGTCTAAAGAGGCCATTAATGGCCTTATATGCCATCCTCAGACAATTTTTGAGGTTTGAAGATTTGGCACACACCACTTGCATCTGAAACGCCGAGGTGAAAAATCATTTCAAAATTTTCTCATGGGAGATTTAGTCACAACCAATTATAGTGAGGCAGTAAAAGACAACCCCAGACCTGTGCTGCAGGTGATCAAGGGATATTATTCTTTGAAAAATATCCATTTTTGCAGTTGCAACCACAGTAATTAACTGAGGAAGGGACAGGAGATACTTTTGATAGAGCAGCGAAGTCTTGGAGCAGAGTTTGGAGTGCAGCTTGTGTTGGCCTCCTGGCATCACCTTTTCTGGCTCAACTCCTCCTGACTGGAGTATATAAAGCCCTGAACTGCTGGATACATGGATTTTAGTGGAAATTGTGCTGTCTTTTAAATTTGACTGTCATATTTGCTGCTGGACTTTAAGTTCAGTACCAGGAACCACTTGATAAATGTACAAATTGCTGCTTAGGCAGGAGACATTGTACACAGGTTATCTGAAATACTTCTCTGGTCAGTAAAGCCACAGGGCAAACAACACAAAGCAGTGTTTATTCTACTCTGCTTGTGGTGAAGATATAATAGAAATGTAGGGGGAAATAATTAAGAGAAAAGCACTTTTACTTTTGTATAACATTCCCACTTTAGAGATCCATCATTGCAGCTATTATTCTGTGAACAAAGAATGAAATCTAGTTTTGAAAGCTTAATTGAAGTTTTTTGGCTTTGTGACAGAACCAGTCTAGATCTGTTTGCTTCAAATAATCTCACTGCTCCCTCAGAAGTTCCTGGACTTGAACAACAGCAGCAGCAAAAGTGATGTAATAGATTCTACCACTAAAACCCTCTCCAAAATTAAGGGATATTAACATGAACGCCACATTTCTTAGTCTCTCATGCTACTATAGGAAAAAAGTAGAATTATTTCCGTGAAGCATTTTTTGTTAACACACACTGCTTATTTCTAAATGAGCTATTTGAAAATCCTGACCCTTGGGCTGCTGCAAACTACGCAGGGGGAGCAGGAGAAACAAAGACTGAGGGATGAGGAAGATCATGAAACTGGGTCAGGGTTCAGTCCCAAATTAATGTGATCTGCTGGGACTCTTGAACTTTTCTAAAAATTGGAATTCAGAGAGAAATGCAGTATGACCTAAGTATCTGTGACTGGCCTGCATTAGACTGCAAAAGCCTTGGGGACAGCCAGACAAACACTTTTCTCTCCTGCATAATCCAGGCAATAAGTGATGTAAAAGAAGGCAGCATTTCCCAAGTGGCCACCAGAAGGTAAATGTTGTAAGCCAGGCTTTTATTATTTCTGTCTGAACTGCTTATCTCGTGAAAAAGCATTTCTCTCAGAAAGAAATGAACACTTCATTGCAAAGTTAGCTGGAGAAGCAAACGTGGGACCCACTGGGAACCCGAGGTTGGAAATGGAAGGCACTGTCACTAAGTAATAAGTCCTATTTACCACATTGGGGGATTTTCTTTCATTTTGTTTTTGTGCTAAACAACTGTAAGTGAGCGAAAAAGCCAGCCTCCAAAAACCTTAATTTACAAACAGCCATGTACTCTAGACAAGGTAAGGGGAAATAGGTGTACTCCACCTGATTAGGTTATAACTGCTCTGAGAACAATATAAATTGAGTAGAAAACAACTGTGGGTACAGAGTGATGCAGGGAATAGCACTCCTCTCATGTCAGCTTCCAGTTTCAGCTCAAATCCAAATATTCCTTCCCATTAATAAATGTATATCTTTATTACTTATTTTCTTAACTGAATAAATTTAGCTCTTCTGTAAATGGATGTTATACCAGGTATTTCAAGAGTTCAGGACTAAATTTGGCCAAACACACCCTCTGGAGCACATCTGTAGATTTCAGTTTCTCCCTGACCTTGCAAACATTGAAGTTCTTGTGAAAAAGCATCCTTTTATGTCTTGTGCATTGCTCACTTCCAGCTCACAAAGGGCTAATTAAAAATTTGTTACTTTTGCAAAGTTTCAGCTCTGACTAGCGACACTGAGAGCATGTGAAGATTAAATCCTCCTGTCTAATAGGCAGATTAATGCATATCAGTTTTGGTGAAGAATTCTATTCTGGCTGGAGACCTTCCCCGGGATGACACCTGAGACTGAGCTTCACATAAAGCAAGCCTTTAGAGGTGGGCAGATATGAAGGAATCTGTCCTGTGCTGGTGACAAAATGGGAAACAAAAATCAAAGAGAGAGGAAAGTAACACTGCACCATCTTCATGAGTGTATGGAACACGCCCTGTGGAAAAATGCAAAGGACCAGCAAAGAAAGTAGGAGCTAAAATGTAGGAAAATACAGTGAATGTAAATTTTTAGATGTTTATACCTTGGCAAAATACGGATATGAAGAATACAGATACAGGTGTACATCATGGGCAGGAGTAAGTACAGAACATGGGCACTCTTAACAACGTCTTTTAATGTTTGAATGAAGAAGCTCATAGATCACTTAAGGAATGGGGGAATAAAGGAACTTGGGAAATGCTTCCTTGTTCCAACCTTTACAACACATCCCATGAAAGGCTGTACCATTTGTAGGTAATGATCAGGTAATAAATATATTTCCCCTTATCTCCCTCTCTCTGAAACACTGGACATATTTCATAGACTGAAATATCCTGGTATTTAGCTTAGCTCATACAATGACACTAAAGTTTCTGCAACACATGCAAAGCTCAGCAGAAGAGGAACAAGCCCTGAGAGCAGGGTTTGGTCTGGGCAGGCAGCACACAATCCCCACAGGAACCCCTGCTGCACGTCCTGCCAGGAACAGACACAAAGCAGAGCTTTTCCCATAGCCCTCCAAAGTTTACGATCCTTACGTTGGATTCTTGTCAGCTACCAAATTCTGGAGCTGTCTGTGAGTGAACTCAGCTGCCACCTGCCACATCTCACGTGCCAGAGAAGACATTGCTTCCAAGAGCACTCGCAGGAGCTGTGACTTCTGACATCTCTAATGCTTGCTTGGAAGAGTGACAGGAAAATTGGTCTGTCTGAAGAGTATTCAATTCAAAAAGCAATTTACATAGCAAAACAACACACAACAACAACAAAAAAACCCTTTTAAAACAAAAAGGGCACTTGCAAACAAAGCATTCCACAGATTTTTTTTTTTTAATTATAACTATACAGACAAAACACACACTGTAGGCATAGTGGATGACAATTCTCAGTCGCTCTCATCCTTGACCCAATTTCAAAACATTAGATAAGATGTCAGAAAACCACTTTGAGGGATGGTGAACATTTGCACCTCAGGACTTACATAATACTACTTTCTTCAATATTTCATCTGCCTGTCTTATGCCTGCTTAGTTGGAATGTTCTTTATAAGCCCTCACATAACACGACTGAGTGTCAGGAATACAAGCACTCTAAATGCTCAGGATATTTCTCTCTTGAAAATGGTAAGGATAATTGAATACTACTTGCCTGAGGAGATTAGACTTGCAATATGCTTTATATATCCTAGTTGATAGGGTAATATACTTAATGGAACATACCTGGGAAGATGAACTGCTTATCTGGCCATAGCACGTCTTCAGGAAAGATAAGACAATTGATTTTTTTTTTTCCCCCTGAACCAACAGTTCTTGATAATTCACCTGTTTGTTCATTTGCATATACCAAATGTTTCATGGAGCCTTTTATACCCATTCATCAAGAGGAAAATGTGGAGCAGCAGCAAGCAGCAGCTCTCTGACATCCCTGAGCAGGTCTCCATGGGTGGAGCAGCACATCAGGCACCTGCACATGCCATGGTCTGTAAAAGGGCTGTGGCAGGAAAAGCTGCAGCCCAGTGACATCTGTCAGCCTTGAAGGGGCTCTGGTCGGAAATTTTAGCCCTTACAACAATTAAATATCCTGGTATGAAGTTAAACCAGATCCCTTCTTCACCCCACAGCCTCTACTGCTTGTCAGCAATTGCCACAAAGACGCCAGGAGAAATGCAAGTAAAAACAACTGAGCTGCCCAGCAATTTCTTCTCCTGCAAGCTCTCCTTTACTTGTCTCACCTCAGATCAAAAGAGCACCAGGCATTAACTGTTTGTTTTATGATGCTTCTTTTCAGAAAACCTTTTTTTTAACTGAACAGAGATAGGATCCATTTTTCTGTGACAGGGTGCAGTCAGCCACCCTGACTTTGAGTCATGACATCTCAGAGCTTTCCTGAAAAGAAGAAGTGGAAATGGGATTTGGTAGGCCAGTCTTTGTTTTGAGAAGGAATTTTAGTCACAAGCAATCAGAGTGGGGGCCCGGCTTGGAATTCCTTCTGGTGGAGTTCTGGGGAAGCTGCAGAGTAAAGGCTGTGCCCTGTTGGGCTCTGACAGCTCAGCAGGTGGGTGATCACCAAAAGCAGAGTTTTCTCTCAGGAAATAAAGGCAGAACTGAGGTAGGAAACCAACTCCATAAACACCATTTCTACAGTCATTTGGCTGACTTGTGGCCAAAAATCAAGAAAACGGTTATAGGAGCAAAAAGGTCTACAAAACTTCAAAAATTCTGAAGGGCTCTGGTGCATTTTGCTGTGCCACATGTAAATCTCAAACTAATTATGCCTTTAAGGGTCTGAATTCCAACCTCTCACTTTCAGCACTCCACAGAAAGATCTACTTTGGGAAAGCAAAAAGGCTCCAGAGAAAGGACAGAGAAAGAAAATGGCTTTTGCTAAATTCCTTCTCACTTTCATTACTAAAACAAGGGAATGGACACCTTTTACTGCCAACAACTCTGCTAGCCAGTAGCTCACAACAAAATTACTTAATAGATTTAATAAGTGAATCATTTCCTATATTAAGTTACCAATAACTATAAATACAGTTATGACAGCTGAAGTTCCATAGTCTGGGAGAAGCAGGTCACCCTAGGGCCAATGTTTTTTTACAGCAGCTGGCTCCTGATTTAAAAGTCAGTTTTAAAAGCTCAACTTTAAAACCTCACTGAGTCACCATTGTCAAGGCAGGAACAACAAGTTCTTGGTTCATTACATCAATTAAAATTGCTGATGCTGCTCACAACTGAAAAGTAAATAAACAAACAAACAAATCCATACCAAAAAGAAGTGGTGTAAGTTTACCTGCAGTTCTTTATTTAATCACAGTAGGTGTTACTGAAGGCTGAACACCTACTGTAGTAAAATCTTGGCGTAAATCACCATAACCCCACAATAAACTCAACAGTGTTCCCTTTGAGTGTAGTGAAAACAGTTAATTTGATTGAATTTATACTACATTAAAAGGTTACATTACCAGACTCAGAATATTCATAGAATCATAGAAGGGTTTGGGTTGGAAGGGATATTAAAGATAATCTCATTTCAAACTCCCTGCCATGGGCACCTTCCACTACACCTTGTTACTCTAAGTCCCCTAAGTCATCTACCTAATGCCTAAAAATCTCTCACTTTTAAAAATTCAAAAAATTTCAAAATATTTTCTTTTTATTTGTTGCAAGCTATCAAATGTTGTGAACAAAATAGCTGGGAAAAGCTCAGTACAAGATCTAAAATGTCTTTCTGCTTTTAATACAGGTCAGTCTTTTAGAACAGAGTAGAGTTTATGAAAAAAAAAAATCCTTTTTTCCTCTCTTCCTTTTCTCACTCCCTGCTGTTGTTTTCCTTATCTTTGTGGCAGTTTTCCACATCAATTTCTATCAAAAGAATTGTTAAGTTTTACTGTCTACATCTCAAAATGCCTTTCAATAAAATGAACCCGCAGGTGCAGTGCTTTGAAGGGAGTAACTTTTGCAGCTGGGACAAAATGATACAATTTTATTGACAATAAAGAACAAAACCAAAAAGAATGGGGAAGAGAAATAAAAACACACCTAAAGCCATGCCTTAAATCAAATAATTGTGGCACTAAAGATGGGACAGTGAAAGAGAGCAAAAGCAGTATTTAATGGAAGGAGACATCCACCTTCTCTGATATCCCTCATTTGGGCTGATATTTGAGGAGTTATTCCAGATATTTTGCAAATGGAGAATTTGACTGGACATTTCTCTTGGAAGATTGCTCTTCAAAACATGAAATGTATTTCTATTTATGTTCTTTAGCGTCTAGCAGTAGTGTGACTAATGGAACAACTGATTCACTAATTCACAAAAACATATTACTCAGAGTCCACCAGAAGGCAATAAGTAGTTCAACATTAATTGCATTTGTGAAAATGAAAATGCTTCAAAACCAGTCAAATTGATACACAGCCCTGATACTCCTAAACACTTAATGCCAGCAAAAAATGATGACCACCACACCAATCCATTCTCAAACCTATAATTCAAATTTTCTATGATTTCAGTATGGCCTCTCCTTAATTCAAATATAAAGTCTATCTGAAACATAAATTTTAAATTAACAATAAATAATAAAATAATTATAAAGTGGTTAAGAGTAGCTTTTATCCATGTGTTTGCTTGGAATGGTCACTGCAGAAGCAACACAAGTCAATGCCTGCGAATAAAACAGTTTGAATCTAAAGTGCAATGAATGTTTTTGGTCTTGATGTATAGATTTCCTCAACACTAAACTGCATAACAGCTTTATACTTTCATTCCTCTGTTTTCCACAATAAATCTTTAAAAATGTCTAAAGAACAGAAGTTCAAGGTCCAGCTGCTCTCACAATCAACTTTATCTTTCAAAACATTTGAAACAAATTAGATTAAATTGGTTATCTTGAATTTTATTGTGATAGGGGAGCATGCTGTTTCCAAGCATTTGGATTAATTGTCACCCTTTGAGGCCTCCTAGGCCCTGCTGTGGTACAAGGAACCCATAAATACTAACTAAGTTTATTTTTATAAGGTGAAATATGCCAAGCTGGAGGGGAAAAAAAATTACAACTGGAAGGATGAAAGCAAAAGAAAAGTATAAATAACCAAATAGTTTCTGTTCCTTTGACTGTAATCATGTTAGCTGTCTGGCCTCATACCTTTCAGCAACCATAGAGAGAAACTTAGGATTCTGTTCTATTCTTAAAGAATAATTAGCCACAACTTGTAGTTGCAAGTCTTCTTTAAGCCTAGATTCTCGGCTCCTGGTTAAAAACAGCAAGATCACATGGATTCATATGTCTTGACAGAGCTTCCAAGTAAATGAAGCTAATTTGGATGAGCTTACTTGATTAATAAAATCCTCAAGCTTTAGAATGTTTCATTTTGATGGACAGGAAAGAAAACACACAAAGCTGTGTGAGAGAAGAAATGTTATTGAGCTGGCAAGAAGCTTTGCATCACCAGAGTTGTCACCTTGTGTTTGCCTGTATGTGGAATATCTTGCCCCTCCCTGTTTCAGTGGCATGCAATAGAAATAAAACATTTTCCAAAGAATTGCCAAAAGTTAATTTTTCAATGGTATACCTTCATTTAAACAGCAAAATCTAAATATTATTAAAAATCTGAGCTCAATAAGAAAATTTATTTAAAATTCCAGATGAGAGAACAGAAGAGCAGATTTTGAAATCCCCTATCAGGGTATGGTACATGACAGCTCCCATATACCGATAGTGAATAAAAACATAACTTATCTTAATGACAATATTTTTTAAATTGGTTTTGAAATACTACGGTGACTCCCTAAGTGAAACTGAAAAGTTGAAAACTGAGTGAAGTTATATGCTAACATGTTGCATATTTCAAATCTTCCATCAGTTTAGCATGCACATTCATACATCACTGACATTCATTTATAATTCATGAACCATTTCTCCACATCATCAGATTCAAAAACATGTTTCTGCTTTTGTTTTGCAAATGCTACAATGAGACACATGGAAGGATTTGAGAAACTGCAAAGGGGAAATCACTGAACCAAGTTTACAATAACCAAATCCTACCTGCAAAATGTGTCTGCCTGAGCAGATTAATTGTTCTTTTGCTGCTCCCTTGGCAAGATAAACCACACAGAAACAGGCCAGGACTCCAGAAACTTTTATCACTTGTCAGCTTCAGGCAGGGATCAAAGCTTCACAGCCACACAGAGATTTGAGAGAAATGAGAAGGGGCTACCTGAATTTACAGCTGCTTCTACAGCAGCGCCCACAGGAGCACAGAATGATTCAGGTGCCTCCACCTTCCCACTGGAATGATGGAAATGTTCAGTCTGCAGTGCTGAGGTGCTCTGGGAACACCTTCCTCCTCAGACCCACAGTCTAGCAGCAGTGCTGGAATCACCACGGGGTTTAATTTTGCAGTCCTTTCTCACTCACAACCTTTTGGCACATGACAAATTCAAAGCACATCTGCCTTCACTAAGTCACTTCCAAGGGACTCACTCATCTGGCATCCACCACCATCTGCAGTATCAGAGATGGGAAGGGGCAGGTGACAACAAAGCATCTTCACATAACCTTGGGAAAGGTTAAATCCAGAAAACCTGATGTTTTCCCCTTTCAAGGAAACCTAGTGATTTTAGCTGTAGGAGTTACTAAGGTTGCTCTTTGTCTTGTTTGTTAGCAAAGCACAAGAATGAGAATAAACAGAGTAAGAATATTTACACAAGTGTGTTCATTAGAATAAAGTCACCGTTCCTTGCAAATTTTCACCCTTCTGTGTAATAATTATAGCTCAAACCCCAAGGTCTACCTAAGTAAACACATTACAACAAACCAAACACTTTTAAGGATCAGCAGCAAATCTCTCTTGGTGAGCACTTCCAAGCTGAGTATGGACCAAAATGAGACAATCACAGGTACAGAAAGGAGGAAATGTAAAATAAAATCAAATTGTGCTCTAAAAGTATAGAGAAATATGTTTTCTTGTGAAATGTCTGTGTGGCCTCTTATTACTCTAAGAGACCCCTGCAGACAAACCTTGCCAATAGAGTCACACACTGACGTTACTTCTGTTTTGAATTTTACACAGCAAATTACTCATGTAAGATGCAAACTGTTTCCTCAGTAATGTGATTTTAACCTGTCTTTTGAGGCTTTTTTTCCTTGATTAATGGTAAATTACTGTGACTATTCAGGGTCTTTCAGTGGTCTACTTCTACATATTAACAACAAGATAATGATGGGCAATTCATTTTAAAACAAAATTAAAAGCTTTCACATGTGCTGCTTTCAGCCCAAAGATGATTTGCATTTATTCCAATAAGACTGCAGCACATGGACAGGTGCCAGTGCTTTTCTTATTGCAACTTTACTCCTGGAGTTTTGCACGGATTCAATTTCTTAATTCTGAACTCCTTTTCTTCAACATCCACACCAGAACAACTTTTTGAGTCGTTGAGCTTTTGAAACGAAGCCCAACATCATCAAAACCAACGCAAGCAATTTCTGTTCCAGCGAGGCAGGCCGCACCTGGCATCCAGCAAATACCCTGGGAAGGCCTGGCAGGGGGTGCAGTGGCTTTTTAATTGCTCCAGCCTGTCCTGCTGCCTCACACCTGAGCTGGCAGCAGCAAAAGTGACAATTCAGCCTCCTGTAAGACCTTCTGCAGTAGGATGTGCTCTGTCAGAAATCCCCACTCCGTGTTTCCGCCTCTCCTGAGCTTTTGTTCAGTCACTGCTGTGTGTGAGGACCAAACTTTGCCATTAATTTGTGCACAGCGCTTCCCCATTGATCCCAGGAGGATCAATAGAGCAGGGGCTGCCTGCTGAGCCAGCAGAGCGCAGGGAGCATCCTTTCCCCTGGGAGGGAGCAGAGATTTCAGGGACCACAGAGCCACCCCGGCTTCCCACATTGGCTTCCAAGAGTCTCCACCACCCTCAGCTTCTCTCTGCAAAGAAACACGCCACAGAAATCAGACACATAAATCATGTGCTGAATAAAAGCCGCTTTGAGGGCAGCCTTGGCAGAAAATAATCCTTTAAGGCCCCCAGCTATTTTTTATTTTTACTGTGTCATTAGACTCACATATTCCTATCCTGGATCGCCTAAACAGAAATGCACACACACCTGCATGTCCCATAATTGGTGTCTCCTACTTGTTTGGGTTAGTGTGGAGCACAAGTGCTCATCTGTTGACCCACTGTGGCTCAAGAGCAGACCTGGAGTTTTCCAGTCTAACCAAACCACTGGCTATGGCACAGTTACAGGATGTCTGTCCTGCAATTTTCCAGTTCAGCCAGAAAAGATATTCATTAGGAAAGTAAAAACATCCAGACACACAGCAATTCTATTAAGCCCAGTTCTGCCAGACTAGAATGCAGAAAATATAAAAATAATTTTTAAATAAATCAAACATACTTCTGTGGTGTAATGTCAAATTGCTCGACAAAATTTTCAGGAAAAAAGTCAGATCATAAAAACCAAAAATCAAGAATCAGAAAGAGCTGAAGAGTATGAATTAAAATAGATTCAAACTCAGGCAAAGGAAAAACTTCATGTATATTAAATAATTCTCTGCCACAAAATATAATTGAGACAGGCTGCTCATTGGCATCTATATGACGTTTTGGCATCTATATTAATCCCTAAAAGATTTCAAAGTTGTCATCACTAAGAGTGGCAAATTTGACAAAACAATACAAAACCATCTACAATCAGAAATAACTTTACTCATTTGTACATTATGGTAGAAGCAAAATAGATGAAATTTCATTACAATGTTCCCAAACCATCAATTAGAAAAGTACTAATTCCATCAATAAACGGTTATCAAGAGATGACACTTTCTGACAAGTTTTTGATTTGTGTTGATGCATGAGGTTTTAGCTTTTATATTTTTCAGATTCTGTGCTGCTTTAGTGTGTAGTTCTGAGCTTCACATTAGGGGGTAGTGAGCTCTGTGCACAGAGTAGGGAGACAAAACAATTCCTTCTCCAGCTGGGGACCAAGGACAAATGATCCAAATCTCAGCACCAAGAGCACAAACACTGTGGGCTGGAGAGAGAAAAACAATCAGGATGGGACTGCATGGGCTGAAGCTGGAATCGGACAATTAACTCCAATATGCAAATGGAGCAGAACTTATAAAAGTGAGAGATCCTGTGACTGATAGTCCCTTTTGGGACCATTTTGGTTCATCTTGGGTGCAGCCCTGGCTGGGCTCTTGTGCTGCGCGAGGTGCATCCATTGAGGCTTCTAATAAATCCCTACTTTATTCTTTAGCTCTGTTTAGCCTCTACTCTAGGTCAGCCTTCACAAGGCATCAATATGGGCTGAATTCTGTGTTATTTACTGGCTTTTCCACACATTTTCTGTTTAATGTGTATCTTAGCTGTCTCCAGATGCAGCAATTATTTTGAATTCTCGTAGAACTATTAAGGTTGGAAAAAACATTTACAATCATTGAGTGAAACCAGCAGCCCTGCACTGGCAAGGCCACCACTGAACCATGTCCCCAGGTGCCAAACCTGCATGGCTTTTTAATCCCTCCAGGGACAGGGAGTCTGCACCTGTGCCAGGGCTTGATAACCAGCACAGTGAAGAAATTTTCTCTAGTATCTAATCTCAGTGAAGAAATTTTCTCTAATATCTAATCTAAACCTCCTCTGGTACAACCTAAGGCTGTTTCTTCCTTTTCTGTTGCTTGTTACCAAGGAGAAGAGACAGACCCCACCTGGCTGCACCCTCCTGTCAGGGAGTGTTTGGGAGTGAGAAGGCTCCCCCTGAGCATCCTTTTCTCATGGCTGAGCCCCCTCAGCTGCTCCTGGTTCTCCAGACCCTCCCCAAGCTCTGCTCCCTTCTCTGGACACACTCCAGCCCTTCAATAGTTTTTCTTGTCATAAGGGACCAAAACTGACTCTGGGATTGAAGGTGTGGCCTCAGCAGTGCCCAGCACAGGTGGAACTCACTGTCCTGTTCCTGCTGAGCACAATATTCCCAACACAATCCATGCTCCAGCCCCACAGCATGACAGTCAATCCTGCCCATCCATGCCATGAACACCTCTGGTTATGAATTTTTCCAGTGCAAAACCAAGCCTGACCTTCCCAATCAATCCAAATTGATGCTGTTGGTTCATTTGCAAAGAGAAGACACAAGGGAAGCCTAAGCCTTGCTAAATAGACCATTTATGAGAGAATATCCCGAGGAAATAAAAGGTGAAAACCCATTGTTTGGGAGCATTAAAACACAAAGTGACAAAATCCATTGTAAGGATATCACCTGGAACATCATTGCCCTGGAGGGGAGATTAACTCCTCTGTCTTCTCTCCAGCTTATTTGCTCTGTATTGAGCTCTTGCTCATCTGCTATTCAAAGCAACTTGGAGGCAAATCACTTATCACTAATTGCTATCTGTTCACCGTGCTACAAAAATGTACACATCAGTTTTTAGGGCACTTCTCCTGTATTTCATTTGTAATTTAAATTAACTCTCAAGTCAATATGAAACATCCCTCTTTAGCTCAGAGAAACGCTCTTAATTATTTTTGTAGTTATAGGAGCTATAAAAATCAATGTCATTATAAAGACAAATACATTTGATACAAGTCACAGAAAATACTGTTACAGGCAAGTCTCCTTTTCAACATCTATTTTGTTTTCTTTGTAAGAAAAAGCTCTTCTATTTAAAGCACAGCTCTGTCCATTCATAAATCACAAGGCAGCTAGAAAATTTTCTAAGAGAATTAACCAGACCTTGCAAAAGTCCAGATTTAGGCAGTGGAAATAATGATTTTTCAAGTGAAGGCCATGTTTTTTTGCTAAAGTAGAATTTAATTCACAAGTTTGACTAATACCCAAGCTCTTTATGAATCAAGAGAAAACTCATCCTCACAAAGCACTTCTGAGTCAAACTCATTGAGTTACTGTCAAAAAAAAGCTCCACTGGAACTTCTGAATATTTATACCATGTCCCACTGATGGGCTGCAGAAAAACACTATTAGTTGAGTTACTCTACTGTGGTTTTATGAACCAAAGGAAAGAAGGGATACATTCAGTGCCATATTCTCCAAAACCAGTTGTTTCCACTTTTACACGACTGCACCAACTGTCCCAAGGAGCCAGGCTGCAATTAGATCATTCATAATGTCTGAAGAAATAAAATCAAGTGAAAGAGAACAACACAGAGAGATTGTGTGAAGGCCATAGATGGAAAATAAAAGTAAGTGAAGGAAGAGAGGAAAACCATACCACCACGGACTAAAAATAATAATAATAAAATATTAAAACCTTCTATTTTAAAAATAGAGAAATGACAAAGGGTGAAGAGTCTGAGCCATGGTGGAAAAAGGGAAAGAGAGGAGGGAAGAACTTCGGGAGAAAGGAACTCTTGCTGAAATAATTAATGGATTTGTCCTAGTCCTTCACACTGACCATATTTTCGTTGAAGAGGGTTTATCCATGAGGCTGAAAATCTTCAGAAGAACAATTTTATATGCTTATATCTTGGCAAGAAGTGACTCAAAATTCAAAAGTTCCTAACTTCCCAACAAACTGGAGAGCGAAACAAGGAGCTGACATTTATTGGGATTTGCCTTCCCATTTTTGTTGCTTGGTTGTGACATTATCTCCCTTGTTCTGTTACAATTTAAATGTAAATCTATTTGGTGTGTTTTATGGTAGTAACTCTGCAATTTAGTATTGTAATACAGAGAGTCCATTTAAAGCTCTAAGTGCTCCCAAAAGGTATCTGTCATAGTGCCACGTTTTATTATTCTCAAACATCATTGAGAGCAGGGAGAGGGCCAATTCTCACACATTATGCTGCTTTACATCCAGTTTTTTCCCCTGGTTCTGCAGGAAACTGCAGATCCATGCACTTTTGGATATGCTCTTGATCATACTGATGCTCATAAAAAAGGAAGAAAAAAAAGAAGGAATTTTGCTTTTAGGGTCATTAATACTGAAATGTAAAGAATTTGTTTCAAATTACCTCATTTTAAGTTACCAAAGTTTTTTAAAAGGATCTCTTTGAGCACCCCTTGTGTCTCACAGGAGTGTCCCCAACAAAACAACCAATTTCAGCATTCAGCACAAAGCTGGTGCAGAGGGGCAGTGCAGGCTGCCTTGAAAGGGTCAGGTCACTCCCCATCAGCCAGGAGCTCTCATCACAGGCAGCTTGAATCACTTTTATTAGTGATTCTAAAATCCCCTCAGCCAGCAGGGTCAGCAGATAATGCTCACAGGATCCATTGCCACGACAGCACGCACAGGGTGATTCTAGCATCTCCTGTGACTCAGGTCCAGGGCTGCTTTGGGTAAGGATGACTCCCCTGCTCCACACAGCATCACTGAGGGAGCTGGCTAATCAAAAATAACTGCAGTAATTACATGATCAGCAACACCGTTGTGACAGAATTGGTGAGATGCAGTTTCTGATTTAACACCGAGTATCACAAAAGTATTAATGCGCAAATAGCAGAGCATTTATCCCACTTGGTACAAACACAGTCTTGGGGATAAAAGACTCAGGGAGGAAATTTACACTCAACAGAATGCAGAGTTGGAAATTTCTCCCAATGACTGAAAATTCTACTGTTATTTCCTTCAGTCCACATTAGGCAATTGTGGGGGAAAAAAATGTTTCTGTTGTCAATGCACGAAGCAGGTTCTCAAGAAAAGCTTTTGGGAAGATACTTCACAAATTGGTTGATAGTAAGAAATGCTGGGATGTTTATGCATCTCCTTGAAAAATACATACATTTAGAACAGGAGAACAGCTCAGGAGGATTTGCTCTTACGAGTTCCTTATACAGTATTTTAGTCCTATATACAAGTTATAAACCTGTAAAGCCAAGTTTATTTTCTAATATAAAATACCTGTGGTCACATGATGCTCTAAATTGTGTGGGATGACCAAAACCTGCAGCACCACTATTGCAAATCAGATCAGTTTTCATGTTCTTTACCATCCAGAGGTAAAGAACAGGCAGATCAACTGATAGTCTTCTCCCATTGTCAATGAGATTATTATAAAAATTATTTGGTATTCTGAATTACATCCATCCAACCCAGAGCTTCGTGGTTTCAATAAATACTCACTAAAACATAAACTGGTTTTGCAGCCCTAAAGTCCGTGTTTCATAGGCTGGGCTGAGTTTCCAGCTCACTTTAGTTTAAGTTGGATTTAGGTGTTTCAGTGCTCATGCAACTCAAAGCAATATCTTCTCATTTGTATGTGTCTGACCTCATTGAATTCCATTTTTTTTCCAAAACCTCGGAGGTAAGATACAAATGTCAATACAAATTAAACTCTGGCCAGTGTAAATCTCTTCAGTCTTTTATTTCTTTATAAAAGAAAACAATGTGCAAGAAAAGAAAGAAACAAAGAGAGAAGCAGGCTTCAATCTCCCGTGACTTCAGTTTGAAAAAAAACATTTAAATAAAAATAAGTATTATCCTGAGTAGAAGCAGCCACATTACCTTCCACTATCTGCTAAATGTGAAAATTACCATTAATGGTCTGAAATTTCCCTAGCCTATGAAAGTTCTACCTGTGTCTTATAAACAACCAGTCCAGCTTCTCATTTAATGTCTTTAAATTCAGTGAGTGTAGAAAAGATTTGTAAAATGGAAATTTTATAATAAACATAGATTCAGGATCTCTAATTTTACTGTCAATTACTTTAAAAAGGACATGGACTTTCTGTGCAGCTAAGAGAGAAACCTGTGGCATTTTCTGAAGTGCCTGTGTAGCACTTCAGCTTTCTCACTGTTTCTGAAATCAGAACTATAAGGTATAAACAAAAATCCTATCCCCATCTTTTTTACCACAGCACTCTCTGTCTCCAATTCATAAACATGTAGGATGCATTTAATGCACATTGGGACAGGGAGGTTTTGATACCACTTCTTCCAATTTTTGTTCAGCTTCCCAAAAACCTTAGCAGAACAACCAGACCATGACAGAGGGAAATCTGGGACCGGCATTATTCTCTTCTTCCATCCTCCCTCTCAGATGTGCTGTGCTGCCTCCCACCACCCTCTGGAGCCCGCAACACAAACCAGACACATCCAATCTCCTGCATTTATTTCTCAAGCTTTCTAACAGCTCCTTGCAGTAACTCTTCCCTTTTTCCCAAGGATTTAATCACACTCCAGCAGCCATTCAGCCAGTGTCAGCTGCCGCGCTCCAAGTGAAGGATGTATTATAGGGTTTTTATCTTTATAAAGTTTTACAAAAGCTACGTGCAAGTTTGCTGCCTGCCTTTTCCATCAGTGCTGATAAATAAACAGGGACAAAGCCACAGCTTTCTGCTGTAGAGTTTGCAGCTGGAACTCCCTAATGAATGAAAATTAAATGTCTGTGCTGGCAAAGGACGAGACCTTCACTTCTGATTCCCCTCAGCCTCAACCCTGAGCTGAAAGCTCTTCAAACTGAGCCCAGCAGAGCACTGCCTGCTCCAAGGCTCAGAAATCCCCTCTGCTGAAAGCTCCTCATCCTCCTGGCCCCCCTCTCCTGCCAGCTACCCCTCCACATGGAGCTGTTTTCATAAATAGCTGGATTTAACAGCAACAACTGCTGCACACCCAGAAACCCCCTCAGTTCAATGCCAGGGCCGTTCTTAGCCCCAGATGAAATCGTATTTTCAATTTTTATTTCTTGGCATTGGGGAGAAGAAGAAAGAAAGAAAGGGAAGGGATGCAAAATTTACTCTTAGCAGATTTTTCAAAAATACGTGAATAACATTCATTGCTCAGAAAACATGAAATAAATTACATTCTACAGCAAACTGTTAGTAGGAGCTTGAAACAAATTCTGCTAATTGTACTTTTCAGAAAAAGCCCTGCGGTTAAGATAACTAATCAGCTGGGAATATTGTAATCTGGCAAAGAAAGCTGTCAATTGGGGGAGGAATTTTTAGCATTGCTTATGAGCCAGAATTAGGACAGCTACAAATGGTTCATAGTATTTGGAAATATTTGAGGAAAGTTTAAGTAGGTTAAAAAAAAAAAAAAAGAAAAAAAAAGGAAAGAAAGAAACTTAAAGCTATGACCAGCAAAACAAGATGGTTGGGGAAAATAATATATATTTTTAGCACTGCACACATATATGTAAGCAGTGCAAACAGACACTGTACCTATATTTAATGCGAAAATCCAGGTTTCTAATATTCCACTATTCTCATTTTCACTGAAGAAAGCTACATTGTTTCCTTATGCCCCAGTGTAAAATCTAGTAAAAGAGTGAGAAAAATAATAGTTTCTAAAATTTTGAAGTACACTTAGAGATTGCAGTGTCTAGAAATTCTCAGGAAACAAAAGAAAAAGTGACTGATTGACAGGTAAAATAACCAGCCCAAGAAACTGATGAGGCGTTGCACTCAAAGCTTTTCCAAAAATCCCTACTGCTGTTTTCTTGTCGCCAGTCCCAGCTCCTACATCCTGTCCCATGCTCCACTGACAGAAGGATGGTTCAAATTGGTCATAGGGATTTTTCTGCTGTGTTATAGAACAATAAAAACCTGAAAATAATGTTTACCCTCTTAATGAAAACAAAAGAAAACAAACACCAACCAAAACTCACAAACTTCCCTGACTGTCCACATCCCTGAAGGGGATGAAACCATCCCCACACAGAAATTACACAGCAGAGACCCAACCGATGAACTTTTGAGAGCAAAATGAAAATGACTGAAAAGTCTTAGCTTCTGTCAAAGCTTCTGAAGTCAAAGCTTCTGTCACTTCTGTTTTCAAGAGAAAATATGAGCACCAAAATAACCCTTGTGGGTTCTAATTTATCATTTTTATATCTTGCATAATTATGTATTATTAGCATCTGTCATCGTAGATTGATTAAAAAAAAAAAGTGTCCTTGGACTACACTCGGTCCTTACTCTGAACAAAATACAATTACAGCCCAAAGAATTCAAATGGATGGAAGCTGGACAGAAATGTGGTGTCTCCTGCTTGATTGGTTAATATAATTTTGGAGTAAAACTCCCCAGCAAAGAGATAAAATACAGAGCTTTTTTTCAGATATCTCTGGTATGTACAAGACTTGTATTTTCTATCTATATCAAACTACAGACATTCCCTATTCTTACAAAATATGAGTATTTAACCTTGAAACAGTAAAATTAGTGAAGATGATGTTATATGACAGCGTCACTTCACTTTACTTCCTATGAAGAAGAAGGAAAAAAAAAAGGAACTTTAGATATCCATGAATATTTAAGGAGTTCCTCAGACTTATAGTTCTTCACTAGGGTAGATGAAGTATTTGTACTCAAGGCTAATAAGCTCATCAGGGGAATAACCACTAATGATTAAAAGTCAGAAAACAAAATTTGCAGCATTGAATGGCACTCAGGCTGAAGTGATCCGGCACATTTAGGAAAGATCACATCCCAATTAATTAGAATATTTAAGGCATTTATGGAAATGTGTAGTTCTGTTTCTCAAAAGTTAATAAATAGATTTCATATGATTACCAACTGGAGTATTTGCCTGGGTATAATGTTATATGATATCTTTATTAAAAAAAAAGAAGAATTATTATAGGATCTATACTAAGACTGAAATATTATTGAAGGAAATCTAGAGCTTCTAAATTAAAAGTAATAAAATAATGGCTAAGAGATGAGACCGAAATAAACTAATGGATTGCATTAAGTAAACGATGTGTGTTGGTACAGACATAAAGCAAAGGGGGAAATTTACTTCAATTGACTTTACTCCAATCTAAAAGCAGTAATGCAGATCTATAAGGAAAAAAAAAATTAAAATTACTCAGACTGGAGCTAAGACAGTGCCAAGCAGCACTGATGTAACAGGGAAATGCTGATTAGAGAAAGAGCATCAAGGTCATTCTCTAATTGAAGACTAATTGATCCCACTCCACTGGAATGAATGAAGCTTTTCCCAATGGCTTCTGTGGCAGCCAAAGCCAAAGGAATCCCCCCCAGCCCCTGCCCAGGGCACACAGGGACCCAGGGAGGGCTCCAGGGCTCCAGACCCAGCCCCACACCACTGCTCCATCATGGATCTCACCCTTAATGAGATGGCCTTAACGCCTGCTAGTTTGACTTACTAAAGATCACAGAACTGGAAACTTCCAGAAAAATCCAAAAATGGCATGGCATTCATGCTGGAGATTCAAATAAAGAATCTACAGAATATCCAACAAAAAATATGTCTGGCTACCATGAACAAAGAGGCAAGGGGGTGACACAGCAAAAGAGGTGTGATGCACACAATGATTCACAAGTTACCCCTAATGAGAGATGAGCCATTACCAGCAGTGTCATCTAAATGCTATAGTTTAGTTCTGGATCTCCCATACATTGGCACAGCCATCAAAGACTTAGATTAGGACTGCTTTTAAAAAAATTAGTGATTTCTAGACCTACTACCAGAACACCTTTCCCCCTGTGTAATTAGCTTTCAGTCCATCTCCTGCTTCTCCAGCAATTCATTGCTTTGACTGTGACTCAAATGGCATTTGAGTGACTCGAGTTGATTGGACTGTGACTCAAGCTCAGCTTTTTCTGAACACACTGAACTGAGCTCCCACTGTGGGGATGAGTTTGTTGCTTTTGTTGCCTCCCACAGTGAGTCCCCTTTAATCCCTTACTGCACTCCTGGAGACAATTTGTGCTGCAGCTGGGGGTGCATTGAGCCGTCACCACGGGGCTGTCAGCGACTGCACTTCCCCAGAACACCTCCAGCAAACTGAGGGGAAATCCACAGAGCACAGAATTCAGGAACTGCCCACTGACAATAAAGTTGACACTGCACTGAACAATAAATATATTTGACATTGCATACAGTGACACTGGAAGCACTTTGGCCATCAAAGGAGGGTCTATGTCCATTAATGCTCCATCCATCAATGGGGATTATCTTTACTGTATCATTGTGTTTTATCTCTTTCTGATTTTCTGTCGCTGCAAAAAAAGTTTCAATAAAAGATGTTTCAGATCCAAACTCAGAACAGGTAAAAATGCAATGTCAAAAGAAAAACCAAAGAAATCCCAGCACTGCACAAGTCAACCTAAGCTGAACCATTCCCACCTATTCACTCTGCAGTCAGAGTGTATATACAATTGTATATACAATATATACAATCTGTATTTGATTCCTTTTTTCTCTCTCTGTTGAACAATTACAATTATTTCTAATCCATCTCCCAGTTAGTACCTTATTGGTGATACAGAGGTAATTTAACCACCTCCAAAATGTATTCAGGTTTTACTACTAATTCAACAGGAACACAAGAATGTATATTCCGAGTCTTTCTGACAGAAATATCTCTGTTCCATCAGAATTAGCAGGTTTGGAGCTTAATATGGAACAAGATGCAAACTCCCACTCCATGTTCCAGGTCAGCTCTGGAGAGCAGAGCCCTTGGCATCTCAGGATTGTAAGGAAATCCCCATGTTCTGAGGGAACAGAATCGGCTGAAAAACCAGTAAGAAACTTATGAAGGAGTTGGAAAACAGCAAGAACAAAATAACCATACTCAGGGACAATGAAATAGAGAGATTTCTAGCAAACCCTTAAAATTAACATGTTCCTGAGTTTCAAAATATCTGTTCTAGGCTGCTAAGAACCAATGAAAAGAGGAGATATTACAAACCATGGATATAGTGTTTATACAAAGGCTACTGTTCACCCTCCAAGACAGAAATAATTTCTGGAGGGACATGCAAATGTATGAGCTCTGAGTCCAAAACCAGAGCCAGCTGTTGCAGACTTGTCATTAGAATCACATGAAGAGGCACTGTTTGCAAAACAGTTTCATCCCAGAATCTCTCGACTGATGCTTGAACAGCAGCCCAGTTTGCCAACTGGCACCAGGTTAGGGAGGCTCCTGAGCAAATTGTCATTTGTGTCACCTGCTGGTTCTTAGGGGATGCAGCACACTCCATTTCCCCTTCCCCACCCCCAGAACACAGGGACAAATACAAAAAGACTACAAAAATCACTTTAAATTTTATCCCTTTTCACCCTTTGCACTGTCTCCCCACCAAACCCCAAGCTCTGAATGCCTTACAGCACGAGGAAAGCAGCTCCTGACGTGCCCTGTGCCAGGTCTCTGTGCATGAAAGCAGCCTCAGCCTTCCTGCTGCTCCTCCACAGCTTCCCCTGGTTTGCTTTGCCTTTCAGGACCTCAGCTTTTAAAGCAGCGTTAAAGCTCTCCCAGGCCTCTGTGGACAGCAGCTAAGAACAACCCGGGAGTGGAACCTATGTTTTATCTCCACCCTGTTCTCCTTCAGAGGGTGAACTTTAATGATTTTGTACAGCAGATGGACTCTGGAAACTCCTTTCTGCAGGAGGTCATAACTTATTTTACACAACAGAGTCTGTGTTCAATCCCAGAGGTGAAGGGAAATTATTGTGTGTCCTTTCTAGTTTAGTGGGGGCTTTAAAACTACTTAGGCTTTGTTCTCCACAACCTT